>NC_053038.3:109635954-110260954 GCF_002575655.3 Aegilops tauschii subsp. strangulata | reverse complement strand
GGCAATTTCATCAGTGGCTGGAATAGCTTCATCAGCCCTGGTACTTGCAGTTTTATCAGCAGCCTAATTTTCATCAGCGGTGCTGGCATGTTCTTCAGTGGGCTGAGCAGATGCTTCAGTCTGAGGAGATTCATGTTGCGATGAAGCAGCAACATTTGAAGTGAATTTTTCAGCCATCTTTACAAATCTGACTTTGGCTCCAAGCCAATTTGCATAGTAGGCTTCGAATTCATCTTTGAGTCCCTTGATCTCCGCTTGTGCAGCCACAAGTTCATCGGTTGTCATTTTGACAATGTTCTTCTTCAGAAAGCGGTCCTTCTTGTATTGAGCTTTCTTCAGCTGTCTGGCCTTCTCATATTTCCACTTTTCTTCGCCAATGAAGGCGGTCAGCATGTGACTCTGGCCAGGAGTGAGCTTGAAGTCTGGCATAGGTGTGTTGGGGTCCTTGTGCCAGACATCAATGTACTCAAGGATCAACTTGGGATCCAAAAGAAGAGGCACTTCACTTCCTTTGGCTCTAGCGGCCCTTTGCAATAAAAGAACGATTCTTCTTGAGACAAATTGTTATGCTGATGCTATTGTTATGCTTGTTGAGAAATTAGAAAGAAAATTTGTGCATCTTCATCCTGCCTTGCAAACGGTGTTTTATGAACTTCCTAATATCAATCATCATATAGCTAAAAAATTGCCACTATTATCCTCATGCGTGAATTTGAGTTTATAATACAAGAAGCTAGGGATATTTTTGCTTTCTATAAAAAGGATGTTGAACACCCTCCAATTATAGACATTCTGCATGATAAAGAAACTATGCGTAGTTTGGAATCTAGGGACTACCAATCTTACAGTGCAAATCTTAGGAGGAGAGTTCCTCATTCAGAGATATCTCAATCTTTGTATCTTGAGGCTTTTGAGGAGTTTGATTGGATAACTAGAGGAATTTATGTGGGATTCAATAGGGATTGGTTGAATAAAATGATGAAGGAACCCGTTAGAAACGAGCTACGTAACTTATATGATGATATATACGATGATGATCCCGATTATGGGTTTATGAATGTTAAGATTACCAATCAAAGTCCCTTTCACGATTTAAGTTCTTCTACAAGGAGGGAAATAAAGAAAAGAATAGAGTTGCTAAGACGAGTCTTGGAAGACCTGATGAGAAAAGAATTACATAACGAAGATGAAAACATTTAGATCTATTCGTGCTTTATGCCTAGCTAAGGGCGTTAAACAATAGCGCTTGTTGGGAGGCAACCCAATTTTATTTTATTTTTGCTTTTTAGGTTTTGTTTTGCAATAAATATTTCATCTATCCTCTGTTTAGATGTGTTTTGTGTTTTAGTTAGAGTTTGTGGCAAGTAAGACCTTTGGGATAGCTTACGGTAATAGTTGATTTGATCTTGCTGAAAAATAGAAACTTTTGCGCTCAGGAAAACAATTCTCATTTTTAACAAGAGTGATTTTTAGTTGATTATTTTTGCAAAAGATTAATAAACAAATTTCTTAGGTATTCCTGATTTTTCAGGATTTTTGGAGTTACAGAAGTATTCGAAATATCCAGATTGCTACAGACTGTTCTGTTTTTGACAGATTCTGTTTTCTATGTGTTGTTTGCTTATTTTGATGAATCTATGGCTCGTATTGGGGGGTATGAACCATGGGAAAGTTGGAATAAATTAGATATTACGGACGCAGAGGAATTGATCCCGAGCTCATATGCTCCCGCATGAACAGTAAAATCGAAAAATGTCGAAAAAAATGCAAAAAATTCCAATTTTTTTTGGGAGAAACATTGACAAAAGTTCTAAGTGCGTGCAAAAATTCGTCGTGAAATCACATTCCTAGAAGGCATGGCAAAAAAACAAAAACTGTAGTCTGAAAAAGCTACTTTCAAAAGCATTTTGAAGCACTGAATTTGTTTTTTTGCCACGCCTGACAGGAATGTGATTTCATGATGAATTTTTGCAGGCACTTAGAACTTTTGTCAATGTTTCTCTCAAAAAAATTGGAATTTTTTGATTTTTTTTGATATTTTTTCGATTTTACTGTTTATGCGAAAGCATATGAGCTCGGGATCAAAAGATGACTTTCGAGATATTACACCAATATAAATAAAGAATGAGTTCACAAAAGTACCAAAAGTGGTGATTTATTTTCTTATACTAACGGAGCTTATGAGATTTTCTGTTGAGTTTTGTGTTGTGAAGTTTTCAAGTTTTGGGTAAGGATTTGATGGACTATGGAATAAGGAGTGGAAAGAGCCTAAGCTTGGGGATGCCCAAGGCACCCCAAGGTAATATTCAAGGATACCAAGGCCTAAGATTGGGGATGCCCCGGAAGGCATCCCCTCTTTCGTCTTCGTCTATCGGTAACTTTACTTGAGGCTATATTTTTATTCACCACATGATATGTGTTTTGCTTAGAGCGTCTTGTATGATTTGAGTCTTTTCTTTTTGGTTTGCCACAATCATCCTTGCTGTACACACCTTTTGAGACAGACACGCATGAATCGTGATTTATTAGAATACTCTATGTGCTACACTTATATCTTTTGAGCTAGGCAATTTTGCTCTAGTGCTTCACTTATATCTTTTAGAGCACGGCGGTGGTTTTATTTTATAGAAATTGTTCAACTCCCGTGCTTCACTTATATTATTTTGAGGGTCTTTAAAAACAGCATGGTAATTTGCTTTGGTTATAAAACTAGTCCTAATATGATAGGCATCCAAGAGGGATATAATAAAAACTTTCATATAAATTGCATTGAATACTATGAGAAGTTTGATTCCTTATGATTGTTTTGAGATATGAAGATGGTGATATTAGAGTCATGCTAGTAAGTACTTGTGAATTTGAGAAATACTTGTGTTAAGGTTTGTGAGTCCCGTAGCATGCACGTATGTTGAACCGTTATGTAACGAAGTTGGAGCATGAGATATTTTTTTATTGTCTTCCTTATGGGTGGCGGTCGGGGACGAGCGATGGTCTTTTCCTACCAATCTATCCCCCCTAGGAGCATGCGCGTAGTACTTTGTTTTGATGACTAATAGATTTTTGCAATAAGTATGTGAGTCCTTTATGACTAATGCTCAGTCCATGGATTATACGCACTCTCACCTTTCTGCCATTGCTATAGCCTCTCTTGTGCCGCACAACTTTCGCCGGTCCATACACCCACCTTATACCTTCCTCAAAACATCCACCATACCTACCTATTATGGCATTTCCATGGCCATTCCGAGATATATTTCCATGTAACTTTCCACCGTTCCATTTATTATGACACGCTCCATCATTGTCATATTGCTATGCATGATCTTGTAGTTGACATCGTATTTGTGGCAAAGCCACCGTTCATCATTTTTATACATGTCACTCTTGATTCATTGCACATCCCGGTACACCACCGGAGGCATTCACATAGAGTCATATTTTGTTCTAGTATCGAGCTATAATTTTTGAGTTGTAAGTAAATAAAAGTGTGATGATCTTCATTATTAGAGCGTTGTTCCATGTGAGGAAATAATAATAAAAAGGCCAAATAAAAAAAGGCCCCAAAAAATGAGAGAAAAAGAGAGAAGGGACAATGTTACTATGCTTTTGCCACACTTGTGCTTCAAAGTAGCACCATGATCTTCATGGTAGAGAGTCTCCTATATTGTCACTTTCATGTACTAGTGGGAATTTTTCATTACAAAACTTGGCTTGTTGATACGTCTCCAACGTACCTATAATTTTTTATTGTTCCATGCTATTATATAATCAAACTTGGATGTTTTATATGCATATATATGCTATTTTACATGATTTTTGGGACTAACCTATTAACCTAGAGCCCGATGCCTGTTTCTATTTTTTTTCCTTGTTTTTGAGTTTTCCAGAAAAGGAATACCAAATGGAGTCCAATTGACCTAAAAATTTACGGAGATTATTTTTGGACCCAAAGAAGCCCACAGAGTATCGGAGATGCACCAGAGGAACCCGGAGGCCACCACAAGGGTGGGGGCGCACCCCCGACCTTGTGGCTACCTCGTGGGTCCC
Organism: Aegilops tauschii subsp. strangulata; assembly: GCF_002575655.3. NCBI lineage: Eukaryota > Viridiplantae > Streptophyta > Magnoliopsida > Poales > Poaceae > Aegilops > Aegilops tauschii. The sequence continues at coordinate 110,256,907 of NC_053038.3, read as the reverse complement.
CCTGACTTGTTCTCGACGCCAACACCTCTTATATATCCCCAAACCTCCATAACAGCACCTAGATCGGGAGTTCCTCCGCCGCAAGCCTCTGTAGCCACCAAAAACCAATCGGGACCCTGTTTCGGCACCCTGCCGGAGGGGGAAACCATCATCGGTGGCCATCTTCACCATCACTGCGCTCTCTATGACGAGAAGGGAGTACTTCACCCTCGGGGCTGAGGGTATGTACCAGTAGCTATGTGTTTGATCTCTCTCTCTCTCTCTCTCTCGTGTTCTTGATTTGGCACGATCTTGATGTACCGCGAGCTTTGCTATTATAGTTGGATCTTATGATGTTTCTCCCCCTCTACCTTCTTGTAATGGATTGAGTTTTCCCCTTGAATTTATCTTATCGGATTGAGTCTTTAAGGATTTGAGAACACTTGATGTACGTCTTGCATGTGCTTATCTGTGGTGACAACGGGATATTCACGTGATCTACTTGATGTATGTTTTGGTGATCAACTTGAGGGTTCTGTGACCTTGTGAACCTATGCATAGGGTTTGGCACACATTTTCGTCTTGACTCTCCGGTAGAAACTTTGGGGCACTCTTTGAAGTTCTTTGTGTTGGTTTGAATAGATGAATCTGAGATTGTGTGATGCATATCGTATAATCAAACCCACGGATACTTGTGGTGACATTGGAGTATCTAGGTGACATTAGGGTTTTGGTTGATGTGTGTCTTAAGGTGTTATTTTAGTATGAACCCTAGGGCTGTTTGTGACACTTATAGGAATAGCCCAATAGATCGATCAGAAAGAATAACTATGAGGTGGTTTCGTACCCTACAATAATCTCTCCATTTGTTCTCCGCTATTAGTGACTTTGGAGTGACTCTTCGTTGCACGTTGAGGGATTGTTATATGATCTAAATATGTTATCATTGGTGAGAGAACTTGCACTAGTGGAAGTATGAACCCTAGGCCTTGTTTCTAAGCATTGCAATACCGTTTTCGCTCACTTTTACCGTTAGTTACCTTGTCGTTTTATATTTTCAGATTACAAAAACTTATATCTACCATCCATATTGCAATTGTATCACTATATCTTCGCCGAACTAGTGCACCTATACAATTTACTATTGTATTGGGTGTGTTGGGGGCACAAGAGACTCTTTTTTATTTGGTTGCAGGGTTGTTTGAGAGAGACCATCTTCATCCTACGCCTCCCATGGATTGATAAACCTTAGGTCATCCACTTGAGGGAAATTTGCTAGTTTCCTACAAACCTCTGCACTTGGAGGCCCAACAACGTCTACAAGAAGAAGGTTGCGTAGTATACATCAAGCTCTTTTCTGGCGCCGTTTTCCGAGAGTCTAGGTAAGAGGCACTAACACCCCGTCAACTAAGCTCTTTTCTGGCGCCGTTTCCAGGGAGGTTAGTGCTTGAAGGTATATCTTTAGATCTTGCAATCGAATCTTTTAGTTTCTTGTTTTATCACTAGTTTAGTCTATAAAATAAAATTACAAAAAAAGGAATTGAGTTTGCCTCGTATGCTTCATCTATTTAATATCTTTCGTGAAAATGATGCAAAGGAAAATTGTGTTCAATTGCTAGAGAAAGAATGCAATAAAATGTTTGACATACAATCTTTGAATGATGAGCATGATTGCAATGTTGTTAGTATGAATTCTTTGAATATCCATGATGCTAATGATATGCAAAGCCACAAGCTTGGGGATGCTATGTTTGATGAAGATGATATTTTTTGTCCCCCAAGTTTTGATGAGCAAATTTATTATGATTATAGCATGCCTCCTATTTATGATGATTATATTTATGAAAGTGGGTTTGGAAGAGTGTCAACTTTAGATAATAATGATCCCACTATCTTGGAGGGTGTTGAATCTTATTGTGATAATTATGAAAGTGGATTTGGAGAGGTCATGACTTTATTTAGTGATGAATCCACTATTTTGGAAGAGGTTCCAATTGATTATGAGAACAGAGTTGCTATCTATGATGATTATTTTGATGACATGTATGCTATAAAGAATAATGATAACCATGAAACTTGTCATCATGATTTTAATTTTCAATTGGATTATGCCTCACATGATAGTTATTTTGTTGAGTTAGCTCCCACTATTCCGAATGAGAAGAATTTTGCTTATGTGGTGAGTAGTAAAATTTCTATGCTTGTGGATCATGAAAATAATGCTTTATGTGATAGTTATATTGTTGAATTAATTCATGATGCCACTGAAAATTATTATGAGAGAGGAACATGTGCTCTTACATATTGCAATAATATCAAGTTCCCTCTCTATGTGTTGAAATTTTTGAAGTTGCACTTGTTTTGCCTTCCTATGCAAGTTCATTCTTGTTCTCATAAGTTGTTTGCTCACAAAATCCCTATGCATAGGAAGTGGGTTAGACTTAAATGTGCTATTCATATGCTTCATGATGCTCCCATTATGTTTCAATTCTTATCTTTTATGTGAGCATCATTGAAATCATCTTGCCTAGCTGAAAAGGCATTAAAGAAAAGCGCTTGTGGGGAGACAACCCAATACTTATACCTACTATTTTTGTGTGTACACATGATTGAGACACTTTATTAATCATGTTTTATAGCTTTTGTTTCAATAAAGTGCCAAGTAAGACCTTTGGGATGGCTTATGGTGATAGTTGATTTGATCTTGCTGAAAAACAGAAACTTTTGCGCTCACGAAAACAATTCTTATTTCTAGCTGAAGAGTGATTTTTAGTTGATTATTCTTGCAGAAGATTAATAGACAAATTTATTAGGACTTCCTAATTTCTCAGGATTTTTGGAGTACTAGAAGTATGGTGGTTGTCCAGATCATTACAGATTGTTCTGTTTTTGACAGATTCTGTTTTCAATGCATAGTTTGCTTGTTTGCTAGTTTCTATGGCTTATATTGCTCAATATAAAATGTAGAAATGATATGGTACATTAGGCATTGTGTGAGGACAACTATGAATCATGTCTTTACAGTACCAAAGTGAATGATTTGTCTTTATCATACTAACCTATCTCACGAAGTTCCGTTAAGTTTTGTGTTGTGAAGTTTTCAAGTTTTGGGTAAAGTTTCGATGGACTATGGAATAAGGAGTGGAAAGAGCCTAAGCTTGGGGATTCCCAAGGCACCTCAAGGTAATATTCAAGGACAACCAAGTGCCTAAGCTTGGGGATGCCCCGGAAGGCATCCCCTCTTTCGTCTTCGTTCATCGGTAACTTTACTTGGAGCTATATTTGTATTCATCACATGATATGTGTTTTGCTTGGAGCGTCATTTTATTTTATTTTGTTTTGCTTGCTATTTGAATAAAGTACTTAAGATCTGAATTTATTTATGAGAAGGAGTCTTCACATAGTTACATAATTATTCGACTACTCATTGATCTTCACTTATATCTTTTGGAGTAGTTTGTCATTTGCTCTAGTGCTTCACTTATATCATTTTAGAGCACAGCGGCAGTTTTATTTTGAAGAAATTGTTGAACTCTCATGCTTCACTTATATCATTTTGGGAGTCTCTAAACAGCATGGTAATTTGCTTAGGTTATGAATTTAGTCCTAAAATGATGGGGCATCCAAGAGGGATATAATAAAAACTTTCATATAAAGTGCATTGAATACTATGAGAAGTTTGATTCCTTATGATTGTTTTGAGATATGAAGATGGTGATATTAGAGTCATGCTACTGAGTAATTGTGAATTTGAGAAATACTTGTGTTAAGGTTTGTGAGTCCTGTAGCATGCACGTATGGTGAACCGTTATGTGATGAAGTCAGAGCATGATTTATTTATTGGTCGTCTTCCTTATGAGTGGCAGTCAGGGATGAGCGATGGTCTTTTCCTACCAATCTATCCCATTAGGAGCATGCACGTGGTACTTTTTTGATGACTAATTGATTTTTGCAATAAGTATGTGAGTTCTTTATGACTAATGTTGAGTCCTTGGATTATACGCACTCTCACCCTTCCACCATTGCTAGCCTCTCTTGTGTCGCGCAACTTTCGCCGGTACCATACACCCACCATATACCTTCCTCAAAACAGCCACCATACCTACCTATTATGGCATTTCCATAGCCATTCCGAGAAATATTGTCATGCAACTTTTCACCGTTCCGTTTATTATGACACACTTCATCATTGTCATATTGCTTTGCATGATCATGTAGACGACATCGTATTTCTGGCAAAGCCGCCGTTCATAATTCTTTCATACATGTCACTCTTGATTCATTGCACATCCCGGTACACCGTCGGAGGCATTCATATAGAGTCATATGTTGTTCTAAGTATCGCCTTGTAATTCTTGAGTTGTAAGTAAATAAAAGTGTGATGATCTTCATTATTAGAGCATTGTCCCATGTGAGGAAAGGATGATGGAGACTATGATTCCCCCACAAGTCGGCATGAGACTCCGGACGAAAAAAAAGAGAAGGCCCAAAAACACACAAAAAATGAGAGAAAAAGAGAGACGGGGCAATGCTACTATCCTTTTACCACACGTGTGCTTCAAACTAGCACCATGATCTTCATGATAGAGAGTCTCCTATGTTGTCACTTTCATATACTAATGGGAATTTTTTATTATAGAACTTGGCTTGTATATTCCAATGATGGGCTTCCACAAAGTGCCCTAGGTCTTCGTGAGCAAGCGAGTTGGATGCACACCCACTTAGTTTCTTTTTGAGCTTTCATAAACTTATAGCTCTAGTGCATCCATTGCATGGCAATCCCTACTCACTCACGTTGATATCTATTAATGGGCATCTCCATAGCCCGTTGATACGCCTAGTTGATGTGAGACTATCTCCTTCTTTTTGTCTTCTCCACAACCGCCGTCTATTCGACCTATAGTGCTATGTCCATGGCTCACGCTCATGTATTGCATGAAAGTTGAAAAAGTTTGAGAACATCAAAAGTATGAAACAATTGCTCGGCTTGTCATCGGGGTTGTGCATGATTTGAGTATTTTTTGTGATGAAGATGGAGCATAGCCAGACTATATGATTTTGTAGGGATAAGCTTTCTTTGGCCATGTTATTTTGAGAAGACATAATTGTCGTGTTAGTATGCTTGAAGTATTATTGTTTTTATGTCAATATTAAAATTTTATTTTGAATCTTATGGATCTGAACATTCATGCCACAATAAAGAAAATTACATGGATAAATATGTTAGGTAGCATTCCACATCAAAAATTCCGTTTTTATCACTTACCTACTCGAGGACGAGCAGGAATTAAGCTTGGGGATGCATGATACGTCTCCAACCTATCTATAATTTTTCATTGTTCCATGCTATTATATAATCAATCTTCGATGTTTTATATGCATTTATATGCTACTTTATATGATTTTTGGGACTAACCTATTAACCTAGAACCCAGTGCCAGTTTCTGTTTTTTTCCTTGTTTTTGAGTTTTGCAGAAAAGGAATATCAAACGGAGTCCAATTGACCTGAAAATTTACGGACATTGTTTTTGGACCAAAAGAAGCCCATGGAGTACCGGAGATGCACCAGAGGAGCCCCGAGGCCACCACAAGGGTGGGGGCACGCTCCCCGACCTTGTGGCTGCCTCGTTGGTCCCCCTGACTTGTTCTCGACGCCAACACTACAGGAAACAGCTACTTTGCCGTCTGCCATGGCGGACGGCAAAGGCTCGAAAGGCGGACGGCAAAGACCTTTGCCGTCAGCCGCGAACGGCAAAAGGCTCCGGCAAAGAAGGCTACGGTAAACAACTGCTTTGTCGTCTGCTTCCTGGCGGCGGACGGCAAAGGCTCTTTGCCGTCCGCGGCAGACGGCAAAGAGGGCGGACGGCAATATTTGCGCTGTCAGTCCGTTAAGTGGCTAACGGCAGACCTTTGCCGTCCGCCGCAGACGGCAAAGAGCCTTTGGTCTTTGCCGTCCGCCTTATGATGTCATCTACACGTCACTAGATGGCAGGTTCTTTGCCGTCTGCCACTGATGGCAAAGTGCAGGTTCTTTGCCGTCTGCCGCGGACGGCAAAGTCTTTGCCGTCTGCCACTGTAGGCAAACTGACCAAATGGGTCAGCTCCCAGGAAGCACAGTTGGCTGCCACGTGGCTTCTTTGCCGTCCGCGGCAGACGGCAAAGGCTCTTTGCCGTCGGTGGCAGACGGCAAAGAGCCTGCATATTGTCTGTTTTTTCTGTTTTTTATTAAATCCCACAATTTGCAGCACATATCACATATATAAGTTTCATATCCAGCACATATCCAACACATATCTAGCATATAAGTTCCATATCACATATCACATCAGTTTCTCCATACACATTGTTCATACATAAGGAAGTTCCATCCATACACATTGTTCCATCCATATATATATTACAATGCAAAGTGTCATGAAGATAGCAAGCTAGATACAATGCAAAGTTTCATCAAAGGAAAAGCAAGCACTCCATCATAGCAAGCTAGCTTCCATCAAGTGAATGAAATCTGCAAAATGGTAAATAAGAAAGTTAGAAATAGGTGACTAGAACAAGAAGAAGACTAGAACAAGAAGTATATGTCATTTATGAGCTAACTTAGGTGAAATGGATCATATATGAGCTAACTAAGTTGAAATGGGTTGTTTATGAGCTAACTTAGTTGAAATGGATCATTTATGAGCTAACTTAGTTGAAATGGGTCGTTTATGAGCTAACTAAGGTGAAGGGCATCATTTTTGAGCCAAGTAAGGTGAAATGGGTCATTTTGGAGCTAACCTAGTTGAAATGGATCGTTTTTGAGCTAACTTAGTTGAAATGGATCGTTTTTTAGGTAACTAAGGTGAAATGGATCGTTTTTTAGCTCACTTAGGTCAAATGGATCGTTTTTGAGCTAACTTAGTTGAAATGGATCTTTTTTTAGCTAACTTTGTTGAAATGGATCATTTTTGAGCTAATTTAGTTGAAATGGATCGTTTTTGAGCTAACTTAGGTGAAATGGATCATTTATGAGCTAATTTAGTTGAAATGGATCTTTTTGAGCTAACTTAGGTGAAATGGGTCGTTTATGAGCTAACCTAGGTGAAATGGGTCGTTTATGAGCTAACCTAGGTGAAATGGGTCGTTTATGAGCTAACCTAGGTGAAATGGGTCGTTTATGAGTTAACCTAGGTGAAATGGGTCGTTTATGAGCTAATTATGCAATTTTTGACATAAGTAAGCTAAGTACATATCGTTTTAGAGCTAACTTAGGTAAAATGGATGGTTTATGAGGTCAGTAAGCTTATTAAGTCATTTTGGAGGAAAAGAAGCTAACTCTAGGTCATTATGGTAAGCATATTGGAGGAAATAAAGCTAAGTCTAGGTCTTTATGCATTTGTTAAGCAAAACACTAGAGAAACTTATCGTGATCAGGGAGGTGTAGGAGCGGGCTGGCTAGTGCCGGTAGCTGGAGAAGGATCATGCGATGCGTTTCTGGAGTTAAGCTGCACCAAAGATCATTTCCAATGTCTCGTTAGCATTATGACACTCAAATGTTAAGACTAGCAAGTAATGTCCATTCAAATTAAACTCACCGTGGTCCCAGGAGCAATCACTGGCATCGGCGGAGCGGTCTGACCGGTCTTCTCGCACACAGACTGCACATTTGGTTTTGACGACTCAGTCATACTAGTTAGTAATGAGATAAACACTACATGAATGTTTTGGCTAATCTGCAGAAGAAACTTACCACAAGGAGCTCGTACATGGCCCTTGCCTGCATGTCATTCCGTGCCCTCTCCTCCTCCATCATCTTTGTCGTCCTCTGCTCCAACTCCCGCTGCCTCTCCGCCGCCTCCGCCAGAAGTTTCTCCGTTCTATCTCTCTCACTCTGTATAGCAGCCTGCAACACCACTCACATGACCATTTGTAATCATTGATGGAAGCGCACACAATGTAATGGAGAAAGATAGCTGAGTACGTATCACTAACCTTGATGGCGAGTTGCACTGGCCGTTCACGAGGCCTTATCTCAGGAGCGGAGCTCGACTGGCGCGCCTTGATCTCCGGGAGAGTGCTAGGACAACGGATAAGTCCATCTCCAATGGCTATGGAGCCATGGGACCTCCCGCCACCAGATATCATCACCAGCTCTGGATCAATGGGACCCTGGCTCGGGTTAAAGTCCTCCCCTTTCCTCGCCTTCCCCTCATCTCTATATCTCACGAGCTTGTTGTGGGAGGAGATGTTGGTGAAGTTGTTTGCATCATCGAAGTCAGACTGAGAGAAAGCCTTGACTTTCTTGTAAGAGCCAGTGTGGGCCATGGCATACAGGTCGTACACCTCTGGTACCTTATCCGCCTTATTGTGGCGTGCCTGAAAGAGAGAAACAATGAAAATTAGTAATTAAAGGGCTCAAGCTAGCATGATGAATGAATTGCATGAATCATGAAGCAAACCACATACCCAGTTGCGCCCGAACTGATATAAGTTGGAGCTGCCTTGATGGTGTGGCACACCTTCCATTTGGGCACGTTTGTCCTTGGCCTGGTTGTGGAGGGCTAGCCATTCTTGTGAGCACCACTCATCGACCAACACCTCCCAACAATCCATCCGATCCGCACACCATCTCGGAGGCGCCTAAGTTAGCAAATAGAAACTTGAGCGCTACGGCTAAGAATTACTAAATGAAGGAACTTAAGTAGAAGGCCTTAAGAATTACCTTCATGTACTGCTCCTTACTCAGGAACTTATCGCGGCACGCCGGCTTGGTCTTCTTGATACCACGCAAGGCGTAGTAGTCTCGAATAGCCTGCACCCGAGCCTCGTGCCGTAAGTTCTGGAGTAGGCGCCTGCAGACGTTCTGGATAACATTTGCGCAGTCCTCCTCGTATCCCTCCTCACACCTGTAGAATGTCTGCAATCAAATGAGACAATATTGATTAGTACAATTAATAACTAGCTAGTTGAAGATTTTGAAATGTGTAAAGGAGAAATTACCCAGAACGTCCTGATCACCATGTCTGCCCTCGTGTCGCACACGACACCGTCGATAATGACATCCGGCGGGGCCGGGGCAGCCACGTAGTGCTCCCAGCTCAACCCAAGCTCTGGAAGCCGACCCTCACCAGGCAACGTGACAAACCTCGGGAAGTTTTGCCGGCAAAGAACTCCAAGGACGGAGTTGGGCCGGCGGACACTATGATGGTGGTCCCAACCCCTGCAGCATGACAAGGCCAACGCATTAGTTATTTGAAGAAACGTGAATGCAGAAGGTACAAAAATATTAAATGCACTTACGTACCTCTCCCCATCAGGGAAGATCAACCACCTCTGCTCGCGGGTCGCCGGCACGGACGGGAGCCGTGTAGCACCACGCTGGTAGACGGTGCCACCCTCCTCCTCAAGATCAGTCGGCTCCCCGCCATCATCAGCATGGCCACTCAGCTCCTCGGGCTGATCCGGCCAGGTACCCCATCCGGACGTGTGCTCCTCCGGGGTCTCGTGGGCCGAAGGCCAGTCGACCCGAGGCTCGTGGGCCCAAGACCCGTGGACCGGAGGCTCATGGACCGGAGTCCGTGTAGCCTCCTCCTCGGACGAGTCCACCCTAGCAGTCACGTGCTCGGGTGAAACAGCTGGGGGTGGCGGCGAGGAAGGCGCCCTAGCAGTCACCCTACCTCCTCTCCCGCGACCACGTGCCCCACCTCCTCTCTTCCTACCTTGTCCCCTGCTGGGCACCGCGGTGGACGAAGAAGGGCCCGGCGGCGTGGACATACTGTCCAGCAACGCTCGGCGAAGAGGTACGTCTGGAATCGAAGACCTCAGACCACGCGCCGAGGAAGAAGGGGCCTTGGCGCGCTCCCGACCAGCGCCCACCATCTTTCAACACCTGCCATGACAAACACTAAACGAAATTAGTACAACATAAAAAAAGACCGACATGAATAATAATATGTGTATCACTTAAGTGTATCATCATCAAGTGCAACATTAAAAAATTTAATACCTGACACTACTAATAATCTCGATCAGTATCATCAATAAATGCATAATCATCATCATCACTATAATCAATGACGGGCTCATAGGGTTCAGTGGCATCAACATGTGCAAGGCCACCTTGACGTAATCGGTCAAGCAATGACAGGTCATCCGCAGCAGTAACCTCTTCTTGTTCCGGCTCTTCTTGTTCCTCCTTTGGGGTGATGTCGGATTCACTGTCACTGTCTACTTCAGTGTTTTGGGGTGAAGTATAGCGGTTCTTGAAACGCTTTTTGGAAAGACGTGTCTCTTGGAAGAATTCTCCTTCATATGTGCCTGGGTTAATGTGAGGTTCATAATCCTCTTCCTTTGGGGGAGATAGTCTAGCACGTGGCGGCACTTCATAAACGACATCCCAACCTTTCAGATTTGGATTAGTTTGGCAGGCCCACGGTAGATAGAATACTTGGGTCGCCTGTTGAGCCGTAATATAGACATCAGGAACATCTAAAATGGGTGCTTTGGTTGATTTCAACTAGCCCTATATGTTCATGAGTTCTTCTAGTCTCCTTCGGCTGAAACCAATAACATTTGAAGACTACGACATTCGGTGGGTTTTCACCATAGAATAGAAGTTCATAAATTGCTTCAACTCTCCCATAATACTCGGTACCTCCTTCGCCGATAGCAGATACACAACAATTTGTAGACTTTCGGTCGGCCATAGATAGCTCTTTGCCATAGGTACGAAAGCGATACCCGTTGATGTCGTATTTGTCAAATGAACGGACCTTATAGTCAAAACCATTAGCGACTTGTCTCAATTCGGCGTCCATAGACTCTGAATTAGCCTACAAGTTTAATATGAAAGGATTGTTGCATTACGCACAAATTAGCGAATGAAACCGGGATAGCCGCCTACAAATTAGCCTACAAGTCTAATAGAAATTACCGTTTGTTTGAACCAAGAGATGAAACCGGGATAGCCGCCACCTTGCTTTGCGAGAAGCTCATACTCTTCGACAGAATCCTTTTGGATCACCGCTCCATACGAGAATAAGGCGACGTATCGACTGTATGAAATATCCAGGAATAAGAGCAGTTCAAAGGAAATAGAAGTTGCGAAACTATGTACCGAGAACTTACTCGATGTACGGCCGCACTTCTATCAGGTTGTTGAAGATATACAACGAAATGGTCCGCCTTTGTTCGTTATCCAAAGATACTGGATTTGAAACACTGGCTGGTGCGAGATTCCCTTTGAATAGGCTGAGGTTGGATCCACCCTTTTTAGGGTCGTCAGCATTGTACCGAGGCTTCGGATTATGCAAATGACGATTTTTGGCTTCGTAGTGTGCTGTCACGAAGTTTGCCGCCTCCTCAGTGATGAATGCCTCAGCCATCGATGCTTCAATTCTACGTTTATTTTTACATTTTTGTCGAAGCGTCTTCCGCATCCTCTCAGTTGGGTAGCACCAACGATTTTGCACGGGCCCCCCCAATCTTGCCTCGGTCGGGAGATGCAAAATCAAATGTTGCATTGGATTAAAGAAGCCCGGTGGAAAGATCTTCTCTAACTTGCAGATCAACTCCGGCGCCAACTCTTCCATTTCTTCTAGCACGCCAGGCGATAGTTCTTTCGCACAAAGAACACGGAAGAAATAGCTGAGTTCTGCCAGTACTAGCCATTTATCCTCAGGGATGAAGCCAGGCAACATCACCGGATTACCCGCTCAATCCATATGTGCCAATCATGACTCTTGAGACCAAATATCTTCAATTTATCAAGACTGGCTCCCCTCTGTAGATTCGCTGCATACCCATCGGGGAACATCAACTGCATTTTCACCCACAAGATAATTTCCCTCATAGCCGGCCTTCCAAGATTGAACCATGCCTTTGGCTTCGTCCAGTTCTGCTTTCCTTTCGGTTCTTTCATGTTTTGTAACGGCCTATCACATAGCGCCTCCAGATCGACTCTAGCCTTAGTATTATCCTTTGACTTCCCATCTATGCCGAACAATGTACCAAAAAGTGCCTCGGTGATATTCTTCTCAGTGTGCATCACGTCGATGTTGTGTGGGCAAAGGAGGTCTTTGAAGTAAGGCAGATCCCATAAGCATGTTTTGTGAGTCCAGGCGTGCTTAGAATTATACCCCTTGAAGTACCCTGGACGCTCGGGATCTGGCTCGAGAGCGTTTAACTGATCCAGGGTCTGTTGGCCTGTCAATGCATGTGGTGCAGAGTTTTTGACAACTCTACCTCTGATGAAGTTCTTCTTGTCTTTCCTGAACTTATGGCGAGGATTCAGGAACTCTCTATGCATGTCGAAGCAAGAAAACTTGCGACCGGCCTGAAGCCAACGAAACTCAAGAGCTCCCTTGCATGTGGGGCACGGGAACCTTCCATGCACACACCAGCCAACGAATAGCGCATACGCCGGCAAGTCATGCGTCGAGTACATGTACCAGACACGCATTATGAAGTTCCGTTTGCTATAGGCATCGTATGTCTTGAACCCATTATCCCAGGCTTCTTGCAATTCGTCCTTAAGCGGTTGCATGTACACATTCATATTTTTCCCCGGATAGTTGGGCCCTGGAATTATCAACGTCAGGAAAATGTTCTTTCTTTGCATAATCTGTCCGGGGGGGAGATTGAGTGGAAAGACAAATACGGGCCAACAACTGTATTGGGCTGCCGTCATACCAAACACACTGAACCCATCCGTGCTGATGCCGACTCGAGGATGCCTCGGATCTGCCGCTTTGTCACCATGTAATTCATCAAACTTTTTCCACGCAACACCATCCGATGTGTGTACAATCATCAGATTCCCATCTGCATCTAGTTCGGTTCTTTTGCCCGTTTTGTGCCATGTCATCTGTCTGGCCGTCTCTTCGACCATGAAAAGACGTTGAAGTCTTGGTACGATTGGCATATACTGAAGAACACTAACGGGGATTTTGGTCTGTGTCTTCTCACCCATACCGTTGTCTACCACAACATACCTGGAAGACTTGCAAATGGGACAACAGTTCAAGTCCGCATAGTCAAGCCTAAACAAGACACATCCTTTCTCACAGGCATGTATCTTATCATAGGGCATCTTCAGTGCACGGAGGATTTTGTCCGACTGGTACAGGTTTGCAGGCATTACATGGCCTTTGGGTAGAAAGCGTCCAAATACTGTCATCATTGCATCGTAGCATTCTCTGCCCAAGTTGAACTGAGCCTTCAGAGCCATTACTTGTGAGATGGCATCCAACTGACAAAGCTCAGTGTGCTCATGGAGCGGACGTTTTGAAGACTCCAACATTTCATTGAAGGCCTTTGCAGATTCCTCCATCTCCTCGTCCGAATCCCGAGCATCATCAAAGTCTTGCACCATGTTTTCCATACCGGTACCATGCTCGTCGGTGCGACGACGATCCACCTCAGCTCGGTCACGTTGGGCAGACTCACCATGAAATGTCCACACCGTATAATCGGGCGTAAAACCACTCTTCTGCAGGTGTTTGCCCATTTCAGCCTCTGTCCTCTTTTCCCAATTGCCGCACCGTAAACAGGGGCACCAGGTTTTCCTCTGGCCATTTGCAAATGCGGCTCGCACAAACCCCTTGGTTTTTGTGAACCATTCAGTGCTCCATTTGTTCTGACCAGTGTGACCGGTGTACATCCACGCACGATCACTCATCTTGACTTTCAGAGCTACTAGACACACAACAAATATATATATATAATTCACCATGTATGTATTCATCAGTTGATCTACTTTGTCAATTTTATTACGTCCATGCAACCTACACTCTAATAGGTAATGATAGGTCCTAATCCCACCCGAGTCTGTTTAGATTGGGTTCATTTTCCCATGCTATGCCCCGGATCCTACGCAAAATTTCGGCAGCACCTCCCCGTTGTTCTCCTGATACACGTCTCTGCAATAAACAGAGAGGATGTGTACCCGGAGAACAACAGGGGAGGCACTGACGAAATTTATGCGTCGGATCCGGAGCAAAGCATATGGGAAAACGAACCCAATCTAAACATACTCGGGCTGTCCATGGATAGCGTTGGACAATTCGAAAGAATCAAGGTTATAAATATGCAAATGCATGCATATTTATAACTATGACGCTTTCGAACGGGAGACACATATTGGTTACGCATACTGATGATTCAAGACACATATATATATCTAGCTATCAAGTTTCATCGGAATAGATCAAATAATTAATGGGGGAGGAGGACATGTCATTTGTGCTCACCCACGAACGAAGGGGCAGAGCTCGTCAAACGCACGGCGAGGTCGTCGAACACCAAACCTCGCAGCGATGAAACAACTGCACATTTAAAACTACCCGATCAACACAATTATATATGATGTTTTTCATAACAAAATCGAAAGATATATGACCTAACTAATAATTCACAAATATATGACCCCGTCGGCTTCTGGAAGGCCAAAGAACACCTTTTCGGGGTCGGGGTCTCGGGGTCGGGGTGTCGGGTCGGGGTGCCGGGTCGGGGTCGGGGGTGCCGTGTCGGTGTCGGGGTCGGGGTGTCGGGTCAGGCTCGGGGTCGGGGTGTCGGGGTCGGGGTCGGGGTCGGGGTCGGGGTCTCGGGGTCGGGGTGTCGGGGTGTCGGGGGTGTCGTGTCGGGGGTCGGGGTGTCGTGTCGGTCTCGGGGTGCCGTGTCGGGGTCGGGGTGTCGTGTCGGTCTCGGGGTGCCGTGTCGGGGTCGGGGTCTCGGGGTCGGGGTGTCGGGTCGGGGTGCCGGGTCGGGGTCGGGGTGTCGTGTCAGTGTCGGGGTCGGGGTGTCGGGTCAGGCTCGGGGTCGGGGTGTCGGGGTCGGGGTCGGGGTCGGGGTCGGGGTGTCGGGGTGTCGGGGGTGTTGTGTCGGGGGTCGGGGTGTCGTGTCCGTCTCGGGGTGCCGTGTCGGGGTCGGGGTGTCGTGTCGGTCTCGGGGTGCCGTGTCGGGGTCGGGGTGCTGTTTCGGGGTCGGGGCTTCGGGGTGTCTCCTCCTCCTCTTCTTCTTCTTCTTCTTCTTCTTCTTCTTCTTTCTCCTCCTCCTCCTCCTCCTCCTCCTCCTCTTCTTCTTCTTCTTCTTCTTCTTCTTCTCCTTCTCCTTCTCCTCCTCCTCCTCCTCCTCCTCCTCCTCCTCTTCTTCTTCTTCTTCTTCTTCTTCTTCCCCCTTCTACTTAACCTAAACCTAAACTAACCTAAACTAAAAACCTAAACTAATTAAAACTAAACTATTTAAACTAATTAAACCTAAACTTAAACAGAAAAAAACAAAAAAAACAGAAAAAAGGGAGGAGGGGCTCACTGTGGGGGGCGGCGATGGGTCGGGGAGGGGCCGGCGACGGAGGGCCGGGGCGGGGCGGTGGAGGAGGCGGGGCGGCGGGGGGGATGGGGGGCGGGGGGCCGGGCGGGGCAGTGGAGGAGGCGGCGGGTGGTGCGGGGCGGCGGGGGGCCGTGGCGGCGGTGGGGTGCGGGGCGGCGGGGGGCCGGGGCGGGGGGCGACGGGGCGGTGGGGCGGCGGGGCGACGGGGCGGCGGGGGCGACGGGGCGGCGGCGCGCGGCGGGCGGCGGCGGCGGGCGGCGGCGTGGGAGGAGAGAAACGGCGAGGGAGAGGGAAGAAGTGAGTAACGGGCGGGGGGTACGGGCCGTTAGGTAGTAGGCTCTTTGCCGTCCGCCCCGCTTTGTCGTCCGCTTTTTTGCCTCTTTGCCGTCTGCTAGCGGACGGCAAAGAGGTGGCCCGTTAAGTTTTTCAAAAACGGGCGGGGGGTGGGGGCCACCTCACTCTTTGCCGTCCGCCGGCGGACGGCAAAGATTCTTTGCCGTCCGCTGGCCGATGGCAAAGAGCTGGCAGACGGCAAAGAGCTTCTTTGCCGTCTGCCCTTTCTTTGCCGTCTGCTTTTGGGTAGCTGATGGCAAAGAGCTTCTTTGCCGTCAGCTAGCAGACGGCAAAGAGCTGGCAGATGGCAAATTAGCTGATTCCAGTAGTGCAACACCTAGTATATATCCCCAAACCTCCAGAACAGAACCTAGATCGGGAGTGTAGCCACCAAAAACTAATCGGGGCCCTGTTCCGGCAACCTGCCGGAGGGGGAAACCATCACTGGTGGCCATCTTCATCATCCCGTCGCTCTCTATGACGAGGAGGGAGTAGTTCACCCTCGGGGCTGAGGGTATGTACCAGTAGCTATGTGTTTGATCTCTCTCTCTCTCTCTCGTGTTCTTGATTTGGCACGATCTTGATGTACAGCGAGCTTTGCTATTATACTTGGATCTTATGATGTTTCTCCCCCTCTACCTTCTTGTAATGGATTGAGTTTTTCATTTGAAGTTATCTTATCGGATTGAGTCTTTAAGGATTTGAGAACACTTGATGTATGTCTTGCATGTGCTTATCTGTGGTGACAATGGGATATTCACATGATCTACTTGATGTATGTTTTGGTGATCAACTTGCAGATTCTGTGACATTGTGAACCTATGCATAGGGGTTGGCACACGTTTTCGTCTTGAGTCTCCGGTAGAAACTTTGGGGCACTCTTTGAAGTTCTTTGTGTTGGTTTGAATAGATGAATCTGAGATTGTGTGATGCATATCGTATAATCAAACACAGTGATACTTGTGGTGACATTGGATTACCTAGGTGACATTAGGGTTTTGGTTGATGTGTGTCTGAAGGTGTTATTTTAGTATGAACTCTAGGGCTGTTTGTGACACTTATAGGAATAGCCCAATAGATCGATCAGAAAGACTAACTTTGAGGTGGTTTCGTACCCTACAATAATCTCTTCGTTTGTTCGCCGCTATTAGTGACTTTGGAGCGACTCTTTGTTGCACGTTGAGGGATTGTTATATGATCTAATTATGTTATCATTGTTGAGAGAACTTGCACTAGTGAAAGTATGAACCCTAGGCCTTATTTCTAAGCATTGCAATACCATTTTCGCTCACTTTTACCGTTAGTTACCTTGCTTTTTTTATATTTTCATATTACAAAAACCTATATCTACCATCCATGTTGCACTTGTATCACCATCTCTTTGCCGAACTAGTGCACCTATACAATTTACCATTGTATAGGGTGTGTTGGGGACACAAGAGACTCTTTGTTATTTGGTTGCAGGGTTGTTTAAGAGAGACCATCTTCATCCTACGCCTCCCATGGATTGATAAACCTTAGGTCATCCACTTGAGGGAAATTTGCTACTGTCCTACAAACCTCTGCACTTGGAGGCCCAACAACTTCTACAAGAAGAAGGTTGCATAGTAGACATCACTTGTATATTCCAACGATGGGCTTCCTCAAAATGCCCTAGGTCTTCATGAGCAAGCAAGTTGGATGCACACCCACTTAGTTTCTTTTTGAGCTTTCATATACTTATAGCTCTAGTGCATCCGTTGCATGGCAATCTCTACTCACTGACACTGATATCTATTGATGGGCATATCCATAGCCCGTTGATACGCCTAGTTGATGTGAGACTATCTCCTTCTTTTTGTCTTCTCCACAACCACCTTCTATTCCACCTATAGTGTTATGTCCATGGCTCATGCTCATGTATTGCATGAAAGTTGAAAAGGTTTGAGAACATCAAAAGTATGAAACAATTGATTGGCTTGTCATCGGGGTTGTGCATGATTTGAATATTTTGTGTGATGAAGATGGAGCATAGCCAGACTATAGGATTTTGTAGGGATAAGCTTTCTTTGGCCATGTTATTTTGATAAGACATAATTCTCTTGTTAGTATGCTTGAAGTATTATTGTTTTTATATCAATATTAAACTTTTGTTTTGAATCATACGGATATGAACATTCATGCCACAATAAAGAAATTACATGGATAAATATGTTAGGTAGCATTCCACATCAAAAGTTCTGTTTTTATCATTTACCTACTCGAGGACGAGCAGGAATTAATCTTGGGGATGCTTGATACGTCTCCAACGTATCTATAATTTTTTATTGTTCCATGCTATTATATTGTCTATTTTGGATGTTTTATATGCATTAATATGCAATTTTATATTGTTTTTGGGATTAACCTATTAACCTAGATCCCAGTGCCAGTTTCTGTTTTTTTCCATGTTTTAGAGTTTCGCAGAAAAGGAATACCAAATGGAGTCCAAACAGAATGAAACTTTCGCAATGATTTTTCTTGGACCAGAAGACATCCACAGGGCTTGGAGTGCACGTCAGGAAAGCCATGAGGCGGCCACAAGGTCGGGAGGCGCGCCCAGGGGGGTAGGGCGCGCCCCCACCCTTGTGGGCCCCTCGTGACTCCACCGACCTATTTCTTCTGCCTATATATTCTCAAATATTCCAAAACCAACCAGGAGAGCCACGAAAACACTTTTCCACCGCGGCAACCTTGTTTACCCGTGTAATCCCATCTAGGGGCCTTTTCTGGCGTCCTGCCGGAGGGGGATTCGATCATGGAGGGCTTCTACATCAACACCATTGCCTCTCCGATGAAGCGCGAGTGGTTTACCACAGACCTACGGGTCCATAGCTAGTAGCTAGATGGCTTCTTCTCTCTCTTTGATTCTCAATACCATGTTCTCCTCGATGTTCTTGAAGATCTATTCGATGTAATACTCTTTTTGCGGTGTGTTTGCCGAGATCCGATGAATTGTGGATTTATGATCAGCTTATCTATGAATATTATTCGAATCTCCACTGAATTCCTATATGCATGATTTGATATATTTTCAAGTCTCTTCGAACTATCGATTTGGTTTGACCAACTAGATTGGTTTTTCTTGCAATGGGAGAAGTGCTTAGCTTTGGGTTCAATCTTGCGGTGCTCGATCCTAGTGACAGAAGGGGAACCGACACGTATTGTACTATTGAAATCTTGCGGTGCTCGATCTAGATGCAGGCAGGAGTCGGTCGATGTGTGGAGTAATAGTAGTAGATGCAGGCATGAGTCGGTCTACTTGATACAGATGTGATGCCTATATTCATGATCATTGCCTTAGATATCGTCATAACTTTGTGCTTTTCTATCAATTTCTCGGCAGTAATTTGTTCACCCACCGTAATATTTTCTATCTTGAGAGAAGCCTCTAGTGAAACCTATGGCCCCTGGGTCTATTTTCCATCATATGAGTTTCCGATCTACAATTTTAGTTTCCTATTTACTTACTTTGCAATCTTTTACTTTCCGTTCCATAAACCAAAAATACCAAAAATATTACTTTACCGTTTATCCATCTCTACCAGATCTCACTTTGCAAATAATCGTGAAGGGATTGACAACCACTTTATCGTGTTGGGTGCAAGTTGGTGTTTGTTTGTGCAGGTATTTGGTGACTTGTGCATTGTATCCTACTGGATTGATACCTTGGTTCTCAAAACTGAGGGAAATACTTACTCTACTTTGCTGCATCACCCTTTCCTCTTCAAGGGAAAACCCAACGCAAGCTCAAGAGGTAGCAATCATCTCCCTTAGGAACGATATAATGAATTTTAAGCAACTTGATCATGAACATGTTGCACAATCTTGGGAGAGGATGAAATTGATGATAAGAAATTGCCCTACTCATGGTTTAAGTTTATGGATGATCATACAAAAATAGTATGCTAGATTGAATTTTGCATCTAGAAATCTTTTAGATTCCGCCATAGGACATACTTTTATGGAAATTACATTAGGAGAAGCTACTAAACTCCTATATAATATTATGGCTAATTACTCTCAATGGCATACCGACAGATAAAAGTGCATGCGTTTGAAGAAATTAATACTTTGAGTGAAAAAATGGATGAACTTATGAAATTGATTGCTAGTAAGTGTGCTCCTATTGATCCCAATGATATGCCTTTGTATACTTTGATTGAGAACAATAATGAATCTATGGATGTGAATTTTGTTGGTAGGAACAATTTTGGTAATAATGCTTATAGAGGTAATTTCAACCCTAGGTCGTTTCCTACTAATTACTCTAATAATTATGGTAATTCCTACAACAATTCTTATGGAAATTATAATAAGATTCCCTCTGATCTTGAGAACAATATTAAAGATTTTATTAATTCCCCAAAAAAATTCAATACTATGGTTGAAGAAAATATGCTCAAGATTGATGATTTCGCTAGGAACATTGATAGAATTTCTCTTGAGATTCTTTGAAAATTAGATCTATGCCACCCAAGCATGATATTAATGAATCTCTGAAAGCTATTAAAATTTCTATTGATGAGTGTAAAGAAAGAACCGCTAGGATGCGTGCTAAGCGAGATTCCTTTGTAAAAGTGTGTTCTTCTATTTCTTGTGATAATAATGATGAAGATCTTAAAGTGCTTGATGTAACTCCTATTTAATCTTTGTTTTCTAATATAAATCTTGATAAATTTGGGACTGGAGATCAGTCAACTTTAGCTAGAGGGCGTCCCAATGATTCTGAGTTTAAATATCTTAATGAAAAATTGATAAAAGTGGGATTGGAGAGGTCAAAACTTTAAGTAGCAATGAACCCACTCTTTTGGATTTCAAGGACTTTAACTATGATAATTATTCTTTGATAGATTGTATTTCCTTTTTGCAATCCATGTTGAATTCTCCTCGTGCTTATAATCAAAATAAAGCTTTTACTAAACATATCGTTGATGCTATGATGAAATCTTTTGACGAAAAACTTGAGCTGGAAGTTTCTATCCCAAGAAAGCTTTATGATGAGTGAGAACCTACTATTAAGATAAAAATTAAAGATTATGAGTTTCATGCTTTGTGTGATTTGGGTGCTAGCGTTTCCACGATTCCAAAAAATTTATGTGATGTGTTAGGTTTCCGAGAATTTGATGATTATTCTTTAAATTTGCATCTAGCGGATTCCACTATCAAGAAACCTATGGGAAGGATTAATGATGTTCTTATTGTTACAAATAGGAATTATGTGCCCGTAGATTTCATTGTGCTTGATATAGATTGCAACCCTACATGTCCTATTATTCTTGGTAGACCTTTCCTTAGAACGATTGGTGCAATTATTGATATGAAAGAAGGAAACATTAGATTTCAATTTCCGTTAAGGAAGGGCATGGAACACTTTCTAAGAAAGAAAATTAAGTTGCCATATGAATCTATTATTAGGGCTACTTATGGATTGCATACCAAAGATGACAATACCTAGATCTATGTTTTATGCCTAGCTATGGGCGTTAAACAATAGCGCTTGTTGGGAGGCAACCCAATTTTATTTTTATGTTTTTTGTTTTTGCTACTATTCTTGAATAAATACACATTATTACCTCTGTAGTAATTGTGTTTTGGTGTTTTTAATTAGTGTTTGAGCCAAGTAAATCCATTGGGATACTTTGGTATATCGTTGATTTGATCTTGCTGAAAAACTGAAACTTTTGCGTCTAGTAGCAGAATTTCTAAAATTCACAGAAGCGTGATAAAATCCTGATTTTTCTACACAAGATTTATATATGACTTTCCTGTGTTTTCCTAATTTTTCAGAATTTTTGGAGTTACATAAGTATACAAAGTTTATAGATTGCTACAAACTGTTCTGTTTTTGACAGATTCTGTTTTCTATGTGTTGTTTGCTTATTTTGATGAATCTATGGGCAGTATCGGAGGGTATGAACCATGGAGAAGTTGGAATACAGTAGATATTACACCAATATAAATAAATAATGAGTTCATAACAGTACCAAAAAGTGGTGATTTATTTTCTTATACTAACGGATCTCATGAGTTTTCTGTTGTGAAGTTTTCAAGTTTTGGGTAGAGATTTGATGGACTACGGAATAAGGAGTGGCAAGAGCCTAAGCTTGGGTATGCCCAAGGCACCCCAAGGTAATATTCAAGGACAGCCAAGCATCTAAGCTTGGGGATGCCCTGGATGGCATCCCCTCTTTCGTCTTCAATCCATAAGTAAATTTACTTGAGGCTATATTTTTATTCACCACATGATATGTGTTTTACTTGGAGAGTCTTGTATGATATGAGTCTTTGCTTTTTAGTTTGCCACAATCATCCTTGCTGTACACACCTTTTGAGAGGGACACGCATGAATCGTGAATTTATTAGAATACTCTATGTGCTTCACTTATATGTTTTGAGCTAGGCAATTTGCTCTAGTGCTTCACTTATATCTTTTTAGAGCATGGCGGTGGCTTCATTTTATAGAAATTGTTGAACTCTCATGCTACACTTGTATTATTTTGAGACTCTCTAAACAGCATGGTAATTTGCTTAGGCTGTGAATTTAGTCCTAATATTATGGGCATCCAAGAGGGATATAATAAAAACTTTCATATAAAGGGCGTGGAATACTATGAGAAGTTTGATTCCTTGCATTTGTTTTGAGATATAAAGATGGTGATATTAGAGTCATGTTAGTGAGTAATTGTGGATTGGTAGAAATACTTGTGTTAAAGTTTGTGATTCACGTAGCATGCACGTATGGTGAACCGTTATGTGCTGAAGTCGGAGCATGATTTATTTATTGATCGTCTTCCTTATGAGTGGTGGTCGGGGATGAGCGATGGTATTTTCCTACCAATCTATCCCCCTAGGAGCATGCTTGTAGTACTTTGTTTCGATAGCTAATAAATTTTTGCAATAAGTACGTGAGTTCTTTATGACTAATGTTGAGTCCATGGATTATACGTATTCTCACCCTTCCACCATTGCTAGCCTCTCTAGTACCGCACAATTCTCGACGGTGCATTAAACCCACCATATACCTTCCTCAAAACAGCCACCACCTACCTATTATGGCATTGCCATAGCCATTCCGAGATATATTGCCATGCAACTTCCATTATTTCGTTTATTATGACACGCTTCATCATTGTCATATTGCTTTGCATGATCATGTAGTTGGCATAGTATTTGTGGCAAGGCCATCGTTCATATTTTTTATACATGTCGCTCTTGATCATTGCACATCCCGGGGTCAGTGTACAAAAGTAGGGGACTTTCGGTACCCCTTTACTTGTGCACGGGCAGTCGTAGCCACACCTGCGGTCATGCTTGGTGGGGCAGAGGAAGGGGAGGTGCCAGACTACCAAGGCAGTACTCAAGCCAGAGGCATGAAGAGAAAAGGGGCAAGATAGACTTCCCCCGGCAACACCCTTGCCGGGGCGGCCTACATAGCCCCGGCAAGAGCCTTGCCGGGGCGATTTGCCGAACACCAGCGAGGCCGCCAACCTTGAGCCTGAGAGTTCTGACACCATCGACAATGTCGAAACCAAGACTCGAGGGCGCCTGCGTGGTGGCATGCAGATCTTTGTGAAGACCAAAGGACTGTGAGTCTACATAAGAACCAGAAGACGAAGACCCCCGGAAAGATCCTTGCTAGGGACGGCCGCGAGGCCCCGGCAAGACCCTTGTCGGGGGCATCTGCGGGGCCAAGGCCAAGCCCGCACCTACCAAAGCTCCGCTGCCCCGCGGCCATTCCGACGCGGCAACTAGCCCGCCAACTAGGCAAGCGCCTGCGTGGCAGCATGCAGCTTCTAGGCCAACTAGTTAAGCACCTGCGTGGTGGCATGCAGATCTTCATGAAGGCCCTGTCACCGCACCAGCACAGCAGCCAGCTAGCCAGCATGGCGCTGCATGCCTCGTCAACTTGGACGCGCGTCGAAGCAAGGCGAGGCTTTGATGGATGGGACGGGCTCTGTTGCTGCCCCCGATAAAGCAAGAGGGCACGTAGACAGCGCATTAAATGCATTTGTCCTATGATGGCAGCCGATAAACTTGTACACTGTAGATACTTTCCACCTCCTGTGTGACATTGTGGCGACCCCTTTGACATATAAAAGGAGGCCCGAGGCGTACTGTGGAAGGATTCGGACTTTTTGCACTGGGCACGCATAGTAGCTAGTCCAAGAACTGAAGAACACAAGATAAACACAGACAAGCATGACTAGGGTTTTACGCATCATTTGTGGCCCGAACCTGGGTAAAAATCCCCTCGCGCTGATTGCTAGACCTGCTCTTTGCACAACTCTTCACCCCCGCCAACCGTAGTAGGGGTCCTCGGGATCCCTTAGGTGTCGTTTTCCCCGACATCTTTGGCGCGCCAGGTAGGGGGGACCTGTGAAAATCTGGTCTAAAAGTTAGCGCATCGACTTCTTCATCGCCATGGCTCCCAAGAAGAAGGGGATCACAGCGATCGGTTCGTCTGGAGCCGAACCGCCCGTACCAGCGCGGGCGGGCGACGGGGCGGCTATGGATGGTGGCAGAGGCGTGGCCCGCAAGCATCCATGACACTCTGGCAATCGAAGCCAGGCGAGCGGCGTCGTACGTACCCAAGGCGACGAGCCGCACGCCGCTGGGTCCAGGGCGGGGCTGTGCTGCCCACGGGCGGCGCGGAGACCTCCAGGACGCCCCAGCTGACACCCGCGCCGCGGTCTTCCCAGGTCGCGCATGACGAGCAACACCGCAACGTCGGTGCCCCCGGGCGCCACCGCGGGAAGAGCCCTTTGCATCACTCTCGAGATGCACCGGGCCAGCATGCGCGCCCAGACGCTGGCGGAAACGGCGCGCGACCGCGAGACTGTGGTAGGGCTCCTTCTAACGTGGTTAGAAGTCAGAGCCCATCACGGTCCACACAGCTTTCGCCGCCACCCACGCCAGCAGAAGCGTTCGCGCGCGTGCAACTGCTCCTCGACTTTCCTCCTGCTGCGGAGAAGCTCGACAAGTGGAGAGACCACCCTTCCCGACAAGGAGACGAGCCGTGATTGGATTATGTACTTTAATGGAGCCTTCCCGCTGCAAGGTGCTGGTGCCGGTGTGCTACTTGTCGCACCCACTGGAGAGCGCCTCAAGTACGTAGTCCAAATGCACTTTCCCCGAGAAAAATCAATGAACAAAACTGCAGAGTACGAGGAATTGCTTGTTGGTCTCAGGATCACGGCAAACCTCGGAATCAGGAAGCGCATCATCAGGGGTGATTCGCAGCTTGTCGTCAAGAAAGTTAAGAAGGGTTACCAGAGCCCGTTGATGGAGGCCAATGCGGATGAAGTGAGGAAGTTGGAGGAGCTTTTTGACGGTCTACAAGCAGAGCATGTTCCCCGAGCAGAGAACAGCATTGCCAACGACTTGTCGAAACGCGCTCCCTCAAGTTGCCTGTGGAACCACATACCTTTGTGCTTCAATTAACCCAGCCATCTGTTGAGCCATCAGCGGGACAGAACAAGCGAAGGAAGGCAGGCCCCGGCAGGTACTTTCCTGCTGAGCTCCCAAGAGCCGCTGGCAAGAAAGTTGCCGTGTCCCCCAAGCTTGCCGGGGAGCAGCAACCTCCGGCAGGGCCCCAAGCCCTGACCGTAGAGGCAGTTTCCCCTACGGCCGAAGATGAGCCTTTGGTCCTTGTCATCGAGCCCCGGGCTCCGGCATGGGCGCAGCGCACCGTCCGTTTCCTCCAAACAGGGGAACTCCCTGAGGAACAGGAAGAGGCAGAGAAAGTAGCCCGTCGGTCCAGCATGTACCAGTTTGTGAATGATGCCCTATACAGAAGGAGACCGAACGGCATGAAATTGAAGTGCATTCCTTAGGAGGACGGACTGGAGCTGTTGGCGGAGATACATGGAGGCATGTGTGGCTCCCACATAGGGTCAAGAGCCCTTTCCGGCAAAGCGTTCCAGCAAGGTTTCTTCTGGCCCACCGCTCTCCAGGATGCAACTACACTAGTAACCAAGTGTGAAGCGTGCCAGTTCCATTCAAAGAAGCTTCATCAACCAGCCCAAGCTCTTCAGACAATCCCTCTTTCCTGGCCATTTTCGGTCTGGGGGCTCGACATACTGGGCCCATTTCCCCGTGCTGTCAGGGATTTCGAGTACTTGTACGTTGCGATCAACAAGTTCACAAAGTGGCCAGAAGTGGAACCGGTGAGAAAGGTGACAGGACAATCAGCCGTCAAGTTCTTCAAGGGACTAGTCTGCCGTTTTGGTGTGCCAAATAGAGTCATCACCGATAACGGCACACAGTTCACGAGCCGCACCTTCATGCAGTACATCCAAGACCTCGACGGCAAGGTTTGTTTTGCTTCTGTTGCTCATCCCAGAAGTAACGGCCAGGCTGAGAGGGCGAATGCAGAAGTGTTGCGATGCCTCAAGACCAGAACTTTTGAAAGGCTACACAAGTGCAAAAGGCGCTGGATTGATGAGTTGCCAACGGTTCTTTGGTCGATCAGAACGACACCAAATCGAGCCACTGGCCAGACACCCTTTGCCCTGGTATACGGGGCAGAAGCAGTTATCCCCACGGAACTCATATACGGGTCACCTCGAGTGCTCGCTTATGATGAGCTTGAGCAAGAGCAGTTGTGCCAAGATGATGTGATGCTCCTTGAGGAAGATCGTCTTCAGGCTGCTGTGCGAGCCGCTCGCTACCAGCAAGCCTTGCACCGCTACCATAGCCGCAAGGTTCATGCCCGAATGCTTGAGGAAGGCGACCTTGTTCTTCAGTGAATCCAATCCGCCAAGAGTTCAAACAAGTTGACACCAAAGTGGGAAGGCCCTTATCGGGTAATATGAGTCACCAGGCACGGCGCAGTCCGCCTGGAGACCGAAGATGGCATTCCGGTGAGCAATTCCTGGAATATCGAATATCTTCGCAAGTTTTACCCCTAAGGCGCGGTTGCCGGGAGCCCCGGCAACCCCCCTTTGTACTAGCCTTGCCGGCAAGGCATGTAACCCTATGTACAAAGCCAGGCGCAGACCCTGTGCGCAGTCAAGGAAAAAAACCTTAGTATGTACAGTTTCCCGTTGATTTCCATGTTTATGTGTATATGTATAAACATCCATGTCTAGGATATTGTACTACTTTTTGATTCCAACAAATGTTAATGGACCGCCAAGGTTCCATGCTCCTGTCCTCTCTTCTTTCCAGCCGCGGCAAGGACGCTCGATTCCGCCAAGGACCCGGCTCCGGCAATCCCCGGCAAACCAAACAGATAAATTTCACCTCTTGCCCATTCCTGTTCGTAACCTGTGACTTGTGCATTAGAAAACCTCGCCACTCTCTTTTGAACTTAGGTGCTCCCATCCCTGACCCGAACACTGCTTCGGTCAGAATGGTCGCAGTAGCCTTTACTAAAAGGAGATTGACGAGGAACTAGACCCTTTGTCTGTAACCCGGCAGATGTGATTCTCCGGTAGGCACAGAGGGCACCGGCAAGATAGCTTGCCGGGAGAACTCATTTATTTGCATTAAGAGGCATTTCACCTCTGCATGGACGTGTACATGCACGGGTTCCCGGCAAGGCTAGTCTTTTTCATAGACATGCTGATACAAGTACGAATGTTACAGGACTCAGGCATGGGCTCGAGAGATTACATTATTTAGAAATTAAGATTTGGCAAGTGCCTACAAGCTAAAAGAAAGATATGTGCCTCGTAATCTCTGTTCTTGCCCCTTTCCTCCCAGGTGCGGCAGGTGAAGGCAAAGAAGAGGCGAAGGGGAACACGCCGATGGAGAGCATGGCAGGGATGACCCTCGGCAAGGCGCGTGGCCGAGGGAGGAGGGCGATGCAGATGATGGTGCTGCCGCCGATAGTCAGCCGGAGTCGGAATCGGTGTCCTCCCGCCCGCTACCATCGTCGTCACTGTCGCTGTCCTCCTTGTCACTGTCGCTCGAGGAGGAGGTTTCATTGT
Source organism: Aegilops tauschii subsp. strangulata (assembly GCF_002575655.3). NCBI lineage: Eukaryota > Viridiplantae > Streptophyta > Magnoliopsida > Poales > Poaceae > Aegilops > Aegilops tauschii. Next base: position 110,229,335 of record NC_053038.3, on the reverse strand, counting down.
CGGTGGAGCTCTCCGCACAGCACCCTAAGCGGGTTCCCGAGCGCCCGAAGACCTTGATGGAGAGCAGGCCGTTCTCCATTAATTTGAACTGGAGAACGTGCCTCTCTGCCAGGCTATGGGCACGGGAAAAGGTCTTCCACCCACGGCGGAGGTACATGACGTGAGGGGCGGGGAAGTCGACGTCGAGCCGCATGCCGCCATTCCCGCAGCCCCTCATATGCAGCCTCAAGGCCTGTGGCGGGTCAAGCTCCATTACCCGAGCGAACGGGGTGGGGAGGCAGAGGTGAATGCACACTGGCTTGTACATCCTGATGAAGAACTCGCGGGGCTAGGCTCCGACATGGCCCTCCATTGGGGGAAGAGCCGCTGGCGGAAGCGCGGCCGGTGCGCCGCCCCGTCCTCCTCTCCCCTGAGCGCCACGGCGGCCTCGGCCTCGCCCCTCCCTCTTCCTCTCACAGCGGGCTCCGCTGCCATGAGCTCTGGAGGAGGGGGACACGCTGTCGAGCAGAAGCCCTCGTCACCGCCATTGGAGTGCCGGCACGCCCTCTCACCATGGTGAGTGGAAGAAAGGGATCAAGTAGGAAGGAGATGAATGCAGAAGGACGCTGTCCCTCTCCCTTTTTTATAGAGGGGCAAGGCCGGGGCTCGGCCCCCCAACCTAAGGGCCGCCGCCCCACTCGACCAATCCGGCCGCCAGAGGCGCAGGGAATCAGGACCGACCCGCTGCTCCAATCAGCAACGCCCGCCTTCCCGCCTCGGCGTTAATGCCCGTCCCCTCCGTATCCGCCACCTACCCTCCCTGAGGCATGGGGGACACGTGGCGGGCGAGCCGGAATTAAGAAGACAAGTGGAACGGCTGTTTCCCGCCCCGTGATCATGGGGCGCAGGCGCCATGAAGGCCACAACCCGAGTCCACTTTGTAAATGAGTAGCGCCCCTGCGGCTTCCTCTTTTTTATGGGGAAGACACAGGCCGTCTCTTTACTGTTCACCGTGAGGTGACGCAAACGTGATGCAACCGTTCCACGCACGACCACCACGTCACGCACTCAATGCGAATCGTAGTGAAGCGCAACTGGTGAAGAAATTGCCGCGGTTAAAACTCTAGCACACGTGCCCGCGCACCGTTCTGGGCCTGGCCCAACAACGCTTCGCGCTTATGTGTGGCCCAGGCCCGGGGGCTCCTGTCGTGTACTGAAAGTGCAACTATCCCTGGGTGGTTTTGGTAATTCCTAACAACATATAGCTCATTGAACTAATGCTATTTCAAGATGATCATTTCAGAAAGTTCAATGATTGGCATGGCATGGATTAGGGATGTGGACCCCTCAAAATGCTAAGGGCACATATTGGCTCAAGCTCAAGACTCTACATTTTCATTTTAGTGATCCAAGATCACATTGAGTCCATAGGAAAAGCCAATACTATAAAAAGGGGTGAGGTGTTGCTTAATGGCTTGCTTGCTCAAAATGCTTAGTGATATGCTCCAAAAGCCATCAACCACATTCTCATATCCACATATGTCCCAAACCAAAAGTCAAACTCGGCCCTACCGATTTGATCTATCCAGTGCCATCGAGTTCACTTGACATAGCCATTGCCAGAAACCCTAGTCACTTCGGTCTCACCGATAGGGATCTCGGCCTCGCCGAGATGGGATTGCAAACTCTCCGTTTCCATTCGTAACGTTTCGGTCCAACCGAGATGAGCGATCGTTCCCACCGAGTTTGCAATGGAAACTCTTTGTTTCCCTTTCGTAACGTTTCGATCTCACCGAAATGAGCGAATCGGTCCCATCGAGTTTGCCTGACCAACTCTCTGTTTGCCTATTATAGAAATCGGTCCTACCGAGTTTATGTGATCGGTCTCACCGAGATTACGTTATGCCCTAGCCCTAATGAAATCGGTCCCACCGAGTTGACATGTCGGTCCCACCGAAAATCCTAACATTCACATTCTCAACTAAATTGGCCTGACTGAGTTTCATGATTCGGTCCCACCGAGTTTGGTAATTTGTGTGTAACGGTTAGATTTTGTGTGGAGGTCATATATACCCCTCCACCCTTCCTTCATTAGTAAGGAGAGCCATCAGAACGTGCCTACACTTCCAGCATACATTTTCTGAGAGAGAACCACCTACTCATGTGTTGAGACCAAGATATTCCATTCCAACCTCAAGAATCTTGATCTCTAGCCTTCCCCAAGTTGCTTTCCACTCAAATCATCTTTCCACCAAATCCAAATCTGTGAGAGAGAATTGAGTGTTGGGAAGACTATCATTTGAAGCACAAGAGCAAGGAGTTCATCATCAACACACCATCTATTACCTTTTGGAGAGTGGTGTCTCCTAGATTGGTTAGGTGTCACTTGGGAGCCTCCGACAAGATTGTGGAGTTGAACCAAGGAGTTTGTAAGGGCAAGGAGATCGCCTACTTCGTGAAGATCTACCCTAGTGAGGCAAGTCCTTCGTGGGTGATGGCCATGGTGAAATAGACAAGGTTGCTTCTTCGTGCACCCTTCGTGGGTGGAGCCCTCCGTGGACTCGCACAACCGTTACACTTCGTGGGTTGAAGTCTCCATCAACATGGATGTACGATGGCACCACCTATTGGAACCATGCCAAAAATCTCCGTGTCTACATTGCGTTTGCTCCCTTCAAACTCCTCCCTTTACCTTCATATGCAATGTTTTACATTCCGCTGCTATACTCTTAGACTTGCATGTGTAGGTTGATTGCTTGACTTGTTCTAAGTTGCTAAAATCTGCCAAAACTTAAAATTGGGAAAAGGCTAGATTTTTATTTGGTCAAGTAGTCTAATCACCCCCCTCTAGACATACTTTCGATCCTACAAGTGGTATCAGAGCTTTGGTCTCCATTTGCCTTGATTTCCACAGCTTTTGGTGATCATAGCCTTGGTTTCACAACCTAGGAGAGTATGGCGTCTAGCGAGGGAAATTGCCACCGTAGAGGTCCTTACTTTGATGGTACTAATTTTGCTAGTTGGAAGCATAAGATGAAAATGCATATTCTTGGACGTAACCCCGCCGTTTGGGCTATTGTGTGCATTGGCTTGCAAGGTGAATTCTTTGGTGGGAGAGAACCGAACCGTGAAGCTACCACGGAAGAGTTGAAGATGCTGCAATACAATGCTCAAGTTTGCGGTATCCTCTTCAACGGATTGTGCCCCGAAGAATTCAACAAAATCAGCCGTCTTGAGAATGCAAAGGAAATTGGGATACTTTGATTGATATGCACGAGGGTACCGACTCCGTCAAGGAATCCAAATTGGATGTGCTTCAAAGTCAACTTGACCAGTTCAAAACGAAGGATGGTGAAGGTGTCTCCGAAATGTACTCTAGGCTTGCTCTCATCACAAATGAGATTGCCGGCTTAGGAAGTGAGGAAATGACCGATAGATTCATCATCAAGAAGATCCTAAGAGCCTTGTATGGAAAATATGATACCGTGTGCACATTAATCCAAATGATGCCCAATTACAAAGATCTCAAGCCAACGGAAGTCATTGGAAGAATTGTTGCTCATGAGATGTCACTCAAGGATAAGGAAGAGCCTCACAACAAGTCAAGTGGTGCTTACAAAGCCTCATGTGATGCTCCTACATCAAGTGAGAAACAAACCTTCAATGAGGAATTGAATCTAATGGTGAAGAACTTCAACAAGTTCTACAAGAGTAGAAGCAAGGAAAGAAGTTCCAAGTCAAGGTCCTACAATGACAAAAAATCTTTGAGTCGTGAGCGTAATTACTACAATTGTGGAAGACCCGGACACTACTCCAATGAGTGTACGGCCCCCTACAATAGAAGAGAAGAATCACCACCTGGAGAGAGGAGGAGTAGAGATGATCGTTATGAATGAAGAACCTCTCGGAGAAGCAAGGATTCGGAAAGGAAGGCCAAGTCATCAAGGTGCTACACAAAACGAAGACATCAAGCTCATGTTGGTGAATGGGTATCCGGCTCCGACTCCGACCATCACTCCGACTCCGAATATACTCAAGATGAAGGGGTTGCCGGTCTAGCACTTGTGTCAACCAACTCCTACGACATATTTGACTCACGAAATGAAGGAATTGGGAGATGCTTCATGGCTAAAGACCCAAAGGTATCACACCCCGAGTATGTTGATGAAGATGACTTGCTAGGTGATGATGATTTACTTGTTGACAACTCTAGTGATGATAACTATGATGAAATTGCTATTAATCACGCTAATCAAGATAAAACGAATGATGATGATAAGAAGGAGATTGAGCGTCTAACTAAAGAACTAAACACTCTTAAGTTAGCTCATGAAACTACCTTGGAAGATCATCGAGAACTTTTAAAGACTCATGAGAAGTTACGCTTTGAAAAGCTCAACCTTGAGCAAGAGCATGGGTTCTTAAAAGCAATCAATGATGATCTTCGCAAGAAAAGTTCTTCTTACATTGCCAAGCGTTTACTCTTGTCTACTTATATGATACAAGTTAAATCTAGCAACAAGAGTAAGAAAGATTCTTCTTATAGTAGTAACAACAACAATCATGATAAATCTGATATTGTTGCTTCTAGTAGTTCTCTTGATTCCACTAACGATTCTCTTAGCCAAGTTACACTTGAGCAATAAAATAGCTTATTGAAGGGATTTATAGAGAAAGGTGTTTACAAGAGCCTTGCCGGGAGTAAGCATTTTGAGGAAATTGTATGCAAGCAAGGAAGGCACCGGAAGAATCAAGGTGTTGGTTTTGAACGAAAGTTCAATGCCAATGGAGTTGAGTGGGAAGAAGATCAATACCCCAAGACAAAGTTTGGTCCTCAACAAGAGAAGTATGATCCTACTTCTTTCCAAGGGACACAAGCACAAGATGATCTTTCACCACAAGACCACAAGCAAAAAGGCAAGGACAAGCTTCAAGAGGAGATTGATGCATTTGAAGAATCCCCTAAGGCCTTGGTCAAGTGGGTTCCCAAGACTACATCAAGTTCTACTTCATCAAGTACGACTACAACTCCAAGGATTCCCATCAAGATGATGTGGATCCCGAACAAGAAGAACTAAAGAGTTCTTGAGGGTGACTCCGCCAACATACTTCACTCATATCATTTTGGCGAGGACAAGTGTAAACAACTTCCACATCTTGCACTAGTTCAAGGAGTCACAAACCCTCTTGTTGGTAAGACAAGGGACAAGGTAACCTAATGCTTTCATGGACATCATCTATGTGTACATCACTTTATGTCTATGTATATCCTTGTTTGTTCCTTGTGGGACTAACCTGTGTAGGTATTGAAAGTGCAACTCACTCCAATGGATTGCTCCAAATGATCTACATCAACATTGAGCATCCACATCTTCAACATCTACATGAAGTCATCATCGACAAAACCCAAGGTTAGTTCATCCCTCTTAGGGGGATATCACATCTAGGAGGAGCTTCACTCTAATCAATTGAGCTAAAGCAACTATAATGGTGTGAACACAACAATGCTTTATGTAAAAGTGGCAACCCCACTGGTGCTTAAACGATGAGTATGACCTATGATCAAATGTTCGCATTTGACTCCTAAGTCAATATACTCATATATAGATGACCTAGTCATCTCCAATTGCTTGATAGATGCTAGACTATTTTTGCATGCTTTGTCACATACTTCATTTGTCATTTTATTGTGTGAGCATGTTGATTGCATATTTTACTCATTCGAGGACATCCATTTGTTGCTTTGATTGTTTGGCTTTTTCCACTTTTGCCAAATGGATGGACAAGAATGCCTAAGAAGTTCCTCTAGCTATCTATGCTTCTCTCATCTCAAACTCTATTCATGCTACATCACAAAGTTTGATCAAGTAAGATTCGAACCACTCTGTGTGAGGAGCACTCGGAGTCCCCGATCCGTCATAGACCTAAACTTCCAAAACCTCTTTGTGCATTTCGGTCTGACCGATCCATCCACTTCGGTCACACCGAGTTCACTGAGTTGATCTAGGTTTTCAATCTCGGTGCAACCAATTTGAACTTTTTGGTCACACCAAGTTGCAGTAACCGCTTGCGATTCTGCGTCTCGGTGCCACCGAGTTGTTCCACTGGGTCACACCGACAGGGTCAGGATATATAAACCCACATGTGAGATTTTGGAAATTTCTTCAAAACTCCTCAGCCCGCGCGTGTCCTGCTCTGCCGTCTCGGGTCCCCGATCGTCTTCTCATCGCCAGCGACCTCCCGCCGCTGGTTTCCGTCGCCGTCAACGGGATTCAACCCCACCGTTGCGGCCGTAACAAACTCACCACCGAACTAAGGTATGAGTTCGATCTTTTGTGCTAATTCCTTACTCCGATTCTTAACACAATGCAACGCCATGTTCTTTACCACGTATGAAATCAATCTATCCAGAGAAAACTTCCTTTAGGTTAGGTTTGATTCGAAAAATTAGGGTGAGGTTTCCGCCGGACTCATCTCGGACCGACCGAGTTGTGGAAATCGGTCTCACCGATTTGGCTTAGGCCATAGCACTTGCACTTTTCGGTCTGACCGAAAGCTGCAAACCGGTGCAACCAAATTCAACTCTCTGTGGAACCCTAGCAATCTCGGAGCCACCAAACTGTGACTCGGTCTGACCGAGTTCACTAGTTTAGACTCCAAAAGTTGCTTCGGTGTCACCGAGTTTAACAAATCGGTAGCTCCGAAATGCTTTCTGTCGTGAACTAAAACTAAGTTTTTGACTCATATGTTTTGCAAAAACTCTGCACTTTGTGATTCTCATCCACTCTACCTCATCTATATCTATTCACAGGGTCTGCTATTAGTTTGCTTGCCAGAATGTCTGACCAGAGTGATAGCCAGAACAAATCAGAAGAGCAAGTGCACATGAGTGAGGGCACTAGTCCCTCAAGCAGCTATGATGAGGGCAGCAGGATCACTCCAAGCAACCTGCCCATGGTAGCCACCAGATCAAGGAAGAAGGAACCTCATACTCTAAGGATGAGGACTTTGTGGCTGTTGAGGAAGAAGTGAGCTCCAAAAGGAAAGTACTAAAGAAGGAATATGGAGCTGCAGTTGCAACAAAGCCTGGCTTGAACTAGAAGGCACCAGCTAAGAGAATTCCAATGTCTAAGGCCAGGGCCTCCACTCAGGAACCCTCCAAGTCAACTGGGGGAGAGGCTACTAGTGAGGATAAGAAGAAGAAGGGAAGAAAGAGGGGAAGATGGTGCAAGAAGGTGGACCCCATGGCAGAATTTGAAAGGCATTCATCAGATGATGAAGAAGAAGAGGAAGAGGATGCACCAGCACCCAAGTCCCAAAAGCTTATGAGGGATGCTATTAAGTATGGGCTGCTCCTTCAAAGCCCAAGACTTCCCCCAAAGCTACTGCTCAAGCTCAAAAGACTTCTAAGCCCAAGAGAAGCACTAGGAACATTCCAGCTGAGAGAAGAACAAGGCCCCAGTGCCTGAAGTTGAGGAAGAAGATGTTGAAGCCCAAGTGCTAAGGAAACTTAAGCCAAAGATTCCAGATCACAATGACAGTCATCCAGTGGTAGAAGATATGAGCATCAGGAAGGATGCATGTCTGAGACTTTGGAGACAGCCTGATCCATATGCTGTGAGGAGGAAGACTGCAGTGGACTACAGGTTCCACACCAAAGAAAAACAAGATTTCTATGAGACCATTTTGCTTGACAAGAAGCCTATTGTCTGTGATATGAAGTGGGTTGATTGGGATTACATTGATGAGAATGAAGACTATTTTCCAGGTGTACATGAGAGCTTCAGATCATGTGGTGTTGACAAGTTTGTGGGACAGAATCTAACAAAGTGGAATGATGAACTCATCATGCAATTCTACTCCACTGCTCATTTTTATCCAGATGGTAGGATTGTATGGATGTCTGAGGTTACAAGGTACCAGTCAACTGTTGATGAGTGGGCCAAGTTGGTTAATGCCCCTGAAGAACATGAAGATGATTTGGATGAATATGCCAAGAAGAAGAAAGACCACAACTCTATGGCAAATATGTACAAAGAGATCCCAGACAAAGCATTGGATACACATAGATTGGGATATGTACATTACTTGTTGTCTGATCTAGCTACAATCAACACAATCTTGAGGCATACTTTATCGCCCAAATCTGGAGATCACAAGATGATCAGAGGACATTCAATCAACTTGCTGCAGATATTTGATGTTCCTTAGAAATTCAAGGTCATGAGTCTGATTGTTGAGACAATCAAGAGGACAGTTGCTGATCAGAAGAGATCTTGTGGGTATGCTCCACACATTTAGGTGCTCATCAACTCCAAGATGGGCACATGCACTTATTTGTTGGACAAGGATCACTTACCTTTGAGACCAGAATTTGAGGATAACACTGTTGTGATGAATGAGGATGATCCCACATCTGTGCAAGCACAAGAGAAGAGAGCAAAGGCAAAGGCTGAGAAGGCTGCAAAGATGCCAAGTGTTGAGGAGGCATCTCAAGTTTCTCTGAAGACAAAACAAGATCGGCTTGGATATCTAATTCAAGCAACTTTGAGGATTGAGAAGGGCTTGGCCACCCTGACTCAGAATCAGGAGAGCTTGGAAAGGATCATTGAGACCAAGTTCTATGATCTTGATCTGAAAGTACAGAGATGCAGACAGCTGTTGAGCAGCTCCAGGAGGAAGCAGAGGAGAAGAAAGGGAAGGCTACTACAGATGCTTTTCAGAGAGTGCCCAGAGGTCGGAGATCTGCTGCAGTGCCAGTGCCTGACACTAGAGCAACTACTTCAGCACCAGCAGCAACAGCTTCAGTGCCACCTCCAGTTGCCACTCCACCAGCTCCAACAACATCTACTGATGCCTTCATCCTTGGAGTCCTATCTACACCACCTCCCGAAGATCAAGCCTAGAGAGATGCATAGCACTATGCATTTTCAAAATTTTTGGTAACTTGTTGCCAAAGGGGAAGAAATGTATATATCATAGGCTTCGAGAGAGAGAGTTGCTTCTTTATCTTTCTTGCTATTTGCTTGATACTTTTGTGTGTGCTCGTTTGATACTTTATGTCAGTGTGTGAGATACTTGTATGATCATGTGTTTGATCATATCCTACCTTAATGCTTATGCTTGGATGATATTATCTTTTATATCCCTATATGATCATTCACTTTGCTTGGTGATGAGTGCATGTTTTAATTCCTATCATTTTGAATGCTCCACCAAGATGTATGTGACATGGAAGAGTGACCCATGATCCTAATCGATTGTGCATTTGCATCCAAAAACAAATTTTAAATAATGCACAAATTTAGGGGGAGCTCTTACTTCTCAACGTGCAGATGTATTTCAATCTTATTATCATTTGTCGAAGCTTTGATCTATATGTTGTCATCAATTCAGGGCCGGTCCTGAGATTTTGGGGGCCCGGGGCAAAAGAAAAAACGTGGCCCTTAATATAAACATTATAGATAATGAATACAAGATTTATAAAGCCCTCACATTCATTCGTATGCCCCGGCACACGATGCGATCTAACACATTGCGCAAGCATATTCTTCTCCTTAGAATATCTTGCTCGAATGATAAAAGCTATTTACAGGCGATATGAGTGAAAAAATAGATGAGCAACTATGCTAGCGTCTACTCTGTCCAACCACTAAAATATTTGAGTTAGTTGAAGCTATAAAAATTTCTAGGACATTTTTAGCGTCCAGCGTAGTGCCAGTCTTGTCAAATATGAGCATGAGGGTAAAATCTCGGTCGACACTTCATGCATCAACAAAAAGAAAACCCTTGGATCAAATGGAAACGAGGCATAACCAAAAGGAAATCCACCTCGGCACTCGCTACTAGCACCCACGTTGTACATGCCCTAATGAATATATATACCTCCGAAATCAATATGCATGTGGTGAAAGTATTGTAAGAACACTGTGATTTGAGTTAAATGAAAGCGAAAACGCCGCTCTCTTTTTAAAAAATTATGTGATGAATGAACAGTGCAAAGTACGCAATTTGTATGCGAAGGTAAATTACTTAATTAACAATATACGTGTGTGGAGAATATGTAACTGCACTACGGAGCACCTGGGATAGATCGGATCTGCATCGATCATCAGACGCTTGGCGCTCGACCGTGAAGCGATGTGGACTGGCATCTGACCCTGGCGGGAGGCGCTCGAGGATGTTCGCGTCCAATGATCTAGGCCATGGAATAGAGATCACCATGGCCTTGAGTAAGCCATCTGAATAGTTTGGAAAGAAAAAGAATTAGTACTACTCGTTGGGGAATAATAGGAATCAGAAAACTCGGGGATTAGGGATCGAAGGAATGCTGTGTTTGCTCGATCGAAGGAAGGTTGCCTCTTTTTTAGGAACGAACATTGACTCTGCGTGATCGAAGCATTGCTGCGTCCCTCGCCTACCTATCTGGGCAATGGCCATGGGGGGAGGGGCCCCTGGATTTTGGGAGCCCGGGGAGGCCGCCCCTGCCCCCCCCCCCCCCAGGGCCGGCCCTGCATCAATTACCAAAAAGGGGGAGATTGAAAGTGCAACTATCCCTGGGTGGTTTTGGTAATTCCTAACAACATATAGCTCATTGAACTAATGCTATTTCAAGATGATCATTTCAGAAAGTTCAATGATTGGCATGGCATGGATTAGGGATGTGGACCCCTCAAAATGCTAAGGACACATATTGGCTCAAGCTCAAGACTCTACATTTTCACTTTAGTGATCCAAGATCACATTGAGTCCATAGGAAAAGCCAATACTATTAAAAGGGGATGAGTTGTTGCTTAATGGCTTGCTTCCTCAAAATGCTTAGTGATATGCTCCAAAAGCACTCAACCACTTTCTCATATCCACATATGTCCCAAACCAAAAGTCAAACTCGTCCCTACCGATTTGATCTATCCGGCGCCACCATGTTCACTTGACATAGCCATTGCCAGAAACCCTAGTCACTTTGGTCTCACCGATAGGGATCTCGGTCTCATCGAGATGGGATTGCAAACTCTCTGTTTCCCTTCGTAACGTTTCAGTCCAACCGAGATGAGCGATCGGTCCCACCGATAGGGATCTCGGTCTCATCGAGATGGGATTGCAAACTCTCTGTTTCCCTTCGTAATGTTTCAGTCCAACCGAGATGAGCGATCGGTCCCACCGAGTTCGCAATGCAAACTCTCTGTTTCCCTTTCGTAACGTTTCGGTCTCACCGAAATGAGCGAATCGGTCCGACCGAGTTTGCCTGACCAACTCTCTGTTTGCCTATTACAGAAATCGGTCCCGCCGAGTTTATGTTATCGGTCTCACCGAGATTACGTTATGCCCTAACCCTAATGAAATCGGTCCCACTGAGTTGACATGTCGGTCCCACCGAAAATCCTAACGTTCACATTTTGAACTAAATCAGCCTGACAGAGTTTCATGATTCGGTCCCACCGAGTTTGGTGATTTGTGTCTAACGGTTAGATTTTGTGTGGAGGTTGTATATACCCCTCCACCCATCCTTCATTAGTAAGGAGAGCCATCAGAACGTGCCTATACTTCCAGCATACATTTTCTGAGAGAGAACCACCTACTCATGTGTTGAGACCAAGATATTCCATTCCAACCTCAAGAATCTTGATCTCTAGCCTTCCCCAAGTTGTTTTCCACTCAAATCATCTTTCCACCAAATCCAAATCTGTGAGAGAGAGTTGAGTGTTGGGGAGACTATCATTTGAAGCACAAGAGCAAGGAGTTCATCATCAACACACCATCTATTACCTTTTGGAGAGTGGTGGCTCCTAGATTGGTTAGGTGTCACTTGGGATCCTCCGACAAGATTGTGGAGTTGAACCAAGGAGTTTGTAAGGGCAAGGAGATAGCCTACTTCGTGAAGATATACCCTAGTGAGGCAAGTCCTTCTTGGGCGATGGCCATGGTAGGATAGACAATGTTGCTTCTTCGTGGACCCATCGTGGGTGGAGCCCTCCGTGGACTCGCGCAACCATTACCCTTCGTGGGTTGAAGTCTCCATCAATGTGGATGTACGATAACACCACCTATCGGAACCACACCAAAAATCTCCGTGTCTACATTGCATTTGCTCCCTCCAAACTCCTCCCTTTACCTTCATATGCAATGTTTTACATTCCGCTTCTATACTCTTAGACTTGCATGTGTAGGTTGATTGCTTGACCTGTTCTAAGTTGCTAAAATCTACCAAAACTTAAAATTGGTAAAAGGCTAGATTTTTATTTGGTCAAGTAGTCTAATCACCCCCCACCCCCTCTAGACATACTTTCGACCCTACATGTACAAAAGTAGGGGCCTTTCTGTATCCCTTTAAAGGATTTTGGATGCACAAGTAGAGATCATACTTGGTGCAAAATGAAGGCTTGCAAAAGATTGAGAAGCGACCAACCAAGAAACGAATAATCTCATAAGCAAGCATTAAGCATAAATAACACCGAATAATGCACCACAAGTAGGATATAATTTCATTGCATGACTATTGACTTTCGTACTTGCATAGGGAATCACAAACCTTAACACCAATATTCTTACTAAAGCATAATTACTCATCAACATAACTCACATATCACATCATCATATCTTAAAACTATTACTAAGAATCAAGTTTATTTTGTCCAATGATCTTCATGAAAGTTTTTATTATATCTTTCTTGGATATCAATCACTTTGGGACTAATTTTCATGTGTTGCTTTTCATAAGCTCAAACAACTATAAATGAAGATCAAGAGCATAATTCTTTTTTCTTTCTCTCAAAATAATTTAAGTGAAGCAAGAGAGAATTTCTTGAAAATTTTACTAACTCTCAAATAAATCTAAGTGAAGCAAGAGAGAATTTCTTCAAAATACTAAACACACCGTGCTCACAAAAGATATAAGTGATGCACTAGAGCAAGTCCATAGCTCATCAAAATTTAAGTGAAGCATAGAGGGCAATTCTAACAAGTCATGACATAATTTTGGCTCTCTCAAATAGGTGTGTCCAGCAAGGATTGATGACTTAAAACACAAAATAAAACAAGTAAAGACTCATATCATACAAGATGCTCCAAGCAAAACACATATCATGTGACGAATAAAAATATAGTTTCGAGTAAAATACCGATGGTCGTTGGAAGAAAGCGGGGATGCCACTCGGGGGCATCCCCAAGCTTAGTTGGTTGCTCATTTTTGCATAATAGCTTGGGATGCCGGGGCATCCCCAAGCTTAGGCTCTTCTATCCTTCCTTCATCCATCGTAAGATAACCCAAAACTTGAAAACTTCAATCACACAAAACAAAACAAAACCTTCGTGAGATCCGTTAGTATAAGAAAGCAAACCACTACTATAAGTATTGTATCAAACCAATTCATATTATTTTTTGTATTGTATCTACTGTATTCCAACTTTTCTATGGCAAAAACTCATCAAAGAAAACCATAGAGCCATCAAAATAAGCACACAACACAAAGAAAACAGAATCTGTCAAAACAGAACAGTCTGTAGCAATCTGACTTTTTCGAAAACTTCTGGAACTCCAAAATTCTGAAAAAAGGGACGGCATGGGTAATTTGTATATTAATCTTCTGCAAAAATAATCAGGGCAAAAGCTCTTTCTGGTAAAAAATGAGAATTGTTTTCGTTAGCGTAAAGTTTCTGTCTTTTTCAGCAAGATCAAACAACTATCACCCAAGAAGATCCTATCGGTTCTACTTGGTACAAACACTAACTAAAACACAAAAAACATAATCATAGCAGTATCATAATTGTGCAAACACTCAAGAACCGAAAGCAAAAAGCAAAAATAAATTTTATTAATTGGGTTGCCTCCCAACAAGCGCTATAGTTTTACGCCCTTAGTTAGGCATAAGATTTTATTGATGCTCACGTGAAAGAGAAAAACAAAGAGAGCATCATATATCATGTGAAAAACACATCTAAGTCTAACATACTTCCTATGCATAGGCATTTTATAAGCAAACAAATTATCAAAACAAGCAAAGACTAGCATATGCAAGGAAGAAGAATAAAACATTGACAATCTCAACATGAAGAGAGGTAATTTAGTAACATGAAAATTTCTACAACCATATTTCCCTCTCTCATAATAATTATATGTGGGATCATATTTAAATTCAACAATATAGCTATAATAACATATTATCTATATGATCCACATGCATGCAAAGTTGACACTCTTCCAAAATAGTGGGATTATCATCAAATAAAGTCATGGCCTCTCCAAGCACACTTTCATCAAAAAATTCATAAGATTGAACACTCTCCAAATTGTGGGATTATTTTTAGCTAAAGTTGACACTCTTCGAACCCACTTTCAATACTATTGGAAAAATTATTATCAATAGCATATTCATCATGAGGCATAAATAAATTATCAAGATCGTAAGGATCATTATCACCCCAATCATGATCATTGCAATAAGTAGTGGACATAGCAAAACAAGCATCCCCAAGCTTGATATTTTGCATATTATTAGCACAATTGACATTAATAGAATTCATAGTAAAATCATTGCAATCATGCTTTTCATTAGGAGCTATCATTAATCACTTCATAAATTTATTCATCACAATTTTCAGATTCATGAATCTTAAGCAAAACTTCATAAAGATAATCTAGTGCACTCAACTCACTAGTAATTGATTCATCATGATTAGATCTTTTAAAAAGATTAGCAAGTGGATGAGGATCCATATCAATAGATTTTTAGCAACCGAAGATGCAAGCATAAAGAAGGCACATGGCAACACAAGCAAACATGATATCTGACAAAAAAAACGGCGAACGAAAACGAGGGCGAATAAAACGGGAAATTTTTGTGAAGTGGGGGAGAGGAAAACGAGAGGCAAATGGCAAATAATGTAAATTGCGAGGATATGAGATTTGTGATTAGGAACCTGGTATATGTTGAAGATCCTCCCCGGCAACGGCGCCAGAAATTGGCACGTGGCCGGGAGACTACCTTGACTTGATCCTCCCCGGCAACGGCGCCAGAAATTCCTTTTGATGTCGCTTGAAGCTACGTCGGTATTTCCCCAAAGAGGAAGGGATGATGCAGCATAGCGGCGGTAGGTATTTCCCTCAGATATGAAATCAAGGTTATCGAACCATTAGGAGAACCAAGCAACACAACGAAAACAACCCCTGCACACATATAACAAATCCTCGCAACCCACGTGTTAAAGAGGTTGTCAATCCCTTCCGGGATACGGCACCTCAAGATAGGCAAACGAACATGAGGTAAATTTGTAGTAGATTGAAAGATAGATCACAAATAAAATAAATAGAAATAAAACGCAACAAGGTATTTTTGTATTTTTGGTTTAATAGATCTGAAAATAAATGCAAGAGAAAAGTATATTGCAAATGCAAATATATGAGAAAGAAGACCCGGGGGGCTGTAGGTTTCACTAGTGGCTTCTCTCGAGAAAAATAGCAAACGGTGGGTAAACAAATTACTGTTGGGCAATTGATATAACTTTGAATAATCATGATGATATCCAGGCAATGATCATTATATAGGCATCACGTCCAAGGTTAGTAGACCGACTCCTGCCTGCATCTACTACTATTACTCCACACATCAACCGCTATCCAGCATGCATCTAGTGTATTAAGTTCATGGAAAAACGGAGTAATGCAATAAGAACGATGACATGATGTAGACAAGATCTATCTATGTAGAGATAGACCCCATCATTTTATCCTTAGTAGCAACGATACATACGTGTCGGTTCCCCTTCTGTCACTAGGATCAAGCATCGTAAGATCGAACCCACTACAAAGCACCTCTTCCCATTGCAAGATAAATAGATCAAGTTGGCCAAACAAAACCCAAATATCGGAGAAGAAATACGAGGCTATAAGCAATCATGCATATAAGAGATCAAAGAAACTCAAATACCTTTCATGGATATAAAAAGATATAGCTGATCATAAACTCAAAGTTCATCAGATCCCAGCAAACACACCGCAAAAGAGTTACATCATATGGATCTCCAAGAGACCATTGTATTGAGAATTCAGCGAGAGAGAGGAAGCCATCTAGCTACTAACTACGGACCCAAAGGTCTACAAAGAACTACTCATGCATCATTGGTGAGGCATCAATGGAGGTGGTGAACCCCATCCGAGATGGTGTCTAGATTGGATCTGGTGGTTCTGGACTCGGTGGCGGCTGGATGAATATTTCGTCGACTCTCCTAGGGTTTCTGGAATATTGGGGTATTTATAGAGCAAAGAGGCGGTCCGGGGGGCACCGAGGTGGGCACAACTCACCATGGTGCGCCTGGGCCTCTTGGCGCTTCCTGGTGGGTTGTGCGTCCCTCAAGGCACCCCTAGGCGCAGCCAAGGCCCATTGTGTTCCTTCTGGCCCATAAAAATTCTCCGTAAAGTTTCATGGCATTTGGACTACGTCTGATATTAATTTCCTGTGATGTAAAAAACATGCAGAAAACAACAACTGGCACTTGGCACTATGTCAATAGGTTGGTACCAAAAAATGATATAAAATGACTATAAAATGATTATAAATTAAAACATCCAAGATTGATAATATAACAGCATGGAACAATAAAAAATTATAGATACGTTGGAGACATATCAGATGGGCACAACCTTTTGGTGTTGTTGTTAACTTCTCTGTTTGTTGGTAGTTTATTTAACACGTACTTTGTACTTGGAGGGAGCTAGCACCTTTTAGTTTTCTGGATTTGGATCGACTCGGGCTTTCTTGGGGGCCTAACTAGCATGATTATCGGTATTCTAGTCTTTTCTTTTCTTGCATTGATGCTCCAAATCAACATTCGTAGTGCGGGAGAAGATTTAACTTTATCATCATATTCCTGGTCTTCTTTTTCGTACTCATGGGTCCTCTGCCCCATGTTGTTCTCTGATATTTCTTAAGCTGGATCATCTCTAGGAGGAGGAACAAGTGAGTGCATGTTGCGGAATTGCTGCAATGTTTTGAAAATTATCAAATAGCGTTTGAGTCGGTTCAAAGTTCGATCCAATTAAAATTCACGCAGAAAGAAAATAAACACACTCAGCCGAGAAACGTACCATGAGAGAAACATGTCCAGTGTCATAAGGGGGCACTAAAGATAAGAATAAACCTATTGTTGGTATGCATGTTATCTCAGTTAAAATAGGAGATCATTGTTATCATGGCTTATGTGATTTGGGTGATAGTGTGAGTGCTATTCCGGTTACCTTATATCAATGAATTATGAATGATATTGCACCAGCTGAAATGGAAGATATAGATACTACTATTAAGATTGCGAATAGAGATACTATTTCACCGCTTGGGATTGTTAGAGATGTTGAAGTCTTGTGTGGAAAAATAAAATACCCTACTTATTTCCTTGTTCTTGGTTCTGCATAAGATGATTTTTGTCCCATTATATTTCGTAGACCATTCTTGAACACCGTTAATGCTAAGATTGATTGCGCTAAAGAAACTGTCAGTGTTAACTTTGGTGATATCTCATGAGTTTAATTTTTGTATGTTTTGTAGACAACCTCGTGATAAAGAATTGCCTAGTAGGGATGAAATTATCGGTCTTGCTTCCATTGTCATACCTCCTACTGATCCTTTAGAACAATATTTGCTAGACCACAAAAATGATATGCATATGAATGAAAGAAATGAAATAGATAAGATGTTCTTTGATCAACCACGTATCCTAAAACATAATTTGCCTGTTAAAACTCTTGGAGGTCCTCCTCCACCTAAAGGTGATCCTATGTTTGAATTAATACAATTTCCTAATACATTGAAATATGCTTATCTTGATGAAAAGAAGATATATCATATTATTATTAGTGCTAACCTTTCAGAGCATGAAGAAAAGAGATTACTAAAAACTCCGAGGAAGCACCGTGCTGCTATTGGATATACTCTTGATGATCTTAAGGGCATTAGTCCCACTTTATGTCAGCACAAAATTATTATGGAGCCTGGTGCTAAACCAGTTGTCGATCATCAACGAAGACTAAATCCTAAGATGAAAGAGGTGGTAAGAACTGAAATATTAAAGCTTCTTGAAGCAGGTATAATATATGCCATAGCTGATAGTAGATGGGTAAGTCATGTTCATTGTGTCCCTAAGAAAGGAGGCATTACTGTTGTTCTAATGATAAAAATGAGCTTATCCCACAAAGAATTGTAACTGGTTATAGGATGGTAATTGATTTAAGAAAATTAAATAAAGCTACTAGAAAAGATCATTACCCCTTGCCTTTTATTGATCAAATGTTAGAAAGATTGTCCAAGCACACACACTTTTGCCTTCTTGATGGATATTCTAGTTTCTCTCAAATACCTGTATCACAAGCCGATCAAGAGAAAACTACTTTCATCTGTCCTTTTGGAACTTATGCTTCTAAACGTATGCGTTTTGGTTTACGTAATGCACCTGCTACCTTTCAATGATGTGTGATTGCTATATTCTCTGACTTTTGTGAAAAGATTGTTGAGGTTTTCATGGATGATTTTTTCGTTTACAGAACTTCTTTTGATGATTGCTTAAGCAATCTTGATCGAGTTTTGCAGAGATGTGAACAAAGTAATCTTGTCTTGAATTGGGAGAAGTGCCATTTTATGGTGAATGAAGGTATTGTCTTGGGGCATAAATGTTTTTAACGAGGTATTGAAGTAGACAAAGCTAAATTTGATGCAATTGAGAAAATGCCATGTCCTAAAGATATTAATAGTATAAGAAGTTCCCTTGGTCTTGCTGGTTTCTATAGTAGGTTCATTAAAGACTTCTCTAAATTTCTAGGCCTCTTACTAATCTCTTGCAAAAAGATGTTCCATTTGTTTTTGTTGATGATTGTGTAGAAGCCTTTGAAACACCTAAGAAAGCCTTAACTTCTGCACCCATTATTTAACCATCTGATTGGAACTTGCCTTTTAAAATTATGTGTGGTACTAGTGATTATGCTGTTGGGGCTGTTCTGGGACAAAGACTTGATAAGAAATTAAATGTTATCCATTATGCTAGTAAAACTCTAGACAGTACAAAGACATTATGCTACTGCCGAGAAACAATTTCTAGCAGTTGTGTTTGCATGTGATAAATTTAAATCCTACATTGTTGACTCTAAAGTAATTGTTCACACCGATCATGATGCTATTAAATACCTTATGGAAAATAAAGACGCTAAACCTAGACTCATTAGGTAGGTTCTTTTGCTACAAGAATTTGACTTACATATCTCTACTCCTAATGGAGCAGTTGATAGTCTCCGCCAGTCAATTTTCGTCCCACCAGAGACCGGTTTTTTCCGTCCGTTTTTTTTCGCTGGTTTTTTTCGTCACCTCCCCACCCCACGCACACACCCCCAAGAAAACCACCCTGCAGGAGGAACGGCGTTCCTCTCGATCCCCTCCCGCCGTCGCCGCCGTCCTCTCAATCCCATCTATCGTTGCCACCGTCGCCGCCGCCGTTCGAGGGGGAGCCACCGCCGCCGCCGCCTCTGCAAGGCAGGGCGGTTTGAAACCCGCAGTCGCCGAACTCCGGGAGATGCCGTCGTCGCCTCTCCAGGGCAAGGCGGTTTCAGTCCCTGCCGCTGAACTCCGGAAGACGCCGCCGCCACCGAACTCCATGACCCATGGCTGCCACACATCTTCCTCCATGCACGGCCGCACCCCCACCCCTTTTTCTTCCCTCCCTCCGGCCTTCATCTCTACCCGTCCCACTCATCGGCCTTCAATGGTGATCCGCTGCCTCCCGCTCCTCGTGCTCCGATCTGACAACTAACACAGCCGTGCGCGGAGGGCTGCTCGCCATCTTCTTGTGTCATCGCCACTCTTGATAGAGGCCGCCGTCGAGGCTGCATCGTAGCCGCTCTTAGCCGGAACCATCACAAACAATAATTATGCAGAAGGGAATACGGGCACAACGTCTGCTAAGAGCTCAAGATTCTGGCAGCACAGATGAACATGAGCGACCACTGTCACCACTCATCGCCTAGGATATCGTGCAGTGGTGCAGGTTTCATCTCTTTTGGCTAGAGTTACTCAATTCGCTATGGTCAGCTATATGGAATTGATTACTCTGTTTTATTTGCAGGGATACCCAGCAGTGCGTACAATTTATTGGTGCTCGTAGCTTCTCATCAATCTCCCACTGCTACTGGTGCGTATGTGTTGAAAATAGCTTCAGTTTTGACAGTGTTGCACTTTTCTTAAGAACTGAATTTAATATTTGCCGATCAAACTACTTCCTGTACAGCCATTCATTAGGAATAAACATATTTTACAGGAAAAAACTCTTCCTACATAGTGATAAGAGTAGGTCCAGCCCTCATACTGAATACACATGGTTGCCCATTAATGATAATAGGAGAAATCAGCCAATAGCTAAATCAACAATGGTACTCATTTTTCGGAAGGCAGGGATTTCCCCATTCATATGCTTGCAATAGGCTACATACTTACGAAGCATACCTCCCCTGATGTATTAAATAGTTGAAGTTGTAGAAAATGAGATGCTACCATGTCAAACTTTGGCACGTAATATTTGTAACATATTCTAGATTGATGAGGTGAAAGTAGTACAACCATTTATATTTTTTATAAAATACTCTTTAAAATCTTATAATTGTTTGTTCATTTATTTATAGAAAAGTACCCTTGTTGCACTATTTGAGTACCCTTTTTGTGCAGGTAAATGGAACACTGGACAAGTTAAGCCATGTATATTCCATCTCCTTTAATGTATTGCTTGTGATTGGCCTAATAGGGAGTCTGCAAGACATGATTTCTATTCAAATCATCTCATCCAGATCACTTTACAATACTTTTCATCATATTTAGAAAATGCGTGTATGCATATAAGTTTCGTGAACATATTTTTTTTAATATCCAGGTCACTTTATGCATATCCAGATTACTTTACAAACAGAAAAAATGCGTGTATTCCTTTTTCTAAATATCTAGAAAAGCATTCCTCCATGTAATAGGGTTTTTGAAAGCAGTATGCATATAAGTTTCGTTCACAATTTTATTTTGTTATTGGAACCATAAGAAATGATCTTTCTGGATTGTCCTGGAAAACATTACTCTTCTATTGCCGATAACTGGATCTGTGTTAACTCAATAGGGTGATCTAGCGAGTTATCTTGAGACAAAAGGTCGCCTGCAATCTTATAAAGTGATCAGACTTGCCCTTGAGACTGCAAGGTATCTTAGGATTCATGACATATGTATCTTCGTTTCCTATTTTTTCCTTTTAACTACCATTTGAAGTATTGACTGAAACTGCTCGCATTAGTGCATAATTTTGTAGTCACCTGAAAATAATGTAGCATTGACTGAAACTGCTCACCATTTGAAGTATTGACTGAAGCATTAACTACCATTGAAGTATTTTCTTTATTTTTTGACCAGAAAAGCATGAAGATGAATTAATTTGATTCATGTAGATGAAATGGTTTTAAATTTCCATTTGTGTCATTTCAGTGAAACAAAATGAAATTGAAACTATTTTCATTTATGTGTTGTTTCAGTGCATTATTATCTTCCATGATTTGTTTTTCACTGTTACATTTTGTTGCATATATGGAGGCCATCTACCATTCTGCTGATATTTGTTATTATATCATCTTGTTTGTGAACTTAAAGGTCCCTCAAAGAGAAGTGTTTTTCATATGGTCCTGAATCAAAAGCTCCGCTACATGACTTCGGGACGGCGTCTGGGCTGCGCACGAGTCTGATCAAAAGCTCCGCCCACCCCATTAGATGCTCAGAGGAGCAAGTTCTGCTGATTGCCACCGAGCTGGAGTGTCAGGTCATGGACTGGCCTTGCAGGTATCTTGGGCTCCCACTTTCCTTGCGTAAGGTCTCGGCGGCGCAGCTGCAGTACATGATAGACAAGATGGCAGATCGTTTGCCCGCCTGGCAGGCCCGGCTCCTCTTCCGCGCGGGCAGATTGGAGCTTCTGCGCTCTACGTTGGCCTCTATGCCAATTCATGCTATGATGGCGATTGACCTGCCGGTTAAGATGATCATCGCGGCCAACAAGATCTGTCGAGGATTCCTATGGAGGGCGTCGGGATGTGCATGGCGGACACTGTATGGTGGCCTGGGACAGAGTGTGCGCGCCTAAGGACCTCGGGGGCCTCGGGGTGCCCAACTTGAGGTTGATGAATGCTGCGTTGCGCGCCAGATGGCCGTGGCTCCAACGGACTGATCCCCTCAGACCCTGGGCCGAGTTTAACATGCAGGTTTCGCATGAGTCCTTGGGCTTGTACAAGGCTGCCACGAGATGCGCCCTTGGGGATGGTGAGTCGGTGCGCTTCTGGACGGATTGGTGGCTGTGGGATGGAAGACTAGAGGACTTGACGCCCAATCTCTATGCCTTAGTGAGACGGTCTGGCCGGCTGAAAATTGTTCGACAGGCCATGACAGAGGGCTGGTGGCTCGATATTTCGCCGGACATGTCAGCGCAAGCGCTGCACGAGTTCATGGTGCTTGTTGACAAGACGCAGGATGTGGTCCTCACGCAAGGCTCGGAGGACAGGATTTACTGGGCATGGGAGAGATCGGGGCAGTTTTCTGTTAGGTCAGCTTACAGGGCCTTCTTCGCTGGCATGATCGAGGCGGACGGTGCCACCCAGATTTGGAAATCGCGAGCTCCAAATTCTTACAAGTTCTTCGTCTGGCTCGCAGCAAGGAATAGGTGCTGGACGGTGGATAGATTGGAAAGAAGGCTGCTCCCTCATCCCTCGGCATGTCCCTTCTGTGATCAAGAGCAGGAATCGATCGATCACTTGTTGCTTGGCTGCGTGTTAGCTCGACAAGTGTGGACCAGCATCACCAATGCTTGGGGCAGACCTTCCTGGATGCCGGTGATGGATGCGACCTTGGTGAAATGGTGGACCTCCCTCAACCCGCAGAAGCACCTAAGGAAGGAGACATGGACGGTGGTAACGCTCGTGGCTTGGATGCTATGGAAGCACAGGAATGACATCGTGTTCAATGGTGCCTCGCCTTCGGCAGACGCCGTGCTTAGGAGGATTGAGTTGGAGGGTCAGGATTGGAGGGCTGCTGGTTTGCTTAAGGAAATGGGCTCTCTCCCTTGCCCGGTAGATAGGTTGGATAGTGGCGAGTGATCCGCATGTGGACACCTTTGGTTGTGTAACCGTGGCTTGTAACAACACCTTTGCCCATCTTGGGCCCTTCTATCTATGCTTCTGATGCGTCAATCTTTGGCGCATCCTTGAAAAAATATGGTCCTGAATCTGGTGTGCGGTATGATGGAATTTACAGAATTGAGAACTGTTGGAGGAAGATTGGTGTTCGGGTAATTTTACTTCCTGTACAGAGGTTCCACATGCTGCTCTCTACTTTGTGCCACTGAATCGAAGATCAATGTATATTTGCTTGATTTCTTTCTCAGGATGCGTACAAGGTCTTAATGTTAAACTGAAGTATCTTTTATTGCTTACTAAACCCCCCTAACTCAACTGACTTGATGTTAAACTGAAGTATTAATCAAGCTTGTTTGGTTTTTTGTACGTGTATGCCTACTTACCTTGCTGTATATGGTGTTCGATGGCCAGCCATAGAAGGTTCTGATTTTTTATTTTGTCAAGTTGAGTTCATATTTTAATTTTTATCCATGTGGTGTTTAAACGATGACTATGTACAGTTCATAGGAATTGCGAGGCATAGAAATGATTCAATCTTGATTTTTTCAGTTTGATTCAGAGCTATTACCTGCTGCACATACCTATGTGAAAATCTTACTCCAAGCAATCCAAAATTAAGCAGCATAATTTCTCACAGATTTATATAAATTCAGCGACAACTGCTGGGACATGAGCTTCTTTCATATTATCCTGCTTTTCTGCAGGATTAATTGGAGGTCCATAAGGCAGTTCTAGCTACCTCTCTCTCGCTACCACAAGAACTTTCTCTTCAACAAAAAAAAACACATACATGAGCATAGAAAGTACACAGGAGAGCTGCATTGTTATTGACAGAGGAAGGGCGTGAGCACACTAATTGTGTAGTAAGAGGAGTAAAATGGAAACGATAATGAGAAACAAAAAAGAATGTTAAGATCTCATAATAAGATCGGGCACTAGCCACCACCCACAGAAGTATACCTATAGGAGGTCCTAAGGTACTAGCATGCATGCCAATGAATGTCACATGCTTTGCCTAATCTACAATGCTTGGTTAGTCATTCTTTTTTCTTATAGTTCATGATTTATTTTCAATTATGCAATTTAGAAAATAAGTATGTTTATTATGCCATTATACCATATCAGTATAGGTTATGTAAAGAGAAGTCTGGTACATAGTGGACTGTTCTGAATGGCTTATCGGAAGTGAGGTCTGCTCATACTCAAGGAAGATGATGTGCAACCAGTAGAGAAGATTAGAATGAGAATTCCAGTGATACTATGGATTAGTGTCTAAATACAAAATTCCATGATTTGCTACTTATAAATTTAGATTCCACTATAACGTTGCTGGTGATAGATTAGTGCAACATATTCTTCTTAGTGCTAGATGGCTTCGAACTATTTGGCTAAAATTATGTATCCTTGGCGTCTTTCCGTTCCGCCCAAACAATAATGATGAAGCATTTTCACTCTTTACAATACCCAGGTGCCAACAACAGGTGAGGAGGGAATCAATGCAACCCTTGCTGAGGATCTCCAATTCTTCAAAAGGTGATCTTGAGATCCATTGTTGTTGGTGGTGCCAATTTACTCAACATCACTCCTTAGTACATAGTTGGATATGTTGGCAAAAGTATTATTCTTTTCATTTTTTTCATGCATGTTTAGGTTCTAATGTTGATGTAGGCAAGCAGCACCACTGTTTTTGTTCCTGTGGGTATGTGTCTTGTACTCTTGATGAATTGTTTGGTGGTGATGACCGGCTGGAAATATCGTTCTCTTTCGGATCCATATGTATTACTGGTTCTGGCAAACAATTGGTGCTTCATTAGTTTCTGTTTGATATACATTCATATATTCCTTAATAAACACCAATGCATGAGTGTTAACTTTCAATTTTGTGTAATGCATAGTACATGAAAAGCAATTAGTAGATGACATTTCTGTTGAAAAGCTGCTAATTCATGATGTGTCGGTTGATATTATTTGCTCCCCAACTCAGTTCATCTTGAAAAATACTAAGATCCCAAGCCACAAGGTTTGACTTATTCATCTCACTTGGTAAACTTGCAAATAGACCTTCCACCACCAGATATTGAATATAATTTTGTATGAGTAGAAATTCACCTATTAGATGTCAAGGTATTACCTATTTAATAATTAAGAAAAATGGAGCAACTGCAAGAAGAGGCAATGGTCAATCACATCCCAATGTCCTAAGCCTTTTTTGGATAGTGCTTGACATTATTTTAGAAGATTTTCTGGTGTGACTTACGAAGAAGTTAAAAAGTTGTCCAAGTGTATGAAATCATACAAATATGTTCAATAAGATTTTTGTTAAACCATTAGAATATGTATGCCCCCGTTAAATAAAATTAGTGTTAAACCTTATAGACGGTCTTAATCATTTGTTTTATTCATTTATAAGCATTATAGCCCGTAGCAATGCACGGGCGTTCTACTAGTTACTAATAGGAAGGGAGTTGAGAATCCCGTAGCTGATAACTTGTCTAGGTTAGAAAACATTCTTGATGACCCGCTACCTATTGATGTTTGTTTTCCTAATGAATAACTAGTTGTTATAAATGCTTCTCGTAACACTCTTTTGTATGCAAACTATGCTAATTACATTGTTGCTAAATATATACCACCTAGTTTTACATACCAACAAAAGAAAAGGCTCTTCTTTGATTTGAGACACTATTCCTGGGATGACCCACATCTTTATAAAGAAGGAGTAGATGGTATTATTAGACGTTGTATACCTGAGCATGAACAGGAACAAATCCTACAGAAGTGTCATTTCGAGGCATTTGGAGGACACCATGCTAGAGACAGAACAACACATAAGGTATTACAATCTGGTTTTTATTGGCCTACTCTCTTCAAGATGCACGTAAGTTTGTCTTATCATGTGATGAATGTCAAAGAATTGGTAATATTAGTAGACGTCAGGAAATGCCTATGAATTATTCACTTGTTATTGAACCATTTGATGTTTAAGGATTTGATTATATGGGACCTTTTCCTTCCTCTAATGGGTATACTCATATTTTAGTTGTTGTTGATTACGTTACTGAGTGGGTAGACGCTATTCCAACTAGTAGTGCTGATCATAACACATCTATTAAAATGCTTAAAGAAGTTATTTTCCCGAGGTTTGGAGTCCCTAGATATTTAATGACTGATGGTGGTTCACATTTTATTCATGGTGCTTTTCGTAAAATGCTTGCTAAATATGGTGTCAACCATAGAATTGCATCACCTTATCATCCTCAATCTAGTGGTCAAGTTGAGTTGAGCAATAGAGAAATTAAATTAATTTTACAAAAGACCATCAATAGATCTAGAAAGAATTGGTCTAAGAAACTTGATGATGCATTATGGGCATACAGAACTGCTTATAAAAATCCTATGGGTATGTCTCCTTACAAAATGGTCTATGGAAAAGCATGTCATTTACCTCTCGAGTTAGAACATAAAGCATACTGGGAAATTAAAGAACTTAACTATGATTTCAAACTTGCCGGTGAAAAGAGGTTATTTGATATTAGTTCTCTGGATGAATGGAGGACACAGGCTTATGAAAATGCTAAGTTATTTAAGGAAAAGGGTAAAAGATGGCATGATAAAAGAATCCAAAAACAGGAATTCAAAATAGGTGATCAAGTTTTATTATACAACTCTCGTTTAAGATTCTTTGCAGGAAAGCTTCTATCTAAATGGGAAGGACCATATGTCGTTGAAGAAGTTTATCATTCCGGAGCCATCAAGATAAACAACATTGAAGGCACTATCCCAAAGGTGGTTAATGGGCAAAGAATTAAACATTATATCCCAGGTATGCCCATTAATGTTGAAACTAATATTATCCAAACTATGACACCGGAGGAACACGTAAGAGAAACCTTCCGGAACACTCCAGAGCCCTGAAAAAGGGGTATGTATGTGGTACGGCAAGTAAAGCGACTCCATAAGTTCCATAAAAGTACTTTCTGTCCGTTTTGGAATATTAAAAAAAATTAGGAAAATAATAAACAGTCTGAAAAGTGCACGAGGGAGCGACAAGCCCTAGGGGCGCGGGCCACCCCCTGGGCGCACCCTCCAGGCTTGTGCCCTCCTCGTGGACTTTCCCGACTCTGTTTTTCTTTCATGTTACTTGTCCTACACGAAAAAAAATCATTATGTATACTTCCCGAGGTTTTGACCACCGTATCACAGAGATATCCTTTGTTCTTGTTTCGTGTTGTTTTTTGTCAGATTTTCAAAACCAGGCATCATGTCTTCCTCCTCCTCCAACAACAACATGGAAGACGATGCTTGGTTGATGCAGATGGAACTCGGGAGGGATGAGGCCGAGGAAGTCACTATGTAGGAAGATGAAGGAGATTCACTTGAGGTCCACCCTCCGGCTTCGGAGGGAGGCACTCTGGCCGGCATCTCCACTATCCCAAATCCTCATCAGGCAATAAGGACTACAAGCAACCATGAAGGCCAAGAGGTACAAGGACTTCCCCCTAGGAGGCCCTTATACAGGTTACATCGGAACAATTTTCATAATTTGGTTCACAAATATGGGATTGAAAATACTCGTCATATGCACATACCGTCCAATTGGGACATATGTCGCCCAAGAGAAAGTGATGCAAGAAAAAACTCTTGAGGACTGGAGAATAAACATTTCATGGATGAGGTGGAAAAGAACACAGAGTTATTCTGTCACGTGCTCCGGGAAATCCGGAGTTTGAGAGAGATACTCATGAGCATTGTGAAGGACAAGTCTACTACTTCATCATCACCATCATCAACAAAGAAGGAGACTTGAGTACACGAGTATGGGAACTCCCCTTGGCTTGTGCCAAGCTTTGGGGAGGTGCCCCGGTATCGTATCACCACCACTTTTATCATCATTATCTATCTTAGTTCGATCCTTAGTTATTTCATGATTTAGAAAAATAAAGTTTTAGTTTGATCTATTTTCGAGTGCTTGCTTAGTGATATTTCTATCTATGTAATCATGTGTGAGATATATAATAAAGAGTAGTTTGAGTTTTGCTTTACTTTCTTGTTTCAATCTTGGTAATGAAAAATAAAAGAATAAAAGATCGTATGCTAATCCCATGGGGAGTAATGACTTCACATGAAAGAAGTATAGTTGATAAAATTTGTTGGAAGTTTACAAACATAGCATTGGTCATTGGTTCAATCCATGAAAAAGTAATAAGGGGAGAGAGGTCTCACATATAAATATACTATCTTGGACATCTTTTATGATTGTGAGCCCCCATCAAATATTCTATATCAATTAGTTGACGTTGGACAAGGAATACGACGTAATGAGTTATGGTTGTTTACATTCACATAGAAGTTATATTGTTATGGATCTCCTAACATGTGGTGCTTGTATAGGATCTTTTGCTAGCCAAAAATTCGCACTAAGTAGAGATACTACTTGTGCATCCAAAACCCTTAAACCCAGTTTCATGTCATGAGAGTCCACTATATTTACCTATGGGTTGAATAAGAACCTTCAAGTAAGTTGTCATCAGTGCAAAAGCAATAAAAATTGCTCACAAATATGTATGATCTTTTATTGTAAGGGAAAGTAAGCTTTGTACAATCTTGTGATGGTGAAGGAATAAAAGTGATAGACTGCATAATAAAGGTTGCTATCACAAGGGGGAATATAAAGGAGGTTCCTTTACATTAAGAGATCGCATTTTTTTATATCCAAAAATAAAAAGCGCATGGCAACCTCTGCTTCCCTTTGCAAAGGACTAATCTTTTACTTTAATGTATTTAATTTTATGCAAGAGTCATTAGTGTTTATCCCTATTTTTTGCATGTATTCTATAGTAGCAAGCATCATGTGGTAGATAGATCAAGACACATATATCCAGTTGGATGTAGGTGATCATGAGTTATTACTGTTGACATTACCCTTGAGATAAATATGTTGGAAGGCAAAATCATAAGCCCCTATCTTTCTATGTGTCTGACTAAAACTTCTTGCTCTATAAATATGCCATGAGTGTCAGCAATCATAGAAGACTACATGATGGTTGAGTATGTGAACTTGCTAAATAAAGCCCTGACATGGACTCTTTCTGAAAATATGATGGATTGTGATAGTTTCAATGCCTAAGAACACAGTTTGTTAGTTTCCAATAAAGTTTATGTTCCATACTTTATATTGTGAACGAATTGCTACTCTAGCACATGAGAAGTTTTATGATGATATATTGTTGTTATGATAATGACCATGATGTTTCCATGGCTGTGTTTTATTTTTATCGACACCTCTCTCTCTAAACATGTGGTCATGATTATCGATTTCGGTTTTCACTTGAGGACAAGCGAGGTCTAAGCTTGGGGGAGTTGGTACGTCCATTTTGCATCATGTTTTTATGTTGATATTTATTGCATATGGACTGTTATTTCACTTTACGATACAACTCTTATGCCTTTTCTCTCTTATTTTGCAAGTTTCACATAAAGAGGGAGATTGTCGGCAGCTGGAATTCTGGACCGGAAAGGGCTATATCAGAGGCATTTTTCTGAACATCTCCAAATGAGCTGAAAATTACGGAGAATTATTTTGGAATATATTAAAATTATTGGTGAAATAAATACCAGAGGGGGACCCACCAGGCAGCCACAAGCCTGGGGGCGCGCCCCACGAGGGTGGGGCGCGCCCCTTGAGCTTATGGTGATCCTGGCAGGCCTCCGGGGCCCATATTCTCGTATATAACCCCATTTTCCCTAGACAAAATCAAGAGGAAGGTTTCGGGATGAAGCGCCGCCGTCTCGAGGTGGAACCTGGGCAGGAGCACTTTTGCTCTCCGGCGGAGAGATTCCGCAGGGAAACTTCCCTCCATGAGGGGAAAATCGAAGCCATCGTCATCACCAATGATCCTCTCATCGCGGGAGGACCAATATTCATCAACATCTTCAACAGCACCATCTCATCTCAAACCCTAGTTCATCTCTTGTATTCAATCTTTGTCTCAAAACCTCAGATTGGTACCTTGGGTTGCTAGTAGTGTTGATTACATCTTGTAGTTGATGCTTGTTGGTTTATTTGGTGGAAGATCATATGTTTAGATCCATGATGTTATTCAATACCCCTCTGATCTTGAGCATGAATATGTTTTGTGAGTAGTTACGTTTGTTCTTGAGGACATGGGAGAAGTCTTATCATAAGTAATCATGTGAATGTGGTATTCGTTCGATATTTTGATGATATATATGTTGTTGTTTCCCTTAGTGGTGTTATGTGAACGTTGACTACATGACACTTCACAATCTTTGGGCCTAAGGGAAAGCATTGTGGAGCATCTATTAGATTATGGGTTGCTAGAGTGACAGAAGCTTAAACCCTAGTTTATGCGCTATTCCGCAAGGGGCTGATTTGGATCCATATGTTTCATGCTATGGTTAGATTTATCTTAATTCTTCTTTCATAGTTGTGGATGCTTGCGAGAGGGGGTAATCATAAGTGGGAGGTTTGTTCAAGTAAGAACATCACCCAAGCACTGGTCCACCCACATATCAAATTATCAAAGTAACGAACGCGAATCAAACAAACATGATGAAAGTGACTAGATGAAATTCCCGTGTGTCCTCAAGAACGCTTTGCCTATTATAAGAGACCCTTCCGGCATGTCCTTTGCTACAAAAAGTATTGGGCTACCTTGTTGCACCTTTGTTACCGTTATTATTATTTGCTCATTACAAATTGCCTTGCTATCAAACTATCTGTTACCTACAATTTCAGTGCCTGCAGAAAATACCATGCTGAAAACCGCTTGTCATTTCCTTCTGCTCCTCGTTGGGTTCGATACTCTTACTTATCGAAAGGACTACGATTGATCCCCTAGACTTGTGGGTTATCAAGCATTCACTCCATGCATATATCAGTTTTGCAAGTATATAAACGAGTGATCCATTCTCTTTAGATTGCTAGATCACTCGTTATCATCTCAAAGAAGGGTTGGAATTGATATCTTTTGCAACGTAGTTTGGTCCTTTTTCTATGACCAAAATTCTATGACCAAAATATAAAAACCGCAAGTTTGAATCCATGGCGGATGAGAAGTTGGTGTTTCTATGGGATAATGATTGGTATCTCTCTGAAAGAGTTAGGCCAAACACCATAATAATCACTCGGATTGTACGATACACTCTTAGTCAGATCACTAGTCACCCTCTCCAAGAGATGTTTGACTATCACCAAGCTTTCCCTAAAAAATTGTTCCTAACAATAAATGACATGAACGTTTTGCTCTTCAGAATCCATCAGGACCGCTTTCTGAGCAAATGCGCAGCTTATCAAAATGCAACAGTCACTTAGGATTCATATTCCCATTAATGTTCAGTCGGGATCCAATAAGTTACCTGATTTTCACAATGTAGTTTCATAGTATGTGTGTGTGTATATATATATTCCATTTTGTAGATGTTGATAATTTTTAATATAAATTTGGTCAAACTTTGCAAAGTTTGACTTCGCACAAATCTAATACGCGGAGTAAAAAAGACCGGAGGGAGTACGTACTAGTATCATTATTATTGGTACTTTAGTTGTTTCTGTTCTTACACGGAAATTCATCCTTGTGTTTTTGTAGCGACCAGACCTCAGACGGTCAAGTCTCTATGCCTAAGTGTCATCCCTCGATCGGTATTGCTGACACACACAGTACTCGAGGATTTATAACAGAGTTCAATCACACACTTTTTACATCGAGTGTCTCAAAAAGAGTACTTATTACAATAATATGGCTGAAGGACATCTAAATAAGATAACTGCGGAAGCATCAAAGATAAATGAGTCCATCCAACTCCACGGTGATGTCTACTACGCAACCTTCTTCTTCTAGACGATGTTGGGCCTCCAAGTGCAGAGGTTTGTAGGATAGTAGCAAATTTCCCTCAAGTGGAGACCTAAGGTTTATCAATCCGTGGGAGGTGTATGATGAAGATGGTCTCTCTCAAACAACCCTGCAACCAAATAACAAAGAGTCTCTTGTGTCCCCAACACACCCAATACAATGGTAAATTGTATAGGTGCACTAGTTCGGCGAAGAGATGGTGATACAAGTGCAATATGGATGGTAGATATAGGTTTTTGTAATCTGAAAATATAAAAACAGCAAGGTAACTAATGACAAAAGTGAGCGCAAACGGTATTGCAATGCGTTGAAACAAGGCCTAGGGTTCATACTTTCACTAGTGCAAGTTCTCTCAATAATAATAACATAATTGGATCATATAACTATCCCTCAACATGCAACAAAGAGTCACTCCAAAGTCACTAATAGAGGAGAACAAACGAAGAGATTATGGTAGGGTACGAAACCACCTCAAAGTTATTCTTTCTGATCGATCTATTCAAGAGTTCGTACTAGAATAACACCATAAGACACAAATCAACCAAAACCCTAATGTCACCAAGATACTCCAATGTCACCTCAAGTATCCGTGGGTATGATTATACGATATGCATCACACAATCTCAGATTCATCTATTCAAACCAACACAAAGTACATCAAAGAGTGCCCCAAAGTTTCTACTGGAGAGTCAAGACGAAAACGTGTGCCAATCCCTATGCATAAGTTCACGAGGTCACGGAACCTGCAAGTTGATCACCAAAACATACATCAAATAGATCACGTGAATGTCCCAATGTCACCATAGATAAGCACATGCAAGACATACATCAAGTGTTCTCAAATCCTTAAGGACTCAGACCGATAAGATAACTTCAAAGGGAAAACTCAATCCATTACAAGAGAGTAGAGGGGGAGAAACATCATAAGATCCAACTATAATAGCAAAGCTCGTGGTACATCAAGATCGTGCCGAATCAAGAACACGAGAGAGAGAGAGAGAGAGAGAGAGAGAGAGAGAGATCAAACACATAGCTACTGGTACATATCCTCAGCCCCGAGGGTGAACTACTCCCTCCTTGTCATGGAGATCGCCGGGATGATGAAGATGGCCACCGGTGATAGATCCCCCCTCCGGCAGGGTGCCAGAACAGGGTCCCGATTGGTTTTTGGTGGCTACAGAGGCTTGCGGTGGTGGAACTCCCGATCAAGGTTATTTTCTAGAGGTTTCTATATATAGAAGAGGTTTTGGCGTCGAGAACAAGTTAGGGGGGTCTCCGGGCTGTCCATGAGGTAGGGGGCGCGCCCAGGGGGGTGGGCGCGCCTCCCACCCTCGTGGGCAGCCCGGGACTCTTCTGGCCCAACTCTTTTACTCCATGGCCTTCTTCTGGTCCAAAAATAAGCTCCGTCAAGTTTCAGGTCAATTGGACTCCGTTTGGTTTTCCTTTTCTGCGATACTCAAAAACAAGAAAAAAACAGAAACTGGCACTGGGCTCTAGGTTAATAGGTTAGTCCCAAAAATCATATAAAATAGCATATAAATGCATATAAAACTTCCTAGAAGGATAATATAATAGCATGAATACTTCATAAATTATAGATACGTTGGAGACGTATCAGCATCCCCAAGCTTAATCCCTGCTCGTCCTCGAGTAGGTAAATGATAAAAGAAATAATTTATGAAGTGTGAATGCTAGCAAGTGCACAAGTTTGATCAATGATAATTTCAATCACCTTTTCTAGCATCATTATATGTCATAACAGTAGCTCATATCATAAAGCTTCTCATGATCAAGTAACAAGCTATTCACATGTTAAAGTATAGATCATAAACTTTCTTGAAAACTAACAAACAGTTCTCAGTCATCAAACAATTGCAATTCATCTTATTTTCGGGAAGGATCTATGTAAGAGCTTTGATTTAGCAAATCCCACATACTCAACTATCATATAGTCTCCCATGATTGCTACCACTCAAAGCATATATTTAGAACAAATAGCATCCATCGAACACAGAGAAAGATAGGGGCTTAATGTTTCGCCTCCCAACTTATTTATCATATAGATAATTGTCAACAATAATAATTCATGATCAAATATATTTGAATGGCCATATATGCTTAGATCTTTCTCCACCACATGATGCTTGCCAACTAAAAAGTAGGTTGGAATGGGAAGGAATATTGCTGACTCTTGCATAAAAGTAAAAGATAGGCCCTTCGCAAAGGGAAGCAGGGATTTGCAGAGGTGCCAGAGCTCGAAGCTAAAACAGAGATGAAAATAATTTTGAGAGGTATGCTTTCATTGTCAACATAACGACCAAGAGTTCCCAATATCTTCCATACTAGATACATTATAGGCAGTTCCCAAACAGAAAGGTAAAGATTTTACTCCCCCTCCACCAACAATCACACTCCACGGCTTGTCCAAAACAACGGGTGCCGTCCAACTATCAACAATCCTCGGGGAATTTGTTTAAATTGTTTGCGAATTTGTCTTTGGTCTTTTGATCATAGGACTGGGCATCCCAGTTACCAACCATTTTGTTGTGAATGATGAGCGGAGTCCACTCATCGTGAGAATAGCCCACCTAGCATGGAAGATACTGGCAGCCCCTAATCGCTACATGAGCGATTCAGGCATACAAAACAGATTATTATTTGAAGGTTTAGAGTTTGGCACATGCAAATTTACTTGGAACGGCAAGTAAATACCACATATAGGTAGATATGGTGGACACTCATGGAATAAACTTGGTTCAAGGAATTTGGATGCACAAGCAGTATTCCCGCTTAGTACGGATATTTTGGCTAGCAAAGGATTCTAAATAGCAAGCACCACATGTTAGAGGATCCATAACAATATAACTTCTATACAAATATACCCAAGCATAACTCATTACGTTGTCTTCCTTGTCCAACTTCAACTAATTTGCTCAGGTTTGAAAATAATTAATGGGGCTCACAATCATAGAAGATGTCCAAGATAGTATATTTATATGTGAAATCTCTCTTCCTTCAATATTCTATCATGAATTGTTCAAGTGACCAATACAATGTTTGCTAACCTTCAAAAAAATTGCCACCTCTACCTCTTATATGTGAAGGCATTACTCCCCATGGGAAAGGCATATGAAACATATATAATTTCAGATTTATGACATTCAAATCATTCAACCATTTACTCATAGGATATAAGTGAAGCACACGAGTAAATGACAAACTACTCCAAAATGATATAAGTGAAGATCAATGAGTAGTTAAATAATTATGTAGCTATGTGAAGACTCTCTCTCATTTAAGAATTTCAGATCTTGGTATATTATTCATACAGCAAGCAAAACAAAAGAAAATAAAATGACGCTCCAAGCAAAACACATATCATGTGGTGAATAAAAATATAGCTCCAAGTAAAGTTACCGATGAATGAAGACGAAAGAGGGGATGCCATCCGGGGCATCCCCAAGCTTAGGATTTTGGTTGTCCTTGAATATTACCTTGGGGTGCCTTGTGCATCCCCAAGCTTAGGCTCTTGCCACTCCTTATTCCATAGTCCATCGAATCTTTACCCAAAACTTGAAAACTTCACAACACAAAACTTATCAGAAAACTCGTAAGCTCCGTTAGTATAAGAAAATAAATCACCACTTAGGTACTGTTGTGAACTCATTCTAAATTCATATTGGTGTAATATCTACTGTATTCAAACTTATCTATGGTTCATACCCTCCGATACTACTCATACATTCATCAAAATAAGCAAACAACACATAGAAAACAGAATCTGTCAAAAACAGAACAGTCTGTAGTAATCTGTATTAAACGTATACTTATGGAACTTAAAAAATTCTGAAATAAATTTTTGGACCTGAGGAATTTGTCTATTAATCTTCTGCAAAAAGAATCAACTTAAAATCACTCTTATGTAAAAAATGACAGCTAAACTCGTGAGCGCAAAGTTTCTGTTTTTTACAGCAAGATCACATTAACTTCCACCCAAGTCTTCCCAATGGATCTACTTGGCACTTTAATGAAACAAAAGCTATAAAACATGATTAATACAGTAGCCTAATAATTTTAACACACAAAAACAGTAGGGGTAAATATTGGGTTGTCTCCCAACAAGCGCTAACGTTTAACGTCCCTAGCTAGGCATGATGATTTCAATGATGCTCACCTAAAAGATAAGAATTGAAACATAAAGAAAGCATCATGAAGAATATGACTAGCACATTTAAGTCTAACCCACTTCCTATGCATAGGGATTTTGTGAGCAAACAACTTATGGGAACAATAATCAACTAGCATAGGAAGGCAAAACAAGCATAACTTCAAAACTTTAAGCACATAGAGAGGAAACTTGATATTATTGCAATTCTTACAAGCATATATTCCTCCCTTATAATAATTATCAGTAGCATCATGAATGAATTCAAAAATATAACCAGCACCTAAAGCATTCTTTTCATGATCTACAAGCATAGAAAATTTACTACTCTCTACATAAGCAAAATTCTTCTCAATCGGAATAGTGGGAGTATCATAAGAGACTCGAATACTATAAATTGTTTCCACGTTAAAAGAGTAGTGTTCAGAAAAAGGGTGATCATAATCATGACAAGTTTTATAAATATAATCATCACTACTCTTCATAGCATAAGTATCATCACAATAATCATCATAGGTAGCAACTTTGTTCTCATCATAACCGATTGAAACCTCTTCCAGGATAGTGGAATCATTACTAAATAAAGTCATGACCTCTCCAAATCCACTTTCATAATTGTCACAATAAGATTCAACACCCTCAAAAATAGTGGGATCATTACTTCCTAAAGTTGACACTCTTCCAAACCCACTTTCATCAATATAATCAACATAAATAGGAGGCATGCTTTCATCATAATAAATATGCTCATCAAAACTTGGAAGGCTAAAAATATCATCTTCATTAAACATAGCATCCCCAAGCTTGGGACAAACATTAATTGCAGCAAATATATTCTCAAACTTGTCATTCTTATCAAACATAGCATCCCCAAGCTTGGGCCTTTTCATAACATAAGCATAATCACTCTCATCATTAATAGTATGGATAGCACCAATAGTATAGCAATTATCATCATCACAATGAGTAATAGGAGCAACGTCATTTGGGAAGGATACCTTTCTACCTTTGCTTCTCCGTCTTTTCTTTTTCTTCTTCACATCATGTGTGGGTTTAACCCTCTTTTTTTAGCTCCTTATTAATGAGATTGGTTGAATAGAAGGCTCCTCCTCGTTACCTGATTCATCATAAGAAATAATAGGAGGATATTGGGAAGCCTCTTCCCTTTCATTAGTATTCTCTTCATCTTCTATTTGTTTTCTTTTCTTTATGTAATTGCCAATATAAGGATTTTCAATGCAATTTACCGCACAATACAAAAAAAATCTTCTATATCAATATCAAGAAATCTATCAAGATTAAATTTTGGAATACCCTCAGTTATACGTTTCATTCCTTCATACCCCAAAAGAAGACTAAGCTCTTTATGATGCTCAAGGGTAATCAAGTTATCACAATTTTTGGACACAGTTTGATCATGAAACAAATACCATTGGAGCTTTAAATGACCATGTTCATTGCAAAGTTCACAAGGATGGTGATAAATATTGTATCTTTCAGCACAATCATCTAGCCTTTCTTGCAACCATTTAGTTTCCAAATACTTATGCCTCTTGCAAAATCTATCTTCCCTATTTGGTGTGTGCTTGCAAGCTCTATGTATTCCACAAAAGTTGACATGCTTATAAGAGACATTTTCATCATGACTAGTGCAATCATCATTAGTACTATGGATATTCAAAGAGTTCATACTTACAACATTGCAATCATGCTCATCATTCAAATATTTAGTGCCAAACATCCTAATGCACTCTTCCTCTAGCAATTGAGCACAATTATCGGAATCCTTATTTTCATGAAAGATTTTAAAAAGATGAAGCATATGAGGCACCCTCAATTCCATTTTTTTGTAGTTTTCTTTTATAAACTAAACTAGTGATAAAACAAGAAAATAAAATATTTGATTGCAAGATCTAAAGATATACCTTCAAGCACTCACCTCCCCGGCAACGGCGCCAGAAACTGCTTGATGTCTACTACGCAACCTTCTTCTTGGAGACGTTGTTGTAGGACAGTAGCAAATTTCCCTCAAGTGGATGACCTAAGGTTTATCAATCCATGGGAGGTGTAGGATGAAGATGGTCTCTCTCAAACAACCCTGCAACCAAATAACAAAGAGTCTCTTGTGTCCCCAACACACCCAATACAATGGTAAATTTTATAGGTGCACTAGTTCGGCGAAGAGATGGTGATACAAGTGCAATATGGATGGTAGATATAGGTTTTTGTAATCTGAAAAAATAAAAACAGCAAGGTAACTAATGTTAAAAGTGAGCGCAAACGGTATTGCAATGCGTTGAAACAAGGCCTAGGGTTCATACTTTCACTAGTGCAAGTTCTCTCAACAATAATAACATAATTGGATCATATAACTATCCCTCAATATGCAATAAAGAGTCACTCCAAAGTCACTAATAGAGGAGAACAAACGAAGAGATTATGGTAGGGTACGAAACCACCTCAAAGTTATTGTTTCTGATCAATCTATTCAAGAGTTCGTACTAGAATAACACCTTAAGACACAAATCAACCAAACCCTAATGTCACCTAGATACTCCAATGTCACCTCAAGTATCCGTGGGTATGATTATACGATATGCATCACACAATCTTAGATTCATCTATTCAAACCAACACAAAGTACTTCAAAGAGTGCCCCAAAGTTTCTACCGGAGAGTCAAGACGAAAACGTGTGCCAACCCCTATGCATAAGTTCACGAGGTCACGGAACCCGCGAGTTGATCACCAAAACATACATCAAGTAGATCACGTGAATGTCACATTGTCACCACAGATAAGCACATGCAAGACATACATCAAGTGTTCTCAAATCCTTAAAGACTGAAACCGATAAGATAACTTCAAAGGGAAAACTCAATCCATTACAAGAGAGTAGAGGGGGAGAAACATCATAAGATCCAACTATAATAGCAAAGCTCGTGGTACATCAAGATCGTGCCGAATCAAGAACACGAGAGAGAGAGAGAGAGAGATCAAACACATAGCTAGTGGTACATACCCTCAGCCCCAAGGGTGAACTACTCCCTCCTCGTCATGGAGATCGCCGGGATGATGAAGATGGCCATCGGTGACAGATCCCCCCTCCGGCAGGGTGCCGGAACAGGGTACCGATTGGTTTTTGGTGGCTACAGAGGCTTGCGGCGGTGGAACTCCCGATCTAGGTTATTTTCTGGAGGTTTCTGTATATAGAAGAGTTTTTGGCGTCGAGAACAAGTCAGGGGGGTCTCCGGGCTGTCCACGAGGTAGGGGGCGCGCACAGGGGGGGTGGGCGCGCCTCCCACCCTCGTGGGCAGCCCGGGACTCTTCTGGCCCAACTCTTTTACTCCATGGCCTTCTTCTGGTCCAAAAATAAGCTCCGTCAAGTTTCATGTCAATTGGACTCCGTTTGGTTTTCCTTTTCTGCGATACTCAAAAACAAGAAAAAAACAGAAACTGGCACTGGGCTCTAGGTTAATAGGTTAGTCCCAAAAATCATATAAAATAGCATATAAATGCATATAAAACATCCTAGAAGGATATTATAATCGCATGGATACTTCATAAATTATAGATACGTTGGAGACGTATCAGCATCCCCAAGCTTAATTCCTGCTCGTCCTCGAGTAGGTAAATGATAAAAGAAATAATTTATGAAGTGTGAATGCTAGCAGGTGCACAAGTTTGATCAACGATAATTTCAATCACCTTTTCTAGCATCATTATATGTCATAACAGTAGCTCATATCATAAAGCTTCTCATGATCAAGTAACAAGCTATTCACATGTTAAAGTATAGATCATAAACTTTCTTGAAAACTAACAAACAGTTCTCAGTCATCAAACAATTGCAATTCATCTTATTTTTAGGAAGGGTCTATGTAAGAGCTTTGATTTAGCAAATCCAACATACTCAACTATCATATAGTCTTCCATGATTGCTACCACTCAAAGCATATTTTTAGAACAAATAGCATCCATCGAACACAGAGAAAGATAGGGGCTTAATGTTTCGCCTCCCAACTTATTTATCATATAGATAATTGTCAACAATAATAATTCATGATCAAATATATTTGAATGGCCATATATGCTTAGATCTTTCAACCCAGCAAGCATCTTAATTCTGTAGGCAGCTTACCAAACAATGCTCCACCCTTTTGGACTCAATGTGTCTTGTAATAGAATAGGGTCAATACTTTAACTGTGCCGTGCCATCGCGCACGTATTGAATGCTGAATCCTTATGAAAGTTGCTTCCTTATATGTCTCCGGGTTACAGTTGATCAGTCATGTTCCTTCGGTTTAAATAATTGTCTTCAACTATCCTGCAAGAGAAGACAAATCACAAGTCTCGAGGCGGCTTACCGCATGGAGAATCATAGTCTTATGCCTATAACCCGGAATATGATTCACCAAAGACTGGCCCTCGATGATGTCCTTGATATAATCGTAACAACACACTTACCAGCCTGCAAGCACACTGCCGGCTTAGAAAACCCGGGCTATGAGTTTGACACCTCAATTCTGGTTTACCAGTCTTAATAATGCCAGTTGTGTTCGACTAGCACTGTAAATCAAAGTTAAGCCGGCAAAGTGAGACCCGGCCGTACACACCTTGAAATAATCAGAAGAAACTTGCTATAAAGCAGAAGAACTTAGGGCTTCCGGTTCGAATACGACCAGAGACCCGGCCCAAAGGGGTTATGCTAGGATTCGAATACGATCATATAGCCCCCAGTGGGTGTGGCGATGCCAATCAAGAGGGTACCGACAGCTATGTTCTCTTTGGTTCGAATACGACCCATGTTTGAACAGGAAGCCCCCAAATGACTTTAAGAATTGTTTAACGAAGCTGATTTGAATACGATCCACGTCGGTTCCCAAAGGGGTTAAACTAAGATTCAAATATGATCAAAGAAAACTCCCCAATGAGCTCGGCACTTTGCCAATCAAATGGGTATCGACAGCTATGTTCTCTTTGGTTCGAATACGACCTATGTTTGAACAGGAAGCCCCCAAGTGACCTTATTGCCTACTGCTAGATTCGAATGCAATCATAAGCCGGATTCTCCTTCAGGTTATCATGTACTCTTGTAATGAAAAAAACACGTGCATATTTGGAGGAGAAAAAAGGACAGAGGTCCTGCTTTATTGCTTATCATAATATATACATGGCTTAGAGAAATATGTACATTATGAGAGCCGGTGGCTCAAGTGTAGTAAGGCCGAAGCTGAGCTATGTTCCACGGCCGACGGGTTTCTTCCTCCGACTTACGTGAATCTTTGTGCTCCCGAATGTCAATGAGGTAATATGACCCGTTGTGCAAATTCTTGCTGACCACAAAGGGCCCTTCCCAAGGCGGGGATAGCTTGTGTGCATCTGTTTGATCTTGGATGAGCCGGGGCACGAGATCGCCTTCCTGGAAGACCCGGGATTTAACCCGGCGACTATGATAACGGCGCAGGTCTTGTTGGTAAATCGCTGAGCGAGCTGCTGCCACCTCACGCTGTTCGTGCAACAAGTCAAGAGCATCTTGGCGCGCCTGTTCATTATCCGCCTCAACGTAAGCCGCCACTCGAGGCGAGTCATGTCGGATGTCACTGGGGAGGACTACCTCTGCCTCATAAACCATGAAAAAAGGCGTGAAACCTGTAGACCTGTTAGGAGTAGTGTTGATGCTCCATAACACGGAGGGCAACTCCTCCACCCAACAACCCGGCGTCCGTTGCAAAGGGACCAAAAGCCGGGGTTTGATGCCTTTCAGAATCTCCTGATTAGCTCTCTCAGCTTGACCATTGGATTGAGGGTGAGCCACTGATGAAACATCAAGTCTAATATGCTCTCGTTGACAAAACTCCTTCATGGCGCCTTTGGATAAATTGGTGCCATTGTCAGTTATAATACTGTGTGGAAAACCAAAGCGAAAGATCCCCTTTTTCATAAACTGAACCGCCGTGGCTGCATCACACTTGCTAACTGGCTCCGCTTCAACCCACTTGGTGAGTTTGTCAACTGCCACCAAGAGGTGGGTCTTCTTATCCTTGGACCTTTTAAAAGGCCCAACCATATCAAGCCCCCAGACCGCAAAGGGCCAAGTAATTGGGATCATCCTCAGCTCTTGAGCCGGCACATGAGCCCGTCGCGAGAACCTTTGGCAACCATCACATTTACTGACCAAGTCCTCTGCATCAGCATGAGCCATCAGCCAATAAAAACCATGACGAAAAGCCTTGGCCACAAGAGACTTTGAGCCGGCGTGATGGCCACAATCCCCTTCATGGATCTCACGCAAGATCTCTTGCCCTTCCTCAGGGGAAACACAACGCTGAAACGCTCCCGTAACACTGCGGTGATGCAACTCGCCATTGATAACAATCATTGACTTAGCCCGCCAGGTTAGTTGTCTGGCCAAAGTTTCATCCTCAGGCAACTCTCCCCGGGTCATGTAAGCCAGATAAGGTACTGTCCAGTCCGGTATGATGTGGAGAGCCGCCACCAGTCGCGCCTCCGGGTCAGGGACAGCCAAGTCTTCCTCTGTAGGCAACTTAACAGAAGGGTTATACAGGACATCCACGAAAGTATTAGGCGGCACTGGCTTTCGCTGAGAGCCCAGCCGGCTTAGGGCATCAGCCGCCTCGTTCTTCCTGCGATCAATGTGCTCTACTTGGTAGCCCTGAAAGTGCCCAGCAATGGCATCAACTTCGCGGCGATAAGCCGCCGTGAGAGGGTCCTTAGAGTCCCACTTGCCTGATACTTGTTGAGCCACCAAGTCTGAGTCACCGAAACACCTTACCCGGCTCAAGCTCATCTCCTTAGCCATCCGAAGACCGTGGAGCAAGGCCTCATACTCAGCCGCATTGTTAGTACAAGGAAACATCAACTGTAGCACATAATGGAACTTGTCACCTTTAGGGGAAGCCAACACGACTCCAGCCCCCGAGCCCTCCAACTTCCTGGACCCATCAAAGTGAATAGTCCAATATGTGTTATCCGGCTTTTGCTCGGGCACTTGTAACTCTGTCCAGTCATTGATGAAATCCACCAAGGCCTGAGATTTAACAGCAGTGTGTGGCACGTATTTGAGACCATGAGGTCCAAGCTCTATAGCCCATTTAGCCACTCTCCCTGTGGCCTCTCTGTTTTGAATGATATCACCAAGAGGGGCAGAACTGACCACAGTGATGGGATGACCCTGGAAATAATGCTTAAGTTTCCGGCTCGCCATAAACACACCATAAACAAGCTTCTGCCAATGCGGATACCGCTGCTTGGACTCAATGAGCACTTCGCTGACATAATAAACCGGCCGCTGAACCAGATGCTCCTTACCCTCTTCCTTGCGCTCCACCACCACGGCCACACTGACGGCTCGGGTATTAGCAGCCACATACAGCAATAAAGGCTCCTTGTCAACTGGAGCAGCAAGGACTGGGGGCTCTGCCAGCTGCTTCTTCAAATCCTCAAAAGCGGTATTAGCTGCATCATTCCAGACAAAGTTATCAGTTTTCTTCATCAACTGATATAATGGCATGGCCTTCTCACCCAAACGGCTTATAAACCGGCTTAAAGCAGCGCTGCGACCCGCCAAGCGCTGAACATCATTTATACACGCCGGCTTAGCCAGGGAGGTGATGGCCTTGATCTTCTCTGGGTTAGCTTCAATGCCTTTGTCAGAAACCAAAAAGCCCAAGAGCTTGCCTGCAGGAACACCAAAAACACACTTGGCCGGGTTAAGCATCATCTTGTAAACCCGGAGATTATGAAAGGTTTCTCTCAAATCATCTATCAGGGTTTCCTCCTTTATGGACTTAACCACAATATCGTCCACATAAGCATGAACATTGCGCCCAATCTGGTTATGAAGACAGTTCTGTACACAACGCTGATAAGTCGCCT
This sequence comes from Aegilops tauschii subsp. strangulata, assembly GCF_002575655.3. NCBI lineage: Eukaryota > Viridiplantae > Streptophyta > Magnoliopsida > Poales > Poaceae > Aegilops > Aegilops tauschii. The sequence goes on along the minus strand of NC_053038.3, from coordinate 110,185,243 downwards.
GTGCACGCTTGAGTCCAAAGGGCATAGACACATAGCAGAAGGCTCCAAAGGGAGTGATGAATGCCGTCTTCTCCTGGTCCTTAACTGCCATTTTAATCTGATGATACCCGGAATAAGCATCCAAGAAACTTAAGCGCACACAACCTGCCGTAGCATCAATAATTTGATCAATACGGGGAAGGGCAAAAGGATCAGCCGGGCACGCTTTGTTTAAGTCCGTGTAGTCCACACACATCCGCCAAGTGTCATTCTTCTTGAGTACGAGCACCGGGTTAGCTAACCACTCGGGGTGAAAGACTTCAACAATAAACCCGGCCGCCAAGAGCCGGGCCACCTCTTCTCCAATGGCTTTCCGCCTCTCTTCGTTAAACCGCCGAAGGAATTGCCTGACCGGCTTAAATTTCGGATCAACATTGAGAGTGTGCTCAGCGAGTTCTCTAGGTACACCTGGCATGTCGGACGGCTTCCATGCGAAAATTTCCCTATTCTCACGGATGAACTCGATGAGCGCGCTTTCCTATTTTGGATCCAGATTGGCACTGATGCTAAACTGCTGAGATGAATCTCCTGGAACGAAATCAACAGGTTTAGTCTCATCAGCTGACTTAAATTTCATCGCCGGCTCATGCTCCGTAGTCGGCTTTTTCAGAGAAGTCATGTCTGTTGGGTCAACGTTGCCTTTGTAAAATTTTAACTCCTCTGTTGCGCAAACAGACTCTGCATAAGCTGCATCGCCTTCCTCACACTCCAAGGCCACCTTCCGGTTGCCGTGAACCGTAATGGTCCCATTATGACCCGGCATCTTGAGCTGTAAGTATACATAACACGGCCGTGCCATGAACTTGGCGTAAGCCGGCCGCCCAAATATGGCATGGTACGGACTTCTTATCTTGACCACCTCAAAGGTCAATTTTTCCACCCTGTAGTTGTGCTCATCTCCAAAGGCCACTTCCAACTCGATCTTGCCGACTGGGTAAGCCGACTTACCAGGTACCACACCATGGAAAATAGTGTTTGATTGGCTGAGGTTCTTATCAGTCAACCCCATACGACGGAAAGTCTCATAATAGAGGATGTTGATGCTGCTGCCTCCATCCATGAGCACCTTAGTGAACTTATATCCTCCCACCTGAGGAGCCACCACCAAGGCCAAGTGATCCGGATTATCCACCCGGGGAGGGTGATCCTCCCTACTCCACACTATAGGCTGCTCAGACCACCGCAAGTAACGTGGAACCGCCGGCTCAACAGCGTTCACAGCCCTCTTATGAAGCTTCTGATCTCGCTTACACAGACTGGTGGTAAACACATGATACTGCCCACCGCTAAGCTGCTTTGGATTAGTCTGATAACCCCCTGCTACTGTTGATGACCCTGGCCAGACTGCTAATTGAAGCCCCCTTGACCGTTCTGAGGATTAGAATTTGAGCCGCCGCCCGGTCCATGAAAGCCGCCGGCGCCTGAGCCGCCGCCCGGGCCATTATTGCCGTTAAAGGCGTTGGAATTCTTGAAGGCCTTCATGATTGCACAATCCTTCCATAGATGAGTTGCTGGCATCTCTCTAGAGCCATGCCGTGGACAAGGCTCGTTCAACAGTTGCTCCAGCATCGGTCCTGACCCGCCGCCTCGGGGAGGGGGCCTCCCCTTGCGTCTCTGGCTATTACCCTGTGAACTGGCGTTAGCCACAAACTCTAGGCTGCCATCGGCCTTGCGCTTGCCGCCTCCTTGGTTCCCCGGGTTATGCTGATGACCCTTGCTATTGCCGTTCTTTTTTCCCTTCCCTGTCCTTTCATCATCTGAAGCGGGGTCCTTGGTACCATCAGAATCGGCGTACTTGACAAGAGCCGCCATCAGTGTGCCCATATCATAAAAGTCGCGCTTAAGCCACCCGAGTTTCATCTTTAGGGGCACAAAACGACAATTCTGCTCCAACATTAAGACTGCAGAGCCGGCATCCATCTTATCCGAGGAATGTATTATCTCCTTAACCCGGCGAACCCAATGTGTCGTAGACTCACCCTCCTGCTGCTTGCAGTTAGTCAAATCCACAATTGACATAGACTGCCTACAGGTATCCTTGAAGTTCTGGATGAACCGGGCCTTCAGCTCAGCCCAAGACCCAATGGAATTCAGTGGTAGCCCTTTCAACCAAGTGCGGGCAGTCCCATCTAACATCATGGTGAAGTACTTAGCCATGGCCGCTTCACTGACCTCCAGCAGTTCCATGGCCATCTCATAACTCTCGATCCAGGCTGCGGGTTGTAAGTCTGCCGTGTAATTAGGCACCTTCCTAGGGCCTTTGAAGTCCTTGGGTAGACGTTCATTGCGGATGGCTGGCACTAAACAAGGGACACCCCCAGTCCTGGTAGGGATACCCACGTCGACGGAAGTCGTCGGATAAGCCGGGGGAGTCTGGTAAGCTGTCAACTGAGGCACCTGCTCCGCCTCTTGCCGCGCTCTGTCTTGGTCTGCTGCGTGAAAGGCTCCGTTATGAGCCGGGCCATGGCCAGGGGGCGGGTCATGGCGTCGGACGTTACTTGAGCCGGTCGCTGAGACCATGTGTCTGCTGTAACTCGGGCTCCGGCCTGGACGAGGGGTCGAGTGGATCCTGTCCCGGCTGTAGGAGTACGCCTCTTGCTGTGCCAGTGCCGTCTGAAGGAGTTCCCTGACTCGGCGGGTTTCAATAGCCGTCGGAGAGTCACCGTCAATTGGGAGAGCCGCCAGCCGTGCTGCCGCGGCGACCATGTTCTCCAGCGGGTTAGCATAACGACCCGGCGGTATTGGCACGTACTGAGGCGGGGCAGGGTGCACCTGGGGAGGCCCCATCACTTGTGGCTGAATAGGGGTCCCGGACCCGGGCACTATGACCCCTGGCGGGTTACTAGACCCTGCACCTGGCGTGTTGAAGAGGTTTCGTGGATCGTAAACCGGAGGGAGTCGAGATTGGGCCTTTTGATGCCTCCTTCTCAGGACCTCATTGGACGCGTCTTGATCCATCGTGAGCTGGAAGGACTGCGCTTGAATCAACTGGGTTTGGGCGTCGAGAGCCGCCCTCTCCACAGCCATCCTGATCCCTTCTGCTGCCAGATCCTCCTTAGCTTTCACTAGATCTAACTTTAACTGTGCCACCTCCGCATCTTGCTGAGCTTGATCCGCCGGGTCAACCGTGGCGGTTAGCAGGGCCGTCATCTTGTCCGTGAGATCCATTAGCACCTGAGCCGGCGAGGGCACCGGGTTTCTCGCTCCAGCCGCTGGGTTCTGAACAGGCTGCGCACCGGCCATGAAGATTCCAACCCGGCTTGGCGGCTCAAACGGGTCCGGAATACTGCCACCATCGGAACAACCCATGAGCCTGCCATCTTGAAGTTGATACAATGAGTTTGACTCATCGGTGGACGACTCGCCGTCAGAGCCGGCGGCCGTCTCATCACCATGGATACATCCCACAAAAGCATGTCTTAAGGCAGGCCGGGCCCGGGCGGGTCATACACGCCGAGCCGTCTCGATGAGATCGGCGCAGAGATCCAGCTCAGGGCCCGGCTCACCAATCTTGCCAATGAAAACATGAATTCCGCCGAAGGGGACCCGGTACCCGTACTCAATCGAGCCGGCGTCAGGGCCCCAGTTTGCATCGTCGATGTAGAGCTTCCCGCGACGACTCTTGGTCATCCGGCCCACAGCGTATCCCTTGAGCCCTTCGAAGCTGCCCTTCAAGAACTCAAATCCACCGTGCGCTGGCCCCACGGTGGGCGCCAACTGTCGTGGAGTTTTCACGGCAGATGTCCTCAAGCTAGGACTTAGTCGTGGAGCCATCGCCGCTAGGAAGCTTGAAGGGGTTAACGGGACAAGGAACACGAGGGTTATACTGGTTCGGCCCCTTACGGTGAAGGTAAAAGCCTACGTCCAATTGAGGTGGTATTAATCAGGGTTTCGTGGGCCAGGGAGCTTAATTGCTATGCCTGGCTCTCGACGAGATCTTCCTTCTCCCTAAACCGCTGCCGGGTCGTCCCTTTATATAGGGAGGCTGACGCCCAGCAACTCTCAGAGTCCCGGCCGGCTCATAAGGGTGTCCGGCTCGGACTCTCAACTATTCTTGCCTTACACTACAAGTTCTATTATAATGATGATTGTAACTACGGGCCTTAAGCCATATCCGGGTCTTAAGCCCACCTTTGGCCCACCGTCTTCAAGCTTGTCGCCGGGCTTCTGGCAATGACCATTATGAGTAACCCGGCCCCTTCTGGCGGGTGACTCTAAGGTCTATATCTTCAACAGAATGGGAAGGAATACTACTGACTCTTGCATAAAAGTAAAAGATAGGCCCTTCGCAAAGGGAAGCAGGGATTTGCAGAGGTGCCAGAGCTCGAAGCTAAAACAGAGATGAAAATAATTTTGAGAGGTATGCTTTCATTGTCAACATAACGACCAAGAGTTCCCAATATCTTCCATACTAGATACATTATAGGCAGTTCCCAAACAGAAAGGTAAAGATTTTACTCCCCCTCCAGCAACAATCACACTCCATAGCTTGTCCAAAACAACGAGTACCGTCCAACTATCAACAATCCTCGGGGAGTTTGTTTTAATTATTTGCGAATTTGTTTTTGATCTTTTGATCATAGGACTGGGCATCCCAGTTACCAACCATTTTCTCGTGAATGATGAGCGGAGGCCACTCATCCTGAGAATAACCCACCTAGCATGGAAGATACTGACAGCCCCTAATCGCTACATGAGCGATTCGGGCATACAAAACAGATTATTATTTGAAGGTTTAGAGTTTGGCACATGCAAATTTACTTGGAACGGCAGGTAAATACCGCATATAGGTAGATATGGTGGACACTCATGGAATAAACTTGGTTCAAGGAATTTGGTTGCACAAGCAGTATTCCCGCTTAGTACGGATATTTTGGCTAGCAAAGGATTCTAAATAGCAAGCACCGCATGTTAGAGGATCCATAACAATATAACTTCTATACAAATATACCCAAGCATAACTCATTACGTTGTCTTCCTTGTCCAACTTCAACTAATTTTCTCAGGTTTGAAAATAATTAATGGGGCTCACAATCATAGAAGATGTCCAAGATAGTATATTTATATGTGAAGTCTCTCTTCCTTCAATATTCTTTCATGAATTGTTCAAGTGACCAATACAATGTTGCCTAACCTTCAAAAAATTTACCACCTCTACTTCGTATATGTGAAGGCATTATTCCCCATGGGAAAGGCATATGAAACATATATAATTTCAGATTTATGCCATTCAAATCATTCAACCATTTACTCATAGGATATAAGTGAAGCACATGAGTAAATGACAAACTACTCCAAAAAGATATAAGTGAAGATCAATGAGTAGTTAAATAATTATGTAGCTATGTGAAGACCCTCTCTCATTTAAGAATTTCAGATCTTGGTATTTTATTCATACAGCAAGCAAAACAAAAGAAAAGAAAATGACGCTCCAAGCAAAACACATATCATGTGGTGAATAAAAATATAGCTCCAAGTAAAGTTACCGATGAACGAAGACGAAAGAGGGGATGCCATCCGGGGCATCCCCAAGCTTAGGATTTTGGTTGTCCTTGAATATTACCTTGGGGTGCCTTGGGCATCCCCAAGCTTAGGCTCTTGCCACTCCTTATTCCATAGTCCATCAAATCTTTACCCAAAACTTGAAAAGTTCACAACACAAAACTTAACAGAAAATTCGTAAGCTCCGTTAGTATAAGAAAATAAATCACCACTTAGGTACTGTTGTGAACTCATTCTAAATTCATATTGGTGTAATATCTACTATATTCCAACTTATCTATGGTTCATACCCTCCGATACTACTCATAGATTCATCAAAATAAGCAAACAACACATAGAAAACAAAATCTGTCAAAAACAGAACAGTCTGTAGTAATCTGTATCAAACGTATACTTCTGGAACTTCAAAAATTCTGAAATGAATTGGTGGACCTGAGGAATTTGTCTATTAATCTTCTGCAAAAAGGATCAAATTAAAATCACTCTTCTGTAAAAAAAATGACAGCTAAACTCGTGAGCACAAAGTTTCTGTTTTTTACAGCAAGATCACATTAACTTCCACCCAAGTCTTCCCCAAGGTTCTACTTGGCACTTTATTGAAACAAAAGCTACAAAACATGATTAGTACAGTATATTAATCATGTGAACACACAAAAACAGTAGGGGTAAATATTGCATTGTCTCCCAAGAAGCGCTAACGTTTCACGCCCCTAGCTAGGCATGATGATTTCAATGATGCTCACCTAAAAGATAAGAGTTGAAACATAAAGAGAGCATCATGAAGAATATGACTACCACATTTAAGTCTAACCCACTTCCTATGCATAGGGATTTTGTGAGAAAACAACTTATGGGAACAATAATCAACAAGCATAGGAAGGCAAAACAAGCATAACTTCAAAACTTTAAGCACATAGAGAGGAAACTTGATATTATTGCAATTCTTACAAGCATATATTCCTCCCTTATAACAATTATCAGTAGCATCATGAATGAATTAAACAATATAACCAGCACCTAAAGCATTCTTTTCATGATCTACAAGCATAGAAAATTTACTACTCTCTACATAAGCAAAATTCTTCTCAATCGGAATAGTGGGAGTATCATAAGAGACTCGAATACTATAAATTGTTTCCACGTTAAAAGAGTAGTGTTCAGAAAAAGGGTGATCATAATCATGACAAGTTTTATAAATATAATCATCACTACTCTTTATAGCATAAGTATCATCACAATAATCATCATAGGTAGCAAGTTTGTTCTCATCATAATCGATTGAAACCTCTTCCAGGATAGTGGAATCATTACTAAATAAAGTGATGACCTCTCCAAATCCACTTTCATAATTGTCACAATAAGATTCAACACCCTCCAAAATAGTGGGATCATTACTTCCTAAAGTTGACACTCTTCCAAACCCACTTTCATCAATATAATCATCATAAATAGGAGGCATGCTTTCATCATAATAAATATGCTCATCAAAACTTGGGAGGCTAAAAATATCATCTTCATTAGACATAGCATCCCCAAGCTTGGGACAAACATTAATTGCAGCAAATATATTCTCAAACTTGTCATTCTCATCAAACATAGCATCCCCAAGCTTGGGCCTTTTCATATCATAAGCATAATCACTCTCATCATTAATAGTATGGATAGCACCAATAGTATAGCAATTATCATCATCACAATGAGTAATAGGAGCAACGTCATTTGGGAAGGATACCTTTCTACCTTTGCTTCTCTGTCTTTTCTTTTTCTTCTTCACATCATGTGTGGGTTTAACCCTCTTTTTTTAGATCCTTATTAATGAGATTGGTTGAATAGAAGGCTCCTCCTCGTTACCTGATTCATCATAAGAAATAATAGGAGGATATTGGGAAGCCTCTTCCCTTTCATTAGTATTCTCTTCATCTTCTATTTGTTTTCTTTTCTTTATGTAATTGGCAATATAAGGATTTTCAATGCAATTTACCGCACAATACATAAAATTTTCTTCTAGATCAAAATCAAGAAATCTATCAAGATTAAATTTTGGAATACCCTCAGTTATACGTTTCATTCCTTCATACCCCAAAAGAAGACTAAGCTCTTTATGATGCTCAAGGGTAATCAAGTTATCACAATTTTTGGACACAATTTGATCATGAAACAAATACCATTGGAGCTTTAAATGACCATGTTCATTGCAAAGTTCACAAGGATGGTGATAAATATTGAATCTTTCAGCACAATCATCTAGCCTTTCTTGCAACCATTTAGTTTCCAAATACTTATGCCTCTTGCAAAATCTATCTTCCCTATTTGGTGTGTGCTTGCAAGCTCTATGTATTCCACAAAAGTTGACATGCTTATAAGAGACATTTTCATCATGACTAGTGCAATCATCATTAGTACTATGGATATTCAAAGAGTTCATACTAACAACATTGCAATCATGCTCATCTTTCAAATATTTAGTGCCAAACATCCTAATGCATTCTTCCTCTAGCAATTGAGCACAATTATCGGAATCCTTATTTTCATGAAAGACATTAAAAGATGAATCATATGAGGCACCCTCAATTCCATTTTTTATGTAGTTTTCTTTTATAGACTAAACTAGTGATAAAACAAGAAACTAAAAGATTCAATTGCAAGATCTAAAGATATACCTTCAAGCACTCACCTCCCTGGCAACGGTGCCAGAAACTGCTTGATGTCTACTACGCAACCTTCTTGTTGTAGACGTTGTTGTAGGACAGTAGCAAATTTCCCTCAAGTGGATGACCTAAGGTTTATCAATCCGTGGGAGGTGTAGGATGAAGATGGTCTCTCTCAAACAACCCTGCAACCAAATAGCAAAGTGTCTCTTGTTCCCCAACACACCCAATACAATGGTAAATTGTATAGGTGCAGTAGTTCGGCGAAGAGATGGCGATACAAGTGCAATATGGATGGTAGATATAGGTTTTTGTAATCTGAAAAAATAAAAACAGTAAGGTAACTAATGATAAAAATGAGCACAAACTGTATTGCAATGCGTGGCCTAGGGTTCATACTTTCACTAGTGCAAGTTCTCTCAACAATAATAACATAATTGGATCATATAACTATCCCTCAACATGCAACAAAGAGTCACTCCAAAGTCACTAATAAAGGAGAACAAACGAAGAGATTATGGTAGGGTACGAAACCACCTCAAAGTTATTCTTTCTGATCGATCTATTCAAGAGTTCGTACTAGAATAACACCTTAAGACACAAATCAACCAAAACCCTAATGTCACCTAGATACTCCAATGTCACCTCAAGTATCCGTGGGTATGATTATACGACATGCATCACACAATCTCAGATTCATCTATTCAAACCAACACTAAGTACTTCAAACAGTTCCCCAAAGTTTCTACCGAAGAGTCAAGACGAAAACGTGTGCCAACCCCTATGCATAAGTTCACGAGGTCACGGAACCCGCAAGTTGATCACCAAAACATACATCAAGTAGATCACGTGAATGTCCCATTGTCACCACAGATAAGCACATCCAAGACATACATCAAGTGTTCTCAAATCCTTAAAGACTCAATCCGATAAGATAACTTCAAAGGGAAAACTCAATCCATTACAAGAGAGTAGAGGGGGAGAAACATCATAAGATCCAACTATAATAGCAAAGCTCGTGGTACATCAAGATCGTGCCGAATCAAGAACACGAGAGAGAGAGAGAGAGAGAGAGAGAGAGAGATCAAACACATAACTACTGGTACATACCCTCAGCCCTGAGGGTGAACTACTCCCTCCTCGTCATGGAGATCGTCGGGATGATGAAGATGGTGTAACGCCCACGATGCGACTATATCTCCCACGTGTCGAGGCATGACTTAGAGGCATAACCGCATTGTGGTTTTGTCGCAAGAAGGGTCATCTTCACACAATCCCATGTAATGAACAAGAATGGGATAAAGAGTTGGCTTACAATCGCCACTTCACACAATACATAAATATAATTCATACATCATCCAAAATACACACATAGACCGACTACGGTCAAGATCCAAATGAAAATAAGATAACCCCAAATGCTAGATCCCCGATCGTCCCAACTGGGCTCCACTACTGATCATCAGGAAAAGACACATAGTAACGACCACGTTCCTCATCGAACTCCCACTTGAGGTCGATCCCATCATCTGCACTGGCATCGTCGGCACCTGCAACTGTTTTGGTAGAATCTGTGTGTCACGAGGACTCAGCAATCTCACACCCGCGAGATCAAGACTATTTAAGCTAATAGGAAATGATGGTGAAATTGGGTGGAGCTACAGCATGCACTAAGCATATATGGTGGCTAGCATACGCAACAGAGAGCGAGGAGAGAAGCAACGGAACGGTCGTCATCTAGTAATGACCAAGAAGTGATCCTGAACTCCTACTTACGTCATTCATAACTCAAACCGTGTTCACTTCCCGGACTCCGCCGAGAAGAGACCATCACGGCTACACACGCGGTTGATGTATTTTAATTAAGTCAAGTGACAAGTTCTCTACAACCGGACATTAACAAATTCCCATCTGCCTCATAACCGCGGGCACGGCTTTCGAAAGATAATACCCTGCAGGGGTGTCCCAACTTAGCCCATCATAAGCTCTCACGGTCAACGAAGGATAAACCTTCTCCCGGAAAGACCCGATCAGTCTCGAAATCCCGGTTTACAAGACATTTCGACAATGGTAAAACAAGACCAGCAAAGCCACCCGAATGTGCCGACAAATCCCGATAGGAGCTGCACATATCTCGTTCTCAGGGCACACCGGATGGGCAAGACGTAGGGTTGGCATAGACCCTGGTTGCCCAGGGGGCGTCGGACATCGCCCAGTTTGGGCCAGCACTCGAAGGAGCACTGGTCTGGGGGTTTAAAATAAAGATGACCCTCGGGCTCGCGAAAACCCGGGGGAAAAGGCTTAGGTGGCAAATGGTAAAACCAAGGTTGGGCCTTGCTGGAGGAGTTTTATTCAAGGCGAACTGTCAAGGGGGTCCCATAAATCACCCAACCGCATAAGGAACGCAAACTCAAGGAACATAAACCCGGTATGACAGAAACTAGGGCGGCAAGAGTGGAACAAAACACCAGGCATAAGGCCGAGCCTTCCACCCTTTACCATATATATAGATGCATTAATATAATAAGATATATTGTGATATCCCAACATATCCATGTTCCGACATGGAACAAACTTCAACTTCACCTGCAACTAGCAACGCTATAAGAAGGGCTGAGCAAAAGCGGTAACTTAGCCAAACAACGGTTTGCTAGGAAAGGATGGTTAGGGGCTGATATGGCAATATGGGAGGCATGATGAAGCAAATGGTAGGTAGCGTAGCATGGCAATAGAGCGAACAACTAGCAAAGCAAAGATAGAAGTGATTTCGAGGGTATGGTCATCTTGCCTGCAAGGTTCTCAGAGTTGTCGAACGCTTGATCCTCGTAAGCGTACTCAACAGGTTCCTCATTCATGAACTCGTCTACCGGCTCTACCCAAGACAAGAACACAAGCAATGAAACCACAATCAATCACAGAAAATGCACAAGCAACATGATGCAATACATGAATGATATGCAAGATATGATATGCGATGCGTATGCGTGCTCCGGGAGGAAAAAGATGAACAAGGCAGTAACTTGGCAAACCAAGCATACCACTGGAAATATGAGGTGATTTCGGTTGAAATCGATATAAAGATCACCGGAAACGGATACACGGTTTGCAAATGGCAAGCAAAACAAGAATGACACGAATCTGCGATTAACAGCATGATAGCACTTAGAATGCAAAAAGTAACAATGCTACATCACTTCAACATAGCAACAAAGAATATGGCAGTAATCTACAGGAGATGCTTGACAAAAGATGAACACTGAGCTACGGCTAGATCACAACATAACAGGTTCAAACAAGCATGGCAAAAGTGCAAAAGATAACAGGATCACAGACTTGGTGAAATTACTGGACATGCCTGAAACAGCATCAGGTAGCAATGTTTAGAGCACGAAAACAACATGCTATAGGAACTTAACATTCCAAAACAAGGCCTGGCAGTGTTCTACTAAATGCATATGACAAAAGTCCCTTACTGACCATAAGCCAAAAAGGACCAGAAGATATGATGGCAACCATGTAAACATAGCAAGTTTCGTTAACAGGTTTCAGACTTAGCAGAAAACAGAGCATGGCAGAAACAATAATATGAAGGCATCTTGGTGAGCTTGATGCACTCACTACAGAGCTATGCATGACAAAAAAAAGCATACCAACAGAAAGATGGCATGTTTATGAAGCTATCCATGGCAAGAACAAATACATAGCATGTATGGATCAACTACAATAAGCTTGGCAAAATTGAATATCATGTAAACAATCTGCCAGAAATATTTTATAGCAAAAGTAGCGCAAGATTGAGTCATGCTATGGCACTGCATAATTGCAAACAAGGGCAGGAATAGATCAATTACAACAATATCTACAAAACATCCTTACTGAACATCTTTAAAATATGCATGAATCTCTCTGTAGTGTCAAGTTTACATGGCAACAAAATAACAGCAGACAGAGACTTAGAGAAAAAATACTAGTGTCCCTGAAATCAGAAACATTACGGGGCCTAGTTTGCATACTTGTGCTAGTCGCCATAGAGATCACAAAAATACATGGCATACACCACTGGAAATATGGCATGGCATACAACAAAACACATGTAGAGCTCATGCCCATAAGATGCACAGATTAAATGATACAAAAATAACAAATCCTCAAGTTCTGCTAAGTAACAGCAGACAACAGCAACTAGCACTCTTGCACCAGAGGTTTGGGCATCAAGATGGACTCAAATGAACATGGTGCAATTGAACAAAATGAAGAGCATCACGAGACGAACATATTGATATATTACACGCACGAAACAGAGCTATATGCAGAGACTTATGATGCTATGAACATGGGCACATACGGTAAAATAAAATGACTTGGAGAATATTTCGGGGAGGAGAGAAAAAGTCAACCCTCAGATCTGGCCGGGGCTCGAGCTCGCCGGCGGTGGATGCCGACGGCCAGAAGAGAGGAGATGAGGAGCTCGGCGGAGAGGACGGCGGCCGGGCGGCGGAGGAAGACACGGGCCCGGCGGCGGAAACCTTGGGAGGCGCGGGCGGCAGGGGCGCTGGAGGGGACAGGCGGCGGGCGGCGGCGCGGGATCTGGCCCGTGGCGCGGCTCGGGCAGGCTCCCCGTGGGCCTGCGGGCCTGCGACGGCGGACGGCGGCGGGGGCCACGTGGCGCAGCGTGAGTGGACGAGGGCGGCGGCGCGGGCTTCGTCCGGCGCGGACCGGACGCGTCCGGCGGAGGAGAGGGAGCGGGGCTAGGGTTGGACTGCGAATGTATTCGGAGGGGGAGGTGTATATATAGGTAGAGGGAGCTAGGAGAGTCCAAATGAGGTGCGGTTTTCGCCCACACGATCGTGATCGAACGACCTAGAGCATGGAGATGACTTAGAGGAGTTTTGGGCTGGTCTTGAGGGGGGTTTTGCTGCAACACCCAAAAGGCATCTGCGGTTACCCGGTTAACCGTTGGAGTACCAAACGACCTCCAAATGGAACAAAACTTGACCGGTGGTCTCCTGGTGGTATACCAAGGCCACTTGACAAGCCTCGGTCCATTCCAAGAATGTTCAACACCCGCTCACGAAAAGAAACAAGAGGGGTGCGCCGGATTGCAAAACGGACAACGGGGAAAATGCTCGGATGCAAGAGACGAACACGTATGCAAATGCAATGCACATGATGACATGATATGAAATGCATGACATGAACAAAATGAAAAACGAACACAAAATCCGACCACGAAGGGAATATCATAACACATAGCCGAAAATGGCAAGAGTTGGAGTTACAAATATGGAAAGTTACATCCGGGGTGTTACAACACTCCACCACTACGAGAGGATCTCGTCCCGAGATCTAGGACTGAAAGAACTCCAGATATTCGGAACGGAGGTGGTCCTCGCGTTCCCAGGTGGCTTCTCGGTCAGAATGGTGCGACCACTTCACTTTCAGGAATTTGATTGACTTGTTGCGAGTCTTGCGCTCAGTTTCTTCCAGAATAGCAACGGGGTGCTCATGATAAGACAGATCTTCTTGGAGGTCAATCTCTTCGAAGTTGATGGTGCGCTCAGGAGTCTCGAAGCACTTGCGAAGCTGTGACACATGGAACACATCGTGCACGTTCGCGAAGTTGGAAGGAAGCTCAAGTTGATAGGCGAGGTCGCCTCTTTTGCCAATGATCTTGAAAGGACCCACGTATCTAGGGGCAAGCTTCCCTTTGATACTAAAGCGACGAGTGCCTTTCATTGGAGAGACGCGGAGGTAGACATGGTCTGCGATCTCGAAAGCCACATCACGGTGCTTACTATCATAGTAACTCTTCTGGCACGATTGCGCGGCTTTGAGATTTTCACGGATGACTTTACACATTTCTTCAGCCTCTATGATTAAGTCATTTCCAAGAAGTTGGCGTTCACCAGTCTCTGACCAATTGAGAGGAGTACGGCACTTTCTGCCATAGAGAATCTCGAATGGGGCTTTGCCCGAACTCGCTTGGAAGCTGTTGTTGTAGGAGAATTCGGCATATGGAAGACAATCTTCCCATTTCATGCCAAAGGAAATGACACAAGCCCTAAGCATATCTTCAAGAATTTGATTGACTCGCTCGACTTGGCCACTAGTTTGAGGATGGAAAGCTATGCTGAAGCGAATGTTGGTGCCCATGGCCTTCTGGAAAGAGTCCCAGAACTTAGAGGTGAAGATGCTTCCACGATCTGAAGAAATCAATTGTGGAATGCCGTGCAAGGACACAATTCTGGAGGTGTATAGCTCTGCCAACTGAGCTGCTGTGATGGATTCTTTGATTGGAAGGAAATGAGCCACTTTAGAAAGCTTGTCGATGACAACGAAGATAGCATCATTTCCACGCTTGGACTTGGGAAAACCAGTCACGAAGTCCATTTCGATATGATCAAACTTCCACTCTGGGATAGCAAGAGGTTGGAGGAGACCAGCTGGTCGTTGGTGTTCTGCTTTCACTCTTCGACAGACATCACATTCATTCACGAACTGAGCAATTTCTCGCTTCATTCGAGTCCACCAATACGACTGCTTGAGGTCATGGTACATCTTCGTACTTCCAGGATGAATGGAAAGGAGAGAATTGTGCGCCTCGTTCATTATGACTTTCCTTAGATCACCTTTAGGAACCACAATCTGGTCCTCTAAGAACAAAGTGTCTCTGTCATCAATGTGATAGCACTTGTATTTGGAAAGACCCTTGTCGATACCACGTTTCACCTTCTTCACCATGGCATCAAGAAGTTGTGCCTCACGAATTTGATCTTCCAAAGTAGGAGAGACTATGAGGTTGGCAAGAAAGCCTTGAGGAACAACTTGGAGATTCAGCTTGCGGAAAGCTTCACAAAGATCCGGTTGGAAAGGCTTGAGAATTAGGCTGTTGCACTAAGCCTTCCTGCTCAAAGCATCTGCAATGACATTGGCCTTGCCTGGAGTATATTCAATACTCGGATTGTACTCTTGAATCATCTCGACCCATCGAGTCTGCCTGAGGTTGAGGTTGGGCTGAGTGAAGATGTACTTGAGACTCTTGTGATCGGTGAATATGTCCACTTTTCTTCCCAACAAGAGATGTCTCCACGTTATGAATGCATGGACAACTGCCGCCAACTCAAGATCGTGAGTGGGGTAGTTCTTTTCATTGGGCTTCAACTGACGAGAGGTATAGGCCACAACTTTCTTCTCTTGCATTAACACAGCACCGAGACCTTGGAGAGAAGCATCACAGAAAACTTCAAATGGCTTGGAAGTCAAGACAGGAGCTGTCACTAGTTTCTCTTTGAGAGTGTTGAAAGCAACGTCACACTCAGGAGACCAGACATACTTCACATGCTTCTGGAGGAGGTTGGAAAGAGGCTTTGCAATCTTAGAGAAATTCTCAACGAATCTTCGGCAATAGCTTGCAAGACCAAGAAAACTGCGGAGCTGCTTGACATTCTGAGGAGGTTCCCAATTCACAATTGCAGACACCTTCTCGGGATTAACAGCGATGCCCTTGGCAGAGACTATGTGACCAAGGTAAAGAACTTCATCGAGCCAAA
This sequence comes from Aegilops tauschii subsp. strangulata, assembly GCF_002575655.3. Lineage (NCBI taxonomy): Eukaryota > Viridiplantae > Streptophyta > Magnoliopsida > Poales > Poaceae > Aegilops > Aegilops tauschii. The sequence goes on along the minus strand of NC_053038.3, from coordinate 110,169,504 downwards.
ACTCACATTTTGAGAACTTCGCATAGAATTGATACTCTCTGAGCTTGTCGAGCACCAATCGCAAATGTTTGGCATGATCCTTCTTATTCTTGGAGAAGACCAAGATATCATCGAGATACACCAGGACGAATTCATTGGTATAGGGGTTGAAGATGAAATTCATCATCCGAGAGAATGTTGGAGGAGCATTGACAAGGCCGAAAGACATGACAGTATATTCATAAGAACCAAAGCTTGTTCTGAATGCTGTCTTGGGAATATCTTCTTCACGAATGCGAATCTGATGATAACCCATACGAAGGTCAAGCTTGGAGAATACTTTGGCACCTTTGAGTTGCTCGAATAGCTCATTGATGTTGGGAAGTGGATACTTGTTCTTGATTGTCTTCTTGTTCAATGGACGGTAGTCGACACAAAGTCGGTCCGTGCCATCCTTCTTCTGGACAAAAAGAACACCACAACCCCATGGAGATGAACTCGGTCTGATCAAACCCAGACGCTCTTGTTCATCGAGCTGTTTCTTCAATTCCTTCAGCTCCTTGGGTCCAAGCTTGTATGGACGCTTGCAAACGGGTTCCGTGCCAGGCTCTAGATCGATAACGAACTCAACTGGCCGGTGAGGAGGCATACCCGGAAGCTCTTCTGGAAAGACATCTTGGTACTCACAAACGACTGGAATCTGAGAGATGGCATTCAATTCGCCCTTCTCGTTGAGAGAAAACAACCGAATGGTTTCATCACGAACGGCATAAATAATCACATCCTCAGAAGAGTGTGTCAATTGAATTTCCCTGGCAGCACAATCAAGTTGAGCCTTGTGCTTAGAAAGCCAGTCCATCCCGAGAATAAGATCAATATCCGAGTCACCAAGAACCATTGCAGAAGACAGAAATTTATAATTGCCCATCTTGATAGAAACATCCGGTGCCATCATTTTGGTATTCATGAATAATCCCGGAGAGGAAACCGCTATCGGCTTAGGCAGATCAACAGTATGCAAATTGTTCATGGATGCAAAAGGTCTTGATATGAAAGAAATAGATGCACCAGTATCAAACAAGACTTTTGCAGGAATATCATTAATAGGAAGATTACCCATTATCACATCAGTAGATTCCTCCGCTTGAGCTGCATTCATCATGTTCACCTTTGCAGACTTTGGATTATGCTTGACCACTGCATTGCTGGAAGATTTGACAGGAGGAGGAGGCGGAAGGCGCCTTTGGTTGAAGCACTTGTTAGCATAGTGACCTTTCTGCTGACACTTGTTGCAAGTCACCTCTGAGAGTGGACGATGATAAGGAGCATTCGACTTTGGAGCTTGATTCTGAGACTTCTTCTGATAGCCAGAGTTGGAAGAGTGGGAAGAACCATGGCCACCTTTGTTCTTCTGCTGGTAAGGCTGACGAAACGGAGGAGGAGGAGGCAACCAGAACTTCTGTTGCTTAGCAGCCACAAGTGAGGAAGAAGAAGACTGAACTGTGTCCCTGACTCTCTTCTTAGAAGCCTCACACTTGAGCTGAGCAGCCTCTTGCTTCAGTGCCATATTGTAGAATTGATCAAACTGAGTAGGCTCAACAAGAACGAGAGCTAACTGCAGATCCTCTCTAAGGCCACCTCTGAAGTGATAGATCATGCTCTTTTCATCAGGAACGTCTTGTTTAGCGAAGCGAGCAAGTTTCTGAAACTGGATGTTGAATTGATACACAGACATGTTGCCTTGCTTGAGATTGCGGAACTCCTCACGCTTGCTCTCAACAACACTTTGTGGAATGTGGTGCGCTTTGAAATCCCGACAGAAGTCAGTCCAAGTGATCACACGACCTCCTCTGGAATCTTTGTATTGTTGATACCAATCAGCAGCTTGGTCCTTGAGCTGAAAAGAAGCGAACTTGACATAGTTCTCAGGTCTGACATTGCTACATTCAAAATGCTTGTTGATGTCCACGAGCCAATCATCGGCATCCGTGGCCTCGGCACAGTAGCTGAAAGACTTGGGCTGATTTGCGAGAAACTGATTGAGAGTAGCGAAATGAGGCTGATTGTTGCCTTGACCTTGATTCCCTTGATTGCCTTGCTCTTGGGTGCGTTCTTGCAAGAGTTGTAGAATCATCTGAGCATTGGCGTTGGTGGCTGCCATGATAGCTTGCCATGCCTCCGGAGGCGGAGGTGGTGGCGGAGGGTTCGCCTGACTCCCTTCATTCCGATCCGGATTCTGACGCGTTTGCGGAGCCATCCTGAAGAGGGTGACATCCGTTAGCATCTTGATAGACAAATAGGCAAGTAGAATCAACGGATAGAAATTGCAACATATAGTCTTCACAATAAACATTCGAACGAAGATGAACGAATGAATTCCATAGTAAATCATCACACTTCCATTAAGTTGAGAAGCCACTTAGAAAAAGGTATGGAATCAACATTTGGCTTCGAAGCAACTCGAATACCACAATTCAAAACAAAACAAAGTATTGGCTTGCAGAATAAGCCTGAACAAACATATGATAGAGATTTCGTCCGAAGTTTTCGTGGTGGGGCCCACACGGGCTCAATCGTACAGCACCATCATGTACAAGGCAGTGCACATGACATACGAAGCGTCCCTGAGTCGGCATAGCCAAGGACTCTTTAAGACACTACGAGACCACTGTAAAACCAACCGTGGAAAGGCGGACCACTAGACGTCGAACCCCAATCTCATATCATGCGTCTGTCGGAAAGATATCCTAAGAGCTACTTGAATTCCTACTTATAAACTCCCGAAACTTTCTGGTTATGCAATCTGGTGTTGGGGATACAGGGGACACAAAATATATCACCCAAACAAGCAATCCCTAGATCCAGCTGTATCCATCCGTCAACACATAACCAAGAAACCTTCGGAAATCATGTACCTCAACCTTCGAAAAGCATCCGTTATACGAGTTATGGCAATACTCCCGAACTCCCGCCCAGTACTGGGTGGCGTCGAGGTGATCTCACCAACAACTGCATAAAAGAGATTTCGATGTCGGCGAAACTCAGGTATTCCAGAACTGCAACGATAAAATTGTGACGACAACACCTCGGAGCTCAACTCCCCGGGGCCCTGCCACAACCCCTAAATGTCAGGAGGCACCAAGAACAATGTTCTCGTCACAAAACCATCGGAACGATTCTAAGATACCCGTGTGATCCTAAAAAAAAAATTAGTGAAATTTGAAGAGAGAAGAGTCAAAACTTCTACGTCAGGAGACCTCACCAGAGCGACGAAGGGACTGAGGAGTAAAAAGAATCCTACTCTCCGATATATATAATCCTAAGACTCAAAACATTTTTTGTTCTAGACTCAACAATGCCAGCGATTCGATCAAGAAGGGGGCTCCTAAGTCGGGGATGGCTCTGATTACCAACTTGTAACACCCACGATGCGGCTATATCTCCCACGTGTCGAGGCACGACTTAGAGGCATAACCGCATTGTGGTTTTGTCGCAAGAAGGGTCATCTTCACACAATCCCATGTAATGAACAAGAATGGGATAAAGAGTTGGCTTACAATCGCCACTTCACACAATACATAAATATAATTCATACATCATCCAAAATACACACATAGACCGACTACGGTCAAGATCCAAATGAAAATAAGATAACCCCAAATGCTAGATCCCGATCGTCCCAACTGGGCTCCACTACTGATCATCAGGAAAATAAACATAGTAACGACCACGTTCCTCATCGAACTCCCACTTGAGGTCGATCCCATCATCTGCACTGGCATCGTCGGCACCTGCAACTGTTTTGGTAGAATCTGTGAGTCACGAGGACTCAGCAATCTCACACCCGCGAGAACAAGACTATTTAAGCTAATAGGAAAGGATGGTGAAATTGGGTGGAGCTACAGCATGCACTAAGCATATATGGTGGCTAGCATACGCAACAGAGAGCGAGGAGAGAAGCAACGGAACGGTCGTCATCTAGTAATGACCAAGAAGTGATCCTGAACTCCTACTTACGCCATTCATAACTCAAACCGTGTTCACTTCCCGGACTCCGCCGAGAAGAGACCATCACGGCTACACATGTGGTTGATGTATTTTAATTAAGTCAAGTGACAAGTTCTCTACAACCGGACATTAAAAAATTCCCATCTGCCTCATAACCGCGGGCACGGCTTTCGAAAGATAATACCCTGCAGGGGTGTCCCAACTTAGCCCATCATAAGCTCTCACGGTCAACGAAGGATAAACCTTCTCCCAGAAAGACCCGATCAGTCTCGGAATCCCGGTTTACAAGACATTTCGACAATGGTAAAACAAGACCAGCAAAGCCACCCGAATGTGCCGACAAATCCCGATAGGATCTGCACATATCTCGTTCTCAGGGCACACTGGATGGGCAAGACGTCGGGTTGGCATAGACCCTGGTTGCCCAGGGGGCGCCGGACATCGCCCAGTTTGGGCCAGCACTCGAAGGAGCACTGGTCCGGGGGTTTAAAATAAAGATGACCCTCGGGCTCGCGAAAACCCGGGGGAAAAGGCTTAGGTGGCAAATGGTAAAACCAAGGTTGGGCCTTGCTGGAGGAGTTTTATTCAAGGCGAACTGTCAAAGGGGTCCCATAAATCACCCAACCGCGTAAGGAACGCAAACTCAAGGAACATAAACCCGGTATGACAGAAACTAGGGCGGCAAGAGTGGAACAAAACACCAGGCATAAGGCCGAGCCTTCCACCCTTTACCATATATATAGATGCATTAATATAATAAGAGATATTGTGATATCCCAACATATCCATGTTCCGACATGGAACAAACTTCAACTTCACCTGCAACTAGCAACGCTATAAGAAGGGCTGAGCAAAAGCGGTAACTTAGCCAAACAACGGTTTGCTAGGAAAGGATGGTTAGGGGCTGACATGGCAATATGGGAGGCATGATGAAGCAAATGTTAGGTAGCGTAGCATGGCAATAGAGCGAACAACTAGCAAAGCAAAGATAGAAGGGATTTCGAGGGTATGGTCATCTTGCCTGCAAGGTTCTCAGAGTTGTCGACCGCTTGATCCTCGTAAGCGTACTCAACAGGTTTCTCGTTCACGAACTCGTCTTCCGGCTCTATCCAAGACAAGAACACAAGCAATGTAACCACAATCAATCACGGGAAATGCACAAGCAACATGATGCAATACATGAATGATATGCAAGATATGATATGCGATGCGTATGCGTGCTCCAGGAGGAAAAAGATGAACAAGGCAGTAACTTGGAAAACCAAGCATACCACTGGAAATATGAGGTGATTTTGGTTGAAATCGATATAAAGATCACCGGAAACGGATATACGGTTTGCAAATGGCAAGCAAAACAAGAATGACACGAATCTGCGATTAACAGCATGATAGCACTTAGAATGCAACAAGTAATAATGTTACAGCACTTCAACATAGCAACAAAGAATATGGCAGTAATCTACAGGAGATGCTTGACAAAAGATGAACACTGAGCTACGGCTAGATCACAACGTATCAGGTTCAAACAAGCATGGCAATAGTGCAAAAGATAACAGGATCACAGACTTTGTGAAATTACTGGACATGCCTGAAACAGCATCAGGTAGCAATGTTCAGAGTACGAAAACAACATGCTACAGGAACTTAACATGGCAAAACAAGGCCTGGCAGTGTTCTACTAAATGCGTATGACAAAAGTCCCTTACTGACCATAAGCCAACAAGAAGCAGAAGATATGATGGCAACCATGTAAACATAGCAAGTTTCGTTAACAGGTTTCAGACTTAGCAGAAAACAGAGCATGGCAGAAACAATAATATGAAGGCATCTTGGTGAGCTTGATGCACTCACTACAGAGCTATGCATGACAAAAAAAAGCATACCTACAGCAAGATGGCATGTTTATGAAGCTATCTATGGTATGAACAAATACATAGCATGTATGGATCAACTACAATAAGCTTGGCAAAATTGAATATCATGTAAACAATCTGCCAGAAATATTTTATAGCAAAAGTAGAGCAAGATTGAGTCATGCTATGGCACTCTATAATTGCAAAAAAGGGCAGGAATGGATCAATTACAACAATATCTACAAAACATCCTTACTGAACATCTCCAAAATATGCATGGATCTCTCTGTAGCGTCAAGTTTACATGGCAACAAAATAACAGCAGACAGAGACTTGGAGAAAATACAGTCCCTGAAATCAGAAACATTACGGGGCCTAGTTTGCATGCTTGTGCTAGTCGCCATAGAGATCACAAAAATACATGGCATACACGACTGGAAATATGGCATGGCATACAACAAAACACATGTAGAGCTCATGCCCATAAGATGCACAGATTAAATGATACAAAAATAACAAATCCTCAAGTTCTGCTAAGTAACAGCAGACAACAGCAACTAGCACTCTTCTACCAGATATTTAGACATCAAGATGGACTCAAATGAACATGGTCCAATTTAAAAAAATGAAGAGCATCATGAGATGAGCATTTCGATATATTACACGCGCGAAACGGAGCTATATGCAGAGAGTTACATTGCTATGAACGTGGGCACATACTGTAAAATAAAATGACTTGGAGAATATTTCGGGGAGGAGAGAAAAAGTCAACCCTCAGTGTTCGATTCATATCTGGCCGGGGCGCGAGCTCGAGCTCGGGCGGGCTCCCCGTGGGCCTGCGGGCCTGCGATGGCGGACGGTGGCGGGGGCCACGTGGCACAGCGTGAGTGGACGAGGGCGGCGGCGCGGGCTTCGTCCGGCGCGGACCGGACGCGTCCGGCGGCGGAGAGGGAGCGGGGCTAGGGTTGGACTGCGAATGTATTCGGAGGGGGAGGTGTATATATAGGTAGAGGGAGCTAGGAGAGTCCAAATGAGGTGCGGTTTTCGCCCACACGATCGTGATCGAACGACCTAGAGCATGGAGATGACTTAGAGGAGTTTTGGGCTGGTCTTGAGGGGGGTTTTGCTGCAACACCCAAAAGGCATCTGCGGTTACCCGGTTAACCGTTGGAGTACCAAACGATCTCCAAATGGAACGAAACTTGACCGGTGGTCTCCTGGTGGTATACCAAGGCCACTTGACAAGCCTCGGTCCATTCCGAGAACGTTCAACACCCGCTCACGAAAAGAAACAAGAGGGGTGCGCCGGATTGCAAAACGGACAACGGGGAAAATGCTCGGATGCAAGAGACGAACACGTATGCAAATGCAACGCACATGATGACATGATATGAAATGCATGACATGAACAAAATGCAAAACAAACACAAAATCCGACCACGAAGGGAATATCATAACACATAGCCGAAAATGGCAAGAGTTGGAGTTACAAATATGGAAAGTTACATCCGGGGTGTTACAGATGGCCACCGGTGAAGGATCCCCCCTCTGGCAGGGTGCCGGAACGGGGTCCCGATTGGTTTTTGGTGGCTACAAAGGCTTGCGGCGGCAGAACTCCCGATCTAGGTTATTTTCTGGAGGTTTCTGTATATATATAAGAGGTTTTGGCATCGAGAACAAGTCAGGGGGTCTCCGGGCTGTCCACGAGGTAGGGGCGCGTCCAGGGGGTGGGCGCCCCTCCCACCCATGTGGGCAGCCCGGGACTCTTCTGGCCCAACTCTTTTACTCCATGGCCTTCTTCTGGTCCAAAAATAAGCTCTGACAAGTTTCAGGTCAATTGGACTCCATTTGGTTTTCCTATTCTACGATTCTCAAAAACAAGGAAAAAACAGAAACTGGCACTGGGCTCTAGGTTAATAGGTTAGTCCCAAAAATCATATAAAATAGCATATAAATGCATATAAAACATCCTAGAAGGATAATATAATAGCATGAATACTTCATAAATTATAGATATGTTGGAGACGTATGACACGGCAATACTAAGTGCACGACAACGACCTAGCGCACCTTACTCTTGATCTGAAAATTCTGCAACATAATACATTGCAGCCGTGTAGGTCAGCACATGGAATATGCTGGCAAGATAACACTATAGAGCAATGAACAAATAACAGCTATCACTACATGCATATATGGCTGGTGGAGGCTCTAAGGTTATCATTTTCATAAAGCCAATTTTTTCCTACAACAAAGGAATACATTTTATTTAACTACAAAGTTATGTCATTAAATGAGAAGGTTCCTCCAACTCAATCCCAAAGTAATAATTATAACCCAACAAATTTTATTAAGTAAAGTGATGAGATCAAATCAATAATTCAAGCACCAGATACTCATGATGTCCATAACCGGGGACACGGCTAACCATGATTAGTTTGTACACTCTGCAGAGGTTTGCGCACTTTTCCCCACAAGACTCAATCTCCTCCGTTGAATTTCTCGCACTACATGGTGTTTGAGAAACGGATGATCGAGACACAATCTTTCCGAAGCATTACTCTTTACTCTGGGTAGACAGTACCACCTATTTCCCCTACATCTGCTAGCCTACCACTAAAAGAGGTCACACAACATACTCAACTATGCAGAGCCCATAATGGCTTATGGCTGCACACGGAAGTTTCTAGCATGAATAATCTTATGATCCCTTTGAGCCTGGGTGGCAAACCGTAGGATGATCACACGGGTACTCCGGGATATCCTAGGACAACACTGGATTGCTCCAGGTGCCCACAACCAATCCACCCAGATGTGTATTTAGGTAGCCACCTTAAGCTTCCCTTAGTTAAAAACTCTCACATCTTGCATGAATCTCACATACCAATCCATGTCTACGAGCATAGCAAAGTAATGCAATCATAACGTAGTAACTCCCGGGGTTTGAATATAAGACAATAGGTCCCTACCTCATCAACTACTTCCCAAATACCCACATGTTATCAAATCCTACTCATGCAATGTCTGAGGGTTGAAACTAATGCATAAAAACTGGGTAATAAGGGATATTATCAAAGTGTTACTTGCCTTGATGACGATCGAAAAAACCTAGAGATTCGTAGTAGCAAGCCTCGCACTCCGGAAACTCTATCGTGAACAAACAATAGCATACATAAGCACTCAAGCATAAGATTCAAGGGTAAAACCAAAATAAAAGATATAAACAAAAATTACAAGTGAAGAGCTTCAATTAGCAAAAAGAATCAATCGAATCGGAGATACAAAACTCAAACTACGATCAAAAGAAGTTCGAAAACAAATCTGCTTGAAACCAATTTTTAAATTTTCAAAATCATGTTCAAGTTGTTTATCTGGACAGAGGGGAACAAGACGAAGATTTTGGCACTGGTTTCACTGGATTTGGATAAACGAGCAAAAAGTAGTGAGGGTTTGAAGATCATGGACTAGTGAGTAAGAAAACTATTCACGGATAGGTCCCTGGCCGAAAAATAAACAGAAAAAGAAAAATCTATCGGACGAACGTCCACTAACAAAGACTAACGAACGAATTCGTTCGTTAACAAATCTAAACAGGCGAACGCTCGCTATTTAACAAAACCTAAATATTAAACCGATCTAAAAGAAAAACCGAACTTTAATAATTAAAAACCGGCGGATTTTCTCGGTTTATACCGGGTCGGGTGAGGGAAACCGGCAGCGGCGGCATCCTCCGGCGAGGCGGGGCGAAGCAGCGGCGGCGGGGAGCAGCGGCAGCAGTGGGAGGCGGCGCGGGGCAGCAGCGCGGGCAGCGGCGCGGTGCGAGGCAGGCGGCGACGACCGGCTGCGGTGGCGGGCGACGGGGCGATGGTGCGGCGGTGGAGCGGTTGAGGAGGAGAGGGGGGCGGCGGCGGTATTTAAAGAGGGGGAACCGGCTTGGGGGAGGGGGCACGAGGCGGCGGCAGAGTCGGAGTCCGGTCCGGACTCCGGCGAGGCGTGCTGGAGCGGGACTCCGTCCCGGCTCGGGAAGGCGGCGGCGATTGCGGGCCGGCTCGGCTTCGGCCCAGTCGGTCGAAGAGATTTTTTTTTAAATAATTTCGCCGAAACGGAAAAATCCTGAAATCTCAACAATAATTTTCACGGTCCTCTCCTAATATTTAGGACAACGTGAACATTTTTCTGGGCTAAAATGCAATTTTTTCCAATTTAACCGAATAAAATCTCAAATAAAAATCAAATAAATAAATGTTTTTATTTAAAATTAAATTTCCATTCTTTCCTCTGTTTTGAAGAAGTCATATTATCTTCTCTCATTATTTTATTTATTTTGAAATAATTAGAAAAATAATTTCAAATAAAAAAATCACCTTGATCCAATTTACCAAATTTGAAAATCCAAAAGTGGAATTTTATGAGAACCTCCAACTCTCTCAAATGGTCCTTGAGTTGCTTAAGGTCTCTTGGATCAAAATGTCCAAATAAAACCAATTCAAAATGCAAGAATCATGGATGCATTTGATGATCTAATGCATAACATCCAAATTAAAAAATTGGGATGTTACAAACCTACCCCCCTTAAGATGAATCTCGCCCTCGAGATTCGGGTTGGCTAGAAAATAGGTGTGGGTGGTCTTTTCGTAGGTCATCTTCTCGCTCCCAGGTGGCTTCTTCCTCGGTATGGTGGCTCCACTGAACTCTGCAAAACTTGATGACCTTGCTGCGTGTAAATCGGCTGGCAAACTCGATAATCTTGACGGGTTTCTCCTCGTAGGTTAGGTCACTCTCCAACTAAATTGCTTCCAGGGGCACTGTATCTCTCAGAGGAATATCGACCATCTCTGCATGGAAATTCTTCAACTAGGAAACGTGAAACACATCATGAACTCCTAACAATCCTTCGGGTAACTCTAACTTGTAGGCTACTTCTCCCATACGTTCCAAAACTCGGTATGGTCCTACAAATCTTGGGGCTAGCAATCCTTTGACTCCGAACCATTTAACTCCTCGAAGTGGTGACACACGAAGATATGCTCTGTCTCCGACTTCATAGGCTACCTCCTTGCGTTTGGTGTCAGCATAACTTTTCTGCCTGGACTGAGCTACCTTCAGTCTATCACGAATCAACTTAACCTTCTCTTCAGATTCTCTGATTAAATCTGGTCTGAACAACTGACGGTCTCCAACTTCATCCCACATCAATGGTGTCCTACACTTCCTTCCATACAAAGCTTCGAAAGGGGCCATCTTCAAACTAGCCTGGTAACTGTTGTTGTATGAGAACTCTGCGTAAGGAAAATTATCATCCCAACTAGATCCATAATCTAGCGCACAAGCTCTCAACATGTCCTCTAGAATCTGATTGACTCTCTCAGTATGTCCATCTGTCTGCGGATGAAAGGCTGTACTGAACTCTAGCCTAGTACCCAAAGTCTGGTGCAACTGATTCCAAAACTTCGAGGTAAACTGTGTTCCTCTATCTGATATGATGGTCCTCGGAACTCCATGCAGACATACGATCCTGGTCATATATATCTTGGCCAACTTCGCGCTTGTATAAGTGGTTTTCACAGGGATAAAGTGAGCCACTTTGGTCAAGCGATCAACTACTACCCAGATGGAGTCGTAGCCTGATCGTGTCCTGGGTAATCCGGTGATGAAATCCATGCCAAGCTTATCCCACTTCCATTCGGGTATCGGCATAGGCTGGAGTAATCCTGCTGGCTTCTGGTGCTCTGCCTTCACTCTCTGACAGACATCGCATATTGCTACATACTCGGCAATATCCTTCTTCATACCTGTCCACCAGAAACGCTCCTTCAAATCCAAATACATCTTGGTGTTTCCGGGCTGAATCAAGTATGGCGAGTCATGAGCTTCCTGAAGTATTAACTTCCTGATCTCTGGGTCATTGGGCACATAAATACGATCCTCAAACCATAAAGTTTCATGCTCATCCTCACGAAAACCTTTGGCTTTTCCTTTACTCATCTTCTCCTTTATCTCCGCAATCTCCTTATCAGTCTTCTGGACTTCTCGAATCTTTCCCAACAACGTGGACTGAACTTCCAATGCTGCTACAAAACCTCTCGGAACTATCTCCATTCGAAGTTCTCTGAGATTGTCGGCTAACTCCTGCGGTAATCCTCCGGTTACGAGAGTATTTACATAGCTCTTGCGGCTCAACGCGTCTGCTACAACATTGGTCTTTCCTGGATGATAATGCAACTTCATATCATAATCCTTTATGAGCTCCAACCATCTCCTTTGCCTGAGATTCAGCTCCTTCTGCGTGAAGATATACTTCAAACTCTTGTGATCCGTGTATACATCACAACGGTTTCCAATAAGAAAATGTCTCCAGGTCTTGAGCACATGCACTACGGCTGCTAACTCCAAATCATGCGTGGCATAATTCAACTCATGAGGTCGAAGCTATCATGAGGCATATGAAATAGCTCTTCCGTCTTGCATAAGTACACCTCTAAGTCCCAGGCGAGAAGCGTCGCAATATACTTGGAAGTCCTTGCGTATATCCGGAAGAATTAGCACTAGGGCTGTAACTAAGCGTTTCTTCAACTCCTGAAAACTGGCTTCACACTCATCGGTCGAGTTGAACTTAGTGTCCTTCTTCAATAATTCCGTCATGGGCTTCGTAATCTTGGAGAAATTCTCAATAAATCTCCTATAATATCCTGCGAGTCCAAGGAAACTGCGTATCTCTCCAACTAAGGTCGGTGCCAACCACTCTGTGAAAGAGTGAACATTAGTAGGGTCTACTGCTATACCTTCTCCAGATATAACATGTCCGAGAAATCCAACTTCCTTTAACCAAAACTCACATTTGCTGAACTTGGCATATAGCTGATATTCCCTGAGCTTCTCGAGAACTAAGCGCAAATGTTCCTTGTGTTCTTCTTCATTCTTTGAGTACACCAATATATCATCAATGAACACCACAACAAACTTATCTAAGAACTCCATGAACACTTTATTCATCATACTCATAAAATAGGCAGGGGCGTTAGTCAATCCAAAAGACATGACCGTGTACTCATATAGCCCATACCTTGTGGTAAAAGTTGTCTTGGGTATATCCTGTTCTCGAATCTTCAGCTGGTGGTATCCTGATCGGAGATCGATCTTGGAGAATACTTTAGCTCCCTGCAGCTGGTCAAACAAATCATTGATCATCGGTAGCGGGTACTTGTTCTTGATCGTCACTTCATTCAATGCACGATAATCAACAAACATTCTCAAAGATCCATCCTTCTTCTCAACTAAGAGCACTAGGGCTCCCCACGGTGATGAACTTGTCGGATATAACCTTTCTCCAATAACTCCTTAATCTGCTTCTTAATTTCCTCCAGATCATTTGCGGGTATCTGATACGGTCTCTTCGATATTGGTCCAGTGCCTGGTAATAGCTCTATCAAAAATTATATATCTCGACCTGGTGGCATGCCTGTTAACTCCTCTGGGAACACACCGGGATAATCCTTCACAACTGGCATTTCCTCCTGAACAACTCCCGAGAGTGAATTTACTTGGGTCCTCCTTGGCGCATGCCTGGACACATACTTGATTCTTTTTCCTTCTGGTGTGGTGAGGAGTATTGACTTACTAGCACAATCTGTTGGAAATATGCCCTAGAGGCAATAATAAATGGTTATTATTATATTTCTTTGTTCATGGTAATTGTCTATTATTCATGCTATAATTGTATTGTCCGGAAATCGTAATACATGTGTGAATACATAGACCACAACCTGTCCCTAGTAAGCCTCTAGTTGACTAGCTCGTTGATCAACAGATAGTCATGGTTTCCTGACTATGGACATTGGATGTCATTGATAACGGGATCACATCATTAGGAGAATGATGTGATGGACAAGACCCAACTTAAGCATAGCATAAAAGATCGTGTAGTTTCGTTTGCTAGAGCTTTTCCAATGTCAAGTATCTTTTTCTTAGACCATGAGATCATGCAACTCCCGGATACCGTAGGAGTGCTTTGGGTGTGCCAAACGTCACAACGTAACTGGGTGACTATAAAGGTGCATTACGGGTATCTCCGAAAGTGTCTGTTGGGTTGGCACGGATCGAGACTGGGATTTGTCACTCCGTGTGACGGAGAGGTATCTCTGGGCCCACTCGGTAATGCATCATCATAATGAGCTCAATGTGACTAAGGCGTTAGTCACGGGATCATGCATTGCGGTACGAGTAAAGAGACTTGCCGGTAACGAGATTGAACTAGGTATTAGGATACCGACGATCGAATCTCGGGCAAGTAACATACCGATTGACAAAGGGAATTGCATACGGATTGATTGAATCCTCGACACCGTGGTTATTCCGATGAGATCATCGTGGAGCATGTGGGAGCCAACATGGGTATCCAGATCCCGCTGTTGGTTATTGACCGGAGAGGCGTCTCGGTCATGTCTGCATGTCTCCCGAACCCGTAGGGTCTACACACTTAAGGTCCGGTGACGCTAGGGTTGTAGAGATATATGTATGCGGAAACCCGAAAGTTGTTCGGAGTCTCAGATGAGATCCCGGACGTCACGAGGAGTTCCGGAATGGTCCGGAGGTAAAGATTTATATATGGGAAGTCTTATTTTGGTCGCCGGAAAAGTTTCGCACTTTATCGGTATTGTACCGGGAGTGCCGAAAGGGGTCCGGGGGTCCACCAAGGGGGTCCACCAGCCCCGGGGGGCCACATGGGCTGTAAGGGGTGCGCCTTGGCCTATATGGGCCAAGGGCACCAGCCCCAAGAGGCCCATGCGCAAGAGATAAGAAAAAAGGGAGAGTCCTAAAGGGGGAAGGCACCTCCGAGGTGCCTTGGGGGGGAAGGACTCCCCCCTGGCCGCACCCTTCCTTGGAGGAAGGGGCAAGGCTGCGCCCCCCCCCCCTCTCCCTTGGCCCTATATATAGTGGGGGGAAGGGAGGGCAGCAATATCCAAGCCTTGGGCGCCTCCCTCCTCCCATGCAACACCTCTCTCTCTCTCTCGCAGAAGCTTGTGAAGCCCTGCCGGAGAGCCGCTACATCCACCACCACGCCGTCGTGCTGTTGGATCTCCATCAACCTCTCCTCCCCCCTTGCTGGATCAAGAAGGAGGAGACGTCGCTGCACCGTACGTGTGTTGAACGCGGAGGTGCCGTACGTTCGGCACTCGGTCATCGGTGATTTGGATCACGGCGAGTACGACTCCGTCATCCACGTTCATTGGAACGCTTCCGCTCGCGATCTACAAGGGTATGTAGATGCACTCCCTTCCCCTCGTTGCTAGTAGACTCCATAGATGCATCTTGGTGAGCGTAGGAAAATTTTAAATTATGCTACGATTCCCAACAGTGGCATCATGAGCCAGGTCTATGCGTAGTTACTATGCACGAGTAGAACACAAAGAAGTTGTGGGCGTTGAGTTTGCCAATTCTTCTTGCCGCTACTAGTTTTTTCTTGTTTCGGCGGCATTGTAGGATGAAGCGGCCCGGACCGACCTTACACGTACTCTTACGTGAGACAGGTTCCACCAACTGACATGCACTAGTTGCATAAGGTGGCTAGCGGGTGTCTGTCTCTCCTACTTTAGTCGGAACGGATTCGATGAAAAGGGTCCTTATGAAGGGTAAATAGAAATTGGCAAATCACGTTGTGGTCATACGTAGGTAAGAAACATTCTTGCTAGAAACCTACAAACCACATAAAAACTTGCAACAACAATTAGAGGACGTCTAACTTGTTTTTGCAGCAAGTGCTATGTGATGTGATATGGCCAGAAGATGTGATGAATGATATATGTGATGTATGAGATTGATCATATTCTTGTAATAGGAATCACGACTTGCATGTCGATGAGTATGACAACCGGCAGGAGCCATAGGAGTTGTCTTTATTATTTTGTATGACCTGCGTGTCATTGAATAACGCCATGTAAATTACTTTACTTTGTTGCTAAACGCGTTAGCCATAGAAGTAGAAGTAATCGTTGGCGTGACCACTTCATGAAGACACAATGATGGAGATCATGATGATGGAGATCATGGTGTCATGCCGGTGACAAAGATGATCATGGTGCCCCAAAGATGGAGATCAAAGGAGCATAATGATATTGGCCATATCATGTCACTATTTGATTGCATGTGATGTTTATCATGTTTTTGCATCTTATTTGCTTAGAACAACGGTAGCAAGTAGGATGATCCCTTATAATAATTTCAAGAAAGTGTTCACCCTAACTGTGCACCGTTGCGAAGGTTCGTCGTTTCGAAGCACCACGTGATGATAGGGTGTGATAGATTCTTACGTTCGAATACAACGGGTGTTGACGAGCCTAGCATGTACAGACATGGCCTCGGAACACACGCAATACACTTAGGTTGACTTGACGAGCCTAGCATGTACAGACATGGCCTCGGAACACGGAGGACCAAAAGGTCGAGCATGAGTCGTATAGAAGATACGATCAACATGGAGATGTTCACCGATCTTGACTAGTCCGTCTCACGTGATGATCGGACACGGCCTAGTTGAACTCGGATCATGTTTCACTTAGATGACTAGAGGGATGTCTATCTGAGTGGGAGTTCATAATCAGATGAACTTCATTATCATGAACATAGTCAAAAAGTTATTTGCAAATTATGTCATAGCTTGCGCTTTAGTTCTACTGGTTAAGATATGTTCCTAGAGAAAATTTAGTTGAAAATTGGTAGTAGCAATTATGCGGACTGGGTCCGTAAACTGAGGATTGTCCTCATTGCTGCACAGAAGGCTTATGTCCTTAATGCACCGCTCGGTGTGCTGAACCTCAGCGTCGTCTGTAGATGTTACGAAACATCTGACATACACGTTTTGATGACTACGTGATAGTTCAATGCGTAATGCTAACGGTTTAGAATTGTGGCACAAGAGACATTTTTGAAACGTCGCAGAACATGTGAGATGTTCCGAAGACTGAAATTGGGATTTCAGACTAGTGCCCACGTCAAGAGGTATGAGACCTCTGACAAGTTTCTTAAGCCTGCAAACTAAGGGAGAAAAGCTCAATCGTTGAGCGTGTGCTCAGATTGTCTGAGTGCCACAATCGCTTGAATCGAGTGGGAGTTAATCTCCCAGATGAGATAGTGATAGTTCTCCATAGTCACTGCAACCAAGCTAGTAGAGCTTCGTGATGAACTATAGCATATCAAGGATAGTTATGATGATCCTTGAGCTATTCGCGATGTTTGACACCGCGAGAGTAGAAATCAAGAAGGAGCATCAATTGTTGATGGTTAGTAGAACCACTAGTTTAAGAAGGGCAAGGGCAAAAGGGATACTTCATGAAACAGCAAGTCGTTTGCTGCACTAGTGAAGAATCCCAAGGTTGAACCCAAACCCGAGACTAAGTGCTTCTGTAATAAGAGGAACGGTCACTGAAGCAGTACTACCCTGGATACTTGGTAGATGAGAAGGCAGGCAAGGTCGACAGAAGTATATTGGATATACGTTATATGAATGTGTACTTTACTAGTACTCCTAGCAGCACCAGGGTATTAGATACTGGTTCGGTGTCTAAGTGTTAGTAACTCGAAATAAAAGCTGCGGAATAAATGGAGACTAGCTAAAGGTGAGATGACGATATGTGTTGGAAGTGTTTCCAAGGTTGATGTGATCAAGCATCGCATGCTCCCTCTACCATCGAGATTTGGTGTTTGCGTTGAACATGATTGGATTATGTTTACCGCAAAACGGTTATTCATTTAAGGAGAATAATGGTTACTCTGTTTATTTGAATAATACCTTCAATGGTCTTGCACCTAAAATGAATCTCGATCGTATTGATACACATGTTCGTGCCAAAAGATATAAAATAGTAATGATAGTACCACATACTTGTGGCACTGCAATTTGAGTCATATTGGTATAGAACGCATGAAGAAGCTCCATGTAGATGGATCTTTGGACTCAGTCGTTTTTGAAAAGATTGAGACATGCGAACCATGTCTATTGGTATATATGCATGAAGAAACTCCATGCAGATGGATCGTTTGGACTCACTTGATTTTGAATCACTTGAGACATGCAAATCATACCACATGGGCAAGATGACTGAAAGGCCTCGTTTTCAGTAAGATGGAGCAAGAGAGCAACTTATTGGAAGTAATACATTTTGATGTATGCAGTCCAATGAGTGCTGAGGCATGCAGTGGATATCGTTGTGTTCTTACTTCATAGATGATTTGAGTAGATGCTGAGTGTATTTACTTGATGAAACACAAGTCTGAATTATTGAAATGTTCAAGTAATTTCAGAGTGAAGTTGAAGATCATCGTGACAAGAGGATAAAATGTCTGTGATATGATCATAGAGATGAGTATCTGAGTTACGAGTTTGGCACACAATTGAGACATTGTGGAAAGTGTTTCACAATTAATACCGCCTGGAACACCATAGTGTGATGGTGTGTCCGAACATCATAACTGCACCCTATTGGATATGGTGCATACCATGATGTTTCTTATCAAATTACCACTATCGTTTATGGGTTAGGCATTAGAGACAACCGCATTCACTTTAAAAGGGGCACCACGCAATTCCGTTGAGACGACACCATTTATAGAAACCTAAGTTGTCGTTTCTTAAAAGTTTGGGGCTGCGATGCTTATGTGAAAAAAAAGTTTCAGGTGATAAGCTCGAACCCAAAGCGGATAAATGCATCTTCATAGAATACCCAAAAACAGTTGGGTATACCTCCTATTTCAGATCTGGAAGCAAAAGTAATTGCTTCTAGAAACGAGTCCTTTCTCGAGGAAAAGTTTCTCTCGAAAGAATTGAGTGGGAGGATGGTGGAGACTTGATAAGGTTATTGAACCGTCGCTTCAACTAGTGTGTAGCAGGGCACAGGAAGTTGTTCCTGTGGCACCTACACCAATTGAAGTGGAAGCTTATGATAGTGATCATGAAACTTCGGATCAAGTCACTACCAAACCTCGTAGGACGACGAGGATGCGCACTACTTCAGAGTAATGCGTGATCCTGTCTTGGAAGTCATGTTGCTAGACAACAATGAACCTACGAGCTATGGAGAAGCAATGGTGGGCCCATATTCCGACGAATGGCTCGAGGCCATGAAATCCGAGATAGAATCCATGTATGAGAACAAAGCATGGACTTTGGTGAGCTTGCCCCGATGATCGGCAAGCCATTGAGATAAATGGATCTTTAAGAAGAAGACGGACATGGACGGTAATGTTACCGTCTATGAAGCTCGACTTGTGGCAAAGAGTATTTTCACAAGTTCAAGGAGTTGACTACGATGAGTTTTTCTCATCCGTAGCGATGCTTAGGTCCGTCGGAATCATGTTAGCATTAGCTACATTTATGAAATCTGGCAGATGGATGTCAAAACAAGTTTCCTTACCAGTTTTCGTAAGGAAAGGTTGTATGTGATACAATCAGAAAGGTTTTGTCGATCCTAAGGATGCTAAAAGGTATGCTAGCTCCAGCGATCCTTCCATGGATCAGAGCAAGCATCTCGGAGTCAGAATATACGCTTTGATGGGGTGATCAAAGTTTTTGGGTTTATACAAAGTTTGTTAGAAACTTGTATTTACAATAAAGTGAGTGGGAGCGCTACAACATTTCTGATAAGTATATGTGAATGACATATTGATGATCCGAAATGATGTAAAATTTCTGGAAAGCATAAAGGGTTGTTTGAAAGGAGTTTTTCAAAGGAAGACCTGGATAAAGCTACTTACATATTGGGCATCAAGATCCATAGAGATAGATCAAGACGCCTGATGATACTTTCAAAAGACAGCACACCTTGACATGATTTTGAAAGAGTTCAAAATAGATCAGCAAAGAAGGAGTTCTTGGCTGTGTTACAAGGTGTGAGTATTGAGTGAGACTCAAGACCTGACCACAGCAGAAGATAGAGAAAGGACGAAGGTCGTCCCCTATGCTTTAGACATAGGCTCTATAGTATGCTATGCTGTGTACCGCACATGTAGTGTGCCTTGCCATGAGTTGGTCAAGAGGGTACAATGGTGATCCGGGAAAGGATCTCATGACAGCGGTCGAACTTATCCTTAGCACCTAGTGGATTAAGGAATTTTCTCGATTATGGAGGTAGAAAGGAGTTCGTCGTAAAGGGTTACGTCGATGCGAACTTTGACACTAATCCGGATGACTCTGAGTAGTAAACCGGATTTGTATAGTAGAGCAATTATTTGAAATGGCTCCAAATAGCGCGTGGTAGCATCCACAAGATGACATAGATATTCGTAAAGCACACGGTTCTGAAAGGTTCAGACCCGTTGACTAATAACCTCTCTCACAAGCATAACATGACCAAACCAGAACACATTGAGTGATAATCACATAGTGATGTGAACTAGATCGTTGACTCTAGTAAACTCTTTAGATGTTGGTCACATGGTGATGTGACCAGTGAGTGTTAATCACATGGTGATGTGAACTAGATTATTGACTCTAGTGCAAGTGGGAGACTGTTGGAAATATGCCCTAGAGGCAATAATAAATGGTTATTATTATATTTCTTTGTTCATGGTAATTGTCTATTATTCATGCTATAATTGTATTGTCCGGAAATCGTAATACATGTGTGAATACATAGACCGCAACCTGTCCCTAGTAAGCCTCTAGTTGACTAGCTCGTTGATCAACAGATAGTCATGGTTTCCTGACTATGGACATTGGATGTCATTGATAACGGGATCACATCATTAGGAGAATGATGTGATGGACAAGACCCAACTTAAGCATAGCATAAAAGATCGTGTAGTTTCGTTTGCTAGAGCTTTTCCAATGTCAAGTATCTTTTCCTAAGACCATGAGATCGTGCAACTCCCGGATACCGTAGGAGTGCTTTGGGTGTGCCAAACGTCACAACGTAACTGGGTGACTATAAAGGTGCATTACGGGTATCTCCGAAAGTGTCTGTTGGGTTGGCACGGATCGAGACTGGGATTTGTCACTCCGTGTGATGGAGAGGTATCTCTGGGCCCACTCGGTAATGCATCATCATAATGAGCTCAATGTGACTAAGGCGTTAGTCACGGGATCATGCATTGCGGTACGAGTAAAGAGACTTGCCGGTAACGAGATTGAACTAGGTATTAGGATACCGACGATCGAATCTCAGGCAAGTAACATACCGATTGACAAAGGGAATTGCATACGGATTGATTGAATCCTCGACACCGTGGTTCATCCGATGAGATCATCGTGGAGCATGTGGGAACCAACATGGGTATCCAGATCCCGCTGTTGGTTATTGACCGGAGAGGCGTCTCGGTCATGTCTGCATGTCTCCCGAACCCGTAGGGTCTACACACTTAAGGTCCGGTGACGCTAGGGTTGTAGAGATATATGTATGCGGAAACCCGAAAGTTGTTCGGAGTCCCGGATGAGATCCCGGACGTCACGAGGAGTTCCGGAATGGTCCGGAGGTAAATATTTATATATGGGAAGTCTTATTTTGGTCGCCGGAAAAGTTTCGCACTTTATCGGTATTGTACCGGGAGTGCCGAAAGGGGTCCGGGGGTCCACCAAGGGGGTCCACCAGCCCCGGGGGGCCACATGGGCTGTAAGGGGTGCGCCTTGGCCTATATGGGCCAAGGGCACCAGCCCCAAGAGGCCCATGCGCAAGAGATAAGAAAAAAGGGAGAGTCCTAAAGGGGGAAGGCACCTCCGAGGTGCCTTGGGGGGGAAGGACTCCCCCCTGGCCGCACCCTTCCTTGGAGGAAGGGGCAAGGCTGCGCCCCCCCTCTCCCTTGGCCCTATATATAGTGGGGGGAAGGGAGGGCAGCAATATCCAAGCCTTGGGCGCCTCCCTCCTCCCATGCAACACCTCTCTCTCTCTCGCAGAAGCTTGCGAAGCCCTGCCGGAGAGCCGCTACATCCACCACCACGCCGTCGTGCTGTTGGATCTCCATCAACCTCTCCTCCCCCCTTGCTGGATCAAGAAGGAGGAGACGTCGCTGCACCGTACGTGTGTTGAACGCGGAGGTGCCGTACGTTCGGCACTCGGTCATCGGTGATTTGGATCACGGCGAGTACGACTCCGTCATCCACGTTCATTGGAACGCTTCCGCTCGCGATCTACAAGGGTATGTAGATGCACTCCCTTCCCCTCGTTGCTAGTAGACTCCATAGATGCATCTTGGTGAGCGTAGGAAAATTTTAAATTATGCTACGATTCCCAACACAATCGATGTTTCCTCCATACTTCGATAACCAATCCATGCCTAGTATTATGTCCAATCCTTGTGATTACAAAATAATGAGGTCTGAGGGGAAAACGTGCTTGCCTATGGTCAATGGAAACTGACAACACCATCGACTAGCCATATATTCCGCTCCTGGTGAGCTTACTAACATGGGTGACCTAAGGCTAAGGTTTGCAGCTTAAACTTATCCACAAATCCCCTCGATATGTATGAATGTGATGCACCAGTGTAAAAAAGAATAAGAGCTATAAATGACTTAATCAAAAACTTACCAATAACTTCATCAGGCTGCTCTTCAACTTCCTCCATGTTGATATGGTTCACCTGACCTCTGGTAAAGGGGTTTGGCCTCTTCCCTGAGCTTCCATTACCATTTCCATTCTTTGCTTCAGGACACTCGGTGGTGTAGTGTCCAGTCTTCCCGCATTTGAAACAAGTAATGTGACTCAGATCCTTCTTAGCGGGTGTAGCGGGGTTGGAACGGTTGTGATTGTTGTTTCCTCCACTCCCATTGCCATTCTTAGGGCCACTGTGGTTGTGTGAACTTCCTCCATTGTGGGAATGGCCTCCATGGTTTTGTCCCCCATGGGTATGAGTGTGTCCTCCCGAGTACGGGGTATAGCGAGGCTTCTGCTGAGCTCCAGAGTTGTACTTCCCTTGTCCATACTTCCGTTTGCGGCTCTCTGTCTGCTGCTGCTTGCTTTCAATCATGAGGGCCCTATCTACCAGCTCCTGGTAGTTAGTGAATGTTGCTACCATCAACTGCATACTCAGCTCATCATTCAGTCCCTCCAGAAATTTTTCCTGCTTTGCGGCATCTGTGGCCACATCATCTGGGGTGTAGCGTGCTAACTTACTGAACTCATCCACGTACTGCGCCACAGTACGGTTTCCCTAGCATAAGTTGCGGAACTCGCGCTTCTTCATGCTCATAGCTCCAGCTGAGACATGTGCAGTGCGAAAAGCTTGCTGAAACTGACCCCAAGTGACATTGGCCACGGGGAAAGTGTGTAATCCCAATTTTCAATTTGAATGTTTATAATAGATCATTCATATGCATCCATGATTTATGCATTTTGCTCCATTTGTTTTGATTTTTGATTTTTGATTCATATGCTTCGTTTCCAATTCCTAGAAATCAGTGGAGTCATCATACTGAGGAAGAAGCCACCTCGGAACGAGAAGAAGACCTCCGACAGAACCACCCACACCTTTTTGCTAGCTTACTCGAATCTCGAGGGCGAGATTCATCTTAAGGGGGGTAGGTTTGTAACATCCCAATTTTCAATTTGGATGTTTATAATAGATCATTCATACGCATCCATGATTTATGCATTTTGCTCCATTTGTTTTATTTGATTTTTGATCCAAGGAACTTTGAGCAACTCAAGGACCAAGAGAGAGAGTTGGAAGTTTTCCTAAAAACCAATTTTGAATTTTTTCGAAGTTGGGAGTTTGGATCAAATTTGGTTTCACCAAAAAATTCATTTCCATTATATCAAAAATAAAATAAAGAGAGAAGATAAAATGACTTCTTCAAAATCAGAAAAGAAAATATTGGAAATTGAATTTGGAACCAGAATATATTTGTTGAGTTTTATTTGCAATTTATTTTATTAGAAGAGCAAAAAGTTTATTTTTGAAAACTTGCATTTTAGGCCGGATAAAAGTTCACAAGGTCATATATAAGACCATATTACTATGTGAATTTTTCTGGGATATTTAGGCTTATTTTTATATGTCTTTTCATGCTTTATTGTTGTTAAAAAAATGAATTTTTTTGAAGGCCCGCCAGGCCAACCGGCCCAGCCAGCCGCTAGCGAGGCCATGACCCAGCCAGGCCGATCGCTCTACCTGCCCAGCCCCAGCGTGGCCAGAGGCCAGCGAGCGCCCTCGTGCATAGAAAAAGAGGGAGTCGCTCAGCGCCCCACGTCCCACGTTTCCCCTTCGCTCGTTCGTTCCCTCTCCCATTCACGTAACTCGTCTCTCTTCCCCTGACGCTTGGACCCCACCCCACCTCTTTTTCTTCCTCCCATGAACGGACAACAGAAACCTACGCGTACCTCCCGATGTCGCTTCGTTTCCAATTCCTGAAAATCAATTCTCCAGCTCACTTCATGTCCAAGGAAGATGTCCTATAAATAGCCACGACTCTCCTCGACCGATTCAGTCGAAAATCTCTCGCCAAAACTACCTCTAGACGACGCACTCGACATTCCAATCTTGCCTCAGAAGCTGTAGTTCATCGCAAGTTTCCGACGCCGGTGAGCCGTCCCGAGCCTTATCCTTTTGTGTTCCAACTTCTCTCGATCTCCACAATCTTTTTGACAAAGTCTTGTGATCCCTTTACTTCTACAGAGGCCACCCTCGACCACGTTGTCTTCACTAGAGCACCCGGAGCACCGAGCTTTGCCGCTTCATTTCGTTGTCGTTCGTCGTCCCCGATCATCACCAACTACACCACCGGACGAGCCACTCTCCATCGCATCTCCTAGACACCTCCGCTGCCGCCCACGATCGCCGGAGCCGCCGCCACCACCACGCCACAGCCGCCCCAGTGTACCTACATTTCTCTGTAGGTTTCAGTTTGTTTTGAAAGCTGAATAAAACTGTTGCTGTCGTGGAATTGTCACGGCAGATGTCCTTGAGTTAGGACTTAGTCGTGGAGCCATCGCAGCTAGGAAGCTTGAAGGGGTTAATGCGGGACAAGGAACACGAGGGTTTATACTGGTTCGGCCCCTTACGGTGAAGGTAAAAGCCTACGTCCAGTTTGATGTGGTATTGATTAGGGTTTCGATAACCAGGGAGCTAAACTGCTATCCCGGCTTTCGATGAGATTGTTGTCGCCCTTAAACTGCTGCCGGGTCGTCCCTTTATATAGGGAGGCTGACGCCCAGCAGCTCTCAGAGTCCCGGCCGGCTCATAAGAGTGTCCGGCTCGGACTCTCAACTATTCTTGCCTTACACTACAAGTTCTACCATAGTAATGATTGTAACTATGGGCCCTTAGCCATCTCCAGGTCTTAAGCCCATCTTTGGCCCACCGTCTTTAAGCTTGGCGCCGGGTTTCTGGCAGTGACCATATGAGTAACCCGGCCCCTCCTGGCGGGTGACTCTAAGGTCTATATCCTCAACATTAGGCCCCAGATTGATATGAGCCGGCTCGTGTCAATCTTCAACCTTTCGACAGGAAAAATCTCCGGCTTACCATTCATGTGAAGGCCATAACCCGGCGTGACGTCATCCTCTGGACTCCGGATAATCCGCCGTGACGTCATCTTCCATCAAACCCGTTTTTTACTCCGCCAGATCCGCAACGGATCTTTTCCTTTACTGCCATCCCAAAAATCGAGGCGTTGTGAGGGGAGATAACCACGCCACGGTTTCCTTGATTCTCGCGCCCGCTTTACGAGCTCGCCTTATAAATAGGCCGGCCCGACGGGCTTCTCTGCCACCCTTCTTCCTCCTCGCGCCACTGCCTCTCTGCCTGAGCTCGCACTCCGCCGCCGTCACCTCGCCTCCGGTCTTCTTCAACCTTGGCCGCTGCATCACCCTGACTCGGACCAGACAAACGGCGGCGACCCCCGCACCTTTTCAGCTCCGGTAAGTCCTGCTTGACCTGTAGAGTAGATCTGCCGTAGGATTTGCCCACGTTCTTCGTGTTCGTCGCCATTGTCCGCAAGCTTCGGTAGTTCTCATAGTTACTGCCCTTGTTTGATCTTAGATCTGCATAGAATTAGTGCGGCGGCTGTTTGGCACTTATTTCAAATGCCAGTAGGTCTCTTTCCACTGCATAACGGCTTCGTTCGAGCTCAAGAACATCCGCTCGTCTGTTTCTAGGTCTAGAAATTTTTCATTTCACCCGACCATTTTGATCCAAAAGTTTTACTGCGATGTATGAAACCTGTTTTACCGTACTTAGTAAAAAAACTGCAATCCTTGAGCCTCGGCGGTTTACATTTCCGGTTTAAAGAAACCACGCGCCATAGACCCTTCCGGCTTAAAGAAAACCATGCTTCGTAGAATCCTCCGGCTTAGCTGTGATAAGGCCGTAGATAATCAATTTATTCTGAATGCCCCTGCGGTTTAAATAACCCACTGTACCTGAGTATATACCATTAGTCCCCTTCATAAGCCGCCACCTTAGTTTTGAACTGTAGATCTCCTCTGGCTTATAATTAACCCAGACGTTTTTCCTTTTTGTCATAGACTGCCGACTTTCACCATGCCTCCCAAAGCTCCCATTACTTGCAACTGGATGAGGTCCAATGTGACCAACGAGACCCTAGCTGATATTGTTAAGTCAGGATATCTGCCCAAGAAAGACATCATGTCCTACCGTGCCCCCGACCCGTCAGAAGAGAGGCCACAGCCAAAGGATGGGGAGGTAGTGATTTTTGCGGATCACATGAGCCGGGGCTTCGCACCGCCCGGCTCAAAGTTTTTTAGGGACGTGCTCAACTTCTTCGACTTGCGGCCTCAAGATATAGGACCCAACTCAGTGTCCAACATCTGCAATTTTCAAGTCTTCTGCGAGGTTTACCTTGGAGAAGAACCTAGTTTGCTGCTCTTCAGAGAGCTTTTTTATTTAAACTGTCAGAATGAGTGCGCCAATGGGCCAAGTCTGGAATTAGGTGGTATCTCCATCCAGCGGCGTAGGGACTACCTTTTCCCTTACGCAGAGCCGCCGAGCCACCCAAAGGACTGGAACATGACTTGGTTCTACTGCCAAGATACGTCCCCGGCTAATGAAAGCCCGCTGCCCGGCTTTCGCCCAACACGTCTGGAGCCGACTCACCCACTGTCGGACAAGCTGACTCAAGCGGAGCGCCAGCCTCTGCTCCCCACTATCAACAAGATCAAGGCTCTCCTGGGCAATGGTCTGAACGGAATCGACCTGGTCCGGGTCTGGATCTCATGGCGGGTGATCCCATTGAGCCGCCGCCCCGGCTTAATGTGTGAGTACACAGGACGAAAGGATGACCCTCTGAGACACAGCCGCAATGATCTTCCAGAAGACGTTGCAGAGGAGATGACCAAGGCTCTGTTAAACGAGAGCCTGGCAGACTGCGGAAGGACCGGGTTAGCTCCCTTCTGCAAGACCAACCCAGCCCCAGCGGTAAGCCGCCGGCCTTAACTTTTTATCTACTTCTGCATGTAACCTTCATCTGAACCGTTTGAAGAATTCATCATTGTATTTTTCAGGTTGATGATAAGTTCTGGCGGGTCAAATATGACCATGAGGCGGCCAAGAAGGCCAGGAAGGCGAAGAAAGCCGCCAAGAAAACCGCCCCTCGCAAGAAAGGGAGCAGGCCTACTGCCTCCGAGCTGATGCAATTAAGCGACAGCTCCGAGTCAGAGGTAACCCCTGGGTCTTTTAAGTCCTTGCTATATTCACTGTTTGTTTGTTGTCCGCCTTATCAATACTTGCTCATTGACAGGATGACACCGGCGCCAGTAACCCAGTGGTTGAAGAGGTAATGTCACTTTCCTCCGACTCGGAGCCCTTGCCACAGCTGAAAGTCCGAAGGGTAACCCGGAAAGTAAGCTTTTCACATCCTTTAGCTTATCAAGACCCTCAATTTATTTTGAAGCGACAGGTTCATGAAAGCCGGCGTCATACCCGGACCAACAAGGACACCGACCTCTCCGCCGGGTTACCCGACGCAACAAGGAAGCGCCGAACTGAGGTTATTTCCCACTTGTACCCTTTTCATCCGTTGGCGGGTGTTATCCGTCAGCCACTCAATTCCTCTGACTCCAATTATCAGGAGACCTCCCCCTCTTCGGGCGACTCTATGCAGTCGAGTCTTCCGACTTTCAAGACCGCGCCCGGGTAATGACAACCATCTCATATGATATTTGTCTGTACTTACTCTTTTTGTGCTTAATGTTTCTGTCCTTTCAGCACCCAGGCAAAGCTCACCAAAAGAGCGAAGAAGACCAAGTCATCCGGAGTGCCGGATTTGCCTGAACCGGAGGTGACGGCTCAAGAACCGTCAGCTGCCTCCGCCCCCGAAGCCACCACTCCAATGGACACGGCACCTGAGGCCACTGCCCCGACTACCAAGGCAACGACCGAAGCTTCTATTAACCCGGAGGCCTCCGGCTCGGCTCCACCAGCAGACGACCCGGACGTGGTAATCACCCGGACGGAGTTCGTTGAGCCGGGGAGACCTACCGTGCTGGCCAAGTGCTCCGCTAAGGGGGAGTTGCTGCCGCCCCACCGGGTGAACCTGGACCTCTCCGACTACACCAACTTGAGCATTGGAGAGCTCGTCTCTGGCTACATCAGCCAAGTGCACAAGAACCGGGACGCAGAGGTCGCCATGGTGAACCAGATCCAGCAAAAATCTGAGGTATCATTCTGCTGTCCTCTTACTTACTGCATAGTTACCTTTGCCATGATAGCCCCCAAGTCGACGACTTATGAGCGAATATGTTGTAGACTTAGGTTCCGGCTTACTCAATTGAGCCGGCAGTATGTAGATAGATACGCTCAATATGCATTAGCCCCCAAGTGCCAAGTGTCTTTGCTTGGAAAATGCTTGGGACTTATATAATGACTGTTAATAACCCGGAAATGTATGCAGGCTGTTGGCAAGAAGCTAGAGGCGGACCTTGCGGATCTCAAGAGCCGGCTGAAGACGCAGGAGATGGAGACCCGGAAGGCAAACGCCAAGTTTGTATCCAGCATCGCCGCTCAAGAGAAGCTGAAGACAAAATTTGATGCTGAGCGGAAAGCCTGGGCCGAAGAGAAGGCCGCACTGGTGACCCGGGCGGAACAGGCGGAGAAGGCTCTCTCTGAAAAGACCGCCGAGCTCTCCGGCCTAAAGCGCCAGGTTTCCCAAATGGTGGCCGCCATCTTCGGTAAGTCGCCTCACCGGCTTTCATCAAGTTTAGAATGTTTATATCTCATGATTCATCCTTGTCGCCGGCTTATCTGATTCTGTTAAACAGGTCCCAGAAGTGCCAACCTCAACCAGAGCGTGGTCACCAAGCTAAAGGTCGTGTATACCCTGGTGGAGCAGCTCTACACCGGGTCACAGCGTGCCTTAGCTCTGGTGGCCCTATCCAACGAGGTGCCGACTCACCTGGCAGAAGTCCTGCGCCGGCTCGCCGTTCTGCCTCAGCGGATCCAAGAGCTGCAACGGGCCTCCGCGAGGGCCGGAGCGATCGCCGCGCTGAGCCGGGCCAAGGCATTCCTGCCGGAGTTAGACCCGGCGGACATCGCCCTTGGCTATCCAAGCCTGAAGGAAGACGGCTCAGCTTTCGATCAGAAGGACTTCGCGGCTTGCGTGAAGGCGGTACGCCCGGTGGCCACCCTTATCGGGAACGACACAGATTTGACCAAGTACCAGCCGGGTTATGATGCGGAGAATCAGAGGATTCCAACCCCTCGCTATGAAGCCCTCAACTTGATCCCGCCGGCTCGTCAGCACACTTTCGCCCCAGAGATTGACCCGGCCGGGTTAATTGACGAGGAAGCCCAATTCGAAGCTCACAGCGGCATCGACTGGAAGTCATCAACCTTCCAGGTCTTGGGATCAGCCGGAGGAGAGGATAGGAACGAGCCGGAGACTTCAACTCAGCGGGCATCGTAACTCGGCTGGCGGTTTACCAAACAATGCTCCACCCTTTTTAGACTTGATGAGTTTTGTAATAGAGTAGGTGCAACAGTTTATCTCTGCCGTGCCATCGTGCACGTATTGAATGCCAAGGTCTTTTGAAGTTGTCTCTTTGATGTTTCTCCGGGTCATAATCATCCCTTTGTTTTTCTCAACCTCAAAGAGGTGCCGTTAGGTAACCTGCATAGAAAGGCAAATCACAAGTCTCAAGGCGTCTTACCGCCCTGAGAATCAGGTGTTTGGATAAATAACCCGGAATATGAATCAAAAAAGACTGGTCCTCAATTATATCCTTAACACAGCCGTAATAACACACTTAGCGGCCTGTAAGCATACTTCCGGTTTAGATAACCCGGGTAACAAGCTTGGTATCTTAACTCCGATTTACTTGTCTTAATAACACCCATGGTGTTCAACTAACACTGTAAACCAAAGTTAAGCCGGCAAAGTGAGACCCGGCCGTACACATCTTGACATAATCAGAGTAAACTTGTGATAAAGCAGAAGAACTTAGGGGCTTCCGGTTCGAATACGACCAGAGACCCGGCCCAAAGGGGTTAAGCTAAGATTCGGATACGATCATATAGCCCCCAGTGGGTGTGGCGATGCCAATCAAGAGGGTACCGACAGCTATGTTCTCTTTGGTTCGAATACGACCCATGTTTGAACAGGAAGCCCCCAAGTGATTTTAAGAATTGTTTAACGACGCTGATTCGAATACGATCCACGTTGGTTCTCAGAGGGGTTAAACTATGATTCAAATATGACCAAAGGTAACCTCCCAATGAGCTCGGCGCTTTGCCAATCAAATGGGTATCGACAGCTAAGTTCTCTGGTTCGAATACGACCCATGTTTGAACAGGAAGCCCCCAAGTGACTTTACTGCTTACGGCTAGATTCGAATACGATCATAAACCGGATCCTCCTTTAAGCCACCATGTAATCTTGCAATAAGAACAACACGTGCATATTTGGAGGAGAAAAAAGGATAGAGGTCCTGCTTTATTGCTTATCATAATATATACATGGCTGAGAGAAATATGTACACCACGAGAGCCGGTGGCTCAAGTGTAGTAAGGCCGAAGCTGAGCTATGTTCCACGGCCGACGGGTCTCCTCCTCCGAGTTACGTGAATCTTTGTGCTCCCGAATGTCAATGAGGTAATATGACCCGTTGTGCAAGTTCTTGCTGACCACAAAGGGCCCTTCCCAAGGCGGGGATAACTTGTGTGCATCTGTTTGATCCTGGATGAGCCGGAGCACGAGATCGCCTTCCTGGAAGACCCGAGATTTAACCCGGCGGCTATGGTAACGGCGCAGGTCTTGCTGGTAAATCGCTGATCGAGCTGCTGCCACATCACGCTGTTCGTCCAACAAGTCAAGAGCATCTTGGCGCGCCTGTTCATTATCCGTCTCAACATAAGCCGCCACTCGAGGTGAGTCATGACGGATGTCACTGGGAAGGACTGCTTCTGCCCCATAAACCATAAAGAAAGGCGTGAAGCCTGTAGACCTGTTAGGAGTAGTGTTGATGCTCCACAACATGGAGGGCAACTCCTCCACCCAACAACCCGGCATCCGTTGCAAAGGGACCAAAAGCCGGGGCTTGATACCCTTTAGAATCTCCTGATTAGCTCTCTCAGCTTGACCATTGGATTGAGGATGAGCCACTGAGGAAACATCAAGTCGGATATGCTCTCGTTGACAAAACTCCTCCATGGCGCCTTTGGAGAGATTGGTGCCATTGTTAGTTATAATGCTGTGTGGAAAACCAAAACGAAAGATCACCTTTTTCATGAACTGAACCGCCATGGCTGCATCACACTTGCTAACTGGCTCCGCTTCAACCCACTTGGTAAACTTGTCAACCGCCACCAAGAGGTGGGTCTTCTTATCCTTGGACCTTTTAAAAGGCCCAACCATATCAAGCCCCCAGACCGCAAAGGGCCAAGTGATTAGGATCATCCTCAGCTCCTGAGCCGGCACATGAGCCCGTCGTGAGAACCTCTGGCAACCATCACATTTACTGACCAAGTCCTCCGCATCAGCATGAGCCGTCAGCCAATAAAAACCATGGCGAAAAGCCTTGGCCACAAGAGACTTTGGGCCGGCGTGATGACCACAATCCCCTTCATGGATCTCACGCAAAATCTCTTGACCTTCCTCAGGGGAAACACAACGCTGAAACGCCCCCGTAACACTACGGTGATGCAACTCCCCATTGATAACAATCATTGACTTAGCCCGCCGGGTTATTTGCCTGGCCAAAGTTTCATCCTCAGGCAACTCGCCCCGGGTCATGTAAGCCAGATATGGCATTGTCCAGTCTGGTATGATATGGAGAGCCGCCACCAGTCGTGCCTCCGGGTCAGGGACAGCCAAATCTTCCTCTGTGGGCAACTTAACAGAAGGGCTATACACGATGTCCAGGAAAGTGTTGGGCGGCACCGGTTTTCGCTGAGAGCCTAGCCGGCTTAAAGCATCCGCCGCCTCGTTCTTCCTGCAATCGATGTGTTCCACTTGATAACCCTGAAAGTGCCCAGCAATAGCATCAACCTCGCGGCGATAAGCCGCCATGAGAGGGTCCTTGGAATCCCACTTTCCTGAGACTTGTTGAGCTACCAAGTCTGAGTCGCCAAAGCACCTTACCCGGCTTAAGCTCATCTCTTTAGCCATCCGAAGACCATGGAGCAAGGCCTCGTACTCAGCCGCGTTGTTAGTGCAAGGAAACAGCAATTGTAGCACATAATGAAACTTGTCACCTTTAGGGGAAGCCAACACGACTCCAGCCCCCGAGCCCTCCAACTGCCTGGACCCATCAAAGTGGATAGTCCAACATGTGTTATCCGGCTTCTGCTCGGGCACTTGTGACTTTGTCCAGTCATTGATGAAATCCACCAAGGCCTGAGATTTAACAGCAGTGCGTGGCACGTACTTGAGACCATGAGGTCCAAGCTCTATAGCCCACTTAGCTACTCTCCCTGTGGCCTCTCTGTTTTGAATGATATCACCAAGAGGGGCAGAACTGACCACGGTGATGGGATGACCCTGGAAATAATGCTTAAGTTTCCGGCTTGCCATGAACACACCGTAAACAAGCTTCTGCCAATGCGGATACCTCTGCTTGGACTCAATGAGCACTTCGCTGACATAATAAACCGGCCGCTGAACCGGATGCTCCTTACCCTCTTCTTTGCGCTCCACCACCACGGCCACACTGACGGCTCGTGTGTTAGCAGCCACATACAGCAATAAGGGCTCCTTATCAACCGAAGCAGCAAGGACTGGGGGCTCCGCCAGCTGCTTCTTCAAATCCTCAAAGGCAGTATTAGCTGCATCATTCCAGACAAAGTTATCAGTTTTCTTCATCAACTGATATAATGGCATGGCCTTCTCACCCAAACGGCTTATGAACCGGCTTAAAGCAGCGATGCGACCCGCCAAACGCTGAACGTCATTTATACACGCCGGCTTGGCCAGGGAGGTGATGGCCTTGATCTTCTCCGGGTTAGCTTCAATGCCTCTGTCAGAAACCAAAAAACCCAAGAGTTTGCCTGCAGGAACACCAAAAACACACTTGGCCGGGTTAAGCATCATCTTGTAGACCCGGAGATTATCAAAGGTTTCTCTCAAATCATCTATCAGGGTTTCCTCTTTTATGGACTTAACCACGATATCGTCCACATAAGCGTGAACATTGCGCCCAATCTGTTTATGAAGACAGTTCTGTACACAACGCTGGTAAGTCGCCTGTGCACACTTGAGTCCAAAGGGCATAGACACGTAGCAGAAGGCTCCAAAGGGAGTGATGAACGCTGTCTTCTCCTGGTCCTTAACTGCCATCTTAATCTGATGATATCCGGAGTAAGCATCCAAGAAACTTAAGCGTGCACAACCTGCCGTAGCATCAATGATTTGATCAATACGGGGGAGGGCAAAAGGATCAGCCGGACACGCCTTGTTTAAGTCCGTATAATCCACACACATCCGCCAAGTGCCGTTCTTCTTGAGTACGAGCACCGGGTTAGCTAACCACTCTGGGTGGAAGACTTCAACAATAAACCCGGCTGCCAAGAGCCGGGCCACTTCTTCACCAATAGCTTTCCGCCTCTCTTCATTAAACCGCCGAAGGAACTGCCTGACCGGCTTAAATTTCGGATCAACATTGAGAGTGTGCTCAGCGAGTTCTCTAGGTACACCTGGCATGTCAGAAGGTTTCCATGCGAAGATGTCCCTATTCTCACGGATGAACTCGATGAGCGCGCTTTCCTATTTTGGATCCAGATTGGCACTGATGCTAAACTGCTGAGATGAATCCCCTGGAACGAAGTCAACAAGCTTAGTTTCATCAGCCGACTTAAATTTCATCGCCGGCTCATTCTCCGTAGTCGGCTTTTCCAGAGAGGTCATATCTGTAGGGTCAACATTGTCTTTGTAAAACTTCAACTCCTCTGTAGCACAAACAGATTCTGCATAAGCCGCATCGCCTTCCTCACACTCCAGAGCTACTTTCCGGCTACCGTGAACCGTAATGGTCTCATTGTGACCCGGCATCTTGAGCTGTAAGTACACATAACACGGCCGTGCCATGAACTTGGCGTAAGCCGGCCGTCCAAATATAGCATGGTATGGACTTCTTATCTTGACCACCTCAAAGGTCAATTTCTCCACCCTATAGTTGTTCTCATCACCAAAGGCCACTTCCAACTCAATCTTGCCGACTGGATAAGCCGACTTACCAGGTACCACACCGTGGAAGATAGTGTTTGACTGGCTGAGATTCTTATCAACCAACCCCATACGGCGAAAAGTCTCATAATAGAGGATGTTGATGCTGCTGCCTCCATCCATGAGCACCTTTGTGAACTTATATCCTCCCACTTGAGGAGCCACCACTAAGGCCAAGTGGCCCGGGTTATCCACCCGGGGAGGGTGATCCTCCCTACTCCACACTATAGGCTGCTCAGACCACCGCAAGTAGCGTGGGACCGCCGGCTCAACAGCATTCACTGCCCTCTTATGAAGCTTCTGATCTCGCTTACACAGACTGGTGGTAAACACATGATACTGTCCACCGCTAAGCTGCTTTGGATTGGTCTGATAACCCCCCTGCTGCTGTTGATGACCCTGGCCAGACTGCTGATTAAAGCCCCCTTGACCGTTCTGAGGACCGGAATTTGAGCCGTCGCCCGGACCATGAAAGCCGCCGGCGCCTGAGCCGCCGCCCGGGCCATTGTAATTTTTAAAGGCCTTCATGATTGCACAATCCTTCCACAGATGAGTCGCTGGCTTCTCTCTAGAGCCATGCCTTGGACAAGGTTCATTCAACAGCTGCTCCAGCGTCGGACCTGACCCGCCGCCTCGGGGAGGGGGCCTCCCTTTGCGTCGCTGGTTATTACCTTGTGAGCTGGCGTTGGCTACAAACTCTAGGCTGCCATTGGCCTTGCGCTTGCCTCCTCCTTGGTTCCCCGGGTTAAACTGAGGACCCTTGCCATTGCCGTTCTTCTTTCCCTTCCCTGTCCTTTCATCATCTGAAGGGGGATCCTTGGTACCATCAGAATCGGCGTACTTGACAAGAGTCGCCATTAGTGTACCCATATCACTACAGTCGCGCTTAAGCCGCCCAAGTTTCAACTTCAGGGGCACAAAACGACAATTCTGCTCCAGCATTAAAACCGCTGAGCCGGCATCCATCTTGTCTGACGAGTGTATGATCTCCTTAACCCGGCGAACCCAATGTGTCGTATACTCACCCTCCTGCTGCTTACAGTTAGTCAAATCCACAATTGACATAGACTGCCTACAGGTATCTTTGAAGTTTTGGATGAACCGGGCTTTCAGCTCAGCCCAAGACCCAATGGAATTCGGTGGTAGCCCTTTCAACCAAGTGCGGGCAGTCCCATCTAACATCATGGTGAAATACTTAGCCATGGCCGCCTCACTGACCTCCAGCAGCTCCATAGCCATCTCATAACTCTCGATCCAGGCTGCAGGCTGTAAGTCTGCTGTGTAATTAGGCACCTTCCTAGGGCCTTTGAAGTCCTTGGGTAGACGCTCATTGCGGATAGCTGGTACTAAACAAGGGACGCCCCCAGTCCTGGTGGGGATACCCACGTCGACGGAAGTCGTCGGATAAGCCGGGGGGGTCTGGTAAGCCGTCAATAGAGGCACTTGCTCCGCCTCTTGCCGTGCTCTGTCCTGGTCTGCTGCGTGAAAGGCTCCATTATGAACCGGGCCGTGGCCAGGGGGCGGGTCATGGCGTCGGACGTTACTTGAGCCGGTTGCTGAGACCATGTGCCAGCTGTAACTCGGGCTCTGGCCTGGCCGAGGGGTCGAGTGGATCCTGTCCCGGCTGTAGGAGTACGCCTCTTGCTGCGCCAGTGCTGTCTGAAGGAGTTCCCTGACCCGGCGGGTTTCAATAGCCGTCGGAGAGTCGCCGTCGACTGGGAGAGCCGCCAGCCGGGCTGCCGCAGCGACCATGTTCTCCAGTGGGTTATTATAATGACCCGGGAGTATTGGCACGTACTGAGGCGGGGCAGGGGCACCTGGGGAGGCCCCATCACCATTGGCTGAATAGGGGTTCCAGACCCGGGCACTATGACCCCTGGCGGGTTACTAGACCCTGCACCTGGCGTGTTGAAGAGATTGCGTGGATCGTAAACCGGAGGGAGTCGAGATTGGGTCTTTTGATGCCTCCTTCTCATGACCTCATTGGACGCGTTCTGATCCATCGTGAGTTGGAAGGACCGCGCCTGGATCAACTGAGTTTGGGCCTCGAGAGCCGCCCTCTCCGCAGCCATCCTGATCCCTTCCGCTGCAAGCTCCTCCTTAGCTTTCACTAGATCCAATTTTAACTGTGCCACCTCCGCATCATGCTGAGCTTGATCCGCCGGGTCAACCGTGGCGGTTAACAGGGCCGTCATCTTGTCCGTGAGATCCATTAGTACCTGAGCCGGAGAAGGCACCGGGTTTCCCGCTCCAGCAGCGGGGTTCTGAACAGGCTGTGCGCCAGCCATAAAGACTCCAACCTGACTTGGCGGCTCAAACGGGTCCAGAATACTGTCACCATCGGAACAACCCATGAGCCTGCCATCTTGAAGTTGATACAACGAGTTTGACTCATCGGTGGCCGACTCGCCGTCAGAGCCGGCGGCCGTCTCATCACCAGATCCAGATCGATCAGAGAGTCCTCCATGGATACACCCCACAAAAGCATGCCTTAAGGCAGGCCGGGCCCGGGCAGGTCGCGCACGCTGAGCCGTCTTGATGAGATCGGCGCAGAGACCCGGCTCAGGGCCCGGCTCACCAATCTTGCCAATGAAAACATGAATTCCGCCGAAGGGGACCCGGTACCCGTACTCAATTGAGCCGGCGTCGGGGCCCCAGTTTGCACCGTCGATGTAGAGCTTGCCGCGACGACTCTTGGTCATCCGGCCCACAGCGTATCCCTTGAGCCCTTCGAAGCTGCCCCTCAAGAACTCAAATCCACCGTGCGCTGGCCCCACGGTGGGTGCCAACTGTCGTGGAATTGTCACGGCAGATGTCCTTGAGTTAGGACTTAGTCGTGGAGCCATCGCAGCTAGGAAGCTTGAAGGGGTTAAT
Organism: Aegilops tauschii subsp. strangulata; assembly: GCF_002575655.3. Taxonomy (NCBI): domain Eukaryota; kingdom Viridiplantae; phylum Streptophyta; class Magnoliopsida; order Poales; family Poaceae; genus Aegilops; species Aegilops tauschii. The sequence continues at coordinate 110,132,194 of NC_053038.3, read as the reverse complement.
GCGGGACAAGGAACACGAGGGTTTATACTGGTTCGGCCCCTTACAGTGAAGGTAAAAGCCTACGTCCAGTTTGATGTGGTATTGATTAGGGTTTCGATAACCAGGGAGCTAAACTGCTATCCCGGCTTTCGATGAGATTGTTGTCGCCCTTAAACTGCTGCCGGGTCGTCCCTTTATATAGGGAGGTCGACGCCCAGCAGCTCTCAGAGTCCCGGCCGGCTCATAAGAGTGTCCGGCTCGGACTCTCAACTATTCTTGCCTTACACTACAAGTTCTACCATAGTAATGATTGTAACTACGGGCCCTTAGCCATCTCCGGGTCTTAAGCCCATCTTTGGCCCACCGTCTTTAAGCTTGGCGCCGGGTTTCTGGCAGTGACCATATGAGTAACCCGGCCCCTCCTGGCGGGTGACTCTAAGGTCTATATCCTCAACAGTTGCTTATTGATGATTTGGTGCGGCATACAAGAGTATATAAGAGGGTACAAATCGACTTGGGGTAGGGGTACAAAACTGACTTGGACTAGAAGTCGTATACCATAATGACTACTCTAACATCCCCCCGCAGTATCAACGGCAGGCTCGACGACGTTGAGACTGAAACAGATATCTTGAAACGGCTTAGTAGGCAGTGCCTTGGTGAAAATGTCAGCAAACTGAGCCGTAGAGGGAACATGAAGCACCCGAACCTGACCAAGAGCAACCTTTTCACGAACAAAATGAATATCAATCTCAATATGCTTTGTGCGTCGGTGTTGAACTGGATTGCTGGTCATGTAGACTGCTGATATGTTGTCACAGTAGACAATAGTGGCCTGCTCAATAGGCCTGTGTAGCTCGGAGAGTAACTGCCGAATCCAGATTGTATCTGCAACGGCATGTGCCACAGCGCGATACTCAGCCTCGGCCGACGAACGTGAGACTGTAACCTATCTTTTTGAAGACCAAGAAATCAAATTGTTACCAAGAAAAACACAAAAACCGGAAGTGGACCTTCGAGTGTCAGGACAACCAGCCCAGTCTGCATCGGAGTATGCGGTAAGCGAGTTTGGAGAAGAATTATTGAGGTGGAGACCATGATTGAGAGTTCCTTTTAAATACCGAAGAATGCGTTTAACATGATTATAGTGAGGAACCCGGGGATCATGCATATAGGGACATGCTTGTTGAACAGCAAAAGAGATTTCAGGACGAGTAATGGTGAGATATTGGAGAGCACCTGTTAGGCTACGATAGAGAGTAGGATCGGAAAAGGGTTCACCGGTAGCTGAAAGTTTAAAACTAGTATCGACAGGAGTGCGAGATGATTGGCAGTCAAGCATACCAGCACGATTAAGAAGATCAAGAATATACTAGCGTTGGGAAAGAAAAAGGCTGGTGGAATCTCGAACAACAGCAATGCCTAAGAAATGATGAAGGAGTCCTAGGTCAGTCATAGAAAATTCAGATGTAAGAAGAGAGACAATATGATCTAAGAACTTTTGAGAGGAGGCGGTAAGAATGATATCATCTACATAGAGAAGTAAATAGGCAGTGTCAGAAGTTTGATGATACACAAAAAGAGAGGTGTCGGAGAGAGATGGAGTGAAGCCTATTGTTTGAATGAAGGAGGAGAAGCGTTGAAACCAAGCTCGTGGGGCCTGTTTAAGACCGTAGAGAGATTTCTGAAGAAGACATACATGAGTTGGAAAGGATGGATTTTCAAAACCCAGAGGTTGCTGGCAGTAGACAGTTTCTTGAAGGGAACCATGGAGGAAAGAATTTTTAACATCAAGTTGGTGAATGGGCCATGAAGAGGAGACAGCAACACTAAGAACGGTGCGAATGGTGCTAGGTTTAACAACAGGAGAGAAGGTTTCTTCGTAATCAATTCCTTGTTGCTGAGAAAAGCCATGACAAACCCACCTAGCTTTATATCGTGAGAGGCTCCCATCGGAGTGGAACTTTTGGCGAAAAATCCATTTGCCAGAAACAATATTGGTATTGGGAGGACGAGGAACAAGTTGCCAGGTGTTGTTTTGAAGTAAAGCATTATATTCTTCTTGCATGGCAGCGGCCCAATTGGGATCAAGTAGAGCAGTTTTGTAATTCTTTGGAAGAGAAGTGAGAGATACGGAGGTATGAAGGTTTAGGCGGTCTTGGGGTTGATGAAATCCTGATTTGGCCCTAGTACGCATGCGATGATCATTAATCGGGGCTGCTGTAGGAATAGCACGAGGGGGTAAGGTGGGTACTGGTGAGTCCGGCGCAGCGGAAGAGTCGGACGAAGGAGTAGGGCTGGGTGGTGGAGTGGGAGCACGGCTGGGTGTTGGGGAGGGAGCAGGGGTCAGGGGTGTTGGGGACGTCTCGGGTGGGGTGAGTGTATGGTTGGGATTGGCTATGGTAGGTGTTAATGGTGGTGGTGATAAGTTGTGTTCGGCAGGTAGGGGAGTATATAGTTGGAAAGGACGGGGAGAGGGGGTGTTTGCGGAGCTAGGGGTGTTGGATGGTGTAGTAGTGCGTTGTGAGAAAGGAAAAATGTGCTCAGCAAACGTGACATGACGAGAGACATGAACGTGTCCGGTGTGAAGGTCGAGACAGCGATAGCCTTTGTGCTCGTTAGAGAAGCCGAGAAAAGCACATGGGATAGAGCGTGGTGACAATTTATTTGCAGAAGTGGCGTAGGCATTGGGAAAACAGAGACAGCCGAAAACATGAACCGCGGAGTAGTCGGGGTGGGAAAGAAAGAGGGAATAATAGGGAGTAGTGTTGGGTTTAGTTTTAGAAGGTCGAATATTTAGAAGGAAGGTGGCCATGTGTAGGGCTTCAGCCCAAAACTTGGGAGGCATAGATGATTGAATGAGGAGAGTGCGAACTATATCATTGAGGGTGCGAAGAGAGCGTTCTGCTTTACCATTTTGAGGGGAGGTGTAGGGACATGAGAACCTAAGCAGGATGCCATGTTGTAAGAAGAAAGTACGATTTTTAATGTTATCAAACTCGCGACCATTGTCACATTGGATAAAGCGAATTGGGAGGAAGAAGTGAACAGACACATAGCGTTCAAAATTAAGGAAAAGAGAATGGACCTCGGATGTGTTGCGTAGAGGAAAAGTCCAGACAAAGTGGGTGAAATCATCTAGGATAACAAGGTAGTATTTAAAATCCGAAACACTTGCAATGGGAGAGGTCCATAAATCACAATGTATTAATTCAAAGGGATAAGTGCTACAAGAACTAGAGGAACTAAAGGGAAGACGCACATGTTTGCCTAATTGACAAGACTCGCAAAACACAGAATTATGAGAGTCCCTATTACATGGTATGGTAAATTCACTAAGCATAGAAGCTAAGACAGCGGGGTTGGGATGGCCCAGGCGACGATGCCAGAGATCGACGGAGGCCAGCATGGATGTTGGAGGGGTGGCGGCAGGAACTCCATTAAGAGAATAAAGATCACCGGAGCTATTGAAGCGAGCGATCTCGGCCTTGATCAGGTAATCTTTCACAAATAAACCAAAAGGGTCAAATTCAGCCGAAACTAGATTGTCGCAAGTAAATTGGCGAACAGAGATAAGATTTTTAATGAGGGCGGGTGCAACTAGAACATTGCGAAGTAAAAGAGGTTTGCTGGAAGAGGGAAGTTGAGCCTGACCAACACAATATATAGGAATAGATGATCCATCTCCAAGGATAATGGAAGGGAAAGGAGATTTAGTGCAAGAAGATAACCAATTACTAGATGCAGACATATGACTAGAGGCCCCTGAATCAAAGATTCAATCCGTACCTGAGTTTCCTTGTGCAGCAAAGTTATTCATGGCCTGGAGAAAGGCAGCTTGATCCCAGCTCGGCGTCGCAGGTGAGGGTGGCATCGGAAGCAGTGCCGGCGGATACGATGGTGAAGGCAGTAGGGCCGGCTGGGGAGTGTAGTAGGCATTGGCCGGCTGTGGTGGGGGTGGCGTCGGGAGCAGGGCCGGCTGAGGTGTGTAGTAGGCGCCGCCGTCGGTGGTGTAATGACCATAAGGAGCATACGTCGGGACGGTGTGATAGGCAGTGGCCGGCTGTCGGGGGTTGAGAACCCCGGGAGCACCAGTAGGCGGCCGAAGGCCGGGTTGCCAGGCACCTGAGTATGCCGGCGGAGCACCGAGGGTGGACGGAGCGGACCAGGGCATGGGCCATGCTTGAACAAGCCCCGTCCAAGGATCATGAGGAGGCCGCCATGCAACCGCAGATGGAGCACTGGTGGGTGGTGCAGGACTCGGTGCTGGTGATGTCGTAGGCGGAACCGAACGAGTCGACGGCGGCCTGTAGATAGGGTTTTTGCCGCGGTAGTTCGGACTAGGACGCCAGCCTGGGGGCGGTTGAACAGATGACGATGCGGACGGCCCGGCGGCAGGAGCCGGCATGGAAGGCGGCGCTGGTGTAGACGACAGAGGAGGACAAGCCGCGGCATGAAAGACCTTGGGGCGAGAGTCCTTGCGAGCTTGTGTTTCCGCCGCGAGTTGTAGCAAGGAACGAACTTCAGCGAAGGTAGGAGGGGGCCGTATCATCGGTATGAACGAGGCTTGCTTGTCAAAGTCTTTGCTGAGGTCGACGACGACGATATTGATTAGTTGTGAGTCGCTAACTGTATTGCCGAGTTCGCGGAGCTCATCACCAATGGTCTTAACGCGCTGGCAGAACAGATTCACCGAGGCGTCTCCTTGCACCATATTGCGAAGCTCGGTGTGGAGAGCGTTTTTCCGAGCGTCGGTGTTGCTTTGGAAGAGCTGACGGAGGGAGTGCCAGATGTTGGCAGCGGTGGCGCCGTCATGATCGAGCATGTTGAAGATCTCGGTGGTGATGCGGGTGTAGAACCACTGGACGATCGCGAGATCGTCTTTCAACCAATGCGGATCGTCGGGGCGGGGAAGACAGTTGGCGGCGACATGCGAGCGCAGGTTGCAGCGGCCGAGGTGGAGATCGAAGAGATGTCTCCAATGGTAGTAGTTGTGGGCGGCGAGATCAAGAACTATGGGGATGTAGGGGCTGACGTCGGAGATTGTGTCAGCAAGAGATATTGGTGCGTCGAGGATGGGTGCAGGGTAGTTTTGTGGAGCTATGGTGAGGGCCGAGAGAGAAGCGGCCGCGGCGTTGGCAGCCTTGGCGATGAGTGCGGCCCGGCGCTCGAAGTAGCCGGGCGGCGGCGGCGGCGATGGCGTTGGCGGAGCCATACCCTAAACCCTGGGACCGGTATCTGATACCATGAAAGCTGAATAAAACTGTTGCTTATTGATGATTTGGTGCGGCATACAAGAGTATATAAGAGGGTACAAACCGACTTGGGGTAGGGGTACAAAACTGACTTGGACTAGAAGTCGTATACCATAATGACTACTCTAACACGTTTCAGTCTAAAAAAACGTTTTCGTTACGGATCGGCCACCCTCTTCAAATCTAGCAGCAAACACCAGCCCAACCAACCAGAGAGCGCCACTTGTCGCCGGCCGAAATTAGTTTTTTTCAGAAAAAATCATATTTCAGTTTTCTGTCAGATTTTTCTTTTAGCGTATCTTTTAATATATATATCCGATTTAGTTGATTCTTTTTCCTACGGTTTCATAAACATCCCCTCTATCCAGAGAAACAAACGAAAAATATTTTTGAAAATTTTAAATTTCGAATTCAAACAGATCTGAATTCAAACTTCGTTAGGCCGTAACTCGAGTTTCGTAACTCCGTTTTGAGTGATTCTTTTTGCGAATCGAAGCTTGTGACATGTATTTTCTGTTAAAACCAAAACCATTTATTTTTGTTGATGGAAAAATTACGTTCTATATAGAAACTTTATGTGGTTGTTTTTGGAGTTTTTTCGAAGTCTTTTTTTGGATCTTTGCTTGTATGCTTATGTATGTTATTGCTTGCTTACGCTAGATCATCCGGAGTGCGAAGCTTGCTACTACGAATCTTTAGAGTTCAATGAACGTCAGCAAGGCAAGTTCATACTTTGATCATACTTTTCAATACCAAGTTTTTACTATGCATTAGTTTTACCCTCAAAGATTGCATGAGTAGGATTGGAAACATGTGGTTATGCTATGTAGTTCATGTGGTAGGAATCTATGACCTTTGATCACCCCGGGAATTTTCGTTATGTCATATATTGCTTAGCCATGCTTGTAGACGGGGATTGGTATGAGTGACCCATGCAAGTTGCGAGAGTTAATAATTTTGGGATAACCTAAGGTGGCAACTCTAATACACATCTGGGTGGATTGTTTGGGGCACCTGGAGAAACCAGTGCTTGCCCAAGGGGAATCCCGGAGTACCCGTGTGATTACCCTAGGTCCGCCACCCAGGCTCAAAGGGATCATAAGATATTTCATGCCTAGAAACTTTCGTGTGCAGCCACAAGCCATTATGGGCTCTGGCATAGCTGAGTAAGTTGTGTGACCTCTTTCCGTGGTAGACTAGCTGATGCAGGGGAAAGTAGGTGTACCGGTCTACCCAGGGTTTGGAGGAAATACTTCAGAAATGCTATGTCTCGATCTTCCGATCATGGAGGTGGTCGAGTCTTGTGGGGAAAAGTGCACAAACCTCTGCAGAGTGTACAAACTAATCATGATTAGCCGTGTCCCCGGTTATGGACAACTTGAGTATCTAGAAGTGAATTATTGGTTGATCTCGTCACTCTTTTTAATGAAATTATTGGGTTACTAATAACTTGGGAATTTTGGGATTGAGTTGGAGGAACCTTCTCAATAATGGCATTTTAATTTAGTAGTAAAAAAAGTTTATTCCTTTGTTGTAGGATAAAATTAGCTTTATGCAAAATTAAACTGAGAGCCTCCACCAGCTAAATTTGCATATAGAGATAGTCTTTTCATTTATTATTATTCTATGGTGTGAAATTTCCAGCATATTCCATGTGCTGACCTACACGGCTGCAACGTCTCATGTTGCAGACTTTTCCGACGAGGATTAAAAGTGCGATAGGTCGTTGTTCTGCACTCAGTTTGCCGTGGAGTTGGATGGACTCATTTACCTTTGAAGCTTCCGTAGTTATTTTTATTTAGATGGCCTTTGGCCATATTATTGTAATAAATACTCTTTTGAGAACCTCGGTGTAATAAAGTGTGATTGAACTCTGTTATAATTCCTCGAGTACTGTGTGTGTCAGCATACCGATGCAGGGATGACACATAAGCACAGAGACTTCGATCCATTTTGGGTCGGGTCACTACAAGATGTTATCAGAGCACACGCTGACTGTAGGACGCGACCACTAGGAAATGGAAAACCATAGTAGGAAAACTCTATTTTATGACTTCCTTATATATCTGTTGGTCTATACTCTTCTCTATTCATTTCTATCTCTTCTCTACTTCAATTAAATAGTTGTTGAATCTCATCACCAAGTTGCTCAGCCCGATGAGACCATGACCTATGAAGACATCATTGACGAAGAAGAAGAAGCTAGAGTTGACTTTGATTTGAGGAGATTTAGTTTAGACGACCACTACCAAGTTGAGTCCAACTAATGATTTGCGGTAGTATGAAGAGATCATATGATTTGCGATAGTATGAAGAGATCATATCTCTTGTGGATATGATCTTATCTGTAGGTTTTGCTTGTGTGGTGTGATCTGTGTGAATTGCTTGATTTGAAATTTTCTTGCTATCATAAGCATATGAGTAGTGATTTCTCTCATTAGGCCCTTATTATATTCTAATTTCTCATCCACTCTAAACCTAATAGATGCCTCCAAGACGTGACCCGGAATTCCCACCGGAACTTACACAGTTGATCCAGAACCAGAATGCCCTCATGCAGCTACTCATCCAGAATCATAACCAGAACAACAACAACCCACCGCCACCACCCCCGGTCGACAACCTTACCCGTTTCCTGAGGATGAACCCACCAGTGTTCTCTAGCAGCACGGAGCCGATCGTTGCAGATGACTAGCTTCGCAAGATCGGAAGAGAGCTGAACACCGTAGGATGCACTGACGCTGAGAAGGTGCGCTTTGCCGCACATCAACTGGATGGACCAGCAGCCTCGTGGTGGGAGAATTACACCACCACATTCCCCATAGCCAATGTGACTTGGGATCAGTTCCAGCAGGCATTTTGTACCGCACATGTTTCAGATGGAGCTATGAGTCTGAAGAAGCGTGAGTTCCGCAACTTACGCCAGGGAAATTGTTCTGTTGGTGATTATGTGGAGGAATTCAGCAAGTTATCCAGGTATGCTCCCGGAGACGTGGCTGATGATGCCGCTAAGCAGGAGAAATTTCTGGAGGGACTAAACGATGATCTGGGACTTCAGTTGACTGTGGCTACCTTTAACAATTATCAAGAGTTGGTCGACAAGGCTCTCATTCTGGAAGGCAAGCAGCAGCAGGTGGAGAATCGTAAGAGGAAGTACGGACAGGGAAAGTACAACTCTGGTGTTCAGCAGAAGCCCCGCTATACCCCGTACTCGGGAAATAATGGATCAAGATCTGGCAAGTATGGTGGACACACTCACCATAACCATGGAGGACATTCACATCATGGAGGGAATGGACACAACCATAATGGCCATAGGAATGGCAATGGAGGAAACAACAATCAGCATCACTCCAACCCCGCTACACCGGCAAAGAAGGATCTGAGCCACATTACCTGTTTCAAGTGCGGGAAAACCGGACACTACGCCACTGAATGTCCCGAGGCGAAGAACGGGGACGGTAATGGAAGCTCTGGAGGCAAGAAGCCAAATCCCTTCACCAGAGGTCAGGTGAACCATGTCAATGTGGAGGAAATATATGACCAGCCTGACGCCGTTGTTGGTAAGTTCTTGATTAATTCATTTACAGCCCTTGTTCTTTTTGACACTGGTGCATCACATTCATTCATATCAAGGGGGTTTGTGGATAATTTTAAGTTGCCGACCGTAGCCCTTAAAACACCAATGTTAGTGAGTTCCCCAGGAGCAGAGTATATGGCTAGTCGGGGATGTTTTCAGTTGCCATTGACCATGGGGAGACACGTTTTCCCTACAGACCTCATCATCCTACAATCACAAGGATTTGACATAATTCTAGGCATGGACTGGCTATCCAAGTATGAAGGGAATATTGATTGTGCTTGTAAGTTGATTCTTCTCACCACCCCAGAGGGGAAACGGATCAAGTATGTGTCGAGACATACGCCAAGGAGGACTCAAGTGAATTCTCTTTCGGGAGTTGTTCAGGAGGAAGTACCAGTTGTGAAGGATTATCCCGATGTATTCCCCGAGGAATTGCCCGGCATGCCACCGGATCGGGACATAGAGTTTTTGATCGAATTGTTACCAGGCACCGGACCAATATCCAAGAGACCGTACCGGATGCCCGCAAATGATCTGGAGGAAATTAAGAAGCAGATTAAGGAATTATTGGAAAGGTTATATTCAACCGAGTTCATCACCTTGGGGAGCCCTAGTGCTTCTAGTTGAGAAGAAGGATGGATCCTTGAGAATGGTGGTAGATTATTGTGCGCTGAATGAGGTGACGATCAAGAACAAGTACCCTCTGCCAATGATCAATGATTTGTTTGACCAGCTACAAGGAGAAAAAGTTTTCTCTTCGATCAGGATATCATCAGCTGAAGATTCGAGAACAGGACATACCCAAGACAGCCTTTACCACGAGATATGGGCTTTATGAGTACATGGTCATGTCTTTTGGTTTGACAAATGCCCCTGCCTATTTCATGAGTATGATGAATAAGGTATTCATGGAGTTCTTGGATAAGTTTGTTGTGGTATTCATTGATGACATATTGATTTACTCGAAGAATGAAGAAGAACACAAGGAACATTTGCGCTTGGTTCTTGAGAAGCTCAGGGAACATCAATTATACGCAAAGTTCAGCAAATGCGAATTCTGGTTGAAGGAAGTCGGATTTCTTGGACATGTTATATCAGGAGAAGGAATAGCAGTAGACCCCTCCAAGGTTGAAGCCGTCACCGAATGGAAGGCACCCACCTCAGTCGGAGAGATTCGCAGTTTTCTTGGACTTGCAGGATATTACCGGAGGTTTATTGAGAATTTCTCCAAGATCGCGAAGCCCATGACAGAGTTATTGAAGAAAGACACCAAGTTTAATTGGACCGAGGAATGTGAGGACAGTTTCCAGGAGCTAAAGAAACGTTTGGTCACAGCCCCAGTGCTAATTCTTCCGAATATACGCAAGGATTTCCAAGTATATTACGACGCTTCTCGTCAGGGACTTGGAGGTGTTCTTATGCAAGAAGGAAGAGTTGTTTCATATGCCTCATGTCAGCTTCGACCTCATGAGCGGAATTATGCCACACATGATTTGGAGTTAGCAGCCGTAGTGCACGCACTCAAGACCTGGAGACATTTTCTTATCGGAAATCGTTGTGATGTTTACACGGATCATAAGAGTTTGAAATATATCTTCACGCAGAAGGAGTTGAACCTCAGGCAGAGAAGATGGTTAGAGCTCATAAAGGATTATGACATGAAATTGCACTATCACCCAGGAAAGGCCAATGTTGTGGCAGATGCATTGAGCCGCAAGAGCTATGTTAATACCCTCACAGCAGGAGGATTACCTCAGGAGTTAATTCATGATCTCAGAGATCTTCGATTGGAGATAGTACCACGAGGTTTTGTTGCCGCAATGGAAATTCAATCCACTTTGTTGGGAAAGATCCGAGAAGCCCAGAAGTTAGACAAATGTATTGCGGAGATAAAGGGAAGGATGAACCAAGGAAAGGCAGAAGGATTTCGTGAGGATGAACATGGAACCTTATGGTTTGAGCAGCGTATTTACGTGCCAAATGACCCAAAGATTAGGAAGTTGATTCTTCAGGAGGCTCATGATTCGCCTATTCAATACACCCGGGCAACACCAAGATGTATTTGGACTTAAAGGAAAGTTTCTGGTGGACAGGTATGAAGAAGGATATTGCCGAGTATGTCGCAGTATGTGACGTATGTCAGAGGGTTAAGGCAGAGTACCAGAAACCAGCAGGATTACTTCAGCCTTTGCCGATACCAGATTGGAAGTGGGACAAGCTTGGCATGGACTTCATTGCAGGATTACCCAGGACCCGATCGGGATATGATTCTATTTGGGTAGTGGTTGATCGCTTGACCAAGGTAGCTCACTTCATCCCCGTGAAAACCACATATACAAGTGCTAAGTTGGCTAAGATATGCATGACCAGGATCGTATGTCTGCATGGAGTTCCGAGGACCATCGTATCAGATAGAGGAACACAATTTACCTCAAAGTTTTGGCATCAGTTACATGAAACTTTGGGTACCAGGCTAGAGTTCAGTACAGCCTTTCATCCGCAGACAGATGGGCGGATCGAGAGAGTCAATCAGATTCTGGAGGACATGTTGAGAGCTTGTGCGCTAGATTATGGATCTAGTTGGGATGATAATTTTCCTTACGCAGAGTTCTCATATAACAACAGCTATCAAGCTAGTTTGAAAATGGCCCCTTTCGAAGCTTTGTACGGAAGGAGGTGCAGGACACCATTGATGTGGGATGAAGTTGGAGACCGTAAATTATTCGGACCCGATTTAATCAGAGATTCGGAGGAGAAAGTCAAGTTGATCCGTGATAGACTCAAGATAGCTCAGTCTAGGCAGAAGAGTTATGCTGATGCTAAATGCAAGGAAGTAACATATGAAGTCAGAGATAGAGCATATCTGCGTGTGTCGCCACTTCGAGGAGTTAAACGATTTGCAGTCAAAGCAAAGTTAGCACCACGGTTTGTGGGGCCGTACAAAGTTTTAGAACGCATGGGTGAAGTTGCCTACAAGTTGGAATTACCAGAAGCCTTGTCAGGAGTTCATGATGTGTTTCACGTTTCCCAGTTGAAGAAGTGACATGCGGAGATGGCCGATATTCCTTTGAGAGATACAGTGCCACTAGAGGCCATACAGTTGGATAGTGATCTGACCTATGAGGAGAAGCCCATCAAGATTCTCGAGACTGCAAGCAGGCTTACCCGCAGCAAGGTCATCAAGTTTTGCAAGGTTCAGTGGAGTCATCATACTGAGGAAGAAGCCACCTCGGAACGAGAAGAAGACCTCCGACAGGACCACCCACACCTTTTTGCTAGCTAACCCGAATCTTGAGGGCGAGATTCATCTTAAGGGGGGTAGGTTTGTAACATCCCAATTTTCAATTTGGATGTTTATAATAGATCATTCATATGCATCCATGATTTATGCATTTTGCTCCATTTGTTTTATTTGATTTTTGATCCAAGGAACTTTGATCAACTCAAGGACCAAGAGAGAGAGAGTTGGAAGTTTCCCTAAAAACCAATTTTGAATTTTTTTTCCGAAGTTGGGAGTTTGGATCAAATTTGGTTTCACCAAAAAATTCATTTCCATTATATCAAAATAAAATAAAGAGAGAAGATAAAATGACTTCTTCAAAATCAGAAAAGAAAATATTGGAAATTGAATTTGGAACCAGAATATATTTGTTGAGTTTTATTTGCAATTTATTTTATTAGCATAGCAAAAAGTTTATTTTTGAAAACTTGCATTTTAGGCCAGATAAAAGTTCACAAGGTCATATATAAGACCATATTACTATGTGAATTTTTCTGGGATATTTAGGCTTATTTTTATATGTCTTTTCGTGCTTTATTGTTGTTAAAAAAATGAATTTTTTTAAAGGCCCGCCAGGCCAACCGGCCCAGCCAGCCGCTAGCGAGGCCATGACCCAGCCAGGCCGATCGCTCGACCTGCCCAGCCCCAGCGTGGCCAGAGGCCAGCGAGCGCCCTCTCAGCGCCCCACGTCCCACGTTTCCCCTTCGCTCGTTCGTTCCCTCTCCCGTTCACGTAACTCGTCTCTCTTCCCCTAACGCTTGGACCCCACTCCACCTCTTCTTCTTCCTCCCATGAACGGACAACAGAAACCTACGCGTACCTCCCGATGTCGCTTCGTTTCCAATTCCTGGAAATCAATTCTCCAGCTCACTTCACGTCCAAGGAAGATGTCCTATAAATAGCCACGACTCTCCTCGACCGATTCAGTCGAAAATCTCTCGCCAAAACTACCTCTAGACGACGCACTCGACGTTCTAATCTCGCCTCAGAAGTTGTAGTTCATCGCAAGTTTCCGACGCCGGTGAGCCGTCCCGAGCCTTATCCTTTTGTGTTCCGACTTCTGTCGATCTGCACAATCTTTTTGACAAGGTCTTGTGATCCCTTTACCTCTACAGAGGCCACCCTCGACCACGTTGTCTTCACCAGAGCACCCGGAGCACCGAGCTTCGCCGCTTTGTTTCGTTGCCGTTCGTCGTCCCCGATCATAACCGACTACACCACCGGACGAGCCACTCTCCACCGCATCTCCTAGACACCTCCGCTGCCGCCCACGATCGCCGGAGCCGCCGCCACCACCACGCCACAGCCGCCCAAGTGTACGTACGTTTCTGTGTAGGTTTCAGTTCGTTTCAGCCTAAAAAAAATATTTTCGTTACGGATCGGCCGCCCTCTTCAAATCTAGCAGCAATCAACAGCCCAACCAACCAGAGAGCGCCACTTGTCGCCGAACGAAATTATTTTTTTCAGAAAAATTCATATTTCAGATTTCTGTCAGATTTTTCTTTTAGTGTATCTTTTAATATATATATGTATATATATATATATCCGATTTAGTTGATTCTTTTTCCTACGGTTTCATAAACATCACCTCTATCCAGAGAACCAAACGAAAAATATTTTTGAAAATTTTAAATTTCGAATTCAAACAGATCTGAATTCAAACTCCGTTAGGCTGTAACTCGAGTTTCGTAACTCCGTTTTGAGTGATTCTTTTTGCGAATCGAAGCTTGTGACATGTATTTTCTGTTAAACCAAAACCATTTATTTTTGTTGCTGTAAAAATTATGTTCTGTACAGAAACTTTATGTGGTTGTTTTTCGAGTTTTTTCGAAGTCTTTTTTTGGATCTTTGCTTGTATGCTTATGTATGTTATTGCTTGCTTACGCTAGATTATCCGGAGTGCGGAGCTTGCTACTACGAATCTTTAGAGTTCAACGAACGTCAGCAAGGCAAGTTCATACTTTGATCATACTTTTCAATACTCAGTTTTTACTATGCATTAGTTTCACCCTCAAAGATTGTATGAGTAGGATTGGAAACATGTGGTTATGCTATGTAGTTCATGTGGTAGGAATCTATGACCTTTGATCACCCCGGGAATTTTCGTTATGTCATATATTGCTTAGCCATGCTCGTAGACGGGGATTGGTATGAGTGATCCATGCAAGTTGCGAGAGTTAATAATTTTGGGATAACCTAAGGTGGCAACTTTAATACACATCTGGATGGATTGTTTGGGACACCTGGAGAAACCAGTGCTTGCCCAAGGGGAATCCCGGAGTACCCGTGTGATTACCCTAGGTCCGCCACCCAGGCTCAAAGGGATCATAAGATATTTCATGCCTAGAAACTTTCGTGTGCAGCCACAAGCCATTATGGGCTCTGGCATAGCTGAGTAAGTTGTGTGACCTCTTTCCGTGGTAGACTAGCTGATGTAGGGGAAAGTAGGTGTACCGATCTACCCAGGGTTTGGAGGAAATACTTCAGAAATGCTATGTATCGATCTTCCGATCATGGAGGTGGTCGAGTCTTGTGGGGAAAAGTGCACAAACCTCTGCAGAGTGTACAAACTAATCATGATTAGCCGTGTCCCCGGTTATGGACAACTTGAGTATCTAGAAGTGAATTATTGGTTGATCTCGTCACTCTTTTTAATGAAATTATTGGGTTACTAATAACTTGGGAATTTTGGGATTGAGTTGGAGGAACCTTCTCAATAATGGCATTTTAATTTAGTAGTAAAAAAAGTTTATTCTTTGTCGTAGGATAAAATTAGCTTTATGCAAAATTAAACTTAGAGCCTCCACAGGCTAAATTTGCATATAGAGATAGTCTTTTCATTTATTACTATTCTATGGTGTGAAATTGCCAGCATATTCCATGTGCTGACCTACACGACTGCAACGTTTCATGTTGCAGACTTTTCCGACGAGGATTAAAAGTGCGATAGGTCGTTGTTCTGCACTAAGTTTGCCGTGGAGTTGGATGGACTCATTTACCTTTGAAGCTTCCGCAATTATTTTTATTTAGATGGCCTTTGGCCATATTATTGTAATAAATACTCTTTTGAGAACCTCGATGTAATAAAGTGTGATTGAACTCTGTTATAATTCCTCGAGTATTGTGTGTGTCAGCATACCGATCCAGGGATGACACTTAAGCACAGAGACTTCGATCCATTTTGGGCCGGGTCGCTACATGAGGCTGCGAGTCCATCCAGTTGGTGTGCGGCAAAACGCACCTTCTCAGCATCTGTGCAACCTGCGATGGTCAGCTCCCTTCCAATCTTGCGGAGCCAGTCATCAGCAACAATCGGCTCGGTGCTGCTAGAGAACACCGGTGGATTCAACCTTGGAAAACGGGCTAAGCTGTCCACTGGAGGTGGTGGTGGTGGGTGGTTGTTGTTGTTGTTGTTGTTGTTGTTGCCTTGGTTCTGGACTAGCAACTGCATCAAGGCATTCTACTGTTGGATCAACTGAGTGAGCTCTGGTGGGAAGACAAATCCGGGGTCACGTCTCGGAGGCATCTGATAGGTTTAGAGGGGTGAGAACAGAATAGAATAAGGTCTAAGAAGAGATCACTACCCATATGCACATGAGACAAACACATTCATTTCACACCACTCAATTCAAACAAGATCATACAATTGAACTAAACTACTGTTACAAAATGCTTGGACTATTACTATATACATGGAAGAATACTAATGATAATATGGTGGTCGACTAGAAATTTTGATCGATGGAAGACTCCATAATATCATCTCCAGCTTTGTCTTCATAATCATCACTTTCTTCATCATCGCGTGATAACCCACAAGTATAGGGGATCGCAACAGTTTTTGAGGGTAGAGTATTCAACCCAAATTTATTGATTCGACACAAGGGGAGCCAAAG
The DNA here is from genome assembly GCF_002575655.3 of Aegilops tauschii subsp. strangulata. NCBI lineage: Eukaryota > Viridiplantae > Streptophyta > Magnoliopsida > Poales > Poaceae > Aegilops > Aegilops tauschii. The sequence goes on along the minus strand of NC_053038.3, from coordinate 110,116,201 downwards.
AATATTCTCAAGTATTAGCAGTTGAGTTGTCAATTCAACCACACTTGAAAGACTTAATATCTGCATGAAAGTATTTAGTAGCAAAGTAATATGGAAGTAATGGTAACAGTGGCAAAAGTAACAGTAGCAGTTTTTTGTAGCAATCGTAACAGTGGCAACGGAAAAGTAACTAAGAAAAGATCAATATGTGAAAAGCTCGTAGGCAATGGATCAATGATGGATAATTATGTCGAATGCGATTCCTCATGCAACAGTTATAACATAGGGTGGCACAAAACTAGCTCTAGTTCATCAATATAATTTAGGCATGTATTCCGAATATAGTCATACGTGCTTATGGAAAAGAACTTGCATGACATCTTTTGTCCTACCCTCCCGTGGCAGCGGGGTCCTATTGGAAACTAAGGGATATTAAGGCCTCCTTTTAATAGAGTACCGTACCAAAGCATTAACACTTAGTGAATACATGAACTCCTCAAACTACGGTCATCACCGGGAGTGGTCCCGATTATTGTCACTTCGGGGTTGCCGGATCATAACACATAGTAGGTGACTATTGACTTGCAAGATAGGATCAAGAAACTCACATATATTCATGAAAACATAATAGGTTCAGATCTGAAATCATGGCACTCGGGCCCTAGTGACAAGCATTAAGCATAGCAAAGTCATAGCAACATCAATCTTAGAACATAATGGATACTAGGGATCAAACCCTAACAAAACTAACTCGATTACATGGTAAATCTCATCCAACCCATCACCGTCCAGCAAGCCTACGATGGGATTACTCATGCACGGCGGTGAGCATCATGAAATTGGTGATGGAGGATGGTTGATGATGACGACGATGAAGGATTCACCTCTCCGGAGCCCCGAACGGACTCCGGATCAGCCCTCCCGAGGAAGATTAGGGCTTGGCGGCGGCTTCGTATCGTAAAACACGATGAATCCTTCTCTCTGATTTTTTTTTCTCCCCGAACATGAATACATGGAGTTGGGGTTGAGGTCGGTGGAGTCCCAGGGGGCCCATGAGGCAGGGGGCGCGCCCCAGGGGGGCGCCCTGCACCCTCGTGGATAGGGTGTGGGCCCCCTGATGCTGATTGTTTCGCCAATATTTTTTATTAATTCCAAAACGTGTCTCCATGGATTTTCCTGTCATTCCGAGAACTTTTATTTCTGCACAAAAATAACACCATGGTAGTTGTGCTGTAAACAACGTCAGTCCGAGTTAGTTCCATTCAAATCATGCAAGTTAGAGTCCAAAACAAGGGCAAAAGTGTTTGGAAAAGTAGATATGTTGGAGACGTATCAACTCCCCCAAGCTTAAACCTTTGCTTGTCCTCAAGCAATTCAGTTGACAAACTGAAAGTGATAAAGAAAAACTTTTACAAACTCTGTTTGATCTTGTTGTTGCAAATATGTAAAGCCAGCATTCAAGTTTTCAGCAAAGATTATGAACTAACCATATTCACAATAACATCTAGGTCTCAGTTTACTCATATCAATGGCATAATCAACTAGCGAGCAATAATAATAAATCTCGGATGACAACACTTTCTCAAAACAATCATAACATGATATAATAAGATGGTATCTCGCTAGCCCTTTCTAAGAGCGCAAAATATAAATGCAGAGCACCCCTGAAGATCAAGGACTGACTAGACATTGTAATTCATGGTAAAAGATATCCAGTCATACTCAATGTAAATTAATAGCAATGCATGCGAATGATAGCGGTGCTCTCCAACTGGTGCTTTTTAATAAGAGGATGATGACTCAACATAAAAGTAAATAGATAGGCCCTTCGCAGAGGGAAGCAGGGATTTGCAGAGGTGCCAGAGCTCGAGTTTTGAAATAGAGATAAATAATATTTTGAGTGGCATACTTTCATTGTCAACATAACAACCAAGAGATCTCGATATCTTCCATGCTACACACATTATAGTCGGTTCCAAACAGAATGGTAAAGTTTATACTCCCCCACCACCAACAAACATCAATCCATGGCTTGTCCGAAACAACGGGTGCCTCCAACTAACAACAATCCTGGGGGAGTTTTGTTTGCAATTATTTTGATTTGAGCATGGGACTGGGCATCCCGGTTACCAGCCATTTTCTCATGAGTGATGAGAGGAGTCCACTCATCGTGAGAATAACCCACCTAGCATGGAAGATATAGAGAACCCTAGTTGATACATGAGCTATTCGAGCATACAAAACAGAATTTTATTTGAAGGTTTAGAGTTTGGCACATACAAATTTACTTGGAACGGCAGGTAAATACCGCATATAGGAAGGTATGATGGACTCACATGGAATAACTTTGGGGTTTTAGGGAAGTGGATGCACAAGCAGTATTCCCGCTTAGTATAAGTGAAGGCTAGAAAGAGACTGGGAAGCGACCAACTAGAGAGCGACAACAGTCATGAACATGCATTAAGATTAATCTACAATGAGTGCAAGCATGAGTAGTATATAAATCACCATGAACGTAAATATTGTGGAGGCTATGTTGATTTTGTTTCAACTACATGCGTGAACATGTGCCAAGTCAAGCCACTCGAATCGTCCAAAGGAGGATACCACCCTATCATACCACATCACAACCATTTTAATAGCATGTTGGCACGCAAGGTACACCATTATAAACTCCTAGCTAAAAAGCATGGCATGAGCAACTATAATCTCTAACTGTCATTGCAAACATGTTTTATTCATAATAGGCTAAATCAGGAACGATGAACTAATTATATTTACAAAAAAAAAGATAGGTCGAGTTCATACCAGCTTCTCTCATCTCAATCAGTCCATCATATATCGTCATTATTGCCTTTCACTCGCACGACCGAACGGTGTGGATAATAATAATAGTACACGTGCATTGGACTAAGCTGGAATCTGCAAGCATTTAATACAAGGGAGAAGACAAGGTAATATGGGCTCTTGGTTAAATCAACAATAATGCATATGAGAGCCACTCGACATTTTCATCATGGTCTTCTCCTCTCGACGCCCAAAGAATAAGAAAAGAAATAAAGCTATTTACATGGGAAAGCTCCCAACAAGCAAAAGAAGAATGAGAAATATTTTGGGGTTTTCTTTTAATACTACTACTACAGGCATGGAAAGTAAAATAGCTAAAAGCTATAACTATTTTTTTGTTTTTCTTAAGGTTTTTTCAAACACACAAGAAGAAGGCTTAGAAAAGAAAATAAACTAGCATGGACAGTACAATGAAAAAGTATGAGCACCGACAACTGGCATGAGTGTGTGAACATGAATGTAATGTCGGTGAGAAATACGTACTCCCCCAAGCTTAGGCTTTTGGCCTAAGTTGGTCTATGGCCACTGCTGGCCTGGCGGATATCCAAAGTCGTAGCTGGGGTCGTACTGAGATGCAGCAGCTACTGCCTAAAGAGCTGCATCTTGGAGGCGAGCTGCCTCCGTCCTCCTCTCGTACTCGTTCGCCTCCTCCCTGGTTATAACATATCTCCTTTTTGCCTGAAAGTTAAAGAAAGTAGGAGCAGGGAGGGCAACATGGACAGTGTGTTGTCTGTCAAAGATTAGTCGGTACTGGAGGAACTGTTCATTCCTCTCAAGAAACTGATGGCGAACCATAGCACTATAATCTAGATAAGCAGGAGGTAACTCCATATCATTTCCATGTATGGGTACACCAAGATAATTAGCTACACGAGTTGCATAAATTCCACCAAACAAATCTCCAGTTATGCCATTAAGATGCAACCTTCGTGCCACAATGGCCCCCAAGTTATATTGTTTATCACCTAATACTGCACTCTTGAGGACACAAAGATCTGGAACGCACATGTGACAAGCCTCATCTTTACCGTTAATGCATCTACCTATAAAAGAGGGCAAAATAATGTATGGAAGGGAAATGAATGCTCCCTATGGTAGTTTGTGTGATTTCTCTAGATTCCCCCACAGTGATACTAGCAAGAAAGTCTTTATATTCAGATTTGCGAGATTCACTAACATTGACCCACTGCGGGAGTTTGCAAGCAGTATTAAAATCTTCTAAGTCCATGGTATACGATTTATCATAAAGATCAAATAAAACAGTGTGAGAATTGCGTGAGGATGTAAATTTAAACCTCCTCACAAAGGAATCAGTTAGGTAGCGGAACCGTATGCACTTATCTGACACGAAGTCCTCAAGATTAGCATTACGCACATACGCGTCAAATTCAACCTTGATGCCTGCCTGGACCATAAACTCCTATGACGGCCATTCACAAGGCCGCACTTGAGCTTCCCTCGGTGGTTCATCGTTCGGCTCACGTATCACGAGCCTTGGTCCTTGCTTCCTTGAGGAACCACCTTGGTACATTTTCCTATGTATTTTTCTTTCTATGAAAAATTTCTAAAATTTTAGTGACTCAAAATAAAAGTGAACCAAACTCAACAAGATTGATAGCAACTACTCCCACAAGTGCCTAGAGGCTATATCATGCATTAAAACTACTTTGGACCATATAAATTTGACATGCAAGCTCAAGAATAGGGTCACCTTAGCAGCAAAAAATTGCAATAAATAAAGCACTAGAACAAAAACTAATTGGACCATTGGAGGAGTCACATACCGAAGAACAATCTCCCCAAACAGTTTTGTGAATGGAGCTTTGAGCAAAGAGATCAAAAATGGCAGCAAGATGAGCTAGAACACGGGTTTGAGCTATGGGAGGATTTTTTTTCTGGAGGAAGACGAAGTGAGTGGGTGCTGAAATAAGTGGAGGGGGTCCACGTGGGGCTCACGAGGCAGGGGCGTGCCCCAGGGGGGTGGGCGCGCTCTGTACCCTCGTGGCCAAATGGTGGGCCCCTCTGGTGTGTTCTCAGTGCCAGAAATTCTTAAATATTCTACAAAAATCATATTCCATTTTCAGGACGTTTGGAGAACTTTTATTTTCGGGGTATTTTTATTGCAAGGATAATTCAAAAACAGACAGAAAATACTATTTTTGCTTTATTTAATCTAAATAACAGAAAGTAAAAGGAAGGTACAGAGAGTTGTGCTTTCTAACTTCATCCATCTCGTGCTCATCAAAAGGAATCCACTAACAAGGTTGATCAAGTCTTGTTAACAAACTCTTTCCGAATCGCATGAAACCGGAGAATTTTCGAATAACACTAGGTTACCTCAACGGGGTTATGCATGTCCCCAACAATAAGAATATCATATTTCTTCTAAAAGCAGGAAGAGGGAATTCAAAACCTCCAATAGTAATCGTTGAAATTTTTCCAATAGCACTGATACTGTGGATTTGAGGTTGTTTCCTCGGAAAATGTACCGTATGCTCATTACCATTAACATGAAAAGTGACATTGCCTTTGTTGCAATCAATAACAGCCCCTGCAGTATTCAAAAAGGGTCTACCAAGGATAATAGACATACTATCGTCCTCGGGAATATCAAGAATAACAAAGTCCGTTAAAATAGTAACGTTTGCAACCACAAAAGGCACATCCTCACAAATACCGACAGGTATAGCAGTTGATTTATCGGCCATTTGCAAAGATATTTCAGTAGGCGTCAACTTATTCAAATCAAGTCTACGATATAAAGAGAGAGGCATAACACTAACACCGGCTCCAAGATCACATAAAGCAGTTTTAACATAGTTTCTTTGAATGGACCATGGTATAGTTGGTACTCCTAGATCTCCTAGTTTCTTAGGTATTCCACCTTTAAAAGTATAATTGGCAAGCATGGTGGAAATTTCACCTTCCGGTATCTTTCTTTTATTTGTAACAATATCTTTTATATACTTAGCATAAGGATTCATTTTAAGCATATCAGTCAAACGCATACGCAAAAAGATAGGTCTAATCATTTCAGCAAAGCGCTCAAAATCCTCATCATCCTTTTTCTTGGATGGTTTAGGAGGAAAAGGCATGGGTTTCTGAACCCATGGTTCTCTTTCTTTACCATGCTTCCTAGCAACGAAGTCTCTCTTATCATAACGTTGATTCTTTGATTGTGGGTTATCAAGATCAACAACAGGTTCAATCTCTACATCATTGTTATTGCTAGGTTGAGCATCAACATGAACATCATTATTAACATTATCACTAGGTTCATGTTCATTACCAGATTATGTTTCAGCATCAGAAATAGAAACATCATTGGGATTCCCAGGTGTGTCAACAACAGGTTCATTAGAAGCATGAAAGTCCTATCATTTTTCTTTTTCTTCTTCTTAGAAGGACTAGGTGCATCAACATTAGTTCTCTGAGAATCTTGCTCAACTCTCTTAGGGTGGCCCTCAGGATACAAAGGTTCCTGAGTCATTCTACCCCCTCTAGTCATAATTCTAACAGCATTATCATTTTTCTTATTATTTAATTCATTGAGCAAATCATCTTGAGCCTTAAGCACTTGTTCTACCTGAGTGGTAACCATAGAAGCATGTTTACTAATAAGTTTAAGGTCACCTTTAACTCTAGACATATAATCACTCAAGTGTTCAACCATATAAGCATTACGTTTCAATTGTCTACCAACATAAGCATTGAAGTTTTCTTGTTTAACAATAAAATTATCAAACTCATCCAAGCATTGGCTAGCAGACTTATAACGAGGAATATCACCTTTATCAAATCTATAGAGAGAATTTACCTTTACTACCTGTGTCGGGTTATCAAGACCATGTATTTCTTCAATAGGTGGTAAATTCTTAACATCTTCAGCTTTAATACCCTTTTCTTTCATAGATTTATTTGCCTCTTGCATATCTTCAGGACTGAGAAATAGAATACCCCTTTTCTTCGGAGTTGGCTTAGGAGTTAGTTCAGGAAGTGTCCAATCATTATCATTACTCAATATATTATTCAATAGCAATTCAACTTGCTAAACTGTTCTTTCCCTGAAAACATAACCAGCACAGCTATGCAGGTGGTCTCTGGAAGCATCGGTTAGTCCATTATAAAAGATATCAAGTATTTCATTTTTCTTGAGAGGATGATGAGGCAAAGCATTAAGTAATCGGAGAAGCCTCCCCCAAGCTTGTGGGAGACTCTCTTCTTCAATTTGCACAAAATTATATATTTCCCTGAAGGCAGCTTGTTTCTTATGAGCGGGGAAATATTTAGAAGAGAAGTAATAAATCATATCCTGGGGACTACGCACACAACCAGGAGCAAGAGAATTAAACCATGTTTTAGCATCACCCTTTAGTGAGAATGGAAATAACTTAAGGATAAAGTAGTAACGAATTTTTTCCTCATGAGTGAATAGGGTGGCAATATATATCATTCAATTTAGTAAGATGTGCCAGAACAGTTTCAGATTCATAGCCATAAAAAGGATCAGATTCAACCAAAGTAATTAACTCAGGATCGACAGAGAAATCATAATCCTTATCGGAAATACAGATAGGTGAAGTAGCAAAAGCAGGGTCATATTTCATTCTAGCATTCAAAGACTTTTCTTTCAACTTAGCTAACAGTTTCTTAAGATCATATCTATCTTTGCAAGCAAAAAGGTCTCTAGCAGTTTCTTCATCCATAACATAACCCTCAGGCACATCAGGCAATTCATATCTAGGGGGAGAATCTTCATCATCACTTTCATCAATATTATCTGTTTCAATAATTTCATTCTCTCTAACCCTAGCAAGTTGTTCATCAAGAAATTCACCTAATGGCACAGTATTATCAAGCATAGAAGTAGTTTCATCATAAGCATCATGCATAGTAGAAGTGGCATCATCAATAACATGTGACATATCAGAATCAATAACACATGTAGGTGTCGCAAATTTACTCATAACAGAAGGTGAATCAAGTGCAGAGCTAGATGGCAGTTCCTTACCTCCCCTCGTTTGAGGGAAAAATCTTGGTTCTTTCATCTTTCAAGTTCCTCATAGTGATCAACAGATATAAATCCCAAGTGAATCAAAGAATAAAGCTATGCTCCCCGGCAATGGCACCAGAAAATAGTCTTGATAACCCACAAGTATAGGGGATCGCAACAGTTTTCGAGGGTAGAGTATTCAACCCACATTTATTGATTCGACACAAGGGGAGCCAAAGAATATTCTCAAGTATTAGCACTTGAGTTGTCAATTCAACCACACGTGAAAGACTTAATATCTGCAGCAAAGTATTTAGTAGCAAAGTAGTATGGAAGTAACGGTAACGGTGGTAAAAGTAACAGTAGCAGTTTTTTGTAGCAATCGTAACAGTGGCAACGGAAAAGTAACTAAACAAAGATCAATATGTGAAAAGCTCGTAGGCAATGGATCAATGATGGATAATTATGTCGGGTGTGATTCCTCGTGCAACAGTTATAACATAGGGTGACACAGAACTAGCTCTAGTTCATCAATGTAATGTAGGCATGTATTCCGAATATAGTCATGCGTGCTTATGGAAAAGAACTTGCATGGCATCTTTTGTCCTACCCTCCCGTGGCAGCGGGGTCCTATTGGAAACTAAGAGATATTAAGGCCTCCTTTTAATAGAGTACCGGACCAAAGCATTAACACTTAGTGAATACATGAACTCATCAAACTACGGTCATCACCGGAGTGGTCCCGGTTATTGTCACTTTGGGGTTGCCGGATCATAACACATAGTAGGTGACTATTGACTTGCAAGATAGGATCAAGAAACTCACATATATTCATGAAAAGATAATAGGTTCAGATCTGAAATCATGGCACTCGGGCCCTAGTGACAAGCATTAAGCATAGCAAAGTCATAACAACATCAATGTTAGAACATAATGGATACTAGGGAACAAACCCTAACAAAACTAACTCGATTACATGGTAAATCTTATCCAACCCATCACTGTCCAGCAAGCCTATGATGGGATTACTCACGCATGGGGGTGAGCATCGTGAAATTGGTGATGGAGGATGGTTGATGATGACGACGGCGATGGATTCCCCTCTCTGGAGCCCCGAACGGACTCCAGATCAGCCCTCCCGGGGAAGATTAGGGCTTGGCGGCATCTCTGTATCGTAAAACGCGATGAATCCTTCTCTCTGGTTTTTTCTCCCCGAACGCGAATATATGGAGTTGGGGTTGAGGTCGGTGGAGTCCCAGGGGGCCCACGAGGCAGGGGGCGCGCCCTGCACCCTTGTGGACAGGGTGTGGGCCCCTGATGCTGATTCTTTCACCAATATTTTTTATTAATTCCAAAACGTGTCTCCGTGGATTTTCAGGTCATTCCGAGAACTTTTATTTCTGCACAAAAATAACACCATGGCAGTTCTGCTGAAAACAACGTCAGTCCGGGTTAGTTCCATTCAAATCATGCAACTTAGAGTCCAAAACAAGGGCAAAAGTGTTTGGAAAAGTAGATACATTGGAGACGTATCATCGGAGTCGGAGTCTGTGTCGTCTATTATGATGTAGTCTTGAGAACGGATGTCTTCTTCAGGTTCGGGATCACCCATCAATATTCCTAGCTTCTTCTTTAGGTCTTCATTCTTCTCCAGTAGTACAGCAATTTCTTCTTCATATCCATCGCGCGTAGACTTGAGTTCTTCCTCCAGCTCCATGTTCCGGGTGTCGGAGTAAATGGCCACGGGTAGCCTAACCGACTGCCCCTGGCTCTTCCAAAAAAAATTATCAGGCCTTTGGGCCTTCAAGCATGTCAAGCATTGGGCCGCCTTCCCAGGTCGGCTACTTCCGAAGCCGACTCTCAGAAGGCGACCCAGCCTCAGCAACCTCCCCCCCCCCAAGATAACTGCGGGATGGCCGACTCCAGGGAGCCGGCCATAGAGAACGCCGACTCCCCAGAGTCGGCCACGAAGAGCGCCGACTCCAAGAAACCGGCCAAGACCGCAACCACCAAAACTACACCCACATAACGGTGACAAGACGAGGTGTGGCCACAGTGCGGCCCACTACCCCCGAAGCCCGAGGCAAGTATGGCCACAGGAGGCCGTACGGGACGGCCATCTCCCGTCCGGCTCGGCACTGTAGCCATGCTAGCCTCAACGTCATCCACGACAGACGCCCGTACGGCCCACGGGCGGCGGGTCCCTTCAGCCAGAGAGAGGCGCGGAGGCGGCCCGGCCTCCCCCAGTCGGCCAAGGGCGTAGCCGGCCCCCAGAAGCCGGCTACCCCCTCCCTCGAAGCATGCGCCACATTAAGGAGACAAGACGAGGTAAGGCTACAGTGAGAGCCCTCGAGGCGGCCCACTGTAGCCACGCTTACCTCAACGAAGCCCTCGTCATCAGGGGCGAGGCTACAGTAAGCAGCCGCCGACAAGATCCTAGGCGGTGGGGCCGGCCTGTCGACCAAGAGGCCAGCAGCCGGCGGGACCCACTAGTCGGCGGGCCCCAACAGCCGGCGGAGAAGCCAGCGAGCGTAGACACTGACGGCAGGGACCAGAGCCCAGCCAGATTACAATTGTACCCCCGGGGGGTAGGCCTATATAAACCCCCCGGGGCACCCATGCAAAGGGTTGGCTTCTGAGCATAGCACACACACCATAGAAAGAGAGAGAAGCAAGAGCTAGCCTTGTTCTTCTTCTCCCTTGAACCCAACAGCTCTAGGAGCGATTGTAGATACTTTTCCCGATCTAGTGATCATGCGGAGACCCCGCAGAGCAGGACTAGGGGTGATATCTCCTCGGAGAGCCCCGAACCTGGGTAAGATCCGCCGGCGTGCATGTCTTCGCCTCATCCCGTTTCCAGGCACCGGCGACGTCTTATTGGCACCCATAATGATAAGCCACCCGTTGGCATATGTCACACCTACCACCCGACATTTGGCGCCCACCGTGGGGCCAGGTGCACCGTCGTCCGGAGACCTGTTCTGGACGGGAACCCTCTTCCTCCCCCGCGAGCGCAGCCAGCCTGCTGCGCCCGATGGCGTTTGCCTCGACGCGCTGCAAGGCGTCGACGACGCCTGCGCAGCGAGCTGCCTCGTCGATCTGCTCGGCGAGCCTCGCATCTCCGACGAGCCTGCGTCTGACGCAGGCACAGACTACCCCGAGAGCCGCCTCGTCAGCCTCCTCGACCAGCTTCACGTCTCCAACGAGCCTGCTGCAGATGTGGAGTCGGTCGGCTCCACCGACCCGATGCTCGTCGACTCCGACACGGCATCGCTCGACGCCTACCCCTCCGACGTGGTGGTCTTCGACGATCCCCTCCCTCGAGCTGACAGCGGCAGCAGCGCCGTAACCGAAGTGTTGGTCATCAGCCATGTCGCCAACTCGGGCGAGAATGCCCACGACGCCCTGCAAGCGGCGATGCACAACCTCTCCGTCCCCATCTCGGCCGATGCCGACGCCGAGACCCTGGAGGCACGCCGCCTCGCCCTCATCGCGGAAGGCCAGAAGATAGCCTCCATGAGACGCCTCACCGAGGCCCACCAGCGCGAAGTCGACCGCGCCGCCTTCGGCACGCCACCGCCTAGCGGCCCGAGCCGAGCCGGCTTCGTCCAGAAGCGCGGCGCGGCCGTCGCCAGCATGCTGGGAGCAAATCGCCCCGTCTACGCCACCCCGCTCGAGAATTTGCGAGCCGCCCAGGCGGCCACAGAAGAGCTCAATGGGCTGGGAGCTGATGAGCTCCCCTACATGACAAGACGGATCCAGCAGCTGATCGACGCGGCTGCAGAACGGCACGAAGCCGGCGCCCGTGCTGATAGTCATCCCCCGCGCCGGGAGCACGCCGCGACGTCCCGCTCGCCGACTGCGAGCGGCGCCCGCCAGAAGAAAGACAAGGAGCCGGCTGCTAGCCGCAGCCGGACTCGCATCACCATCGAGCGCGACGCGGAAGGCCGCCCACGAGCGGTGGAGCACCAAGGAAATCTGCCTCCTCCCCCGCCTCGAAGAGAGAGACGTCTCACCCCGTCGCCTATCATGCACCCGACTCTTGGCGACCGACTCGGCCGCCGAGAAGGTGTCGGCGAGAACGACGCCCGCCATCGGATCGACCGCCTTGCTCGATCCTTGGCGTTAGAAGAAGACGATGTCGGCCCGCCATGTTTCGGCCCCCGCATCCGCGACGAGCCCTTCCCCAAAGGGTTCTCGCTCCCCAGAGACACGCCCAAGTACAACGGCTCAGTGAAGCCGGAGGATTGGTTCATCGACTACTCCACGGCTGTCAGCATAGCCAACGGCAATCGGCGCGTCGCCGTGAAGTACGTCCCCCTCATGCTGCAAGGCACGGCGCGCACTTGGCTCAACAGCCTCAAGCCCTACAGCATCAACAGTTGGCTGGACTTCACAGAAGTCTTCGTCCGCAACTTCACCAGCACCTACAAGCGGCCTCCCAAGCCTCGCCAGCTCTCCCTCTGCGTCCAAGGGCCCAACGAGTCGACCCGCGATTACCTCACGCGGTGGGCCGAGCTCCGCAACTCCTGCGAGGGGGTGCATTAGGTTCAGGCCATCAAGTACTTCACTGTCGGGTGCCGAGAGGGCACCCTCCTCAAGCACTGACTCCTCTGCGATGAGCCGGCTACCCTCGACGAGTTGCTGGTCATTGCGGATAAGTACGCCACGGCCGACTCCTCGATGAAGACCGAGCTTCGAGTAGACGCCTCGGGGAAGGTGATTGCTCCGGCTCCCAAGACACCGGCTGGCGACCCTAATCGGCGCCCCTACCAGAACGATCACAAGCGCAAGGCCCCCATGCCGACTTCCGCCAGTCGGCAGGTGGCCACCGTTGAAGATGAGCAGCCCGAAGAGCGGCCCGCTCCCAAGAAGAAGGGCGGCAGGCCGGCTTGGTAGCCGGCTTTCTCCTACGAGCACGCTCTTGACGCCCCCTGCAAGTTCCACAGCGGCGCGAAGCCGTCTAACCACACGACCCAAAAATGCCACTGGCTCACGCGAATCACCAAGGGTGAGGGGATGTTGCCGCCTCCGCCTCCCGGTCCGCCGCCTCCAGCCCCCCAGCAGCCGGCGGCTCGGCCGGCAGTCGGCGCCATCCAAGACGAATTCCCTGAAGAGCACGCCGCCTACGTCGTCTTCACCAGTCAAGCCGACGACAAGCGCAGTCGGCGCCGACAGCATCAAGAAGTTAATGCAGTCGCCTCTAGCGCCCCCGAGTTCATGCACTGGTCAGAGAAGCCAATCAGCTGGAGCCAGGCCGACCACCCAGAGGTGATGCCCTCTCCTGGCTCCTATGCAATGGTCTTGGATGTCACCCTCGCAACGGAGAAGCGAGCTGCCCGATTCTCCCGCGTCCTGATAGATGGCGGAAGCAGTATCAACATACTGTACCGCGATACCATGGAGAAGCTGAACATCAAAGCGAAGCAGCTTATGCCAAGCCGCACCGTCTTCCATGGTATTGTCCCCGGCTTGTCTTGCTCCCCAATCGGCAAGATCAAAATGGATGTTCTCTTCGGAGACAAAGATCATTTTCGCCGAGAAGCAATCTGGTTCGAGGTAGTGGATTTGGAGAGCCCCTATCACGCCCTGCTTGGCCGACCTGCTCTGGCCAAGTTCATGGCTGTGCCCCACTACGCCTGCCTGAAGATGAAGATGCCGAGCTCGAAGGGGATCATCACGGTAGCCGGCGACTACAAGAAGTCCATCGAGTGTGCCATGGCCAGCAGCCGGCTGGTCGAGTCCCTCGTGGTGGCGGAAGAGAAGAGGATGCTGGAGCGGGTTGTAGCCATGGCCGGCAAGCAGCCGACCCTGTCCCCCAATCCCAAAGATAGTGATGCGCAGGGCTCCTTCCAGCCTGCCAAAGAAACGAAGAAGATACCTCTGGACCCGGAGAACCCGGAGAGGTTCGCTGTCATTGGGGCGAACTTGGACAGTAAATAGGAAGGCGAGCTCGTCGACTTCCTCCGTGAGAATCGAGACATTTTTGCATGGTCCCCAAAGGACATGCCGGGTGTCCCGAAGGATTTCGCCGAGCACAAATTACATGTCCGCGCCGACGCGAAGCCGGTCAAGCAACCCCTCCGCCGACTGTCAGAAGAGAAGCGAAGAATCGTGGGAGAAGAGATAGCCCGGCTCCTTGCCGCCGGCTTTATCATGGAAGTGTTCTTTCCAGAGTGGCTTGCCAACCCAGTTCTGGTCCTGAAGAAGAATAACAAGTGGCGTATGTGTATAGACTACACCAGCCTGAACAAGGCATGCCCAAAGGATCCGTTTGCTCTGCCACGGATTGACCAAGTGATAGACTCCACAGCCGGATGCGAGCTGTTGAGTTTTCTGGACGCCTACTCAGGGTACCATCAGATCAAGTTGGACCCAGCTGACCGCCTGAAGACTGCCTTCATCACACCCTTTGGAGCTTTCTGCTACCTGACTATGACATTCGGCTTGAGGAATGCCGGTGCCACTTTTCAGCGTTGCATGCAGAAATGCCTCTTGAAACAACTCGGCAGAAATGCCCACGTCTATGTAGACGACATTGTGGTGAAGACAGAGAAGCGCGACACCTTGCTGGAAGACCTGAAAGAAACATTCGCCAACTTGCGCCGATTCCAAATCAAGCTCAACCCAGAGAAGTGCGTGTTCGGAGTGCCAGCCGGCCAGCTGCTAGGCTTCCTGGTCTCCGAACGCGGCATCGAGTGCAACCCCGTCAAGATCAAGACCATCGAGAGGATGGAGATTCCCACCAAACTGCGAGATGTGCAGAAGTTCACCGGCTGCTTGGCCTCCCTGAATCGTTTTATCAGCCGACTAGGAGAGAAGGCTCTCCCCCTGTACCGAATCATGAAGAAGTCCACTCACTTCGAGTGGAACGACCAAGCCGACCAAGCCTTCCATGAGTTGAAGAAAATGCTGACCACTCCGCCTGTCCTGGCAGCGTCGACTGAAAAGGAGCCCATGCTCCTCTACATCGCCGCGACTAGCCAAGTCGTCAGTACTGTTGTTGTGGTCCAGTGCCCGGAAGAAGGCCGAGCCCAGCTAGTCCAGAGGCCGGTGTACTACCTAAGCGAAGTGCTATCCAGCTCAAAGCAGAACTACATGCACTACCAGAAGATGTGCTATGGGGTATATTTCGCCGCCAAGAAACTGAAGCCCTACTTCCAAGAGCACCCCATCACGGTCGTGTGCACCGCCCCGCTCGCCGAGATCATAGGCAGACGGGATGCATCCGGCCGGGTGGCTAAATGGGCCATCGCACTGGAGCCCTACACGATCTTCTACCAACCCCGCACCGCCATCAAGTCCCAAGCGTTGGCCGACTTCCTCGTCGACTGGGCCGAGACCCAGTACCTACCGCCGGCTCCCGACTCCACCCATTGGCGGATGCACTTTGACGGGTCCAAGATGCGCACCGGCTTGGGAGCCGGCATCGTCCTCACCTCTCCCAAAGGCGACAAGCTCAAGTACACACTGCAAATCCACTTCGCCGCCTCCAACAACGTGGCCGAGTACGAGGCGCTCGTACATGGGCTCCGGCTAGCCAAAGAGCTCGGCATACGCTGGATCCTGTGTTACAGCGACTCAGACTTGGTGGTCCAGCAGTCGTCTGGCGACTGGGACGCCAAGGACGCGAACATGGCGAGCTATCGATTCCTCGTCCAGCAGATCAGCGGATACTTCGAAGGGTGCGAGTTCCTTCACGTGCCAAGGGCCGACAACGACCAAGCAGATGCCCTAGCATGGATCGGCTCCACCCGACAAGCCATACCGACTGGCGTCTCCCTCCAGCGCCTCCTCAAGCCGTACATCAAGCCGTCTCCAGAGTCGGACTCTATCTTCGTACCGCCTGCGCCAGATGCAGCCGGATCCGACTGGAGAAACCCCGCAGGCGGCACGGGGACTTCGACAACTGGCCCGGGGACTGCCGTAGTCGCACCCGGCCCGGGGACTTCAGAACCCGACCCGGGGACTGCAGCAGTCGGCCCGGGGACTGCAACGACACAAGAAGCGGTGGCCGACTCCAATTCCACGCCACCCAACCCACCCACCCGAGTCATGGTGGCTACACTAACAGAAGAAGAAGTCATAGCTCCGTCATGGGCCCAGCCCATCCTCAAGTTCCTAGTCAGCAGAGAGCTGCCGGCTGATGAGATCTCAGCAAGACTAGTGCAACGACGAGCCGCAGCATATGCAATAATCAACAGAGAGCTTGTGAAGCACAGCGTCACTGGAGTCTTCCAGCGTTGTGTCGAGCCAGAAAAAGGAGTGGCAATCCTCAAGGATATCCACCAAGGCGAATGCGGCCACCACGCAGCCTCAAGATCACTTGTGGCCAAGGCTTTCCGCCATGGTTTCTTCTGGTCGACTGCCTTGGAGGATGCTAAAGAAATAGTCAAGAGCTGCAGAGGATGACAAGTTTTTAGTTCCAAGCAACACCTGCCGGCTTCTGCACTCAAGACCATTCCCCTCACCTGGCCTTTTGCCGTCTGGGGACTGGACATGGTGGGCCCTTTCAAGACAGCCCGCGGCGGCTTGACGCATCTACTTGTCGCTGTGGACAAGTTCACAAAGTGGATCGAAGCAAAGCCGATCAAGAAGCTGAACGGGCCGACTGCCGTGACATTCATCACCGACATCACTACTCGGTACGGCGTGCCGCACAGCATCATCACCGACAACGGCACGAACTTCGCCAAAGGAGCACTGGCACGTTTCTGCGCGACGCAGGGCATCCGACTGGACTTAGCGTCCGTTGCCCACCCGCAGTCAAACGGCCAGGTCGAGCGAGCAAATGAACTCATCCTCTCCGGCATCAAGCCCCGACTGGTTGTACCACTGGAGCGATCAGCTGGCTGCTGGCTCGATGAGCTGTCGGCTGTCCTCTGGAGTCTGCGCACTACACCCAACAAGTCAACCGGCTTCACTCCATTCTTCCTCGTGTATGGTGCCGAGGCTGTCATCCCAACAGACATCGAGTTCGACTCGCCTCGGATCACCATGTACACGGAGGAGGAGGCCAAGGAAGCAAGAGAAGACGGCGTCGACCTACTGGAAGAAGGCCGGCTGTTAGCACTCAGCCGGTCCGCCATCTACCAGCAAGGGCTGCGCCGCTACTACAACCGCAAGGTCAAGCCAAGATCCTTCCAAGAGGGCGACCTTGTGCTCCGGCTGATCCAGCGAACAGCCGGCCAGCACAAGCTCTCGGCCCCTTGGGAAGGCCCCTTCGTCATCAGCAAGGCACTAGGCAACGACTCCTACTACCTGATCGACGCGCAAAAACCAAGAGCACGCAAGAGAGACGACTCCGGCAAGGAGTCGGAGCGACCATGGAACGCAAACCTCCTGAGAAGATTTTACAGTTGAAAGCAGTATGTATCATGCTACCCTTTTGTATTAAGTACAAACCAACAGGCCCCCCGAACAGTACTCGGGGACTGCCTTTGTTTATCTATGAATGACAAGTGTCATATCCATGAATGTATTATTACATTTGATTTCTTGTTGGGCACCGGGTTCGACTAGTCGGCCCGGGGACTGGCCGCCTTGAGCTATATTAAAAGTTCTACCTGAAGTCAGACAAGTAGTGTGCCGACTCCCGAGTCCTCTCTTGCTAAAAGTCGCAGCTCGAAGAACCGACTGTCCGACTAGCAAGAGGCAAGGCAGAAAGGACGCCCACACGAAAAATGGCTAAGGACCAACGAACTTATATAGCAAAAAGACGGCCTCTAACCACGCTTGCCGGCTGTCAGAACAGCCGGCTGGCCGGCTTCCTAAACACTTAGCTTTAGTCCAGCAAAGCTAGAGTACTCCCCCCCAATTGGCCAAGCACTCCTCCAGCTACAGATTGCAGAGCAACTGTCTGACTGGGGAGGCGGCAACCAAGGGAGGGCGGCAAAGGAAACAGCAGAAGGATAAAAAGCAAAGTACGAGGAAAAGCCAAATGCATGCATAAGTTATATATACATATAAAGCCCCCAACAGGCCGGCAATCAACATGGTTCGAATACACCCCCAGTGGGTGGAATTGTGCAGACTTAACACAGTATTGTTCCAAAAGTAACAGGACAGGAAAACAAAAGATGACAGACTAGACTAGGGCGCAGTGCGGGAGCCGAGCTGGTCGGTGAAGACGGCCTCGCCGGCTGAAGGAGTGGCCGCCTAGCGGGTCTCGGCTTGGTCACCACCAGTGGCAGGCGACGCACTCGCGCGCGACGTGGTGCTGGAGGCGCGGTCAGGCTGAGGCTGGTTGGCTGCTCCACCAGCCGGCTCGGCGTCTTCACCCTCCTCCTCCTCCTCTTCACCCTCGTCGCTGGAGTCGATCTCCTCTGCCGAGTCTTCACCGTCTGCCGGGTTCAGCCCGAACCACTCCTCCGGCTGGGTGACACCGTTGTCATCTACCTCGAGGGCGAAGACGCTGGTGTCGGTGTAGTCGGCGATTGTCGAAGCCCGCCGGATGATAGCCGGCCGCGCCGGCTCCAGCTCCGTGTCGGCTTGCTGCCGCCAGGTAGCCAGCTGATCCAGGCTCAGGCCGGGATACCAGGCCTTGACGAACTCCAGCGCCCGCCTGGCGCCGGACCGAGCCGCCGAGGCCTTCCAGGCTTCGAAGCGGCCGACTGCCACCTCCAGCCAGTCGGCGGTCCGACTGGGGGTGCGAGGAACCACTTGGCCGGGCCAGAGGGCGGCCAACACTTGCGCCCCGGCACGCTGAAGCCGGCGGAGCAGTCGGTGAGCCGGCTGGATGCGGGCCTGGATCGCCAAGAGCTGCTCCTCCAGCGAACAGCCGGCGGTTGGTGAAATCTTGAAGCCAGCCAGCCTTCGCGCTTGGCGGCGGGTCTCGATGATCTGGTTGGCGGCGGTAGAATAGCCAGGGAAATATTCTATGCAAGAAAGAAGAAGAAAAGAAGAAAAGAACACCAAGTCAGAAAACGAGCCAAAAGCGGCAGACGGCAAGAAAGGACGAAGAAGTAGGCGGCTTACCGTCAACCAGATCTTCGATCTGACCATAGCCAGAGATCAGAGTTTGCCTTGCTTCAGCCCAGCCAGCCGCCTCCGTCTCGTACTCGGCCTGGAGGGCGGCTTCGCGGTCCTGCACCGCCTTCAGAGCCGCCTTGTGGCCTTCCTCCTGGTCGGCCAACTTCTTGGCCAGACGGTCGCGTTCCTGCACCAAGGCGGCGAGCTCGGCATCCTTGGCACGAAGGGCAGTCTGAGACTCCCCCAGCTGTGCCCTCAGACCGGCGTTGGCCGCTGCAAAGACAGCAGAAAAAGAAAGAACAGTAAGAGGAAGTCGTCAAGGAAGATCCGACCCGACTGCTCAGCAGTCGGCCTGAATCTCGGGGACTACACCCAGTGGGTGCGCTGACGCGCCCCCACATGAGATAAAGAACAAAACACGTACCCTGGCTCTCAGTAAGGTTGGCGGTCTTCTGGGTCAGCTCCCGAGCCTGGGAGTTGAAGGCGGCCGCACGAAGATTGTGGTAGTCCTGCAAGATAGACAGAAGATCGAAGTAAGAACAAGAATAGCAAAGCCAAATCCACTAAGAAGTTCCAAGCCGCCTGCTCAGCAGCCGACTCGGAACTCGGGGACTACACCCAGTGGGTGCGCTGACGCGCCCCCATGGAAGAAATCAAGATCAAGAAGAAGCAAGATGGGAAGACTAACCCGGATGGCCGCCCGCGTCGCAAGGAACTCGTCGGTGAACTGCCTCAGCGCCGTAGCCTGGGCCTGGAGCCGGGTCCAGACGTCCTGCGCGGCCACGTTCATCACGGCCGTCCCTCCGCCCGGCGTCCACCCCGAGGTAGCGCTGGCCACCTCCACATCCTGGGCCGACGAGCTGGAGCCCGCGGCCGACTGCGGCTCCGACGCGGCCTTCTGTGGCTCTGACGCAGCCTTCCCCGCGCGCCGGCTCGGCGGCATCCGGACCGCCAGCTCAGTCCTCGCGGCCGGCTCGACCCCCGCCAACTGCGCGGGCGGCAGATCAGGCCGGCCGCCTTGAGCCGCCCCAGTCGGCGGGGTCGGCACCGGCGCCCTCTCTAGGACGACGACGTCGTCGTCCCTCTCCAGCCCTGGCTGGTCGCCGCCGGCTCCTTCTGGCGAGGGCTCCAGGGCCCCAGGCGCTGCGACGCGCAGCGGGGTGACCATCAAGGCCTCTGCCGCCACAGCTACAGCCTCCGCCTGGGCCTTGGCTGCGGCGTCGGCGAGCGCCTTCGCCGCCTCCTCCTCCTGCGCCGCCTGGACGGCAGCCGCCTTCCGTGCCTCCGCCTCCCGCGCCTCCCGCGCGTTCCGTTCTGTCGCTCCCTGAAGGTCGGCACGGGGGTCCACGCGGCGAGTGGTGCTCCCAGAACCCCTCGGCGACTCGACGACGGAGGCGGCAGCCGCCCGCTCAAGGGACAACGGAGCTCTGGTCGTTTGGAGAAAAAGACAAGGGTTCAGGAACCACCAGAGAAAAGAAAGAAAAAAGAGTATACAAAAGAATTCGAACTTACGCCAACACAGTCTGTGGTTGCTTCACCGTCTTGCGGAAGCGAGCCGCCTTCGCGGCCGCCTCCTCCCGCCTGGTGGCTGCCGCCCCGCCCCTGGGTTTCTTCGTCCGACTGCCGAACAAACCCTGGGCGGCGCGACGCTTTTGCCCTCCGCCCCGAGCAGGCGGTGCAGCGGAGGAACCCGCGCCACGTCCAGATGCCGGCCGGCGGCGCGGGACGACTTCGGCCTCATCGTCGTCCGACCAGTCATCGAAGGTGACTCCATGCCCGGAGCCGCCTGCTTCGCCGCCGGTTTGGCCACCACCCGGCTCGGTGTTGTCGTCCATAGCGGCCGCCCCCAAGTCGGGGTCCTCTAGGTCGTGCTACGTACGGTCGGGGACAAATCGGCGCTCCGCATCCGACCCGCCGGCAGGACGAAGGAGAGGACTCTGTCGAAGACAAGCCGACTAGTCAAAGTCGGCCAAGGGAACTCGGCGACAAAGCTAAGAGAAAAAGAAGAGACAAGGAGAGCATACCGTGGGCGGTGGATTGGCTCGGCTATATGGCTCCTTGCCGAACTGCCACTCTTCGGAGAGTTTGCAGTTCGCGAGGTAGTTCACCATATAGGCAACCTCCTCGTGCGGCATGTCCTTGGTGCACATCCGGCTCGGATCGAGCTGGTCGCTCATGTGACAGATCAGATGAGGACGGCTCTGGAGCGGAAGTACCCGGCGCGTGACGAAGGCGGCCAGCAGGTCGGGCCCCGTCAAGCCCTCCGACTGGGTCATCGCTCGCACTCGGGTGACGGCTGCGGACCCAGCCAGTGTCAGAGTCACGGCCCGGTAGGACCACTGGGGCCGCCTGCCCGCCAGTGGGCCAGCTACGTAAGCCGGCAGGTTGACGTAGTCGCCCTGCGGGGCGATGCTTCTGACGTAGAAATACGACTTTTGCCACCTCTTCACCGACTGGATCAGCGGGATGACGGGGAAGGGGTTGTCGGCGACCGCCCTCCGCACCGCGATGAAGGCGCCAGTCTGAGCCGGCACGCCCTGCATGCGCGTGCCCAGCTTGGACTGGAAGAACTCCCCCCAGAGCTCGAGGGTAGGGAGGACGTCGAGGTAGCCTTCGCACAGGGTGACGAAGGCAGACAGCAGCACCACCGCGTTTGGGGTGAGGTGGTGCGGCTGGAGCTAGTAGAACTCGAGCCAGGAGCGGAAGAAGGCGCTCACGGGCAGGCCGATGCCGCGCAAGAAATGCGAGCGGAAGACCACCCGCTCGCCCTCCCGCGGCTCCGGCGTAATTTCCTTCACCGGCGCGAGACGGACCTCCACCTTGTCCGCGCCGGGCAGCCGCCGCGTCTTGCGGAGGAACTCGACGTGATCCTCGTGGACGTTGGAGCCGTCCCAATCCCCGCCATACTGCTCTGTGGCGGGAGGCATGGCGAAAACGAGCGCGGCGGCGGAAGAACGTGTGGTGGAAGAGCGCGGCGGCGAGGCGCTGTTGCAAGAAACGGCAAGAGAAAGAAGATGGTGGGAGGAGGAGGAGCGTGCAAGAGCCTGCCGCTCTCCCTCTCCCCCTACTTATAGCTTCGCGAGGTGAGGCCGGGGAGGCCGGACGTGGGGGGAGACGTGGGATTAACTGCACCCACTCCCCCCACGCCTCGCGATTATTACGCCCTAAAGGCGTGCCGAAACTGCCGCAAGGAGACGTGCGGGCGGTTTCGGGCTGCAGAGAATCCGCGCCCGGGCCCGGGCGTGGACGTGGCGGGCCCCGCCCTGCGGCGACGTCCCGTCGCACGCGTGGGCTGGCAGGCTTTCTGGCCGAGAGAGGCCACGTGGGTCGCAGACGGCAAGTGGCCGGCCCGCGGCCCGGTGCACGCACTGGCGAGCTCCCGCCCTCCGACTCCGGAGTTTTTCGACCAAGGCGGCGCGCCTAACCAAAGCCGGCTCCCAGCTGCCGACTTGTCAAGATAGGAAGCTGACCGAGCTTCTCGACTCCTACCCAACCTCGAAGCCCAATCAGCTTCGGGGACTACTGTCGGAGTAAATGGCCACGGGTAGCCTAACCGACTGCCCCTGGCTCTTCCAAAAAAATTATCAGGCCTTTGGGCCTTCAAGCATTAGGCCGCCTTCCCAGGCCGGCTACTTCCGAAGCCGACTCTCAAAAGGCGACCCAGCCTCAGCAACCTCCCCCCCTCCCAAGATAACCGCGGGATGGCCGACTCCAGGGAGCCGGCCATAGAGAACGCCGACTCCCCAGAGTCGGCCACGAAGAGCGCCGACTCCAAGAAACCGGCTAAGACCGCAACCACCAAAACTACATCCACATAACAGTGACAAGACGGGGTGTGGCCACAGTGCGGCCCACTACCCCCGAAGCCCGAGGCAAGCATGGCCACAGGAGGCCGTACGGGACGGCCATCTCCCGTCCGGCTCGGCACTGTAGCCATGCTAGCCTCAACGTCATCCACGACAGACGCCCGTACGGCCCACGGGCGGCGGGTCCCTTCAGCCAGAGAGAGGCGCGGAGGCGGCCCGGCCTCCCCCAGTCGGCCAAGGGCGTAGCCGGCCCCCAGAAGCCGGCTACCCCCTCCCTCGAAGCATGCGCCACATTAAGGAGACAAGACGAGGTAAGGCTACAGTGAGAGCCCTCGAGGCGGCCCACTGTAGCCACGCTTACCTCAACGAAGCCCTCGTCATCAGGGGCGAGGCTACAGTAAGCAGCCGCCGACAAGATCCTAGGCGGTGGGGCCGGCCTGTCGACCAAGAGGCCGGCAGCCGGCGGGACCCACTAGTCGGCGGGCCCCAACAGCCGGCGGAGAAGCCGACGAGCGTAGACACTGACGGCAGGGACCAGAGCCCAGCCGGATTACAATTGTACCCCCGGGGGGTAGGCCTATATAAACCCCCCGGGGCACCCATGCAAAGGGTTGTCTTCTGAGCATAGCACACACACCATAGAAAGAGAGAGAAGCAAGAGCTAGCCTTGTTCTTCTTCTCCCTTGAACCCAACAGCTCTAGGAGCGATTGTAGCTACTTTTCCCGATCTAGTGATCATGCGGAGACCCCGCAGAGCAGGACTAGGGGTGATATCTCCTCGGAGAGCCCCGAACCTGGGTAAGATCCGCCGGCGTGCATGTCTTCGCCTCATCCCGTTTCCAGGCACCGGCGACGTCTTATTGGCACCCACAATGATAAGCCACCCATTGGCATATGTCGCACCTACCACCCGACACCGGGTCATCACCTTCTTCATGTCTATCATGTTGGCGCACATCTGGTTCTCTTGACGACGAATGTGCTGATTCAACTCCTGTATGTAGGGTGTAATAGATTTATCCTTCCTGGTCCAAATCATCTCCCATTGCTCATCTCGGTGTCCACATATCTGGTAGATGGTGTCCTTAAGATCCTTGTTGTATACCTCGCCGATGCGTCCAATGGCGACGTGGGCGGCCATGCTCTTTCCTAGACTCCAGGTTGGTGCATCAAAGGAAAACTCGATGGGCTCGGTAACTGGCGCGAACGTCCTTCCTGGAACATGAACTTGAATCATCCAGCGCTCCTCTTTTGGTAGAGTGGCAATGTAGGTTCCGGTGAAGCTTGGTATGCCGATGCTTAGGTACCTAGTGACTTTCTTCAAGTGTCGTCCGAAAGGTGTGTCGTCATCCGGTTGAGTGAACTTGTTCCTTGGGTCCGCCATCTATAGAGTAGAAATGGAGAAGAGTTAGAAATTAGTAGAGAAGAGTATCCTGTGGCTTTTCCTAGTGGTCGCGTCCTACAGTCGGTGTGTGCTCTGATACCATCTTGCAGCGACTAGACCTTAGACGGTCAAGTCTCTGTGCATAAGTGTCATCCCTGGATTGGTATTGCTGACACACACAGTACTCGAGGATTTATAACAGAGTTCAATCACACACTTATTACATCGAGTGTCTCAAAAAGAGTACTTATTACAATAATATGGCTGAAGGCCATCTAAATAAGATAACTACGGAAGCATCGAAGATAAATGAGTCCATCCAACTCCACGGCAATACTGTGTGCACGACAACGACCTAGCGCACCTTACTCTTTGTCTGAAAATTCTGCAACATAATACGTTGCAGCCGTGTAGGTCAGCACATGGAATATGCTGGCAAGATAACACTATAGAGCAATGAACAAATAACAGCTATCACTACATGCATATATGGCTGGTGGAGGCTCTAAGGTTATCATTTGCATAAAGCCAATTTTTCCCTACAACAAAGGAATACATTTTATTTAACTACAAAGTTATGCCATCAAATGAGAAGGTTCCTGCAACTGAATCCCAAAGTAATAATTATAACCCAACAAATTTTATTAAGTAAAGTGATGAGATCAAATCAATAATTCAAGTACCAGATACTCAAGATGTCCATAACCGGGGACACGGCTAACCATGATTAGTTTGTACACTCTGCAGAGGTTTGCGCACTTTTCCCCACAAGACTCAATCTCCTTCGTTGAATTTCTCGCACTACATGGTGTTTGAGAAACGGATGATCGAGACACAATCTTTCCGAAGCATTACTCTTTACTTTGGGTAGACAGTACCACCTATTTCCCCTACATCTGCTAGCCTACCACTAAAAGAGGTCACACAACATACTCAACTATGCCAGAGCCCATAATGGCTTATGGCTGCACACGGAAGTTTCTAGCATGAATAATCTTATGATCCCTTTGAGCCTGGGTGGCAAACCGTAGGATGATCACACGGGTACTCCGGGATATCCTAGGACAACACTGGATTGCTCCAGGTGCCCACAACCAATCCACCCAGATGTGTATTTAGGTAGCCACCTTAAGCTTCCCTTAGTTAAAAACTCTCACATCTTGCATGAATCTCACATACCAATCCACGTCTACGAGCATAGCAAAGTAATGCAATCATAACGTAGTAACTCCCGGGGTTTGAATATAAGACAATAGGTCCCTACCTCATCAACTACTTCCCAAATACCCACATGTTATCAAATCCTACTCATGCAATGTTTGAGGGTTGAAACTAATGCATAAAAACTGGGTAATAAGGGATATGATCAAAGTGTTACTTGCCTTGCTGACGATCGGAAAACCCAAGAGATTCGTAGTAGCAAGCCTCGCACTCCGGAAACTCTATCGTGAACAAACAATAGCATACATAAGCACTCAAGCATAAGATGCAAGGTTAAAACCAAAATAAAAGATCTAAACAGAAAGTACAAGGGAAGAGCTTCAATTAGCAAAAAGAATCAATCGAATCGGAGATACGAAACTCAAACTACGATCAAAAGAAGTTCAAAAACAAATCTGCTTGAAATCAAATTTTAAATTTTCAAAATCATGTTCAAGTTGTTTATCTGGACAGAGGGGAACAAGACAAAGATTTTGGCGTTGGTTTCACTGGATTTGGATAAACAAGCAAAAAGTAGTGAGGGTTTGAAGATCATGGACTAGTATGTAAGAAAACTATTCATGGATAGGTCCCTGGCCGAAAAATAAACAGAAAAATAAAAATCTATCGGACGAACGTCCGCTAACAGAGACTAACGAATGAATTCGTTTGTTAACAAATCTAAACAGGCGAACGTCCGCTAACAGAGAAGTCATGTTACTAACAGAGAAGTCATGTTACTAGACCATGACGAACCTACGAACTATGAAGAAGCTATGATGAGCCCAAATTCCAATAAATGGCTTAAGGCCATGAAATCTGAGATAGGATCCATGCACGAGAACAAAGTGTGGACTTTGGTTGACTTGCCCGATGACCGGCGAGCCATAGAGAATAAATGGATCTTCAAGAAGAAGACTGACGCTGATGGTAATGTTACTGTCTACAAAGCTCGACTTGTCGCGAAAGGTTTTCGACAAGTTCAAGGAGTTGACTACGATGAGACTTTCTCACCCGTAGCGATGCTTAAGTCTGTCCGAATCATGTTAGAAATTGCTGCATTTTATGATTATGACATCTGGCAAATGGACGTCAAAACTGCATTCCTTAATGGATTTCTTAAAGAAGAGTTTTATATGATGCAACCAGAAGGTTTTTTCGATCCTAAAGGTGCTAACAAAGTGTGCAAGCTCCAGCGAGCCATCTATGGACTGGTGCAAGCATCTCGGAGTTGGAATATATGGTTTGATGAGGTGATCAAAGCATATGGTTTTATATAGACTTTCGAAGAAGCCTGTATTTACAAGAAAGTGAGTGGGAGCTCTGTAGCATTTCTAATATTATATGTGGATGACATATTGTTGATTTGAAATGATGTACAATTTCTGGATAGCATAAAAGGATACTTGAATAAAAGTTTTTCAATGAAAGACCTCGGTGAAGCTGCTTATATTGGGCATCAAGATCTATAGAGATAGATCAAGATGCTTAATAGGACTTTCACAAAGCACATACCTTGATAAAGTTTTGAAGACGTTCAAAATGGATCAGTCAAAGAAAGGGTTCTTACCTATTACAAGGTGTGAAGTTGAGTCAGACTCAATGCCCGACCACTGCATAAGATAGAGAGAAAATGAAAGTCATTCCCTATGCCTCAGCCATAGGTTCTATCATATATGCTATGCTGTGTACCAGACCTGATGTGTGCCTTGCTATAAGTCTGGCAGGGAGGTACCAAAGTAATCCAGGAGTGGATCACTGGACAATGGTCAAGAACATCCTGAAGTACCTGAAAAGGACTAAGGATATGTTTCTCGTTTATGGAGGTGACAAAGAGCTTGTCGTAAATGGTTACGTCGATGCTAGTTTTGACATTGATCCGGATGACTCTAAGTCACAAACCGGTTACGTATTTATATTGAATGGTGGAGCTGTCAGTTGGTGTAGTTCCAAGCAGAGCGTCGTGGCGGGATCTACGTGTGAAGCGGAGTACATAGCTGCTTCGGAAGCAGCAAATGAAGGAGTCTGGATGAAGGAGTTCATATCCAATCTAGGCGTAATACCTAGTGCATCGGGTCCAATAAAAATCTTTTGTGACAATACTGGAGCAATTGCCTTAGCGGAGGAATCCAGATTTCACAAAAGAACCAAACACATAAAGAGACGCTTCAACTCCATCCGTGATCAAGTCAAGGAGGGAGACATAGAGATTTGCAAAATACATATGGATCTGAATGTAGAAGACCCATTGACTAAGCCTCTTCCACGAGCAAAACATGATCAGCACCAAGACTCCATGGGTGTTAGAATCATTACAATGTAATCTGGATTATTGACTCTAGTGCAAGTGGGAGACTGAAGGAAATATGCCCTAGAGGCAATAATAAAGTTGTTATTTTATATTTCCTTATTCATGATAAATGTTTATTATTTATGCTAGAATTGTATTGATCGGAAACCCAAATACATGTGTGAATACATAGACAAACATTGTGTCCCTAGTAAGCCTCTACTTGACTAGCTAGTTGATCAAAGATGGTTAAGGTTTCCTAACCATGGACATGAGTTTTCATTTGATAACGGGATCACATCATTAGGAGAATGATGTGATGGAGATGACCCATCCGTTAGCTTAGCATATTGATTGTTCAGTTTTATTGCTATTGCTTTCTTCGTGTCGAATACATATTCCTTCGACTATGAGATTATGCAACTCCCGGATACCGCAGGAATACCTTGTGTTCTATCAAACGTCACAACGTAACTGGGTGATTATAAAGATGCTCTACAGGTATCTCCGAAGGTGTTTGTTGGGTTGGCATAGATCGATATTAGGATTTGTCACTCCGAGTATCAGAGAGGTATCTCTGGGCCCTCTCGGTAATGCACATCATAAGAAGCCTTGCAAGCAAAGTGACTAATGAGTTAGTTAAAAGATTATGTATTACAGAATGAGTAAAGAGACTTGCCGGTAACGAGATTGAACAAGGTATGTGGATACCGACGATCGAATCTTGGGCAAGTAACATACCGATGACAAAGGGAATAACGTATGTTGTCATAACGGTTTGACCGATAAAGATCTTCGTAGAATATGTAGGAGCCAATATGAGCATCCATGTTCCGCTATTGGTTATTGA
The DNA here is from genome assembly GCF_002575655.3 of Aegilops tauschii subsp. strangulata. NCBI lineage: Eukaryota > Viridiplantae > Streptophyta > Magnoliopsida > Poales > Poaceae > Aegilops > Aegilops tauschii. The sequence continues at coordinate 110,087,881 of NC_053038.3, read as the reverse complement.
ATGGAGAGGTGTCTCGGTCATGTCTACATAGTTCTCAAACCCGTAGGGTCTGCACGCTTAACGTTCGATGTCGATTTAGTATTATATGAGTTATGTGATTTGGTGACCGAATGTTGTTCGGAGTCCCGGATGAGATCACGGACATGGCGAGGAGTCTCGGAATGGCCAAGAGGTAAATATTGATATATATAGGATGATAGTATTCGGACACCGGAAGTGTTCCGGAGTGTATCGGGTATGTATCGGAGTACCGGGGGGGGGGGGGGGGTTACCGGAACCCCCAGGGGAAAGATATGGGCCATAGGAGGGGAGCACACCATCCCACAAGGGGTGCCCCCCCCCAAGGAAGGAGGCCGAGTGGGAGAAGGGAAAGAGGGGGTTCGCCCTCCCTTTCCTTCTCTCCTTACTCTTCCCTTTTCCCCCTCCGACAAATATGGAAGGGGGGGAGGCCGAATTGGCGAGGACCCCAAGTAGGATTACTCCTACTTGGGGCGCACCCTTGCTGCTCCCCTCCCCTCCCACCTATATATATGTGGGGAGGGGGCGCCTAGAATACACAACATCAATTGTTAGCCGTGTGCGGCGTCCCTCTCCACAGTTTACACCCCCGGTCATATTCTCGTGGTGCTTAGGCGAAGCCCTGCGCGGATCACTTCACCATCATCGTCACCACGCCGTCGTGTTGACGGAACTCATCTACTTCCTTGACACCTTGCTGGATCAAGAAGGCGAGGGACGTCATCGCGCTGAACGTGTGCAGAACTTGGAGGTGTCGTACGTTCGGTTCTTGATCGGTCGGAGCTAGAAGAAGTTCGACTACATCAACCGCATTATCAAACGCTTCCGCTTTCGGTCTATGAGGGTACGTAGACACACTCTCCCCCTCATTGCTATGCATCTCCTAAATATATCTTCCGTGAGCGTAGGAATTTTTTTGAAATTGCATGCTACATTTTCCAACATCTCCATGGAAAGATCTTGCGTGTGCGTAGATTTGTTTTTGTTTTCCATGCAACGTTCCCCAACACTCCGCCACTAAAGCGGTGTGACTGAACATGCCTCCTCACTGCATTCAAATGCCTCCATTATACCCTGGTGAAAGCCGAGAAACCTACTCCGGCCACACTTCCGTTCAGGACGGGCCGACATTAAACACAACTTCGGGCAAGCTCCTCCCATTTTCCCTTTATTTAAATAAGGCCATATGCCGGGCGAGAATCGCACCACTTCGTCGCTCCCCATCTCCTTCTTCCTCCATTTCTCCACTCTTTCGATGGCATACGACGAGCAGCAAGAGCAGTTCTCCGGCATAAAAGTTGGTTGGGTGGCCTACCGAGCCCCGCGGACACGAGCGAGGCAACTCGCTACTCCAGCTCCCTCGCCTAGCCCGACGGAGCCAGTTGACGCCCCAAGCCGGCGCGTGGTTCAGTAACTCGCCACTCCAAGCCAGCTCGCGGAGGAGTGGCGAGTTGCTCCAGCTGGCACGACAGGGAGCACGACGACATGGGCATCGTCGTTGCCGTGGAAGACGCCATGTCGTCCGCGCCTCTCGTGCCAGCGACCGCGCCATCCGCTGTCAATGCACGCGTAGCCGCGCTCTACCGGCAGAGACAGAAGCCGGGCACACGAAGATCGATGAGTCGGTAGCCACCGCGTCTGCGTCTGCTGCCAACATCGAGGGAAAGTAGAACAGGGAAGGCTGTCGCCGCTTGGTCCCAGGAAGACCACCGCCGGCGCGTCGCCGGCTTGTACAGTAGGTGACCTTTCCGGTTCTTTATCTTAGACCATCCTGGCACCCGTCTGAGCTCCACGGAAACACCCTTCCCCTCTGGCTGAAGTACCCTCTTTGCCATCCGATGAGCGACACAATTGGACATAGGAAAGATACGGGGAAAGATTATGCCTCCGGGACTCACCGCAGTCCGGTTAGCGGGCTGCCGGACATGTGGAAGACAAAGGGATCCGTCGTGGCCGGCTGTAGACTAGTGTAGTGTATCTGTGTCGTGGGAGTGGGGCTCCGTGCGACTGTGCGAGCACATAGTTTTATTGTTTTAGTTAAAATATGTCCAAAAATGTAACTGTTCTAGTCCGGTTTGTATGAATCCATCACGTGAATATGAAATTCGGCCATGTTGGCATGAATTTCATCCGGTTTGTTTTAAGAAAAGTTTGAAATGTATGCGTCTAGTGTTGGATGACGACCTCTCGCATCCGTATCCGCGGACTGGTCCCTTCTGTCTTTGGACGAACGCGGGGAAAAATTTACAGGTCGCGGTTGAAGATGCTCTAAGTGATCCAAAAGTCGCTAACGGTCCGACCAGGTAAAGTGGCAGCCGATTGTACAAAGTGCCTAGACACACTCGCAAACCAGCCTGGGGTTGGATAGTTATAGAGACAGTGATATCCCAGTCCACCAGGGTTCAAATCCTGGTGCTCGCATTATTGCTGAATTTATTTAAGAATTTCTGGCGATGCGCTTTTAGTGGGAGAAGACGTTCCCGTCGACGACATGGTGCACTACGGTGACTTCGCAAATCTCGTGATGATATCCTGTCTCAGTCCCTCGAAAATGCTCATAGGAGTAGGGTGTGTTATGTGCGTTTATATGGATGAGTGTATGCTTGTGTATGTATGAGCGTTTGCGTCTGTACCGTGTTAAAAAAAATACTAGACACACTCAGTTTACATTTGCGTGGTTAAAAAATACTGTAATAATTTAGCGATGTTGTTTTTCGCGTGACGCAACTGGCCACCTGTCCCATAGCAGCACACCGGTGTCCCAGAACCAATTTACAAAGCCATGGCGTCGACCTACCACTACCGGCTACCATATCCTCTCCCATTGACTGCTGCACCCCCAGCGTCCGCATCCCGCTGCCGCTTCCCGATGGCCTCCACCGCCCCCCTCGGTACGTGCTTTTCTCGCAATACTTTTCGAACCTTTAACTTGACCTAGCCAAAATTGGGATGCTACTGTGAAGCGCATGGCGTGCTAGATCAGGCAGGGTTGTTGAAATCGGGAAGGGGCGTGGGCTCGATTAGGTAGAAATGTGCTGAATTCAGCAAATCGCCAGAACTAGTTCTAGATTCCAGACCAGGAAGATCAGTTGGAACATCGCACGCAAGAAATAGCGCAATGCGCCAACGGATTCCGGGTTTAGGGGGTTCCCCGATACAATTCTCATGATAAACATTGACTAGATGCTTATTTTAATGGCTATTTAGGCTCTGTTCTTATTTTAAGGGCATGCTATCTAGCGAATGTTCCCTGGGAAGGATGGCATTTGCGAATATTTTTCGCTTGCGGGAGCATGGCAATTCTTTCAGGCGAACACGTTTCACAGCAAAATCCCTTCTTTACAGAAGTTGCCATGTGTTCCTGAAGAAATTGCCATGTGCTTTCAAAGAACTTGCAATAAAAAATGTTCGCAGATGCCATGCTTCTCAGGGAATGTTCGCTGGCTATTGGGGTCCTATTTTTAGGAGCAGATGCTTATTCACTTTAAGGGGAAGCCGTCGTCAGCACCCTTTTCAATTTAGTTCTGTTGCACATGACTCTCCACATGCACCCCTAGTTGACAGGGCGCCTGTTTTAATATAGCCTCTTTTTTCTTGTATCATTTTCCTTGATGACAGAAGGAGTATCTCATGATGCAGGGGTCACGGTGTCCACATCAGAGAGTGTTGGTCAGAATGACTTGCTGATTGTCGGGCCTGGTGTGCTTGGTCGAATCGTAGCTGAGAAATGGCGACAGGTATGAGAAGTATCTTCCTCGCTAAGTGGCTCACCTGTTATTTATAAAATATGAAGAACTTTCCTCATACCATGTTGAGCTAATGAAATGATTATTTTACTGAGAGATTTGAATTTTCCGAGCTAATGAAAGAAAACAATTTGTCATGTTCAAATCAGGTCTTGTTTCTAGTTAAAGGGCATTTGTTCCTCATAGCATGTTATCATTTCTCCGGTGGCATTGGCACTAGTAAATCCTGAAGATATTTTCGTTGAAAACCAATAACTTTCTAGTTTATTTGATATCCACCATATGTATCTTTTTTGTCTGCAAAACATGATAATTGTATGCTTATAATATATTTTGTTTTTTTCTGCTTTGTAAATATTGTAAAGATTTCAAGCATAGCTTTAATGTATCTTACAGGAGCATCCAGATTGCAAAATTTATGGCCAGACTGCAACCACAGATCATCACAGTGAACTAACTAAAATTGGGATAATTCCCTCCCTGAAGGGACCCAGAGTTGATCAGAAAGTTCCGTACGTTATTTTCTGTGCTCCTCCATATCGCACGGATGATTACCCTGGGGATCTTAGGTAAGCAAAGTGTTTGATCGTTTTTTCATCTAAGAATAAACTGGAATTTTTTTCAAATACAGTTAACTTAATGTTGCGGTATATTTGTTTTGTGTATATGATGGTACATCACGGCGGGATCTATCCTGATAACAAAACGAGCCTTCAAATCGGCATGCTTATAATGTTTGGCGACATGCATCTAAAAAATAGTTGTGTGCTTTGCAAATGTTCTGGATATAGGAAGTATATATGGTGTGTGGTTACGTATGAATATAGTTTTTTGGTCTTCATATTCATATGTTCTGAAAATACAAAAGTATCTGTTATTGTCACTAATCATACTTGTTCAGAAGGAGCTCGAGTATTTTTCAAATCTGTGTAGATGGTATGTTATTTTAGAGATGCCATATATGTCATTCGGTTGTTTTTACGAAGTCATGCATGATGTTTTCTCTTTATCTAATCCTACCCATGGAAGAAAATAGGTACACCCTCTGTAACTAAATAAAACGTCTTATATTTAGTTGCGGAGGTAGTAGTTTGGATTCATAATCCTTGTGTTATACTTCTCTCTAGGATCAACTTAAATTCAAAGAGAAACAGATGGATGGGGCATGCACTATTTGCAGGAACTGCACATGGACACACAAATTTGACTGCTTTTTTTGGAGGGTAAAAACATGGCCGAGGGTTGCTTTCGTACCTCCATCCATTTTGTTATATTGAAATTTGTTTCTGAGTTTTCCCATCCTCCCTACAGGAATTTGTGAAAACTGAAGCTTATGTTGCAAACTTAATAAACATAAATTACTGTAGGCTTAAGGTGATATATAGACCTTCAAATGATCAAGACGCTGAAAAGATTAAAGTCACATACATAGAAAGAACATTGTATTAAAATTTGGATATTTAGTAGGACGTGAGAGATAATGTTGTTAACACCATGGTCGCATGGTACTGTGGACAAATACATGAATATAATTTACACTACTAAATGGAGAAACGAGAAACTTCCTTCCCTCGTCTGTGTACCTTTATATATCAGAATTATCACAAACTGAGAAACATAAGATGGGAATAGTTCTCGACCTCTAGGAGTCTGAGCAGAGGTGTTTTTCCCATTATGTCTTTTATCACTCAAATATATGCTTTTGTAGTTGCATCTCTAGTTTGTTATATCAACATAATGCACCATTTGAGATCGTTTTATTATAAATGTGATAAGACTATGTATGAGAACTGCTAGCTTCAATAGTGATTTATACTGCAATGATAATACATGGGAGATGGAAACTACTAACACACGCTGATAGGAGCTGGGATCCTACCAGGCCTAGCTCTTGGGTTGCAGGGGTTGAAGGGAGGGTGGCGAGGAGCTGGGCGCGAGCGGCGGCGCGACGGCGCCGTGGTTGCGCGGTGGAGGAGGAGATGGCGCAGGAGGCGGCTAGGGTTAGGGTTCCGGCTCCTAAAGGGAGCCGGGCAATAGCTATGACTTATTGATTAATTCCAAAACGTGGCCTTACAAGTGTTTATATAATCCTCGAGGTGCTAATAAAAATAAAGATAAGTTGGGCTAAGCCCCTAACTAGACGCGCCATTGGGCCTCCTCCGGCTATAAGTGACGCCGGTCATAACATCTCTCCCCGCGTGCGCAAATAGCTCGTCCTCGAGCTGGAAGTCTAAAAATGCTGGCGAAACTCCTCGAGCTGCTCCCAAGTGGCGTCCTCCTCCGGAAGGCCTTGCCACTGGTCAACAAATGCCACACACCGCGGTGCTGATGGGTCTTCAACACCTTCGCTGGGCCCGGAAGAAGACGTCCATTGGAGGTTGGACGAAGCGCCGGCGCGGCCGCCGGCGGATCACCGCGGAAAGGATTCAGCAAGCCCACATGGAAGACGTCGTGGATGCGAGCGCTGGGCGGAAGCTGAAGGCGGTATGCGACCTTGCCGATGCGTTCCACCACGGAAAACGGTCCCGCGTAGCGAGGGCCCAGCTTGCGCTTAGCGCGCGGATCCAGTGGCTGCGTGGAGTGGTGAAGGAGCCGCAACCACACCCAGTCGCCCACCGCAAACTCCGCCTCGTGGTGGTGGCCGTCGTAGTACTTCTTGGACAGCTGCTGGGCCTAGAGAAGACATTGGCGCACCTCGGCAAGGATCTCATCCATGCTGCAGAGAAGGTCGCCAGCCGCCTCCGTTCGGACCGTCCCGGGGTCAACCGGCAGGATGGGTGGTGGAGGACGACTATAGACCACTTCAAAAGGTGTGGCGCGCAGGGCGGAGTGGTAGGAGGTGTTGTAGCAGTACTCCGCCCAAGCGAGCCAGTCCACCCAAGCCTGGGGACGATCACCTGTAACACAACGCAAATACATAGCAATCACCTTGTTGACCACCTCAGATTGGCCGTCCGTCTGGGGGTGGAAGGCCCTACTCAGGCGCAGTTTCACGCCCGCCATCCGGAAGAGATCGCGCCAGACATGACCAGTGAACACCGGGTCACGGTCGCTGACGATTGAAGAGGGGAACCCGTGGAGGCGGACGATGCCGTCGAAGAAGGCACGCGCCACGGAGGAGGCGGTGTAGGGGTGGCCGAGCGCAATGAAGTGTGCATACTTGGAGAAGCGGTCGACCACCATAAGGATGACGAACGTGCCGCCCACCTTGGGAAGGCCCTCGATGAAGTCCATGGAGATGTTGGCCCGGACCTGAGAGGGCACCTCAAGGGGCTGTAGCAGCCCTGCCGGCCGCAGTGTCTCGGGTCTTGTTGCGCTGGCACGTCATGCAAGACCGCACCCAGTCTCGCACCAGCGCCCGGTCGCCGGGGATGTAGAAATCTGCTCGGAGACGGTGGAGGGTCTTCTGCACGCCCTCATGACCGGCCGAGTGGGCCAGCAGCAGGGCCTGGTGACGGAGGTCGCCGTGATCCGGCACGAAGAGCCAGCGCCCGTGCAGGAGCAGGCCATCAGCCATGCGCCACGGCTCCTCCAGGTCGCCGGCGTCGAGGCGCTGCGCATCCGAAGCGCTCGCGGTGGCCCGGCGGATGTCGTCGATGAGGGCGAAGGAGGGCCCCGAGCGGATGCAGAGGGCCGCCCCCGCGGGGTCGACGGTGTCGGTGTCGTGGTCGGCGTCGCGGCGGGACAGTGCGTCGGCCACGGTGTTGAGGCGGCCCAGACGGTACTCGATGGTGAAGTCGAAGCCAAAGAGCTTGCTGATCCACTGATGCTGCGGCACGATGGAGAGGCGCTGGTCCAACAAGAATTTGAGGCTGTAGTGATCCATGCGAATACGGAACGGCCGCCCCCAATGATACGGCCGCCAGTGACGCACAGCCTGCACCAAGCCGATAAGCTCCCTCTCATAGGCCGCGAGCTTGTGGTGGCGCGCGGTGAAGGGCCTACTGAAGAACGCAAGCGGCCCATCGCCCTGATGGAGGACTGCGCCAAACCCCACGCCTGAGGCGTCGCAATCCACCATGAACAACTTGTCGAAGTCAAGCACCTGGAGGACTGGCCCCGTCGTGAGAGCCTGCTTGAGGGTCTGGAATGCCTCGGTCGCCTCCGTATCCCAGGAGAAGGCGTCGCGGCGCAGCAGGCGCGTAAGTGGGGCCGCAATGAGGCCGAATTCCTGGATGAATTTCCGGTAGTATCCAACGAGGCCCAAGAAGCCACGGAAGGCCCGCGGTGAGCGCGGCGTTGGCCAAGCCGTGACCGCCGCGACCTTGTCGGCATCCATAGCGACGCCCGCCGCCGAGATGACGTGGCCGAGATATGCGATTGATGTCGTGCCGAACGAGCACTTCGAGCGCTTGAGGTGCAGATGGTGCGCTCGAAGCTCGTTGAAGACGATGGCCACGTGTTGCAGGTGCTCCGGCCACGATGAGCTGTAGATAAGAATGTCATCAAAGAAAACAAGCACAAACCGGCGCAAGTAGGGGCGGAGCACGTCGTTCATCAACGCTTGGAATGTCGCCGGTGTTGAAATATATTGCCCACCTCCCTCCATCAGTTCGGACTTTTGGATGAGTTGGTCGGTGCATGAATTCAATATGGTATTCGAGCCAAGAGGTCTTGAGTTCAAGACCCTGCCAACGCAGTATTAAATAAAACGATTCTGCGGCCTACATCGATCCCCGTCTAAGGACTAAAATAGCCTAGACGTGAGGGGGAGTGTTGAAATATATTGCCCACCTCCCTCCATCAGTTTGGACTTTTGGATGAGTTGGTCGGTGCATGAATTCAATAGCCGGGGCATTGGAGAGGCCAAAGGGCATCACCAAGAACTCGAAGTGGCCATGATGAGTGCGGAAGGCCGTCTTCACGACATCGTCCGGGTGCATCCGCAGCTAGTGATATCCCGAACGGAGGTCGAGCTTGGTGAAAAAGCGTGCCCCGTGTAGCTCGTTCAGGAGTTCATCCACGACGGGGATAGGAAATTTGTCCTTGGACGTCTTGGCGTTGAGAGCACGGTAGTCGATGCAGAAACGCCACGAACCGTTGGCCTTGCGCACGAGGAGCACCGGCGCGGAAAACGGTGACGTCGAGATCCGGATGATGCCCTGGGCGAGCATGACCGCACACTGCCGCTCCAGCTCGTCCTTCTGCAGACGGGGGTAGCGGTACGGCTGCACAGCGACGGGAGCGGTATCTGGCAGCAGGTGGATACGGTGGTCGTAGGGCCGGACAGGTGGCAGGCCTTGCGGAGCAGGCCCTGCGGCTCGTCGAAGAGGTCAATGTGCTGCTACAACAGGCTAGCCAACACGGGATGCTCAGCGTCGACGGCGGCCGCCGTCAACTGGGGCTGAGGGGCCGCCGGGGAGGCGCCATCGACGCCCTCCCACCGAATGCGGCGACCTAGGCGCCAGAAAATCATCATCATGGCGTCGAAGTCCCAGAGGATGGGACCCAGAGTCCGCAAGAAATCGACGCCGAGGATGAAGTCGAAGCAGCCCAAGTCGATGCTGGGGCAGGTGACGATGGGAACATGCCTAGCAATACCCTGGCAGTGGAGACGGTCACCGTTGGCCACGGTAACGCGTAACTGCTCTCCCCCGGTCGGCTGCAGCGCCGGGCGGCGCATGGTGGCCCCTGGCAGGAAGTTGTGGGTGGAGCCCGTGTCCAGGAGTGCGAGGAACCGCTCACCGTTGATCGTGACCGGCAGCAGCATAGTCTTCTCCGCCCGGATGCCCGCGAGTGCATGGAGGGAGACGACGAGGGCGTTTGCCTGGGCCGGCCCCGGCGGAATCTCGTCAGCCAATGGAGGGGCCGGGTCGCCCAGCCCGGCGACGGCGTCCTCCAAGTAGAACAGGCGCGGTCAAACGTGGCCCGGGATGTAGGGCTCATCGCAGTTGTAGCACAGCCCCTGACGGCAGCGCTCGAGCTGCTCGGCCGGGGTGAGCCGACGGAAGGGGCGCGTCGTGGCCGGCGCGTTGGGCGTCGCGAGGGCCTGGGCCGGACGCCCCGGCGCTGGTGGTGTCGGTGGCGGCCGGGTGGGCTGTCGGGCGCCCCGGGACGGTGACGCCTGTTGCATGGCCACCGCGCGACGCTCGAAGGCGCGGGCATAGTACATGGCCATCTGGAGGTTCTGTGGTCCCCGCATCTCCACGTCCACGCGGATATGATCCGGCAAATCGCCAACGAAGAGCTCGGCCCGCTGGCGAGCCGTCACGCCGCGCGCGTGGCAAGCCAGGGCCTGGAAGCGGTTGGCAAGTCGTGCACCGTAGAGGTGAAGGGTAGGCGCCCAAGCTCCGCCAGCCGGCTCCCGCGTATCGGCGGCCCGAAGCGTAAGAGGCAAAGCTCGCGGAAACGCTCCCATGGGGACATGCCGCCCTCGTCCTGCTTGAGGGCGTAATACCATGTCTGTGCGGCGCCTCGGAGGTGATAGGAGGCGATCCAGGTGCGGTCGGACTCGAGCGTGCGTTGCCCCCTGAAAAACTGGTTGCGCTGATTGAGCCAGTTCAGGGGGTCCACGGTGCCATCGTAGGTGGCGAACTCAAGCTTGGAGAAGCGCTGCGGCGTCTGGCCGTGGACGACAGAGGGGTACACCTCATCAGTGCGGAGCAGCGAGGACGACGGCGCCGAGTAGGTGGGCATCAGAGGGCCACCCTGGAACAGGGGCCCGTCGACGCCGGCATAGGGGTCGGCGGAGCCCGAGGGCCCGCCGAACTGGATGGACGAGGGCGGCACTGGCAGGGGCAGCACGTGCGGCTGTCCGGAGGCCGTTGTGTAGACCGGCTCGAGGGACCTGGCGTGCCAGGCCGGTAGCGGTGATGGCGATGGAGGGAACCGGACCTGGTGGATGGGCACCCCCTGAGCCGTTGTTGGGGCTCCCTGGGTCGAGGTTGTCGTCGGCGGCGGCTGCAGCTGCTGGTGCGGCAGCGCTACGGTGGGAGCGACGGAGGGCTGTTGCTGCATGGTGGAAGCGCCGATGTGCGCCGCGGGTGGCGGCTGCCACAGGCAGCAGCTGCGCTGCGGAGGCGAAGGGGTCGCCGAGGGGGGCGGCTGCCACGGCGGCGGCGGGGTGGCGAAGGGCCCAGGCGGCTGCGGCCCGCATGGGCTCGCGAGGAAGGTGCGGATGCCCGCGACCGCCTGGGTGAGGTCCTGGAGGGCCGCCGTCATCTCCTCCGGGGGTGGCAATCGGCGGCGTCCAGGCGGCGGAGGCCATTGAGCTCGACAAGGACGGTGCCCCAGTCGCGGAGGTGGCTGGCGGCGGAAGGGTGGCGGTGGGAAGAGGTGTAGACATGACCGATCCCGAGACAGCTGATACCAGATTGATAGGAGCTGGGATCCTACCAGGCCTAGCTCTTAGGTTGTAGGGGTGGAAGGGAGGGTGGCGAGGAGCTGGGCGCGAGCGGCGGCGCGACGGCGCCGTGGTCGTGCGGTGGAGGAGGAGGAGATGGCGCAGTAGGCGGCTAGGGTTAGGGTTCCGGCTCCTGAAGGGAGCCGGGCAATAGTTATGACTTATTGCTTAATTCCAAAACGTGGCCTTACAAGTGTTTATATAATCCTCGAGATGCTAATAAAAATAAAGATAAGTTGGGCTAAGCCCCTAACTAGACGCGCCATTTGGCCTCCTCCGGCTATAAGTGACGCCGGTCATAACACGCGCACTAGGCATTCTTATTTCCCATTGATTGCCAGGATACTCGGAGTGATCAATGATATTTTTGTACATATTAATACATAGCCAAGACTAATTATTGATGCGAATGCAATAATATTATTACAATAAAACATGACATGCACTTGCATGCATCTTTGTTGAGCAAACACCAAATAGTATATGAAGGACATGTACAATATCTTATTTCAGAAAAAATGTGCAGAGTTGCTGCATCAAACTGGAGTGGGGAAGGCTCTTTCCTGTTTACATCAAGTACTGCCGTGTATGACTGCAATGACAATGGATTTTGTGGCGAGGTATAAGTTTAAATCTAATCTAAACTGCTTATTGTAAAGAATCAAAGTTTTCTTATCTGTTTATTCTTTTTTTGTAAGGAAAATATTGCAGTAAATGATAAACTAGTCGTTAAGTAAGCTGAAGTTTGTCGAAAGCTTTACTTGTGATGCTCTGGAATTACCTCCTACTATCTTGATTTTATTTGACCTTGATTTTCCATTTCACTTTTGTAGGATTCTCCTTGTGTGCCGATTGGTATGAGTCCTCGGACTGACGTCCTCCTAAAAGCAGAAAATGTCGTCCTCGAGGCAGGAGGCTGTGCCCTGAGGCTAGCAGGGCTTTATATATCCTCACAATAAGACTACTTTTTATTCCAAACAACAAGCATTGTTAAACATAATTTTTTCCAAACTCTTATACATCAGAGTGAAGAGAACCAGTGCAGTTTGTTTCCTTGATTTACCACACAAAAAGGATCAAGGTCCTCATGTTTTCTGGTTGTCAAAAGGAACTGTAGATGCACGACCAGATCTCATAATCAGTATGATCCATTATGAAGTAAGATCTTCTACTTGTTTATTAAATGATAGGATAGTCGCTAGATGAGTTTGTTGCAGTTAGATTTTTTCAACATATCTCAACCCAACCCATATTTGATCAAACGCCATCCTTGCCCAATTTCATTCCTCTTTACAATTTAAATAAATGCTCAGAATGGTATCCATGCTTATCATTCTGTTGACATAATTAAATTCTATCAAGACCGTCTGTTCTGTTGATCACATGTGGGTGCAATGGTATATCAGGGATATGTTTTTTATCATCTACTTGTGCTATTTGCAGGATGCTGCTTCGCTTGGAATTGCCATCATGAAGAGGAGACTTCGCGGGCGTGTCTTTGTGGGCTGTGACAACCAACCTCTGTCCAGGTCACTACAACCTTCATTTTTTTTCAGCTCGCCGCCTGCTCATCTAAGTTCAGTTTTGCTCTGCCTTGCAAGTGTGTTGAGATGAGTTTGGGAGCTTTGCAGGCAAGAAATAATGGACCGTGTTAACAGGAGCGGGAAATTTGATGGCAAGTTTGAGGGCTTCACAGGTTAGTTGTTCAGTCTAGCTGTTTTTCTTGGGGGGTTTATAGCACACACGATTACAAAGTCTGCATCTTCCTTGGCTTCAGGTACAGACGGTCCATTGGGGAAGAGGATGGATAATTCCAAAACTCGGGCTGAGATCGGCTGGGAGCCCAAATATCCTAGTTTCACAGAATTCCTTGGTCTCAGCAATTGACATCTTGCCAGCTGCAACATCCCTCTGATTCCATATGTAAATCAATACCGATTTGATAGCAGATACAATCTGCATTATGAATTTCTTCGACAGTTGTCCTAAAGTTCCTCCTCCTTATGTTAGTGTAAGCATGAGTAGGTACCTCCAAAGTTATCTGGACTCTTTGATCGGTATTAAGTTCAATACAAATATAGATCCAAGCAAAGGGAAGATGTTCATCTCGTATGATAATTTGTCTGAACCTGTACGCAATATCAAGCCTATAGTGTCTCTCCCGTGGATCCCACCTAGTCCTGGGTGGGTCAATTGAACACTGATGGCTCATTTGCTATAGATGGGATGGCAGGTGCAAGTATGGTTCTAAGAGGTGCCGATGGATCCATCATTTTTTTTCAGCTTGCAGGGAGCTGAGATCTTGTCGGGATGCGCTTGAGGCGGAGCTTTGTGCGTGTATGAAAGGACTCTTGTTTGCTACTCGGAGAAGTGACCTCCCTACTGTGATTGAGATGGATTCGATGGTGGCAGTCTCTATGATTCAAAATCATGAAATTGATAGATCTGTTTATTCCTCGCCTGTGATGGAAATTAGACATCTTAGAGGTCTTCAACATACTTGTATTACTCATATTAACCGTACGGAGAATAAGGTTAGCGACAACTTGGCTGGTTTTGCTAGAGTAGAGAGAAGGACAATGACTTGGGTTGGATCAGGTCCCCTGGAAGCAGTAGAACACTACCTTTGAGTAATGCAAGTTTTGTTTTGCAAAAATCTTTTTTTTTCTAATAATAAAGCACGGATTGACTCCGTGGGTTCACCGTCACAATACGCTTCTTCCCGTGAATTTACGTTTTCAGTTTAAATTTAAAACATATACGCGAGGTGGTACTAAAGATTGATTTATTATAACATATATGCCCGTGCGTTGCAACGGGGTAATAAAGATTGACATTATTCTACTGGCAAACTCAATCACAATACCTGTATGAATTTCATAGAAATTTTGTTAAAAAAATTCTAGCTAAGTCAACCATATAACACCCATTTGTGAAAAATTTCCAGCTAGGTCGACCATGCATATAATACACACATCTTGATCTTTTATCAAAACCACAGAGGTAAGTAAATTCCTATAACTGTAGATAAAACTACAATATATCCACCTAGATGAAATTGTATTACATCAATTTGTGCACACTCATTGCTCCAAAAAGATTGAGATGTAGTTACCTAACAGAAGTTGACTTCCAACATGAATTCAGTCAATTACTTGGTATCACCTATACATACAAAAAGAGAAAAGGTCATCAGTCATTTTCCTACATCTTTATATGTCATCTTTCTATGCCTTAATTTGGATCAATATCCAACCATGAACAATCCTTGTCTCAACCTCATTCTATATTTAATTTAGACCTACAAAAAGCAGCTAGTTTAAGAAAAATACACACTATACTATAAGGTCAGGTAAGTGACGTGTAGTTTTATGTGCATGATATTTTATGAAATTCAACCAGCTAAGGATTAAAAAAAATATGTCTTTTGTTCCGAGCAATCGCAACAATCTACACTGGAATTAGTTAATACTGTGCACCTTCTGTATTTCTGCTGAATCCCGTTGGTCATGGTCATGTACGCATAGAAATCCATAAAACGGAGCACAGGATTGGCAATGTTGTTAATCAGGTGATCAATATGCCCCTTTTGATTTTTGCCGACCCCCATTTGCTCGTATATGGATGCAGGCACATCCATCCAGTTTCTTGCCTACGGTTAATAGAACTCAGAATTCTAACATGCATAGTTCCTCTCCTTGTGCACTGAATAGCATCATGGGACGTTGCTGATGACTGTAGTTAGTGCAACGGCAGCGCTGCCCTGGTGATGCAAGGTGAAGCATATGTGGTCTGCTGTACATAATCCTAATTTATTTTTCTGGAAATCCCAATTGAGCGATCAAGCCTAGAGCAGTCAATGTGTGCACGCATGTAGAATTGGAACAATCGATCTGGCATGTAGAATTGGAATCCATCAACGCATATGCTGCCGAACAACTGACGGATCAACATGGAAGAAACTGCACAGGTATATATATGTCCTAGACTTCCACGGTATTCTTTGCTTGAAAGACTGCAAAGGGAAGCTTTTGGTCTTCAGTCACCATGGATCACACTGGATTTATTGGATTAGCAGTACGCCTTGTTGACTGTGTAATTGGACATATCAGGGAGGGATTAATTGTCATCACCTGTTGGCATGCGGCATGATCTTTTTCAGAGAAAGTTTCTTCGCTTTGCCTGGCTGCCTCCCTCTTTTGTGGAGCAGTAGTACGAAGCTAGCATCAGCCTCCAGGGGATAGAGAGCGAGCCAATAGATCAAAACAACACCGCTGCAGCAGAGGTGGAAAAACGATGGTGCCTTGGCCGCCACCCACCGATCTGATCTCATCAAAACTGAATTGTTAGACCTGTCCAAATTCCTAACCGCCACCTCTTCCTGATTCATATGGAACTATGGATACCTGATCTGAGCACACATCGGCAACCTGCAGGTCTCCCCTCTGAATCTGATCCGAGCAATCGACGTGCAGGTATAGCGCGGCCCTTTTTGGCGCTGGCTGCTTACTCGCCGTCTGACTTCACCGACGCCCTCTCTGGCTGCTACTCGCTGTCCCGAGGCTCTCGTTGCTTGCGTTTGATCCACACTGGAGAAAACAAACAGGAGGCGGCGGCGCCTGCGAGCGGGCCAATAGAGGAGAGGGTTGTCGTCGCCCCCCAGTGTTGCGAGCTGCTGCAAGCCGCGGACCGTGGAGGAAGTTGGCGGCGCTGCCGTGAGCTGTGCTGCTGCAAGGCTGATGACAAGCTGGCTTGCACGACGACGCGACGCTGCAGGACCGAAGGAGGACGAACCCCATACAAAAACGATGAACAAATAAAATCTTCTCTACGTGAGGAGATTGAACCCCACAGGCATACCAGTTTTTATTACTCATTATTAGGAGAAAGGTGACTCTGCCGGAGTCCGGACACCTCATGGGTGCACGAAGTAGTTTGTGTTAGAGATGGTTTCGGGTGCAGGAAGGATTAGATCAAAAAGTGGAAAGATTGGATGGAAGAGGAAGGAGAATAGGTTGGATCAAAGATGAGGAAGGAAACCTGATCCGCTGCGGAACTGCATCGATGTGCTATCGGGGACGTCTCGTGCAGAAAGAAAGAAGCAAAGTAGAGAGGAAGTAGCAGATCGATCGATGATAGAAGAAGGAGACTCGGTCTGGTGGTTAACGCATCAAGTTTTTTATAGGAGAAGGAAGGCCCAACCCAATTTGGAAAGCGACCGACGGCCCAACAATCTTTAACGCAATCAATCTTTCCCTAATAATAAATCAATCTTCAGTACCACCTCGCGTATATGTTTTAAATTTAAACTGAAAGCGTAAATTCACGGGAAGAAGCGTATTGTGACGGTGAACCCACAGAGTCAATCCGTGCTTTATTATTACTAGCACACATGCCCGTGCGTTGCAACGGGAGAGAGAAAAATAAATTTTGCTATGGATCAGCTCTCAAACAAACACGTACTACTAACAATACATGCTGAGTGTGCAACCCGACCACTGGCATATTGCGGCTCACTGATCTGAACTCGTAAGGATAAGCCTAACAAAATGACACGGAAAGATCATGCCAGAACGACATTCTGATGGCCACATCAAAAACGCATGTGCTTCACTGAGGAGCGAATACCAATTTTCATGAAGCAGGCTCGGCCATATTATTGAGACGCACATCATAACTCGGGGCTTGACTGATTTTGGACTGGCCAAACAGTCTGGTGTTGGCGGAGGTCACAGCCATCCCCTTCACTATCCAGTTCTTTGGATCTTTTGTGACCTTGACGCGGGTGAGTATGGTGGCTGGGGGTGGCAGAGATAATCTTATACTCGTGCATGATAAAGTCTTTGCTAAGCTCATCGTGTCAAGGTAGAAGGTGAGGTTATACCACTTATACTTGATGTCCACCTCAACCGTCGCCGTCGAGGTGCACCAGAGTGACGATCGCAAAGTATTCTGCCCCTGCCAGTTGCCACCTTGACTATGCAATTTTAATGGTACCCAAGGAAGAATACTTCGTTGGTGTTGTCAAGATCTTGCTTTTGTCCCCTCGCAAAAAAAAAATATCTTGCTTTTGTAGGAGCTCCCATGGCAATATGCAATGAGACGTGAGCATGCTGTTTGGGGAGGTTGCACACACGGGGAGGAGGAACTACCCAAAGCGACGTTCATAATTTAATGTTACTATTCTTTTGCTTGAAGCAATTGGAGATAAAAAGATCAAATTGGTTGTATTTTAAATACAAATGATCTGACAATTCGTCTTTTTTGCTTGCAGATGTTTTTGTTATAATGTGGAATTGTATGATATGTTAATCATATATAATAGAAAATAGAAACTGAAAGCCAAACTCTATCGAAAAGATATGGTCGACTGTTTGTTTTACTTTTGTTTCAGGATATGGGTGCGTGTGCATCCCATTAATATGTGGATAACTCACCACAAAATGAATAACTCACATGTGCATCTCTCATAGAGCACGCGGCAGAACCTGGCGCCGCCTCGTTTGCCTCGCCTGCGAGCTTGCAACACCCGTCCCGACTACGTGTTGCATTTTGCATTATGTACACCATCTCATGGCAGACTTCACGAAGCTTGCTCCTCTCCGATACAGACCGTACGCACGCGTCGGACTCACACAAACTCCACATCTCCACAGTACAACACATAATGCCCGCACGAACACGCCAGTGACAAGCGAAAGGAGGACACGTGCATGGGCGCATGGCGAAGAGCGGCCGGCACGGAGGAGTGGCGTCGCACCGCTGACATGCAAAGGATGAGCCCGGAGGAGGTACAGGCGGCGGGGGTGTAGGAGTCCAGCCAGCCAGCCGCGGTGGCATCCCACGGAGGTCCTGCACCAGCGAGGTGGCCGCCTGCTGTACGGGCTTGGGACGATGGTGCGGATGGGGTTCGGCATGCATTATCAGTGTCATCAGCTATCTAGAGCTCTACCAAAATCCTGAAAGGCACGACCCAGCACTACGGACACAGAGGTCGCCGACGTGGACGTCGGACACGGCAGTGGCCCATGGGAGATCCTGCACCAGCGAGGTGGTCGATTGCCGCTCGGGGCCGGGACGATGCCGCTGATGGGGTTCAACATCATTGTCGTCATCGGCTATTTGGTGATGTATCACTATCAGAAGGCAAGGCCCGGCACTACATATAGCCACGGAGGTTGTCAACGTCGTTGTCTGGCACGGCGACCCTGCCATCGGCCTCCTGGCCGTCTAACTGAAATATTTCTTCAAGGGCCTTGCTATCAAGCGCCATTCTGAAACCGCACGCGCGCCTGACATGATTGGGCGATCCAATTTATATGAATCAGAATTTCGTATGGATGCAAGTAGCACGATTTAATTCTGAATTTGCTTGCTGGGATTTCTTCACCGGGAAGGTTAGGCCGGCCCTCCTCCAGCACCGAGCTCGCCTCCAAAGCTTCGATCTCGTTGGTTCGGCGGGGGAGCTGTCCTGACTGGGGCGATGAGTCCATCGTGATACTGCAGTCACCCATCCTGCTACTGCATAGTGTGCCTGCCTGCACGCTCCCACGGCGGCGCCCAGCTCACGCCCGCCTTAAAGGAATTCCTTGGTGTGTTAATTGGTCTCTGGAGTGTCATCGTCGCCGCCCATGATGATTTCTTGTGAACTGGGGATGCAAAATTAAGCAGGCGAATATGAATTTCATGGTGCAGGAGGAGACCTCGTGAGACGGCGATGCTAGCGGTCGGCCAAGCTCTGTGCGCCCATGCTCGTCGTCGGGCTCCACGATTTGGTCTCATGTGCCGTAGTGCCTAGGGTACCGAGTGCTCGCCGTCCGGCAACACTGCACGACGTGCACGGGGCGATGGAGGCCAATCCCACCCAGATCGAGACCATAGGCCGTGCTTGGAAGAAGTAGAGGAGGAGGCTTAGTTGCGGCTGTATTTATTGAAGGAGGGCCGGCCGTAGCTGGGTGTATTTGTGTCGTTCACGGCAAGTTGTGGCACCTTATTGTATTAGGACTTTGCTACGGGCTGTGTTAGCCCTTGATGTGGCCCAGGGAGTCTGGCGGGGAAGGGAGCAGGTGTGATCGTTCGATGCACCCGATGTGGTTCCTCGAATTAGTACCACCTTGAGTATATGTTTTAAATTCAAACTGAAAGCGTAAATTCACGGGAAGAAGCACATTGTGACGGTGAACCCGACAAAGTCAATCCGTGCTTTATTATTAGGGAAAGATAGCACAAATGCCCGTGTGTTGCAACGGGAGAAAACATTGGTTCTTACGACTCAAAATTGGCCAGGTCGAACACAGTCTAGCTGCGTGCTAGTGCTCCAAATCTTCTACTGGAAACTTTCATTTCCACTGGCGTTGATGCTCGCACAACCACAGTTGTCTGACTTCATCGCTAGGGCTGCTTTGTTATGGGCAAATGGTTAGACATGTACTTGTTTTAACTACAAAATTTAAGTAAAAGAAGCACAATCCACAATAGCACATTCTCTAGAAAAAACTAATTATGCATAAGAGCACAAGCTTGCTGCCCAATAACGCAATCTCCAAGAAAAATAGCCATTTCTTTTAGGGCTATATACACAGAAAATAGCGAGGTAAAAATTCTTCACAGAGAATGCACATTGGTACTTTTGGATTTTTGGATAAAGAAATGCTTATGATGGCACAACCGATATATGCACATAAGATGATTCTAGGCAGCTAATTGTCTATTTTTAATGAACTAAGAGGGCCTGATGTACTATTTTCTAATTAAAAACTTTTAGGCAAAATAAGTAAAGTTTGGATGGATGAGAAAATTAATTGGAGAAGCAGATGATTAGAAGTTGTATCCAGGCCATTGTTGTACGTACGTGTTTAGGCGGTATGCAGCATCAATTTGTATCTGAGCAGCCCGGCGTCTTGTCCTTGCCGTGTCCGCCTGCACAACTTCGGCCGGCGTCGTGCCGGCGTGCAGGATTGCATCAACATGTTGTCTTCACCGCTGTGTCCGAGCAGCCCAACGTCTCGTCCTTGCCGTGTCCGGCTACAACTCCGGCGTGCAGTACCGACCATGCTTCCTTTCTCTCGTTTTCCTGTGCTTCCTTTCTCTTTCTCAGCTCATTGTTTGTTTCATGGGACGGCTGGTTGATGTTACAAAGAACTTCAAAACGTATATAAACTGATGAGAATCGATTTAACAGGGCGAGGTGGGACTATTGTGAAAATAATAAGCAAGCAACAAACTATTTTTAGCGGCCTTTGTAAGTCGAGGCGTGGCTGCCGGCCATAAGGCCCAGCAGCGTAGCGAGCTGGCAAGTCTCCGGTGATAATTGGGCTACGGTGCGATTTTGGGGAATAGATGGGCTAACGCCCAGGTGTGAACGACCAGCCTATGCGAACCATAGATGGGCTGAGGCGCGGGCGGGGGCGACCAGCCTAACCGGGACGGACTGCTGGGGACGAACAAAGGTTTGAGGAATTGAATCGTTTTAGTACCACCTCGCTTATATGTTTTAAATTCAAACTGAAAGCGTAAATTCACAGGAAGAAAGCGTATTGTGACGGTGAACCCGACAAAGTCAATCCGTGCTTTATTATTAGGAAAAGATAGCAAAAGGGCCCGTGCGTTGCAACGGGAAAAAATATCACATGTTCAAGATTTTAGCAATCCAATCACCGACTTGCATATGTCTAGTTCATTCAAGCACGGGTTCTTCTGCCATGACCTCTAAGCTCATCATGGCTTCAACACATATGCCAGATTATTGCTATATCTCACCGTTAGTCTTTTTAATTTTGAAGAGGCTTGTTGATTGTCTATTTGGGACATATATAAATTGATGGGATCATATGTAAATTTGCGAAGTGGTACGCATTTTTTGGAGTAGATGATACTTCTAATTAATAAAGAATTTTTTATGATATCGAAAGCTGGCAAATGACCCAATAAAGAGAATAGTAAAATGGATGTGGCTGAATCATCTTCTAAAAATAGGGATGTGGCTGAATCATAGGCAGCCCGTGGCACTGAAATAAAGGGTCGCTTTCCCCTAAAAAATGAAATAAAAAACATTCTTTCTATAAAAAGGCAGCTTGTAATGCGCCCAAGTGAGGAGAGGCCGAGCTCTTCCCCGTGATGCCATCTCCGCCGCCTTCCTCTCGGCTCCAGCCGGCGAGCCCAACTGTCCGCTATAACCTCGCGTCGCCGCCCTTCTCTATGCATTCTCCCTTCCCTTCCTCCCTCTCCATGGTCCCCTTCTTCTCCCGTATCTCTCCTCTCTCATCTCTCTCTCCTCCCTGTTGTTCCTTATCCCTACTGCTCCTGTACAATGCAGCGATTTGATGGGTAAAGAAGCGTGTCTATCGATTGGAGAATAATTTTATTTGATCGGTGATTGATGTAAAAAAATCCTATTCGGTGAGTGCTCTCCCGTGTCCAGCCCGCTCGGGTGCCCATCGCATTTGCATCTGGCTGTAGACAACGATTCCATGAGCCCTCTCGCACGGACGACGAGTGTCGTCTTACCCCCACACGCATCGTTGTTTGTCCTCCGATATTATCTTTCTTCTTAACCGCCCTCATCCTCGTCTCTCCCCCATGCCTTTTCTCCCCACACTCTTGATTCTCTCTTCCTTCTCTCCCCTTTTCCCTGTCCAGCGGGGAACTACCACCGTGCGCAGCACTCCCAGTCCCCCCTCAACGGTCGCCACTGCTTCAAGACCTTCCCCGTAGGCTCTCATTCCAGATCGGATCGGATCGAGGCCACCACCGAGCCTCCCGAGCGCCTCCTTTCTCCTTCTTCCTCCACCATATTTCTTTTTCGGTTGGCCATGAGCCATCCAGCAGGGGAGCCTAGCCGCTGCCTTCCAGGTCGCTGGAAGCCGGCACCCGTCCCGTCGTCCCCCCTTCGACCGACGCCGATAGAGCTGCCATTGACCGTCCCGAGCCGTCCCTCGCGCGCGGGGGGGGGGGGGGGGGTGTCTCTGCTTGCCATCGACCGTCCCAGGCCATCCCTCGCGGGCGGGACGCCTGTGTCTCTGCTTTTCCTGTGTCTCTGCCAATTATTTGGTATTCCCAAGGTTTTCCATCTGAGTCGAGGGATTTGTAAACCCCCCCTGCGTTGCAACGAAAGAAAATAAAAACACATACTTCTAGTACAATATAAGCACAACTTAAGATCCCTCCATAGGTTCATCTTATATATTTCAACATTGGCCACATCCGTGTTGTCGCTTATCCTCTTTCCTGCCAACCATGGTCGTGGTGTCCACCTGATCGCAATGTGTCTGAACGTGGCCAATCCCAAGGTGATGGTCCCGGCCACTACCTAAACGCTAAACCCATACACACTTTCCGTTGAACAACATCGTCGCAAGTGAATGTCTAACAATTCTAACCTAATATCGTCGAGCTGGACATGCCCTTCCCGAGCCACGGCCTGCACCTAGTACATATACCATCTCTCATACGCCCATTCACTTTTAAATTGTATATTTGTTTTTGAAAATGCATCGACATTCTTTTTGAAATACATAAATATTTTTTAAATCACATGAATTTCTTTAATTACAAAATATTAGTAAGCATGTGAACACTTCTTAGAATTTTTTTTGCGAATAGAACACTTCTTAGAATTACATGAACAAACTTTTCTTGATAAAAAGGTGAACAAATTTCAATTGGTGTGAGCATTATTTTGATATATGAACACTATTCTTAAAACTACATAAACATTCTAAAATTCATGAACGATTTTTAAAAACTACTCCCTCCGTCCGGAAATACTTGTCGGAGAAATAAATGTATCTAGACGTATTTTAGTTCTAGATACATCCATTTTTATCCATTTCTCCGACAAGTATTTTCGGACGGAGAGAGTACATGGCATTTTTTTAAAGGCACCACCACATAAAATTAGAACATGCATAAATTGGATTTTAGATGTGTGGCAAGTGATCAGATTACACGTCTGCACGTCTAATTTTTTTTCTTGCTATAGTGAACGGGAGGAGAGCTATTCTCAATGATTTACTCTAGTTGTGCCCTGAGCCTGTGCAATTTTCTCGTTCGTGACTACGTGGCTCAGTAAGGAAAAAAAGGGCACTACGTGGAGTGCTACACGAAGGATATTTTGCTTTGACTGGTCAAAGCCCATCGCCAAGCGAAGCAAACCGTACAGCGCCGGAGCATTGCGCGACTGCCGGCGTCCTCGCCGCGCACGATAGTTGGGCTTGATTTGCTGTGCCAGCTCATGGGCTTCGTTCGCTAGGCCTATTCTGGGTATGGAAGGAAACTGAAACTGTGACAACGAAAACTGGACGGACGAAATTTAGTACCACCTCGTGTATATGTTTTAAATTTAAACTAAAAGCGTAAATTCATGAAAAGAAACGTATTGTGACGATGAATCCGACAAAGTCAATCCGTGCTTTATTATTAAAAAAATTTAGGGAAAAGATAGAACATATGCCCGTGCGTTGCAACGGGAAGGATAAATTGCTCGGCTTGCGGTTAGACCATGTTTTCTCGTCTCAGTATTCCACTGTCAACCCACATTACCCAAAAAATAAGGATTATGTGTGTTAGAGGACCTCATAATAATCCTCATATAGATCCTCCCATTAATAGCCCACAATTCCTTTTTACAATGCATGTAGACGTCATGCATCTCATTCCTTTTAATCATCCAATTCCTTCCATCCTTTCATGTATGGCAATATCCTTGCATCCCATAAATAATCCTCAAATCCATCCTTCCTTTCATAGCCCGAAATTCCTTTTTTTACAATGCACGTATGCAACGTCATGCACCTCATTTTCCTTTTAATTATCCGTTTCGACCGTCTAATCCCAGACCTCATCTTAGGGCTTGTTAATTGTCTACATACCGACGTATATAAATTGGTGCGTTCTGATATACTATAGCGAGGTGGGACTATTGATTCAGAAAAGAACATTATAACACAAGGAAAAGCTAGCTTGCTGGTTGCCTTCTTAGATTTGGAAACGGAATAACCTAAAAGCTGGGTCTCGGAACAGAATTTGTACCTCATATCGAAATATTCTAGTCTTTTTGCTAACGTGGACTCTTGGCGTGTTGGTATGGCATGTGTCTCATGTTCTGGTCGGGGGTTCGATTCCATGACCTTTTCTTTTTCTATCGGACAAATCACGGAAAGAAGCGTATTGTGACGGTGAACCCGACAAAGTCAATCCGTGCTTTATTATTAGGGAGAGAAGAGAGGAGAGATAGCAAAAAGGCCCGTGCGTTGCAACGAAAAAAAAGACCTAGCACCATAAATAAGCATATCTCAAGGCCCCTTAGCAGACTTGCACGCACTAAATATGCAATACTCGACAGGGGGCTAACGCCCACAGTTCCTACTAACACTGACAGTATGTATCATGTCCTACAACTCTTGAATCGCCAAGGTCCTTAAGCTAGGACAAAAGTATATAGCAACATGAAAATTAAAAAGAGATCAACATGCTAAAGCATAGGTCCTCCTGCAGAATGGAAATGTAAATCTGGAAAAAGAAGACATTATAGTGAAAGATGAGCAACATTAGATCAATTGTCTAAATTGTGATCAAACACTGTAGAGATATATGATATGACAACAACACTGAGAATGTGATTGTTGTGAAACTTCAACGCGATTGTGCAGTACCTACTGAAGAACACCTTTGTGACATGGAAGTAACTACCATATTTATGTGGCCATCCTTTTTCTATGTGAGCAAATCCAAATCAACCAAAGATATCTGAAACCACTCAATGTCTCGGTAGGCATATTTGTCATCTGACATATTTATCGTATCTCGATGCTTCACTCTTGATTCTCTTGAATCCATCAGAATGGTCTTCTTGGCGCGGACTTTCTCCTT
The DNA here is from genome assembly GCF_002575655.3 of Aegilops tauschii subsp. strangulata. Taxonomy (NCBI): domain Eukaryota; kingdom Viridiplantae; phylum Streptophyta; class Magnoliopsida; order Poales; family Poaceae; genus Aegilops; species Aegilops tauschii. The sequence continues at coordinate 110,062,906 of NC_053038.3, read as the reverse complement.
CATCTACTAAAAACCTGATGTCATCAAAAAGACGAATCAGCTTGTACACAAAACATTACATCACTGACAAATTTCTAAGATCAATATATACTCCTCGTTGTGAAGAGTTAGAGCATATCCAAACTGAGAACAGTTAGAATATATCTAGCTAATCCTAACCGAGAAGAGTTAGAATATATCCAAACTTCCTAGCGAGACGTATGTATTTCTAGGAAGCTTAGGCCGGGTTACAATTATGTATGTAATGCCTTAGGAAAATCAAATAAAACAACAGTAAGGGAGCTAGCTACCTCACCCTTTGGTTCAAAGTTGCACAGTCTTGATGCCCGGGAGGAACATGCTGCCCAGAAACAAAAGTTTTTGTTTTCGTAGAAAAAACTTGTTTGTAAGCATGACTGAAAGTACTACCTTGGGTGCGGTATGGGCTGTCCTCATCCTGGTCTTCCAACGTGCTCAGCTTTGGCGGCAGCTGGCGACGTGGTTGCGAGGCTTGGGGGCCATGGCGATGACGTCGTCCAGGATGGCACACAAGCCTGTCAAGCTCGAGGATAGGGGGCTTCGGCAGTGGCAAAAGGATGCGTGTGTGGATGCTCCCTTAGCAGGCGTCGTTGTCGACCTGCTAGTCAACATTCTTCTCTTGCTCTGGTTCTGCTATTATGCGGGCATGTGGTGCTTAGTTTTAATTTCCCTGTCATTCTTGGACCATGACTGATCAATCACCACCATACATTTACATGATCTATTACTCCGTACTTGTTACTCTTGTTTCTTTGCATTGTTTGCTGCGAAAATTATAACTTTGAGGTGCAGATTCACAAGAATGACAGGACAATATTCAAAATATTTTTTTGAGCTTTGTTCATACGAAAAGTAACATTGTAGGTTGGATTGCTAGCTCAAGGTGCATGAGAGATCTAAAAAAACGAAAATCTCCAAGGATCTTTTACCCACGTGCACACACAAATGGGCACACAACCAAAACTTATATCCTTTTAGTCTGTTGGAAAATGAAGATACTAATATGCTGGAATACTAACCTTCAGAAAACTCCCAATCGTCATTCTGTACGCACCTATACAGGGGCATTCTATGTACTTCTCCCAATCATCAATCTGCCGGGAAACTAATTATGGGCTGCATAAGCTACCGGATTCACAGAAATATGATGCACGTGTTGTTGGAGTTGCAACCAAAACAATCATTCATGCTCATCTTCTCTGAAGTTTGAGGCAGTGGTTCTGTGAAGTCTTGCTAGCTGGTATAAAATGCGAACTTATTATATTACCACTGCCAACCACTAATGCGAATTCTTGACCTTGTTTCCCTCAAAAACAATATTTCTCCACATGAAGTTATTTATAAAAAAGGGACAACTTTCGTGGTTCTAAAATTAAAACTACAAAAATAATATATAGCTCAAACTCATGCACACCTTCAGCTAAATAACTACAGAGACTCTGAGTGCAACCATCCATGCAGCATTGGTCTTACAAACAGCTCAATTATAAACACACCTGGGTCTGGCACTCTTGCTCAATGGATCTACCAGCCTCAGCTTCCCCCGCTGTTGCTATCTTCCATATTTTAATCTCCTCTCCAGTAGCTGTGTTATGTCCATTATCAGACCCTCGACCTGAAGAATGCATCAAACACAGTTATGTGATGCCTCGTTGGCTCCGAAGTAGTATACTTTTTTTCCGAGAAAACAGAGAAGTAGTATACTTGAAACATCATAACACACATGAGAACATTACAATTTCGTACATTATAGACAACTAATGGCTTGACTAAACTAACCAAGAACATGTTATGTTTGGTGTTTTGACAGCAAGCCATACTGCCATACACAGAGTAAGAAGCACATGTTATGGTTGGTGTTATGTTGGCTACTCTTCCAACTCAGTAGCGTCCCTGCCCGTATGGATCACCTAACCTTCTTCATAGGTGTCACTACCAGAAAAAACCTACACACACCATGGCCGCCGCCATGTCTACGGAGTCATGCATGCTACGGATCTCAGGCTCGACCTCACCTATCTCCTCCTCAACCGTGTAGTTGCAGAGGCGGCCGGCCAGGCGGCATGCTACTGCCAACGCCCCACTGGTGATCAGCATCAGGATGACCTTGGCGTAAATGAAACGGTCTTTCCCCTGTTCTTTCAGCGGGAGGTATACTTTCCCAAAACTGAACATATGGACTTCTCATGACAAAATATTTGAACCCACCCAAGGATTTGAACTTATTTGTAGCGTGTATATATATTTTATTGTTTGTTAAGTAGCTGGGGGGATGATCTCCCTTTAATCTGAATAAGAAAAGTACAAAAGTTGTTTATCACTCTATCCAAAATTTCACCACTACTATATTGTTCCTGTAGTTTCGGTCTATTCCGAAAAATTGTAGCATCATTATTACCAACGTTCAGTAGCTCATTGCCTCTATATAAATTGGCCTTCTAGATTGTGATTCCACTCTTTTATAAATATTTGTAGGCCTTGAAAAGCATATTAACAAATAGGTGGCTAACACAAACTTGCAAGTAGAGCATGCTGTATGAGAGTGAGAGAGAGAGAGACAGAGTAGGAGGAGAGAGAGAGAGAGAGAGAGAGAGAGAGAGAGAGAGTAGGAGGAGAGAGAGGTGGGGCTGCACCGTGCGTTACACATGAATATTCTTGTGGACATTGTATCAAACACATGTCCTACAATTTGATGCAAAAACAAATCTCTAATGGTTGGGCAGAACAACGAATCAAAGGAGCAGCCAGAGCTCTCACCAGCAGGCCACATGGAGGAGGAGCTGCGCTGGTCAATGGGACGGAGCTGGGAGGAGACGTGTCCCAGTCCCAACGTGGTCGGGGGCGGCGCGACTCACGGGGAGTGGAGTAGGGAGGACTCGCCGGGGCGCGTGGCCGGGAGGAGGCTAGTGGCGCGTGGCCGGGAGCGCCGCACATCGCCGGCGGCACAGCAGCGAGGAGGCGCGGGGTGGGGCGATTGGCTGGGAGCGGCTAGTGGGCTGGGATCGGGGCAGGAAGACGATGGCGTAGGTGGGGCCGTGGGGGTGGATGTGTCGGGATTTAGGTTGGCCTTTTCTTATTTTTATTATTAACGCTTTAGTACCACCTCGTTTATATTATGATTTTGTCCATACAAATTGTAAAAGCGTATTATGACATGAGAAGAAAACGTATTACGACGGTGAACCCGACAAAGTCAATCCGTGCTTTATTATTAGGGAAAGATAGGGAAAGATTATTATTATTATTATTATTATTATTATTATTATTACTAGCACAAATGGCCGTGCGTTGCAACGGGAGTGTAGAAAAAATATATAATGTTGCAATAGTTTGTATGAAATGACGGGGTGAGGAAAAAGGTGAAAGACGAAGCTTCGGAGGCTCGCTGGTCTAAACTTGTAAGGATGATGCTAACAAAATGATTAAAAAAATGACACAAATTTTTTACTTAGGAACAACATTCCGATGACCTCGTCATGGTGATGCCAAACTTGGCAACATCTGGTTCAGATCCACATATGGCATAGATCTTGGTGTGTGTCCAATGAAACAATCAGATGAAAGAGAATGTCTAGATTGTTGACGGTATCTAGATCAGTATATTGGTGTGAGTAATTGGAAAATTTCTTGTTGAGCGCTACATAGGCTTGCGGCGGTCGATCCATATTAAATGACAAGATTCATCATTCATGATGCATGATTTGAAATCTTCTTTCATTGAATGGATTATAATCATTACATGTGCTTTGACACGGAGCAAATGTTAGTTGCTATGATTAGTGGTTTACCCGATTGATAAAATCGGTTGCGGGACTGAGGCCACTGATAACAAAAACGGTATATTTTGAGGGCAGATTTTTGGACTTAGTTCGAGACATGAGACATGATCCCAAATCAATTGATCTAGGTGAAGAACAATGAATTGACCGAGCTTAGTTCGAGATACATGCCATTATCCCAAATCAATTGATATAGGCGAACCATGCTAGTTTCATATAATTACTTCGCACTCATATTTAAATTAGAACAATATCAATAAGTAATATAGCATTCTCATCAATCTAGAGTAGTCGGAGCAGCAAGTATACCAACTTGGTACCAACAAGCAAAACATGTATCTTTTGTATTTTGGTGGATCGTTTGTGTTCTGGTAAACGTTGATTGAAGTCCAAGAAGAGACCATCTCGTCGTGATCAGGCAAGACTGCCTGGATGCCATCCGGATGTGGTCGTGTCCCTCTCTCCAGACATAAACGGTACTCTTCATCTTACTGGACACCGGCTAAAAGAATCTGACAGAACACAAACCGTGCTATTGATGAATTTTCGATCACATCAGACACAAACATGCAATGAATTTTGGAGCCGAATCATGACCTTGGCAAGAGGCTTAGGGTACTCCACATAGTTGCAGGCTTCCTTGGCTAACTAAGCGGTTTCATTTTATGCCAAAAACTTGTAGATTAATAACAGAAATAATGTAGTACTTGTCAATGTGTGTGAGCAAATACCATAGGCCAACATATGCATATCACATTCGATGTGAAGAGAAAACATGTGAAAAAGCAATAAGCATTAATCTCACACAGGATGGATCAAGAAACAAATTAATCCGTGTTGTTCGACAGCTCCAATTAGCTGTTCATAAAGAAAAAATAATCAGGATTTGGGGCTCACATGTGGGTAAGGGGAAAAAATCCCCATTAATCTTGGCCACCGCACGACAAACTTATCACTGAAGCGCGCCAACGCAAAGGAATATTTATAACTTTTAAAACTAATCTAGTCGAGCTTGACCTAAGGGCCGCCCTACATGAGCTACCCCTGCACCTATTCCATACACCATCCCTCATAATCCAACTCGCTTTTAATAGTATTTTCTTCATAATGCATAAACATACTTTTTTAGAACACACGAAAATTTACTTGAGCCACATAACCTTTTTAAAATACAAACATTTTTTAACTTGCAAACACTTTTACAATTACATGAACACATTTTGAAAAAGGATGATTTTTGTGGGAAAAAATGTGGACAATATTTCAATACATAAACTCTTTTTGAAAAACAATACATACATTTTTAAATGCAAGGGAACTTTTTTAAAATCACTTTTTTTTTCAAAAAGCACGAACACATTTTAAATTACACAACCATTTTTTAAAGCATACAGACACTTTTAAAATTATATAACCAGATTAGTGGGAAAATACTAACCACTAATTCTATAGCATCCACGTAAATAACACGTCAAGTTGATAGCTGGAAGAAATACGCCCACCTGGGCGCCCCTTCTGCATCCATCCCCGCCGCCGGCAGCAACCTCGTCGGAGCTTCGTCGGAGCACCACCTCGCGCGCCCTCTCTCCTTTCCCCTTTTATTCCTCCCGTTTCATCTACGGGCCCCCAGCCGCCCACCCACAGGAACCAGCCATGCATGGCCGCTCTAAGTCGACGCCAACCGCCGCCGCCGGCGTCTACGAAGAGCTCGCGCCACCGGATACGCTGCCTGTGCCGTGCGCCCATTTCCTCCACCGCAGGCGTTGCCTGCTCATCATCGGTGATATCTTTTTTCTCATTATCATCCATCCATCCATCTTCCTCCTTTCGAGATTTCAAATCAGGCTTCCTCAGTTTTAATCATTTGCCCACCCTTGCCTGATCCCAGCCGGTTTATGGATTTCAACTCCCAGACATATTTAAATCGGTTTATTTAAGTGTAAAGGAGCGAGGTGGGATTATGTAATAGATGGTCAGATGTTCTCTTTTGCACACGATTATTGGTTAGCTGGGTTGGACGCCCCCTTTTCAATTCAATGTCAGCCAGGTTGAGTGTTCGCATCGTTGTTTGCCAGATTTGTTTGATGGGCTGAGGCCCATGTTAGCTGCATAAATTTTCCTCTGCTCGAACGACGTACGAACCATGCGGACAATGGAAACTTGACGATGGAACCAAAAAGGGATCAAATTATGGTGGGAAGAAGCAATAGCCTTTTTATTAAATTTTATATATATATATATATATATATATATATATATATATATATATATATATATATATATATATATATATATATACACACACGGTGGGAAGAAGCAATAGCCTTTTTATTAGTAGGTATAGATATAGATATAGATATAGATATTATTATTATTATTATTATTATATTATTATTATTATTATTATTATATTATTAGGGAAAGATTAAGGAAAGATTGATTGCGTTAAAGATTATTGGGCCGTCGGTTGCTTTCCAAATTGGGTTGGGCCTTCCTTCTCCTATAAAAAACTTGATGCGTTAACCATCAGACCGAGTCTCCTTCTTCTATCATCGATCGATCTGCTACTTCCTCTTTGCTTCTTTCTTTCTGCACGAGACGTCCCCGATAGCACATCGATGCAGTTCCGCAGCAGATCAGGTTTCCTTCCTCATCTTTGATCCAACCTATTCTCCTTCCTCTTCCATCCAATCTTTCCACTTTTTGATCTAATCCTTCCTGCACCTGAAACCATCTCTAACACAAACTACTTCGTGCACCCATGAGGTGTCCGGACTCCGGCAGAGTCACCTTTCTCCTAATAATGAGTAATAAAAACTGGTATGCCTGTGGGGTTCAATCTCCTCACGTAGAGAAGATTTTATTTGTTCATCGTTTTTGTATGGGGTTCGTCCTCCTTCGGTCCTGCAGCGCCACGTCGTCGTGCAAGCCGGCTTGTCATCAGCCTTGCAGCAGCACAGCTCACGGCAGCGCCGCCAGCTTCCTCCACGGTCCGCGGCTTGCAGCAGCTCGCAACACTGGGGGGCGACGACAACCCTCTCCTCTATTGGCCCGCTCGCAGGCGCCGCCGCCTCCTGTTTGTTTTCTCCAGTGTGGATCAAACGCAAGCAACGAGAGCCTCGGGACAGCGAGTAGCAGCCAGAGAGGGCGTCGGTGAAGTCAGACGGCGAGTAAGCAGCCATCGCCAAAAAGGGCCGCGCTATACCTGCGCGTCGATTGCTCGGATCAGATTCAGAGGGGAGACCTGCAGGTTGCCGATGTGTGCTCAGATCGGGTATCCATAGTTCCATATGAATCAGGAAGAGGTGGCGGTTAGGAATTTGGACAGGTCTAACAATTCAGTTTTGATGGGATCAGATCGGCGGGTGGCGGCCAAGGCACCATCGTTTTTCCACCTCTGCTGCAGCGGTGTTGTTTTGATCTGTTGGCTCGCTCTCTATCCCCTGAAGGCTGTTGCTAGCTTCGTACTACTGCTCCACAAAAGAGGGAGGCAGCCAGGCAAAGCGAAGAAGCTTTCTCTGAAAAAGATCATGCCGCATGCCAACAGGTGATGACAATTAATCCCTCCCTGTCCAATTACACAGTCAACAAGGCGTACTGCTAATCCAATAAATCCAGTGTGATCCATGGTGACCGAAGACCAAAAGCTTCCCTTTGCAGTCTTTCAAGCAAAGAATTCCATGGAAGTCTAGGACATATATATACCTGTGCAGTTTCTTCCATGTTGATCCGTCAGTTGTTCGGCAGCATATGCGTTGATGGATTCCAATTCTACATGCCTGATCGATTGTTCCAATTCTACATTCGTGCACACATTGACTGCTCTAGGCTTGATCGCTTTCAGAAAAATAAATTAGGATTATTGTAACGCTCCGAGACCGACGCTTCAGAAGACTTCCTTATTTTCATGATCGCCATGTGTTCCTTTTGGTGCTTGCTCTTTTATTATTGCATTGCATCATGTCATCATGCCATCATGTCATTAATCTTTGCACCAAAACTCAACTAAATAAATTGTATGGATCTTCGATCCATTTAAATCGAGGGAAGGGTGACTTCTCTTTATAACATATCCTCCCAATATTAGGGAGCTATATTAAATTATTCCATTAATTGGAGTTCACCATAACACACTTGCAAATATCCCAATGCCTTTGTTATCTTAATTCTTGGTCTCCAACCTCGTCATATATTTTTCATCATATTCCGGAGCTCCACCAAAAATCCGAACATTTTTGGACCTTCCCAACACTCACTTCCTATTCAAATCATTTGAATTCAAATCAAATGAGTTTGAATTTAAATCTTTTAATCATGGCATTTTCTATTTTCTCGGAACAAGCACATTTTTATGAGCCCGGGAAAATTGTCCGCATGCGCAAATTCTTTCTCTAACCCTCTCTTTCTTTTCCTTTTCTCTAATTCTTTTCTGCCAGAGAAATAAGAGAGTATGAGAAATAAGTGAGAGAGAAGAGAGAGACCCCCAGCCCCAACCGGCCATCTAGGCCCATCCGCAGCCAACTCCTCCATGGCCCAAGGCCCAGCTCGCCCCAACTCTTAACCCTAGCGAGCATCTCCCCTCTCCCTCTAGTTCCCTCTGCCCGCCGTCACACACACACGCACGCATCGAGCCAGAGCCTCCTGCTCGATCCCCATCTCTCCCTCCTCTCGCTCTCTTCCTCGTGCCGATCCCCATGGCCCCGACGACCGCTCCTTCCTCTCCTCGGCGTCCGCCCCCGCTCAAACATCTCCGCCGGAGCACGCCCGCTGAGCTCCGCCGCGCCCCCTCGTCGGCCCTCCTCCGCGCCGTTGCCTCGCCAGGACGCCGCGCCTGGCCTCCCGCGCCGCCACTGGAGGCCAACTCCGGCGCCCCCTGCCTCGCGTCGCCCTCTGCTTCCTTCTCCGTCGCGACGCCTCCCCTTCTCCTGCTCCTACACCGCCCTGCTGCCGGCCAAGACCCGGCTTCCGACGACAGCATCAGCCCCGAGCTGCCACGCCTCCACGTCGTCATCCGCATCCCCAGTCTCCTCGCCGGTGGCATGCAGTTCCAGCAGACCCCGCGCGCCCTCTCCTTCCCTTCCTGCCTCGCCCTCGGTGCTTCGTCCCCACCTCCGGCGCGCCAAGCCCGTTGCCTCCCTGCCATGGCCGCGTGTCGCCCCTCTCCTTCGAGCGCCGCCCGGCCTCCCCGTCCTCTGCGTCGCCTTCCTTCCCTTCCTCTGTCACCGTGTCGTCGTTCTGGCCGTCGAGCCATCTCCTCCGTCCATCCCCATCGCCCCGCTGCCGCGCCGTCTTCTTCACCTCCGTGCCTGCTTGCTGCAGCTGCCACACCCTGCCTCTTGGTGTTCTGCACCACCACCACGTCGTGGCCGTTGTTGTTGCTTCACCGTCGGGCACGAGTTGCCTTGCTGCTGCACAATCCAGAGGCCCTTTGTCTTGCTTCGTTTTGGATCGGCCAGTACGAGACGCCAAGTGCCGCACCGGACGCCAAGTACCTCTAGGAACGACACTGGATGTAAACGAACGTGTACAACTTTCATCCGTGCATGTCTCCAAGTACCACGACATTGACGGCCCTACAAGTTCAACAACCGTTGCCGCGTACGACTACCGTCGACCCTCGAAGACTCCGTGGACGTCAAGTTCCTCGCCGTGACCCCGAACATCTACAGAGTGTGTACGACTACGAAACATGTACCACTACTTCCACTACCGTCGCGAGAACGACTACTTCCCCTACGACACGTGAACAACTACTTCCACTTCGAACGCGTTCCGCCCCGAATGCACGCTTCGAAGGTATAACCCCGAGACGACGTCCGAGAACGAATGCGTGTGTGTTGTAAGAGATGCTCGTGTTTGCACCGTTTCCGAGAGAGGTCTTTGCACGTTCCTCGATTGCCATGCCGCCGTACCGTGGGAACCCGGAATCCGGGAGCACCCCACCATCCTTGCATGACACGCTCACGCCCACTTCTTTTGCACCAGTATCTCCGTGAGCTATCGGAACCGATATGTTGCCGTGGCACCATTTCCGTTTCACCGCCGTGGCACCCTTGTTCTTCCACCACGGCGACAAATGCTTCATAACATGCTCATGTCAACATTTTCATAAAATTGCTTAAAACTTGCATTGTCATCCGCATCATGATAACAACATTTAAATGGTTAAAATTGTTGTTTGCTTTAAACTGCTAAATGACATATGGGGATTTTCCGGAATTGTTGTTTGTTGTTCCGGCCTCATTTAAATTGCCTAGATAGTTAGTTTAATTGTGCTTCACCTCTTGCCATGTTAATCAACATTTAATATGGTCGAGTACATAATGAGAGAGAACTAAATAATTGATGTGGTGTTTCGTCAATATGCAACTCGTTGCATATTGAGCTCCATTTAACTTGTAGTTTTGTTTGTGCACTTTGCTTTGCCATGCCTATTTAAACCGGACATGCATCATACTTGATTGTGCATCATGCCATGTTTATGTGATGGTTGTTTACTATGTTGTTTGTTTCTTTCCGGTTTGCTTCTCTCGTTAGCTTCGGTTTCGTTCCGGAGTTGTGAGGATTCGTTCGACTTTGTCCGTTTGTATTCTTCTTGGACTCGTTCTTCTTCCTTGCGGGATCTCAGGCAAGATGACCATACCCTCGAAATCACTTCTATCTTTGCTTGCTAGTTGTTCGCTCTATTGCTATGCTGCGCTACCTATTCACTTGCTCTTCAAGCCTCCCAAATTGCCATGAACCTCTAACCTTTGTCACCTTTCCTAGCAAACCGTTGTTTGGCTATGTTACCGCTTTGCTCAGCCCCTCTTATAGCGTTGCTAGCCGCAGGTGAAGATGAAGATTGCTCCATGTTGGATTATGTTTATGTTGGGATATCACAATATCTCTTATATTATTAATGCATCTATATACTTGGTAAAGGGTGGAAGGCTCGGCCTTATGCCTGGTGTTTTGTTCCACTCTTGTCGCCCTAGTTTCCGTCATACCGGTGTTATGTTCCTTGTTTTTGCGTCCCTTACGCGGTTGGGTGATTTATGGGACCCCCTTGACAGTTCGCTTTGAATAAAACTCTTCCAGCAAGGCCCAACCTTGGTTTTACATTTGCCTTATCCAGCCTTTTTCCCTTGGGAGTCGGGCATCCCGAGGGTCATCTTATTTTACCCCCCCGGGCCAGTGCTCCTCGGAGTGTTGGTCCAAACTAGAGCCACTTGCAGCGCCACCTCGGGGAAACTTGAGGGCTGGTTTTAGTTGTACGTAGTGTTCATCCGGTGTGTCCTGAGAATGAGGTACGTGCGACTCCTATCGGGGTTGTCGACACATCGGGCGGCTTTGCTGGACTTGTTTTACCATTGTCGAAATGTCTTGTAACCGGGATTCCAAGACTGATCTTCGTTGACCGTGAGAGCTTATAATGGGCTAAGTTGGGACACCCCTGCAGGGTATTATCTTTCGGAAGCCGTGCCCGCGGTTATGTGGCAGATGGGAATTTGTTAATATCCGGTTGTAGAGAACTTGACACTTGACTTAATTAAAACGCATCAATCGCGTGTGTAGCCGTGATGGTCTCTTTTCGGCGGAGTCCGGGAAGTGAACACGGCTTTTGGGTTATGTCTGACGTAAGTAGGAGTTCAGGATCACTTCTTGATCATTACTAGTTGACGACCGTTCCGTTGCTCCTCTTCTCGCTCTTATTTGCGTATGTTAGCCACCATATATGCTAGTGCTTGCTGCAGCTCCACCTCATTACCCCATCCTTTCCTATAAGCTTAAATAGTCTTGATCTCGCGGGTGTGAGATTGCTGAGTCCTCGTGACTCACAGATACTTCCAAAACAGTTGCAGGTGCCGATGATACCAGTGCAGGTGACGCAACCGAGCTCAAGTGGGAGCTCGATGAAGCTCTTGTTCGTTGGGTTGTTTCGTTTCCTGTTGATCAGTAGTGGAGCCCAGCTGGGACGACCGGGGATCTAGCAGTTGGGTTGTCTTCTTTTCTTTTGGTTCCGTAGTCGGACCTATGTGTGTACTCTGAATGTTGTATGAATTTTATTTATGTATTGTGTGAAGTGGCGATTGTAAGCCAACTCTTTATCCCATTCTTGTTCATTACATGGGATTGTGTGAAGATGATCCTTCTTGCGACAAAACCACAATGCGGTTATGCCTCTAAGTCGTGCCTCGACACGTGGGAGATATAGCCGCATCGTGGGTGTTACAATTATGTACAGCAGACCACATATGCTTCACCTTGCATCACCAGGGCAGCGCTGCCGTTGCACTAACTACAGTCATCAGCAACGTCCCATGATGCTATTCAGTGCACAAGGAGAGGAACTATGCATGTTAGAATTCTGAGTTCTATTAACCGTAGGCAAGAAACTGGATGGATGTGCCTGCATCCATATACGAGCAAATGGGGGTCGGCAAAAATCAAAAGGGGCATATTGATCACCTGATTAACAACATTGCCAATCCTGTGCTCCGTTTTATGGATTTCTATGCGTACATGACCATGACCAACGGGATTCAGCAGAAATACAGAAGGTGCACAGTATTAACTAATTCCAGTGTAGATTGTTGTGATTGCTCGGAACAAAAGACATATTTTTTTTAATCCTTAGCTGGTTGAATTTCATAAAATATCATGCACATAAAATTACACGTCACTTACCTGACCTTATAGTATAGTGTGTATTTTTCTTAAACTAGCTGCTTTTTGTAGGTCTAAATTAAATATAGAATGAGGTTGAGACAAGGATTGTTCATGGTTGGATATTGATCCAAATTAAGGCATAGAAAGATGACATATAAAGATGTAGGAAAATGACTGATGACCTTTTCTCTTTTTGTATGTATAGGTGATACCAAGTAATTGACTGAATTCATGTTGGAAGTCAACTTCTGTTAGGTAACTACATCTCAATCTTTTTGGAGCAATGAGTGTGCACAAATTGATGTAATACAATTTCATCTAGGTGGATATATTGTAGTTTTATCTACAGTTATAGGAATTTACTTACCTCTGTGGTTTTGATAAAAGATCAAGATGTGTGTATTATATGCATGGTCGACCTAGCTGGAAATTTTTCACAAATGGGTATTATCTGGTTGACTTAGCTAGAATTTTTTTAACAAAATTTCTATGAAATTCATACAGGTATTGTGATTGAGTTTGCCAGTAGAATAATGTCAATCTTTATTACCCCGTTGCAACGCACGGGCATATGTGCTAGTAAAAATAAAAAATGTAAGCATGGTAAATCGGTGTATCATAAGATGGTGCAATGCATGGCCAAGATTTGCAAAGGGTACCATACTAGTAGCGTTTTCTTTTTGGGTGGAAACAAGGTATATGTATTAATCAACCTGGAAGACATTGGTTTTGTATGTATTTTTCCATTTTGAAAATATGAACAAAAGAGCAAAGAAACGAACTAACCTGCAGGGAGCTACTTGGACCGGCACAATATTAGCGACGGAAGGACCCCCCCTGAGGCGAGAACTCCTTTGGTCTCGCTACGGAGGATACGGAATATCCTATTTGACGCTCTTTGCGTCAAACTGCCGGTGCCGGCGCTTCGCACAGGCGAGGGACCGAGCAGCAACGCGATGGGCCGGCCCAGTTTTTGCTCGTACGAACCGCAACTAGCCAGCCGGTTTTGGGAAGGTTCCCTGAACCTTTTTTTTTCTTTTACTGTATTTTCTGTTTTCTTTTTTTGTTTCTGTTTATTTTTCTTCTTTTTCTTTTCTTTTGTCTTTTTCGTTTTCTGTTTCTTTTTTTTGTTTTCCTTTCCAAGGTTATTTTATCTTTTTTAAATTAAGGCCATGTTCGAAAATAATTCTTAAATTTAGAGAAATGTTCTTGAATTTAATAAATATTCAAAATTTCAAAATGGGTAGTTTTTAATATTTTTTCATCAATTCAAAAAAAGTTCTTCTTTTTCATAAAATGTTGCAAATGCTTTTTTTCAAAAGTTTCACAACTTTTCAAAAAATGTTCGGCTGTTAAAATATGTTCGTGATTTTCAAAAAATGCTGTTCTTGAAATTTTAGAAAAATGTTCTTTATTTTTTTCACATTTTCAAAAAATGTTCATGCTTAAAATAATCTATAGGAATTTCAAAAATAATTATCGTATTCAAAATCTGTTCACAATTTCAAAAATCTCATTTATAAAATTTGTTCACAATCTAAAAAAATGTTCTTGTTTTCAAAAATTTCACTGTTCAAGAAATTTGTTCATGTTTCAAAATGTTCAGGAATTTCATAAAATATTGTCTTTTTCAAAATTTGTTAACAATTCCTGAAAAATGTTCATTTCTGAAAAAATGTTTGCGATTTCAAAATTTTGTTTGCAATTTCAACAAATATTTCCATGTTTAGAATTTTGTTCATGTTTCCAAAAAAGCACACAATACAAATTTTGTTTGCATTAAAAAAAAGTTTGTCTTTAACTTTTTTGGTGCTGAATTTAGAAAATGTTTCGGTTTTCTATTTAAAAAAAACTAAAAGCTGTTCGCAGTCACATATTTTTAGTTATTTGTTTGTTTGTCAGAAACATTTTTTAAAAATGTTAGCGTTTTTGTAATCTGTTAGGGGTTTGCAAATTTTTCGTGTTTCATTTTGAAATCCGAACTACAGAACATCTTCAGTTTTCCAAAAAAATGAAATACAATAAAATGCGGCATTTTAAAACTGCTCGCAATTTCCAAAAAATGTTTTCCAAATCTCAATGCTGCTGTCTATTCTTCTAGATTTCTGCACCTTTATCTTCATGTCGTTGTATTTGGTGTGGTGGCTAATCGCTTGAGGTTGGAGTGTTCGATTGTGGGATTGATTCCTGGTACTCGCTGTTGATTTTCAGCTTTTTTTGCCACGCGCGAAATGAAATGAAACAATGAGCGGGTTGGCAGGACGACCTAGTAGGGCATCGAGCTGCTGTGTGACGCAAAATGCGTCACATAGGAAGTCCCGGGGGATACATATAGCTGCCTCGCTATATATCGCCGGTACTGAGACATAACTTGGTCTCGCCTCTGGGCACGAGGGAGTGGGCCAGCCTAGTACTGTAGCACCTCTAGCTTGATTTTCTCTCTCTCTGCTGTCTTTTCTATCAGATTTCACTGTTTCCGAGGGTTTTCTATGGTTTTCTTTGGTTTCCTTTTCTTAATCATTGTTCTTTTTTAGTTTTTTTGGGTTTCTTTGTTTCTTTTTTCAGTTTTCTTCGTCTATTTTTTTTCAAAACATGTCTACTGTTTTTCATACAAATTGTGCATCTTTGGGATACATTAAGAACATTTCTTATACATGTCTAACATTTTTTCAAATACATGATTATTGGTGTCTTTCTTCACATACTCATTTTATATTTATTGTATACATCTAAAACATTTTATATACATGTTTATTATTATTTTCAAATACATGTTTTTGAACATTTCTCCGAATTAGTGTAAAACGTGTTTTCAACGTTGAAACTTTTTTAGAATGACACAAAACATTTTTCTAAACTATACATAACATACTTTTAAAATGTCATGAACATTGTTTGATATGCGTAATTTTTTTAAATGTAATTTATATTTTTTTGAGTGGTAAAAACATTTTCTAAAAATTATATAAACATTTAAAAAAATTATAAATTTTTTACAAATGTCATGTACATTTTCTTCAAACGTGTTGACAACTTTTAAATGCTGAACACTTATTTGGATGTTATCAACATTTTTCTAAACTACTGTAAGTGATTTTTGCACTATGTTAGCATTTTCAAATTCGTGGTTTTTAAAAAGTTTAAAATAATTGTACGGTTTTGAAATATATGTATTTAATATTTTAGAACATTTCTTTCAAAAAAGAAAGATAACCTGTACGAAGCTACTTGGGTCGGCCCAATAGTAGCGGCAGAAAGCCACCCTTAAGGCGAGGCCTCCTTTGATCTTGCAACAGGCGATACATAGTCACTCCCTCAACATTAAGCTCTACTCATGTTTCGACGAGGCCTCTCTAGCAATCCCGAGCCCAACAAGAGCATACAGAGCACATTAGCCTCACGACTCAACCTGGAGAGGTTGGTTTGATGCGCATATTGATTGGCTTAGCCTAGATCCACCATGGATCATCACAACGAACACACCAAATGTCCATGAACATGGGGGCTCCTATTGGTCGCTCATTGTGTCAAATAGCGCGCTGACACATAGGGGACTACGCGAACGAGCCAGCGCATGACAGACACCGAAATGAGTAACGTGTTTATAGCGCAAAAACTCCCAGAAAGAGGCGTTGGTGATAGACAATAGAGTTGATGATGGCTTGTGACTGATGGAAGCGCAAATTTCGTAAGAATTATACATAGCGGGATATTAGCAGTAGCGCTGTATTTACTATAGCGCATATATTTTTGAATTATTTGAACACATTTCTGAAAACACGAGCAATTTTTCAAAAAAAATGTTACCATTTTCCAAATTTTGTTCATAAATTCAAAAATTCGCGCGTTTTGTCAAAAAGTGTCCGACAATTTAAAAAAAGTTTGTTTTCTGCCAAATAATGTTCACTTTTCTTCAAAATATTGGTTATGTTGCCAACATGCCAGATGCACCCCTGTTTTACAATTTCAAGCCAATATTCAATCGCGGGCCATGTCGAGGAGGCATTTCATGTGATTGTATGAGTTAAAGTATTCGCGGAGTAGTACTTTACTCGGAGGACGTGTGCACATAAGCTCTTAGGGAATTGGATTAGGCGCCAGGCTTGATGAGCTAATAAGGCTTGATTGAACAACCTGAGGTCCTTAACTCACATCTCACCTCTCACCTTATGTTGGAGGATAATGTCCTAGCCCAACTAGTGAATTTTGGGTTTGCCATGTTCATAGCAGAGGATATATGGAACCTTGAACACACTCATGATGTAAACCTAGAGGGTCTGAGAAATAACTTCAATCTTGATCACTGCGCCCCCTATGGATAAGTAATTATCAATGTCAATTTCATCCAAACTCTTTGATTCTCACCGACCCATTATGCCCTCCAGTATCAGGAGGCCAAGAATATTTTGCTTCAAATGTGATCCGAGTTATTTGGAGAGTGCCTTTAATGTCCTTATGAATTGTAGCCGGGCACACAAGACTAAAAAGGATTGAACACTTGTGGGGGTTAATAACTTCCCCGTTCTTTACCATATACTATGAGGTTCCCTTTTTTTTACTTTTAGTTGCTTATGTTGCCTCCGCCTTAAAAAAGAGCAAGGAGTCATCTGCGAAAGCAAGTGTGTAATCCTCGGAGCCTTTTGACATATTTTGAGTGGTGTTACGGTACCCTGGGCAGCTTCACTGTGTAGGAGGTGTAGAAAGACCATCAACAACAAAAAGGAACAAGACATGCGAGAGTGGATAACCTTGGCGTAGACCTCTCGCCGGGACAAATGAATCAAGGAGTGTTCCGTTGAATTTAACCAAGTTGCTCACCAAGGTCACACATGACATCTCCAATCCACCCATCAGGGAGCGAAACCCAACCTCTGCATTATTTTTCTTTGGAAGTCCCAATCAGCCATGTCATACGTTTTAGATGAAAGTTTTGTGCTCCTTATTACAATGCTCAATAGCATTAGAGCACTCGAATACTACCAAAGCATTATCAGTGATCAATGATACATGCATTTTGTATCACCATTTACTATTATAATTTACTCTTTATTAATGATTATGCACATTACTACTCAATTCTAATGCTCTTTTCCCTTAAATTTGCATGTAACACACGAAGAGGGAAATTATCAGGAAAATGTCAGACAACTGGAAAATAGGGGCAAAACAAAGGACAAATGAAAAAGTATTTTTATGTAGCACCAAAGGACCTAGAAATTTTACTAATTTTATTCCCGAATGTAAGAAGCCGGAGGCCAGAAGATGGACCGGAGAGGGCCATAGGGCTATCACGCAGCAGGGCCACGTGCCCCTAGGCTACATGGGCCCCTGGCCACCACCTTTCGACGCCCTTTGGTCATAAATTTATTTGACCTTAAACTTGCATGGATTTTTTCAGGATTTTTCTGCCTCCTTCTGGAAGGTGGAATTGAGGCGGAGCATTTTTGCTTTCCGCAGGCTGATTCTGCGGGAGATCCATCCCTCCGGGAGGGGGAGTTCGAAGCCTTCATCATCACCAACATCCCGGTCATCATTGGGATCATTATCTCCGTCAACATCTTCATCATCACTGTCATCTCCATCAACCCCCTTCATTCCATCTTTTTGTTCAATGAACTTTCTTCTCAAATTCCTTGCTGAGAGTAGTTTGTAATGTTGATTGCTACTTGTAGTTGATGCTTAGAAGTTTTATCGGTGAAAGTTTCATATGTCCATATTGTTAATAATATATTCATCTCCATCGATCATGATCCATATGATGTGAGTAGCTCATTAAGTTCGTGAGGACATGGGATAGATCTTATTACTAGCAATCTTGTGAATTTGAATCTAGTTCAATGTTTTGATATTGTGTTGTCGTGTAATTCACTAGTGGTGTTGTGCGAACATCGACTGGAGACCACTTCCCCTATAAGAGCCTAGAGAGGAGCATTGAGTGATTAGATCATTTATGGTTGGGTGGCCGGAGTGATAGATATTACCGTACCCTAAGTTTATGAACCGCTGCATGAGGGGTTATAAAACCATATAATTTATTGCTATCTTAATTACTCTATTGTATTTGTGGATGCTTGCATAAAGGTATAATCATAAGTTGGTTGCTTGTTCAAGTAAGAACAACAGCTTATCGTAGGTTTCGCCACACAACAAATTATCAAAATAATGCATGGTAACTCAATGAATCTTGATAAGAGTAACTAGATGAAGTTTCTGTGTGTCCTCAAGAACGCTTTGCTCCGTATAAGTAATACAACCGACTTGTCCTTAACACAATTAAGGATTGGATCACTTGCTAACTTTTTGTTACCATTTACTGTCTTACAATTAGACTTGCTTTCAAACAGTTCATTAAACACTCTTTGCAGCTTTTAAAGTGATATTTTACTATTTTTCACAAAAAAAATTCCTTCTGCTCCTCATCGAGTTGAACACTCTCACTTATCGAAAAGGCTATAATAGATTCCCTACACTTGTGGGTTATCAATCAACTGTCCAGGAACAAAGGTGTTTTGATTCAAAGATATAATTTCTACAAGGATTTTCCATATTCTATACACGAGACACTTTGCTACGATCTTGTACAGAACCGAGCATAACTTTATAAGCCGAAAGTCCTTATAGATCTCCGTTTGATATGATTTTGGAATTAGCACAATCATGGTGGAGTTTGTCTCAAGTGGCATGTGCCTAGTGGAAATAATAGTCTGACTGGCGCCACCACTATAGCCTTCAATATGGCCCATTTTCACGGTAGAAGCACACTGGGAAGCCGTCCAAGTCGGGTGGCTTCAAGGGGCCTACATGTAACTTGCCTTGTGAAAGGACATTTAAGCCCCTAAGAGGTTTTTGATATAAATGAGATGTAATTAGGGGATTAACCAAGTTTCCAAGATGTATGAACATGTGTTAGTCAAATGTGTACGAAGCATTTGTGGTTTAGACCCCCTATGCAAAACGAGGGAAGAAGACCATTCATTTTAATCTATGACATCTATCTTTGATTTGAGTTATGAGAACACTATACTATTAAGAGGGGTTATGTTAAGGTTGACTTTTTACTTTTTTTATTGCATCTCTAATATCTTACGATATATGCTTGAAACTATTTTGAACAATACTTTCTTCGTAAGTATCTAAGCTAAATACTACACAAACGTAGATATAAACTCAAACATGGTACTGTTTTTTTTCTAATTACATCGTGAAAAAGTTACAACTGTGGGAATTGTAAGATTGCGAGATACATGCACGAAACGATAAAATATTACCCCCTTTGTTGAAAAATAATTGAAGTTCCAGATTTCTCCCAGGTATTTTTTTAAGTTTGACCAACTTTATAGAAAAATATGCTGAAATCTACAATACCAAAAACACATAGTACGAAATATATTTTATGAAGAATCCAATAAGACTAATTTGGTGTATATTTTCTATAGACGTGATAAAACTGAAACAAGTTTTATTTAGGACAAACCTGGAACTTTTATTTTAGAACAGAGGGAGCATGTGGGTCATGGTAAATATCATGTTGATTCATATATCAATGTGAAACTATCCTACTTCTTTTTTATAATTTGTACGTTTGAATTCTGAAAGATGATTAAATAATTTAGCGTGATATTACAAAATACGTGTATTGCATGTATAAAAAAATCCTAGTACTCAAATTCATTTATACACATAATAGCAACTATAATAAGGATCCAATAGTTCAATTAGGTGGCACTTTCGACAGAGAGATAAGAAAACATGAGGAGAATGAATTCTCGTGCAAGAGCTCACCTCTACAGGTGCCACAAATCAACATAACAAATATGAAGGTAAAAGAATATAGAGAAGAATTGAAGGCATCCCAACAATTGTCACTAAGCTTCCCTCTCTACCTACAAATGCTAGGTGGGAGTCACTCATCCTTTTTATAGGTGGAAAATACTAATACTAGTCTCTCGATATGGGCTCCCGTGTCGCTCCAATGGGCGGCTCGGGAGCAGATCCTAGCCACCGCCAGCAACCCACCCACCACCCATTCCTCCCCTCGCCGCCGCCAGCAGCGGTCACCGGGTAAAGCCTGCGCCGTTCAGTGGCCTCAGGGCCCTTTTTCCTCCTTTCGCCCGGAGATGGCTGACACGGGCCGGTGGTTTCAGTAGGAGCTCGAGCGGTAGCACGAGCTCGGGGCGGCACAGCTGGTCGGTGAGGCAGCGGACGAAGGCGTGATACGTCTCCAACGTATCTATATTTTTTTATTGTTCCATGCTATTATACTATCATTCTTGGATGTTTTACAATCATTTTATAGCAACTTTATATTATGTTTTGGGACTAACCTATTGACATAGTGCCCAGTGCAAGTTGCTGTTTTTTTTGCTTGTTTTTTACTTTGCAGAATATCCTATAAAACGGAGTAACGCAGCGAAACTTTTTGGAGATTTTTTTGGACCAGAAGACAACTTGGGGGCCAACGAAGGACCAGAGGGGAGGCCCGTGGGGACCATAAGACACCAGGGCGCGCCTAGGAGCCCAGGTGCGCCCTGGTGGGTTGTGGGGCCCACGGGGGTCTCCTGCACCGCCTCTTCGCCCTATAAATTCCCAAATATTTCAGAAACCCTAGGGGAGCAGGCGAAACATAATTCCAGCCATCGCAAGTTCCAGAACCACGAGATCCAATCTACACCATCATGGAGGGGTTCATCATCCTCATTGGTGCCTCTCTGATGATGCATGAGTAGTCCACCATAGACCTAAGGGTTCATAGGCAGTAGCTAGATGGCTTTATCTCTCTTTTTGATTCTCAATACAATGGTCTCTTGGGGATCTATTTGATGTAACTCTTTTTTGCGGTGTGTGTCGTGGATTTAACACGGCAGATGCCCTAGTGAAAGGACTTAGGTGTGGAGCCATCGCAACGTAGGTTAGCTCGAAGGGGTTGAACGGGACAAAGGACACAAAGGGTTTACCCAGGTTCGGTCCCTCACAACGAGGTAAAAGCCTACTTCCTGCTTCTAGCTGTATTGCTTGAGTTTCATTTACAAGGGAGCGAATACCCTTGACCTAGATATCGATTGGTTGTTTCTTGAATTAACCCGCCGCCGGGTCTCGCCTTTATATACACAGGTCGAGGTCCGGCGACTTACAAGAGTCCGGGTCGGATCACACAACGTAACTGCCCCTGGTTCTAATTTCCTTGCCTTACAGAGCAAGTCATCATCGGGCGGCTCACACCTTCGGGTCTCGAGCCACCTCCGGGTCTTGGGCCTTCAGTAAGCCCGCTTATGAGCCTCCGTCTTCATGTCTTGTCTTCTTGGGCCCGCTTGGGCCCTTTGCCATGAGTCGCCAATGGTGTAACCTGGCCCCTCCTGGGCGGGTCACACCTCGGGGTTATATCCCCAACATTAGGCCCCATATTGATTTGAACCAGTTCATGTCAATCTTCATCCTTTGGTTGGCGAATCTCTTAAACTTCTTCAATATTTAAACCGACAAACTTTCATAACCCGCCATGACGAAAGATGATGTCATGTCATTAATTCCAGAAAAAAAATCCCATGACATCACAACGGATCTTTGCATTAATCAGTCATTCCTCCTTCGCTGTTAAGATAATGATGATAGCTCCTCGATTTCCATGCTTGCCGTTTACTGTTTCACTTTTCCTTATAAATAGGCACGAGGGGGTACATTTTTCACCTTTACCCCGTCCCTCTCTCTTCTTCTTCTTCCTTGCATGACCGCCGCCGTCGGAGCTCTGCCGCCCCAGTCGACCCTCGCGAACAACTCCGTCCAGGCCGCTGAATCCACCTAACCGGACCAGAACACAGCGGCGCGCCTCCGCTCTTCATCAGTACTTCCAAGTGCTCTTCCCCTTCTTTCTCAGATCCTCATTAGATCGATCTTGTTTATAGGGTTCGTCGGAGTTCTTCAGAGCTCATCCCAGTCCAGTCACCACCGCTGAAGAACACATCATTCATGCCAAAAACCAAAGCAGAAGTAATACGGCGATAGTTTTTAGCTATTTGTTCATACTCTATGTAGACCCCACTTAGGCAATCAACAATTGTGCCTCCAGTTCTTCCACTGCCATGCCTTTAGTTTAGCCATTTTTTTCAATGCTGCAGTAGATCCAAAATTATAGGCAAAAATTGCGAAACTTGTTTTTCTCACACTTAGCAGAATTTCTTCAACCTCAGATTCATATATGACTGCCCTGCCAACGCCATTCATGTGCCTTAAATAATAGTCCCATAACCCGCCAGTCCTTTAGCCGGCTTATCTGTAATGCCCATAGTCCGCCTGGATCTCCGAGCATGCTTCTGTAATTTGACTTATCAATATGCTGCTTCATAACTTTGATGATCATACCTTATAGTTAAGGTGTCTTTTAGTCGTAGCTGACCCGTCTTTCAACACATAAATGGCTTGTGATATACTCATAACCATGACCACGTTATGCTTTGCAGGCCGTAATTTTTCAACTACCAAAAAATGACTATCGTCAACTAGGAGCGGTCCTTGGTTACCAAGCAGGTCCTTTATGATTTTATAGGCCAAGGCCTATTGGCGAGTCAACAAGACCTTGGATGTCGAGTCAGTAATTGGGAAGTACCCCCTACTCCAGCTGAAGACGAGATCGTAATCTTTACTGATCACATACTTAGAGGGTTTACCCCACCCGGGTCTAGGTTTTTCCGAGATCTTCTTTATTATTTTAATCTGCACCCTCAAGATATAGGGCCAAACTTAGTGTCCAATATCTACCACTTACAAATCTTCTGTGAGGTTTATCTTCAGACAACATCCACAGTCCCTCTTTTCAAGGAATTCTTCTATATAAACCGCCAAACTGAATGCAAAAATGGCCCGGGTCAAGAATTAGGTGGGATCTCAATTCAGAGACGGAGGGATAACAGCTTTCCCTCCACCGTCTTACCCAGTCACCCCAAGGGATGGTTAACCACCTGGTTTTACTGCAAAAACACCGCACCTGCCACAGAAAACCCTCTGCCCGAGTTTAGAGCTGAGCGTCTTCCACTGAACTTTGAGCCGCCCAGCAAAATTATTCCAGAAGAGCATGCCATGGCTCTCCCATTCCTTTCCAGGGCCAAAGCCTTGTTGGCTAATGGGCTACTTGGGGTTGATTTGACCCTGTGCTGGGTCTCCTGGACGATACTCCCTTTAAGCCGCCGCCCTGGCTTAATGTATGAATATTCTGGCAAACCAAATGATCCTCAACAGTTCACAAAAGATAACTTTACCACTGAAGAAGTTTTTAAGACCATGAGGATCCTACTTGATGAGTCTCAAGAGAACTGCAACAAAGTGGGCCTGCCCCCATTCTTTAAACAGAACCCAACTCCACCTGTAAGTATTTACCTTTACTCGCTTCCATATTTGTTAGCCCGGCTTTATACCTTAATTTGATCTCTTTTTATGCTTATGCAGGCTGACTCCGCCTTCTGGACCAGGGAATGCAAGCCACCACCTTGGTTAAGAAATCTAAGGCCAATTCCCATGCTCGGACTCACCGTAAAAAGCAAACAACAGAAGATCTTCTGAAGCTGGATGATTCGGAGGTAGAAACCGATTCCCTTGGTCGTCTTTTTATGCAACTTATTAATGCCGACTCTTCACAAGATGACGCAGAGACAAGCCAAGCAAATGCAACAGAGGTAATACCTGTCTCCTCCAACTCAAATCCTTTTCCAAGGAAGAAAACCCTGCGGGTCATCCGGAAAGTAAGATTTTTCTCATCCTCTTGCTTATTTGGACCCCAATTTTCTTTTGAAGAAGCAGCAACATGACTCCAGACGTATGACCCGGAGTGACGGTTCTCAAGACCTCAACTCCGGCTTATCTAATACCCCTATTCGCAAGCGTCGACATGAGGTGCCTCATAACCCAACAATTACTTTTCCAAAAGCTGGTCTTTTTCGTTAACCTGTTAATCTTTCTGACTCAAACTACCAGGGGACCTCTCCATCATCTGGCGACTCTACAGGCAATCAAATGACGGTATTCAAAGTTGCCCAAGGGTAAGTATACCACTTTTATTTCATAGATAATTTGTGATAATATATGCTTATGATCTCTTGCATCTTTATTCCAGAGGCGTGGCCAAAACAGGCAAAAAGCAGAAAGTCGGCGGGTCTTCTATAGATCCCGAGGCTGCTGAACTAGAAATACAAATAGCCGAGGCCCCTGAAACTTCAGCTCAAAATCCTGAAGGTCCTGTCCATGACTCGCGACCACAAACTGACCGACGGCTCTGGAATCAATCCATACTGAAATCAACCCAGCTGCCAGTGACGACCCGCCAAATCCCAACCCGTCAAGCCCTGAGAAGACTACTGGGACAGGCTACACGAAACCAGGGAATCCAACTGTCTTAGCTAAACACAACGCCAAAGAAGAAGCTCATTCTTTGGAAAAAGGCAAAGCGAAGCTGGATCTAGAGACTTATGCTGCTCTCAGTGCTAGCGACATCCATGCTGGTTATCTTAACTGCCTTCACACTAGCCGCGACCTTGAGGTCGGCTTAGTGAACCTTATGAAGGAGCGCTATGAGGTACGCTACTAACTTCTTTCCATATGTACTTATACAGCCGCCAAGTCATAAGTATAAGAAAAAATGTTGAATATGCTTAGGACTTCATGATAATTTGTAGCCTATCAAGTGCCGGCTTAAACTAACAGGTTGAGCCGGGACTTGTAATTACTTGAAGAAATCCAAACATGTAGCCCCGAAGGACCGGCTTAAACTGTCAAGTTAAGTCGGGACTTGCAATTACTTAAGAAATCCAAACATATTGCCCTCAAGGGCCGGCTTAAACTGTCAAATTAAGCCGGGATGTGCAATTACTTAAGAAATCCAAACATGTTGCCCTCAAGGGCCGGCTTAAACTGTCAAGTTAAGATGGGTCATAAGAACTTTTGAAACAACCTACATTAGCCCCCAACTGCCAAGTGCACTGCTTGCAATGTGCTTGGGACTTTTAATGAATTGTATGACCAAAATTTTTGCTCCTTGTTATGTAACCTTTGCCTTTATCTATTCCAGGTAGAATTGAACATGAAAGAATCGCAAGTTGGCGACTTAAGAAAAGATTTATAGCTGCAGCAATCCGAAACTTCAAAGGCCAAGTAGGAGCTGAAGGCCTCATTAGAAGCAATGGAGAAGTTGAAAACGGATTTTGATGCTGAGAGAGACGGCTAGCAAACTGACAAGGCGGCTTTAATCAAGAAGGCTGAAGACCCAGAAGCTGCTCTTAAGCCGGTAACTGAAGAGTTATTCGGCTTAAAACAACATATTATTCAAATGACAGCTGCCATCTTTGGTAAGATTCAAACCCTTACTCATCATTAACTTTGGTATTGCTTTGACTTGCCTGGCGACTTATGCTTATGCGATTTTTTAATTCATCTAGCGACTCTTACATCTTATGTAAACAGGCCCCAGAAGCGCCAACCTTGGTGAAAGCATGCTGATGAAGTTAAGCACTGTACTCATTGACCGAACAGCTATATACCGGAACTCTGCATAGCCTCATTGCCCTGCCAGGTGGGAAGAAGCCCCCAACACTCCTCAAGACCGTACTAGAACAATTTTCAACTGCGCCGGCTCAAATAAAAGACGGTCGACCGTCAGCCGCCCGAGCAGGAGCTATCGTCGCTCTAGGCCGAGCCAAGACATGGGCAACAGAACTGGACCTGGAAGAGATAGCCACCGGGTGCCCCGAGTTTAAAGATGATGGGTCAGGCTTTGAGGAGCAAGATTTTAACAAGTGTGTGAGGGAGATGCGACCTGTGGCGTGTAAGCTTATTGAAGAACTAAATCTGAAGCACTACATGCCGACTTATGATGATCAGAGCAACAAGATTAAGCCGCCCACCCATGAAGCGATGAACCTAGTTCCCGCCAGGCGTAAGCACCTCTTTGCCCTTGATCTTGACTCTGCCCTCATTATAAATGATGAAGCCATATTCGAGGCCTTAACCGGCATTGACTGGACGTCACCTAACCTCCAGATGGGCAAAGAAGAAGAGCCGGCGCAGGGTGACCCAGAGTCGTCAACTCGCCATGAAAGAAATCAATGATAAACCAGGCGACCCTCAGCCCAGGGTACAAGATCTCTTCTCCAAAAAACATTTTGGCTCCAAACTTATGGGCTTGTGATAGCCTTGTAATAGAGTAGTATTTTGAAACAATGATCCGCCTTGTCATGCCATCGTGCATGTTAACTGTTGAAATACCAGATTTAATCTTTTATGACATGCTTGATCCAATTGGTCATACTAGCCATTGCAACACTCTTACTTGTGTGTAAAATTCTTCATGTCCTGCCAAAAGAGGTTAAATACATGCCCTGGCGACTTAACGTCAAAAACTAGGGGGGTGACAACCCCAATAGTAGTAGCCTTTCATGACTAAAAAATCATCATCTTAGCTTTGTGAAGTCAAAATTAACTGGCGACTCAATGTCTAAAACCAGGGCGGGTTGTAATCCGAAAGTATTCAAGCATGAGCCACAACGCACTGGCGACTTAAAGGCAAAACCCGGGCGGGTTATAACCCGAAATTGTCAACCATAACTATCATAACCCGGAATCAGACGACTCAGAGATCTTAAACCCAAAAACTTTGCAAACATAAAAACCTCGAAAAATCCGAACATAAGATATGCAAATCTCAAAATTCACTTAGGCCAGCTGATACGCCTCCAACGTATCTATAATTTTTGATTGTTCCATGCTGTTATATTATCATTCTTGGATGTTTTACAATCATTTTATTGCAACTTTATATCATTTTTTGGGACTAACCTATTGACATAGTGCCCAGTGCCAGTTGTTGTTTTTTTGCTTGTTATTTACTTCGCAGAAAATCAATACCAAACGGAGTCCAAATGCAGCGAAACTTTTTGGAGATTTTTCTAGACCAGAAGACACAAGATGGGTCAAAGAAGTACCAGAGGGGTGCCCCGAGGGGGGCACAACCCACCTGGCGCGCCTGGGGGCCCAGGCGCGCCCTGGTGGGTTGTGCCCACCTCGGTGGCCTCCCGCACTGCCTCTTTGCTAAATAAATACCCCAATATTCCAGAAACCCTAGGGGAGTCGACGAAAATCAATTCCAGCCACCGCAAGTTCCAGAACCACCAGATCCAATCTAGACACCATCACGAAGGGGTTCATCATCCTCATTTGTGCCTCTCCGATGATGCGTGAGTAGTTCATTGTAGACCTACGGGTCCGGAGTTAGTAGCTAGATGGCTTCCTCTCTCTCTCTTTTGATTCTCAAATACAATCGTCTCTTGGAGATCTATTTGATGTAACTCTTTTTGCGGTGTGTTTGTTGGATCCGATGAACTTTGAGTTTATGATCAGATCTATGTTTTTATCCATGAAATTTGTTTGAGTCTTTTGATCTCTTATATGCATGATTACTTATAGCCTCATATTTCTTCTTCGAATCTTTGGTTTAGTTAGGCCAACTAGATCGATTTTTCTTGCCATGGGAGGAGGTGCTTTGTGATGGGTTCGATCTTACGGTGCTTGCTCCCAGTGACAGAAGGGGAACCGACACGTATGTATCGTTGCTATTAAGGATAACAAGATGGGGTCTATTTATACATAAATAGATCTTGTCTACATCATGTCATCGTTCTTATTGCATTACTCCATTTCTCCATGAACTTAATACACTAGATGCATGCTGGATAGCAGTCGATGTGTGGAGTAATAGTAGTAGATGCAGGCAGGAATCGGTCTACTAATCTTGGACATGATGCCTATATATTGATCATTGTCTGGATATCGTCATGATTATTTGAAGTTCTATCAATTGCCCAACAGTAATTTGTTTACCCACCGTATGCTATTTTTCTCGAGAGAAGCCACTAGTGAAATCTACGGCCCCCGGGTCTATTCTTTATCATATTTGCCTTCGAGATCTATTCTTATTCGCTTTTATTTTTAGATCCATATTTTCGAAAACCCAAAAATACCTTGCTGCAATTATTTTATTTTGCTTTTATTCACGATCTATTTATCCAATCTATCATATTTTTATCCCGTCAACTCAACAATTTCTGGCACCGTTACCCGAAAGGGATTGACAACCCCTATAACACATCGAGTTGCAAGTATTTGTTCTTTGTGTGCAGGTACCGTTTACGTAGTGTTGCGTGATTCTCCTACTGGTTCGATAACCTTGGTCTCATCACTAAGGGAAATACATGTCATCGGTGTGCTGCATCATCCCTTCCTCTTTGGGGAAATACTGACGTAGTTCAAGCCGCATCACCAGCTTTTAAGGCATGGCCGAAAAAGTTGGCTTATAAGCCGCATATTTCCTTTCAAGGACGCAACAGCCATTTGGCGCTCAGGCCACATGATTGCTTTCAAGGCCGCAACAGTCGTTTGGCGCTCAGGCCACATGATTGCTTTCAAGGCCACAACAGGCGTTTGGCCCTCAGGCCACATGATTGCTTTAAAGGCAGCAACAGCCGTTTGGCACTCAGGCCACATGATTGCTTTCAAGGCCGCAACAGCCGTGGTTTTACCTAGCTCACTGTAAGTCGGCTCTCACGTGACATAAGCCTTCGTTTGGACCTTAACGAGTTCAGGGTCTTTAAAAAGATTGATTGTTAAGAGTTTGGCGGGTCACCTAGTGGAGTAGCAAGTTGCAAACAGATAGGAAAAACCTATAAAAGTGGCATTTAATCCGGCCAAGAGGGTATGAAAGCTAAACCCAGTGGTTGGAAGCCCCCAAGTGACCTTATGATCAACCAATAAAGGCTCAAATACTCAGAAATGAAACGACAGAGGCCCCGTAGTTCAGGGATGCCAACTTTATTATATTGATCATAAATAATTATATACATTGGCAAAAGTATGTACAATTGAAGAGCTGGCGGCTCAAGTGTAGTATGGCCGAAGATGTGCAATATTCCATGGACGGCGGATCTCCTCCTCCGACTTGAGATAATCCTTGTGCTCACGTATATCAATGAGGTAATATGATCCATTGTTTAGATTCTTGCTGACCACAAAGGGTCCTTCCCAAGGTGGGGATAACTTGTGCAAAGCTGTTTGATCTTGAATAAGCCGGAGTACCAAGTCGCCTTCTTGAAACGCCCGACTCTTAACTGCGACTATGATAGTGACGCAGGTCTTGTTGGTATATTGCCGAACGAGCCACCGCCAGGTCATGCTCCTCGTCCAAAGCATCGAGTGCATTTTGACGCGCTATTTCATTGTCATCTTGAACATAAGCCGCCACACGAGGCGAGTCATGACGGATATCACTTGGAAGAACCGCCTATGCACCATAAACCATGAAGAAAGGCGTATAGCCTGTTGACCAGTTGGGGTGGTATTGATACTCCAAAGTACTGAAGTAACTCCTCAACCCAACAGACCGGCGTTCGCTGCAGATACCTCTCAAGATTTCTTGATTAGCCCTCTCAGCTTGACCATTAGACTGAGGATGAGCCACAGAAGAGACATCAAGACTAATATGCTCTTGTTGATAGAATTCCTTCAAAGCACCCTTAGACACATTAGTGCTGTTATCAGTTATGATACTACGAGGGTAATGGCAAAGGACATGCCAAAACGGTTTCTTATAATAAGCAAAGTGTTCTTGAGGGCACACGGGAATTTCATCTAGTCACTTTCACCATGTTGGCTTGATTTGTGTTCACTACTTTGATAATTTGATATGTGGGTGGATCGGTGCTTAGGTGTTGTTCTTACTTGAACAAACCTCCTACTTATGATTAACCCCCTCGCAAGCATCCGCAACTACGAGAAAAGTATTAAGATAGAATCTAACCATAACATTAAACTTTTGGATCCAAATGGGTCCCTTATGAAGTAGCGCATAAACTAGGGTTTAAGCTTCTGTCACTCTAGCAACCCATCATCTAATAACTACTCCACAATGCATTCCCTTAGGCCCAAATATGGTGAAGTGTCATGTACTCGACATTCACATGACACCACTAAGGGAATCACAACATACATATTATCAAAATATCGAACACATATGAAGTTCACATGATTACTTGCAACATGATTTTTCCCGTGACCTCAAGAACAAAAGTAACTACTCACAAGTGATAAACATGTTCATGATCAGAGGGGTACTAAATAGCATAATGGATCTGAACATATAATCTTCCACCAAATAAACCATATAGTGATCAACTACAAGATGTAATCAACACTACTAGTCACCTACAGGTACCAATCTGAGGTTCTGGTACAAAGATTGACCACAAGAGATGAACTAGGATTTGAGAGGAGATGGTGATGATGAAGATGTTGATGAAGATTGGCCTCCCCAAGATGAGAGGTTGTTGGTGATGATGATGACGATGATTTCGCCTTCTGGGAGGGAAGTTCCCCCGGCGGAATCGCTCCATCGATGGGCAAAAGTGCTCCTGCCCAAGTTCCGCCTCGAGACTGCGGCACTCCGTCCTAAAAGTCCTCTCCTTATTTTTTCTAGGTCAAAATGACTTATATACCAGAAGATGGGCACCGGATGTGGGCCGAGGAGGGCACAACCCACCAGGGCGCGCCTGGGCTCCCTGGCGCGCCCAGGTGGGTTGTGCCCACCTGGTGGGCCCCCTCTGGTAGTCATTCGGTCCAATAATTCTTATTTATTCCATAAAAATTCCTCGTGGAGTTTCAGCTCATTTGGAGTTGTGCAGAATAGGTAGCCTGACGTAGCCTTTTCAGGTCCAGATTTCCAGCTGCCGGAATTCTCCCTCTTTGTGTGAACCTTGCATATTATGAGAGAAAAGGCAGTAGAATTACTCCAAAAAGCATTATTATGCATAAAAACATTATAAATAACAGTAGGTAAACATGATGCAAAATGGACGTATCAAGTAACCAAATTGAAAGATCAATTTTTTAACAAACTGAAATGCCATTGCCGCATGACCCTTGCTCACCGGCTCTGCTTCAACCCACTTGGTAAATTTGTCAACCGCCGCCAAGAGGTGGGTTTTCTTATCCTTAGACCTCTTGAAAGGTCCAACCATATCGAGCCCCCAGACTGCAAACGGCCAAGTAA
Source organism: Aegilops tauschii subsp. strangulata (assembly GCF_002575655.3). Taxonomy (NCBI): domain Eukaryota; kingdom Viridiplantae; phylum Streptophyta; class Magnoliopsida; order Poales; family Poaceae; genus Aegilops; species Aegilops tauschii. The sequence continues at coordinate 110,031,382 of NC_053038.3, read as the reverse complement.
TTGGAATCATCCTCAACTCTTGAGCTAGCACATGAGCCTGTCCAGAATACTCCTGACATCCATCACACTTACTGACAATATCTTCTGCATCAGCATGAGCCATCAACCAGTAAAATCCATGACGAAAAGCTTTAGCCACTAGAGATTTAGAGCCGGCATGATGACCACAATCACCTTCATGGATTTCTCTTAAAATCTCACGGCCTTCTTCAGGACAAACACAACACTGGAACACGCCTGTGACACTGCATCGGTGTAGCTCGCCATTGACAATAGTCATAGACTTATACAGCTGGGTTATCTTCCTGGCCAAAGTTTCGTCCTCAAGCGAAAACCGAAATCAAAAAACATGTCTACATGCTTAGAGAGAGAGGTGTCGATAAAAACAAAATATGGACATAGAAGCATCATGTAAATTATTATAACAACAACAAACTTTAACATAAAAAATTATCATAGAACTTTTATCATAGACTTCTCATGAATAAGTAACAATTCATCACAACATCGAAGTATAAAGCATAAACTCTACTGGAAACCAAAAACTATGTTCTCAGTCAACTTTACAACTACAATTCATCATCTTTTCAGGAAAGGCCACGTATCGAAGCCTTTAGGCAAGTCCACATACTCAACCATCATATAGTCTTCCATGATTGCTAACACTCTGTAACGCCCACGATGTGGCTATATCTCCCACGTGTCGAGGCACGACTTAGAGGCATAACCGCATTGTGGTTTAGTCGCAAGGAGGGTCATCTTCACACAATCCCATGTAATGAACAAGAATGGGATAAAGAGTTGGCTTACAATCGCCACTTCACACAATATACATAATTAAATCATACATCATTCAAGATACACACATAGGTCCGACTACGGAACCAAAAGAAAAGAAGACAACCCAACTGCCAGATCCCCGATCGTCCCAACTGGGCACCACTACTGATCAATATGAAAAGAAACAACACAACGAACAAGATCTTCATCAAGCTCCCACTTGAGCTCAGTTGCGTCACCTGCACTGGTCTCATCGGCACCTGCAACTGTTTGGAAGTATCTGTGAGTCACGAGGACTCAGCAATCTCACACCCGCGCGATCAAGACTATTTAAGCTTATAGAAATGGATGATGTAGTGAGGTGGAGCTGCAACAAGCACTAGCATATATGGTGGCTAACATACGCAAATGAGAGCGAGAAGAGAAGCAACGAAACGGTCATGAACTAGCAATGATCAAGAAGTGATCCTGAACTCCTACTTACGTCAAACATAACCCGAAACCGTGTTCACTTCCCGGACTCCGCCGAGAAGAGACCATCACGGCTACACACGCGGTTGATGCATTTTAATTAAGGTCGAGTGTCAAGTTCTCTACAACCGGATATTAACAAATTCCCATCTGCCACATAACCGCGGGCACGGCTTTCGAAAGATAATACCCTGCAGGGGTGTCCCAACTTAGCCCATTATAAGCTCTCACGGTCAACGAAGGATAAACCTTCTCCCAGGAAGACCCGATCAGTATCGGAATCCCGGTTTACAAGACATTTCGACAATGGTAAAACAAGACCAGCAAAGCCGCCCGAATGTGCCGACAAATCCCGATAGGAGCTGCACATATCTCGTTCTCAGGGCACACCGGATTGTCCAAGCTTCCGGTAGGCCAGACCAGAGTTGCCCCTGGTGGCCACCGGCGACTGACAGGTTGGACCAACACTCGAAGGAGCACTGGCCCGGGGGGGGGGGCGGGTAAATAGAGATGACCCTCGAGAGCGCGACTCCCAAGGGAAAAAGGCTAGGTGAGGCAAATGTAAAACCAAGGTTGGGCCTTGCTGGAAGAGTTTTATTCAAAGCGAACTGTCAAGGGGGTCCCATAAATCACCCAACCGCGTAAGGAACGCAAAATCAAGGAACATAACACCGGTATGACGGAAACTAGGGCGGCAAGAGTGGAACAAAACACCAGGCATAAGGCCGAGCCTTCCACCCTTTACCAAGTATATAGATGCATTAATTAAGATAAGAGATATTGTGATATCCCAACATAAACATGTTCCAACATGGAGCAATCTTCAACTTCACCTGCAACTAGCAACGCTATAAGAGGGGCTGAGCAAAAGCAGTAACATAGCCAAACAACGGTTTGCTAAGAAGGGTGACAAAGGTTAGAGGTTCATGGCAATTTGGGAGGCATGATATAGCAAGTGGTAGGTAGCGCAGCATAGCAATAGAGCGAACAACTAGCAAGCAAAGATAGAAGTGATTTCGAGGGTATGGTCATCTTGCCTGAGATCCCGCAAGGAAGAAGAACGAGTCCATGAAGAAGACAAACGGGCGTAGTCGAACGAATCCTCACAACTCCGGAATGAAACCGAAGCTAACGAGAGAAGCAACCCGGAAAGAAACAAACAGCAAAGTAAACAACCACCACATACACATGGCATGATGCACAGTCAAGTATGATGCATGTCCGGTTTAAATGAGGCATGGCATGGGAAAATGCAACAAACAAAGCTACAAATTAAATGGAGCTCAATATGCAACGAGTTGCATATTGACGAAACACCACATCAATTATTTAGTTCTCTCTCATTATGTACTCGACCATATTAAATGTTGATTACCATGGCAAGAGGTGAAGCATAAATAAACAAACTATCTAGCCAATTTAAATGAGGGCGGAACAACAAACAACAATTCCGATAAATCCTCATGTCATTTAGCAATTTTAATGCAAACATCAATTGTAGACATTTTAAATGTTGTTATCATGATGCGGATGACATATGCAAGTTTTAAGCAAGTTTATGAAAATGTTGACATGAGCATGTTATGAAGCATTTGTTACCGTGGTGGGACAAAAAGGGTGCCACGGCAACGATAACGAAAATGATGCCACGGCAACATATCCGTTCCGATAGCTCATGGAGATACTGGCGCAAAAGAGAATTGTGCGGATGTGTGGAACACACAATAGATGGTGGGGTGCTCCCGATAACCGGGTTCCCACGGTTCGACGGCATGGCAAGGAAACGAGTGACAGCGTGCGACGAACAAGTCGGGCACGGTGCAAACGCAAGCAACTCAAACAACACATGCTTTCGTTCCACGGACGTCGTCTCGGGTTATACCTTCGAGGCGTGACTTTTCGGAACGGATCAAGTTCGTAGAGGAAGTAGTTGTACACGGCGACGGTATTAGAAGTAGTGGTTCACATCTCGCAATCGTGCAAACTCCGTAGATGTTCGGGGTCGTCGGTAGGGGTACTTGACGCAATCCATGCAAACGGTGCTTGTTCGGGCATCGGTCTTAATGAAGGTGTACTTGGCCAACGTAGTGGTACTCGACGTCTTGTCGAACCCACGCGACGGTAGTCGTACACGACGCGTTGTGGAAGTAGTTGAACTCGCGGTCTTCGCGGCGACGGTAGTCGTACACGTATTGACGAGGTACTTGACGTTTCAGTGTGTAGTCGTTCGAGCGTCCGTGTGGTCTTGCCGATTCCAAGGTTCTCGGTGGAGGCCATGGCACTCCCTGGTGGCACCGAGGTGGTCTAGCAGCAGCAGCAAGGGCGTCGGGGAGGTGATGGCCGTGGCGGGACTTGGCGCACGGAGGGGGTTCGAGGCGGCAGCGTTGAGGAGGAACACCGGCGACGCGGCTGCGGGCACCAAGAGGCATGGCTCCGACGGACAGAGCCAGAGACGAGGTGCAGGAGGGCGGAGAGGGACTCGGCGGGACGGCCTGAACCTGCTGCTGATGGCGCTCGTGGCCATGGGACGCAGATGCCGAGGTCGAAGGCGAGGCGCGGGGTCGGGCGCTGCTGCGGGGAGCTCGTCTCCCGTGCGGCTTCGGCGTGAGGGAGTCAGGAGGTCGATGAGGCAGGGGCGCGACAAGGAGAAGCAGGAGGAGAGGCGGCACGGGAGGAAGCTCCAGAGGGCCATGGAGATGGAAGGGGCGCGACGGCGGCGAGGAGGCCGACGGGGCTCCGGCCTGGTGGCATTGGCGCTCCTGCGGCATTCATGGCAGCGGCGAGGAGAGGTGGCCGCGGGCGGCGGCCGTAGCCAGAGGCGGGGAGGCCGGCTCGAGGAGGATGGAGGCGAGGGGAATCGAGTGCGGGGGCTCCTCCCCTGGCTCGAGGTGTGTGTGTGTGAGGCTAACAGGAGGCAGGGGTCGAGCTGTTGACGGTGCTGAGGGGGAGCGCGAGGGAGAGATCGAGAGGAGGGGGGTCGGTCTCCTGGCGGCTAGGGTTAGAGAGGGCGCGGGCTGGGCCTTGGGCCATGGAGGTGGCTAGGCTGCAGAGAAGGATGGGCCAGCCTGGGAGGCTGGCTGGGCTCTCTCCCTTTCTTCCTTCTTTTCTTTATATAAAAAAACAGAGAACTGAAGAAAAGAAAGAGAGGTTAGGGGAAAAAGTTGGACACGCGGATAATTTCCCGGACATCACAAAAATATGCTCGTTCCAAGAAAAACGGAGTGGGTAAGATTGCACGGTTTAAATTCAAATGCATTTGAATTTAATTCAAATGTTTTGAACAAGGAGTAGGATTACAAAGTGTCCAAAATGTTGAACATTTAGGAAGGGCCTCGATAAGAGGGAAAAGAATTGTTGGCAAAGCTTGGAGGTGAAACTTGAGGTGGAAATGGACATGGGAATTATTTGCAAGTGTGTTCCGGTTAATTCCAAACTAATGGAATATTTATAATAGCTCCATAAATATTAGGAGGATATGTTATAAAGAGAAATCACCATGTGAATTCCCTCGATTTAAATAGATCAAAAGATCTATACAATTTATTTAGTTGACTTGAGATGCAAAGATTAATGACATGATGGCATGATGACATGATGCAATGCAAAAATAAAAGAGCAAGCACCGAAAGAAACACGCGGTGATCACGAAAATAAGGAAGTCTTCTGAAGCGTCGGTCTCGGGGCGTTACAACACTCCACCACTACAAGAGAATCTCGTCCTGAGATCTAGGATGGCACCGGAGAAAAGCAGAAGAGGAAGAGGTAAAACAAATTGCTTCTTGACAAACGAGTGAAACCAAAGAACCTTGAGAGGTCGCAAAGCTTGAAGAAATGACACAACGGAGATGAACAAAATTTAAAACACTCCGTTCAGCAAGAGGAACAATGAACATTGCGAGAACCTTTGTAGGTTGAAGAATATGAAACGAAAGCTTAACGGATCAAAAGGAATATGAAAGCACACCGGTAGAAAAGAGAGACAAGGAACACCATGTGAACCTTGAGGTTAATTGACACGATAGATATTTAAACCACTCCGGTTAAAACAAGATAGGGAAGGAATAAGAATGATATAATTTGGGCAGCACTCCGACTGAAAATGGAAGGAATTGAACATGATCTTGACAAGATGAGAGGATACTTGATGAAATCAACAACACATTACCTCCGGAACTAATGAAAGAATGGCACAAGGGAAAAGAAAGATTTCAGACCGCACTCCGGTTGAGGAAGGAGACAAAACTTGACAGAATGGGAAGAACTTGAAAAGAGGGCACGACACTCCGGTTGGAAAAGGATAAGCACGAAAAGAACACGGTCCTCACAAACCGAGAAGATGAGTGAAGAGAGCAACATCACAATGCCTCCGGAAGAAATAAATAATAGAAGATAGATCCTTGGAATAAAGAATGTAGAAGAAAATGACAACTTCTGCCACAAATGAGCTTGGAAAGCATCCTTCCAAGAAGGTTATAATGGAGTTGTTGGAAAAAACCCAACAACAAAAGGATATGATCCTCGTGGGCTTATGTTGACATCTCAAAACATGAGGTGAAAATTTTGCCACTAACGAAAACAATTGCTTGCTTGAGATCAACGAAGAGATGAAATCCTCTTCCACCACGAGGAGAAAGAGAAAACTTGATCATTGATAAACTCCACAAATAGCTACATTCCTTAGGGAAGGCTATAGGTGAAATATAACCCAATACAACTCCAACAAAAGATTGATTGGTTGAAAAGATCTCTTGAACGAAGATAAAATGATGGATTTAAATATGTCACTCTTGAAAACTTTGTGAATCATGAAACCCGAAGGAAAAATTATCGAGAATGACATAACACCACCTCAAAAGATAAGGTAGGAAGTATTGCACTTTAGAATGCAAGATGAAGAATGCTTGAACTTCTCAAAACAAACATGTGTTGAGCACCATGTTTATTTTAGAGTATAGCTGGACGGATCTTGACTCCGAGAGAAATCTTGAAGAACAATTGAAGAATGAAAAAAATCCTTGCAATGATTTAGATGGGGCTTCGCGCGAGTTAACTGAGAGAGATTGGAACTCCGGAAACAAAAGGTGAACAACTTGGAATCGAGAATTTGATATCATGAACGAACTCCGGAAGAAAGAATTAATCACTTGGAGGAAACAAGAATAAGAATTACATTACGCGTATCCTTCACCAATTTAGATTGATGACAAGCAACGGATCTTGCATACTACTTATTCTCGTAGAAAGGATTAAGATAGATATTGCGCAAACTAGTGAAGGTCTTCATCGAAACACCGGTAGGATTGAAACAATGAATAAATTGATATGATAACGAAGGAAGAGAAAATCTTGAACGAACCACCGCGAGAATTGAAAATGAAAGTAGCAAAGGCACAATTCAACGGAAAGAATTAGAAAATGAATGAAGATACTTGACAGAATTTAGATACACGACAACGAAGAGATCATGAACTGATTAGAGGATATTTTGAGTGATGCACCGGTATGATTTGGAGAACGAGAGTTGAAAGCTTGAATGAATAATTCTGAGGTGATGGGCTCTGAAGAATCAAACTGAAAAGACTTGTGAAATGCTCCGGGTGGGTGAAAATAATTCTCACGATCGAAAACAATTATTAGAGGATGGCATAAGCTAGAACTATGAATCTTCAAGAGAACGGACCAAGATTTAGGAGAAATACTTCTTCGGTCTTCAAATGTTGAGAATGATGATGCGAAACACCACCAAGAATTATTGAGGCACTCCGGAATGAAAAATTAGAAAGGTTGAACCAACGATGAAAAGAATTTGAAATATCTTGGAGAAGGACATGACTGATGATAATTCATTCTTACGTCAAACTTTGCAATGAATTTGAGAATAACTCCGGAAAAATTAGATGAGTCAGGTAAGATCCTGGAAAAAGACCTGTGGGTTAGGGCCCACTCAAAAGAAACACCGTTGAAATGATTTAAAAGAGAGATCGCACTAGTTGAATTAAATGGCTTGAATGAGATAGCATGCTCAAAAGAACTTGAATGAATTGAGAATGGAAACTTGAATCTTCTGAGATATCTTCATCACTCCGGAACAATTGAATAGCGAGAAGTGGAAGATTAAGAGGTGCACCGGTACGAGAAAAACATTTGAAACGAGGAAAAGATATGATCGACAAAGCTTGAATTTAATCCACCGGAGAAGAATACAAGAATGAAGAATGATGAACTTGAAGTACATCTTCATGAGAACCAGCGGGTAAGAACATTGATTGAAAAGAATGAAGGGACTTCACGTGAATAAAATGGATACTTGGTTACGACATCTGATTCCTTGAAGGAAAAGGGCGGGAGGGTGGGAAAACAAAATCACCTTGGGACGGATGAAACAAACACCGTTGAGAAAACTTAGAGTTGATCTTGCGGATGTTGGAATGAACGGATTCACTTGAAGAGAAGCACACCGGTTGGAAAAGAATTAACATGACGAGCTCGATGATCAAGAAGGATTAGTATCCACAGAAAAATATGAGAACACCATTTAGGAAAGGTATGGATTCAACATTTGACTTCGAAGCAACTCGAATACCACAAGTAAAACAAAACAAAGGATTGGCTTGCAGAATAAGCCGGAACAAACATATGATAGAGATTTCGTCCGAAGTTTTCGTGGTGGGGCCACACGGGCTCGATCGTACAGCACCATCATGTACAAGGCAGTGCACATGACATACGAAGCGTCCCCGAGTCGGCATAGCCAAGGACTCTTTAAGACACTACGAGACCACTGTAAAACCAACCGTGGAAAGGCGGACCACTAGACGTCGAACCCCAATCTCATATCATGCATCTGTCGGAAAGATATTCTAGGAGCTACTTGAATTCCCACTTATAAACTCCCGAAACTTTCTGGTTATGCAATCAGGTGTTGGGGATACAGGGGACACAATATATCTCACCCAAACTAACAATACCTAGATCCAGCTGTATCCATCCTTCAACACATAACCAAGAAACCTTCGGAAATCATTTACCTCAACCTTCGAAAAGCATCCGTTATACGAGTTATGGCAATACTCCCGAACTCCCGCCCCAGTACTGGGTGGCGTCGAGGTGATCTCACCAACAACTGCATAAAAGAGATTTCGATGTCGGCGAAACTCAGGTATTCCAGAACTGCAACGATAAAATTGTGACGTCTACACCTCGGAGCTCAACTCCCCGGGACACTGCCACAACCCCTAAATGTCAGGAGGCACCAAGAACAATGTTCTCGTCACAAAACCATCGGAACGATTCCAAGATACCCGCGTGATCCTAAAAAAAAATTTAGTGAAATTTGACGAGAGAAAAGTCAAAACTTCTACGTCAGGAGACCTCACCAGAGCGACGAAGGGACTGAGGAGTAAAAAGAATCCTACTCTCCGATATATATAATCCTAAGACTCAAAACATTTTTGTTCTAGACTCAACAACGTCAGCGATTCGATCAAGCAGGGGGCTCCTAAGTCGGGGATGGCTCTGATTACCAACTCGTAACGCCCACGATGTGGCTATATCTCCCACGTGTCGAGGCACGACTTAGAGGCATAACCGCATTGTGGTTTAGTCGCAAGGAGGGTCATCTTCACACAATCCCATGTAATGAACAAGAATGGGATAAAGAGTTGGCTTACAATCGCCACTTCACACAATATACATAATTAAATCATACATCATTCAAGATACACACATAGGTCCGACTACGGAACCAAAAGAAAAGAAGACAACCCAACTGCCAGATCCCCGATCGTCCCAACTGGGCACCACTACTGATCAATATGAAAAGAAACAACACAACGAACAAGATCTTCATCGAGCTCCCACTTGAGCTCAGTTGCGTCACCTGCACTGGTCTCATCGGCACCTGCAACTGTTTGGAAGTATCTGTGAGTCACGAGGACTCAGCAATCTCACACCCGCGAGATCAAGACTATTTAAGCTTATAGGAAAGGATGGTGTAGTGAGGTGGAGCTGCAGCAAGCACTAGCATATATGGTGGCTAACATACGCAAATGAGAGCGAGAAGAGAAGCAACGGAACGGTCGTGAACTAGCAATGATCAAGAAGTGATCCTGAACTCCTACTTACGTCAAACATAACCCGAAACCGTGTTCACTTCCCGGACTCCGCCGAGAAGAGACCATCATGGCTACACACGCGGTTGATGCGTTTTAATTAAGGTCAAGTGTCAAGTTCTCTACAACCGGATATTAACAAATTCCCATCTGCCACATAACCGCGGGCACAGCTTTCGAAAGATAATACCCTGCAGGGGTGTCCCAACTTAGCCCATTATAAGCTCTCACGGTCAACGAAGGATAAACCTTCTCCCAGGAAGACCCGATCAGTCTCGGAATCCCGGTTTACAAGACATTTCGACAATGGTAAAACAAGACCAGCAAAGCCGCCCGAATGTGCCGACAAATCCCGATAGGAGCTGCACATATCTCGTTCTCAGGGCACACCGGATTGTCCAAGCTTTCGGTAGGCCAGACCAGAGTTGCCCCTGGTGGCCACCGGCGACTGACAGGTTGGACCAACACTCGAAGGAGCACTGGCCCGGGGGGGTAAATAAAGATGACCCTCGCGAGCGCGACTCCCAAGGGAAAAAGGCTAGGTGAGGCAAATGTAAAACCAAGGTTGGGCCTTGCTGGAAGAGTTTTATTCAAAGCAAACTGTCAAGGGGGTCCCATAAATCACCCAACCGCGTAAGGAACGCAAAATCAAGGAACATAACACCGGTATGACGGAAACTAGGGCGGCAAGAGTGGAACAAAACACCAGGCATAAGGCCGAGCCTTCCACCCTTTACCAAGTATATAGATGCATTAATTAAGATAAGAGATATTGTGATATCCCAACATAAACATGTTCCAACATGGAGCAATCTTCAACTTCACCTGCAACTAGCAACGCTATAAGAGGGGCTGAGCAAAAGCGGTAACATAGCCAAACAATGGTTTGCTAAGAAGGGTGACAAAGGTTAGAGGTTCATGGCAATTTGGGAGGCATGATATAGCAAGTGGTAGGTAGCGCCGCATAGCAATAGAGCGAACAACTAGCAAGCAAAGATAGAAGTGATTTCGAGGGTATGGTCATCTTGCCTGAGATCCCGCAAGGAAGAAGAACGAGTCCATGAAGAAGACAAATGGGCGTAGTCGAACGAATCCTCACAACTCCGGAATGAAACCGAAGCTAACGAGAGAAGCAACCCGGAAAGAAACAAACAGCAAAGTAAACAACCACCACATACACATGGCATGATGCACAGTCAAGTATGATGCATGTCCGGTTTAAATGAGGCATGGCATGGGAAAATGCAACAAACAAAACTACAAATTAAATGGAGCTCAATATGCAACGAGTTGCATATTGACGAAACACCACATCAATTATTTAGTTCTCTCTCATTATGTACTCGACCATATTAAATGTTGATTACCATGGCAAGAGGTGAAGCATAAATAAACTAACTATCTAGGCAATTTAAATGAGGCCGGAACAACAAACAACAATTCCGCTAAATCCTCATGTCATTTAGCAATTTTAATGCAAACATCAATTGTAGACATTTTAAATGTTGTTATCATGATGCGGATGACATATGCAAGTTTTAAGCAAGTTTATGAAAATGTTGACATGAGCATGTTATGAAGCATTTGTTACCGTGGTGGGACGAAAAGGGTGCCACGGCAACGATAACGAAAATGATGCCACGGCAACATATCGGTTCCGATAGCTCATGGAGATACCGGCGCAAAAGAGAATTGTGCGGATGTGTGGAACACGCAATAGATGGTGGGGTGCTCCCGGTAACCGGGTTCCCACGGTTCGACGGCATGGCAAGGAAACGAGTGACAGCGTGCGACGAACAAGTCGGGCACGGTGCAAACGCAAGCAACTCAAACAACACATGCTTTCGTTCCACGGACGTCGTCTCGGGTTATACCTTCGAGGCGTGACTTTTCGGAACGGATCAAGTTCATAGAGGAAGTAGTTGTACACGGCGACGGTATTAGAAGTAGTGGTTCACATCTCGCAATCGTGCAAACTCCGTGGATGTTCGGGGTCGTCGGTAGGGGTACTTGACGCAATCCATGCAAACGGTGCTTGTTCGGGCATCGGTCTTGACGAAGGTGTACTTGGCCAACGTAGTGGTACTCGACGTCTTGTCGAACCCAAGCGACGGTAGTCGTACACGACGCGTTGTGGAAGTAGTTGAACTCGCGGTCTTCGCGGCGACGGTAGTCGTACACGTATTGACGAGGTACTTGACGTTTCAGTGTGTAGTCGTTCGAGCGTCCGTGTGGTCTTGCCGATTCCAAGGTTCTCGGTGGAGGCCATGGCACTCCCTGGTGGCACCGAGGTGGTCTAGCAGCAGCAGCAAGGGCGTCGAGAAGGTGATGGCCGTGGCGGGACTTGGCGCACGGAGGGGGTTCGAGGCGGCAGCGTTGAGGAGGAACACCGGCGACGCGGCTGCGGGCACCAAGAGGCATGGCTCCGACGGACAGAGCCAGAGACGAGGTGCAGGAGGGCGGAGAGGGACTCGGCGGGATGGCCTGAACCTGCTGCTTATGGCGCTCGTGGCCATGGGACGCGGATGCCGAGGTCGAAGGCGAGGCGCGGGGTCGGGCGCTGCTGCGGGGAGCTCGTCTCCCGTGCGGCTTCGGCGTGAGGGAGTTAGGAGGTCGAGGAGGCAGGGGCGCGACGAGGAGAAGCAGGAGGAGAGGCGGCACGGGAGGAAGCTCGCGAGGGCCATGGAGATGGAAGGGGCGCGACGGCGGCGAGGAGGCCGACGGGGCTCCGGCCTGGTGGCGTTGGCGCTCCTGCGGCATTCATGGCGGCGGCGAGGAGAGGTGGCTGCGGGCGGCGGCCGTAGCCAGAGGCGGGGAGGCCGGCTCGAGGAGGATGGAGGCGAGGGGAATCGGGTGCGGGGGCTCCTCCCCTGGCTCGAGGTGTGTGTGTGTGTGAGGCTAATAGGAGGCAGGGGTCGAGGTGTTGACGGCGCTGAGGGGGAGCGCGAGGGAGAGATCAAGAGGAGGGGGGTCGGTCTCCTGGCGGCTAGGGTTAGAGAGGGCGCGGGCTGGGCCTTGGGCCATGGAGGTGGCTAGGCTGCGGAGAAGGATGGGCCAACCTGGGAGGCTGGCTGGGCTCTCTCCCTTTCTTCCTTCTTTTCTTTATATAAAAAACAGAGAACTGAAGAAAAGAAAGAGAGGTTAGGGGAAAAAGTTGGACACGCGGATAATTTCCCGGACATCACAAAAATATGCTCGTTCTGAGAAAAACGGAGTGGGTAAGATTGCACGGTTTAAATTCAAATGCATTTGAATTTAATTCAAATGTTTTGAACAAGGAGTAGGATTACAAAGTGTCCAAAATGTTGAACATTTAGGAAGGGCCTCGATAAGAGGGAAAAGAATTGTTGGCAAAGCTTGGAGGTGAAACTTGAGGTGGAAATAGACATGGGAATTATTTGCAAGTGTGTTCTGGTTAATTCCAAACTAATGGAATATTTATAATAGCTCCATAAATATTAGGAGGATATGTTATAAAGAGAAATCACCATGTGAATTCCCTTGATTTAAATAGATCAAAAGATCTATACAATTTATTTAGTTGACTTGAGATGCAAAGATTAATGACATGATGGCATGATGACATGATGCAATGCAAAAATAAAAGAGCAAGCACCGAAAGAAACACGCGGTGATCACGAAAATAAGGAAGTCTTCTGAAGCGTCGGTCTCGGGGCGTTACACACTCACCCCATACACATGAGAAAAACATTTCAACCGGACACATAGAAAGATAGGGCTTATAATTTTGCCTCCCAGCATATTCACCTGAAGGGTGATGTCAACAATAATAACTCATGCTACCCATATCCAATTGGATATTTGTGCCTTGATCTTTCCTCACCACATGATGCTTGCCAAAATAAAAAAATAAAAATGAATAGAGAGAAAAACTTTGACTCTTGCATGAAAGTAAATACATAAAAGTAAAAGATAGGCCCTTCGCAGAGCGAAGCAGAGGTTGCCATGCGCTTTTTGTTTGTATGCTCAATCCCTTAGTGCAAAAGAACGTCACGTTACATTGCCCCTTATGATATCAACCTTTATTATGAAGTCTGTCGCTTTTATTCTTCGCCATCACAAGTTCATACAACACTCAATTTCTCTTACACTAAATGATCTAACACTTTTAGAAGCAATTTTTATCGCTTTATTGCACCGATGACAACTTACTTGAAGGATCTTACTCAATCCTTATGTAGGTATGGCGGACTCTTGAAAATAATATTTGGGTTTAAGGATTTTTGGATGCACAAGTAGTATCTCTACTTGGTGCGGAATTTTTGGCTAGCAAAGATGGGGGGGCAAGCACCACATGTTGAAGGATCTATGACAATATAACTTCTATGTGAATATGAACAAACATAAATCATTACGTTGTCTTCCTTGTCCAACGTCAACAATTTTGGCACATAATATTTTGACGGGGGCTCACAATCACAAAAGATTTACAAGATAGTGTATTTGCATGTGAATCTTCTCTTCCCTTATTAATTCTTTCATGAATTGCATCATTGACCAATGCTATGTTTGTCAATCTCCAATAAAATTTTCTACTTATATTTTTCCTTATGTGGTGTCATTACTTACCATAAGATTAGCATATGATCTTTTTCATTTATTTCTTTTTAACATGAAATTAAAGAAAACAAAACTCCAACTAAACTTTATTATATATCTCGCATACGATTACAAAGATAGATCACTAAATAAACTCTCGAAAAGAAAGGATCGAACTAAACTTTTATTCATCTAAAGCAAAAGATAACTATGGATCAAACTAAGGTAAATAAAGGCAAAAGATAGTGGAGGTGATACGATACCGGGGCACCTCCCCCAAGCTTGGCGCAAGCCAAGGGGAGTGCCCATACCCGATACTCAATTTTCTTTTGGTGATGAAGAAGGAGGCAGTGGTGATGAACTAGTAGCGATCTTGTCCTTCATGATCAAGAGATTCTCCAATCTATGGATGATGCTCCGGAGGGCGATGATGTGCTCTTGCAACAGAATATTTTCACGGGTAAGATATTTATTTTGCACATGAATCGTTTCGATGATCCGAAAGGGTTCTATCTCGGTGGGGGTGAGATGATCATACTAAGGTTTAAGGATATCTTCTTCTTCTTCCTCGGCAGGCCAGGCCTGCTCAACCACTGGCGCTTGATCTCCAGTAGCCTCCTTGCTCTTGTCCCCTTTGACGGCTTCTATAGGCTCTTCTCTCTTTAGCTCGATCTTCATCAACCAAGCATCCTCTTCCACGTTGTTGGAGGAAGAAGAAAACATGATGCATGGCTCAACAGATCTGACCAAAAACAGCAAGAACAGTAAACAGAAGATTTCTCCGGGATGCGATGGTCAATAGGTTTGGGGGGTATACAAAGATTTTTTTATCTTGGGAAACAAGCAAACGGAAGAAAAACATGGTCCGGAAGGTACCCGAGGTGGGCACAACCCACCTGGGCGCGCCTGGCAGGCGCGCCCTGGTGTCTTGTGCCCACCAGGGGTGCCTTCCTGGTTGTTTCTTATTTTTCCTAATTTTTGTTATATTCCAAAATGGACAGAAAATATTTTTGCGGATTTTTGGAGTCCGTTTACTTACCGTATCACGTACCTCCTTTTTTCATGATTCTGGAGTGTTTCAGATGGTTTCTTTTATGTGTTCTTCCGGTGTCATAGTTTGGATAATATTGCTTTTAACATTAATGGGCGTACCTGAGATATAATGTTTTATTTATTTTGATAGCTCCAGATCGATAAACCTCCTCGATAACATAGGGTCCTTCCCATTTGGAGAGGAGTTTTCCTGCAAAGAATCTGAAACGAGAGTTGTACAAAAGAACATATTCCCCAACTTTGAATTCCCGCTTTTGGATTCTTTTATCATGCCATCTTTTAACTTTTTCTTTAAATAACTTGGCATTTTCATAAGCTTGGGTTCTTCATTCATCTAATGAGCTAATATCAAATAACCTCTTCTCACCAGCAAGTTTGAAATCATAGTTGAGTTCTTTAATTGCCCAATAAGCTTTATGTTCTAACTCAAGAGGCAAATGATAAGCTTTTCGATAAACCATTTTATAAGGAGACATACCCATAGGATTTTTATATGCTGTTCTATAAGCCCAAAGTGCATCATCTAATTTCTTAGACCAATTCTTCTGGGACCTATTGACAGTCTTTTGTAAAAATTAATTTTATTTCTCTATTGCTAAGTTCAACTTCACCACTAGACTGAGGATGATAGGGTGATGCAATTCTATGGTTAACATCATACTTGGCAAGCATTTTACGGAAAGCACCATGAATAAAGTGTGAACCACCATCAGTCATTAAATATCTAGGGACTCCAAACCTTGGGAAAATAACTTCTTTAAGCATTTTATATAGAGGTGTTGTGATCATCACTGCCAGTTGGAATAGCTTCTACCCACTTAGTAACATAATCAACAACAACCAAAATATGAGTATACCCATTAGAGGAAGGAAAAGGTCCCATGTAATCAAATACCCAAACATCAAATGGTTCAACAACAAGTGAATAATTCATAGGCATTTCTTGACGCTTACCGATATTACCCATTCTTTGACATTCATCACAAGATAAGACGAACTTATGAGCATCCTTGAAGAGAGTAGGCCAATAAAACCCAGACTGCAATACCTCGTGAGCAGTTCTCTCTCCCGCATGATGTCCTCCATAAGCTTCGGAGTGACATTTCCGTAGGATTTGTTCCTGTTCATGCTCAGCTACACAACGTCTAATAATACCATCTACTCGTTCTTTATAAAGATGTGGGTCATCCCAAAAGTAATGTCTTAAATCATAGAAGATTTTTTTTCTTTTGTTGGTATCTAAAGCTAGGGGTATGTATTTAGCAACAATATAATTAGCATAGTCAGCATACCAAGGTGTACTATTAGAAACATTTATTGCAGCTAATTGCTCATCAGGAAAACTATCATCAATAGGTAGTGGGTCATCAAGAACATTCTTCAACCTAGACAGGTTATCAGCTACGGGGTTCTCCGCTCCTTTTCTACCAGTGATATGCAAATGAAATTCTTGTAGCAAGAGAACCCATCGAATAAGCCTAGGTTTGGCATCTTTCTTTTCCATAAGATACTTTATTGCAGCATGATCAGTGTGAACAATTACTTTTGAATCTACAATATAGGATCTAAATTTATCACAAGCAAACACCACTGCTAGAAATTCTTTTTCAGTAGTAGCATAATTTCTTTGTGCACTGTTTAGAGTTTTACTTGCGTAGCGAATAACATTCAGTTTCTTATCAACTCTTTGTCCTAGAACAACACCAACAACATAATCACTAGCATCACACATAATTTCAAAAGGCAAGTTCCAATTAGGTGGTTGAACAATAGGTGCGGAAACTCCACAAGCGCTGGATGAAGTCCACGATCTCCAGGAAATATCCATGCACTTGCAACCCTCCACCTCCCTGAATGATGTTTGGTCGTATGCGTGGGGGAAAACTGACCTCAAGGCATCAGATTATTGTAAGTTCTTCTTTAGAGAGGCTGATACACATCCTACCTTCTCGCACTTGTGGAAATCGCATTGCATTATGCGTATCAAAGTCTTCGGGTGGCTTCTCATTCATGATCGACTAAACACTAGGAATATGCTGAAAAGAAGGCATTTCAACATTGGCGATGATCACACGTGCCTCCTTTGTGGGTTGCAAGTTGAGGAGACGGTTGATCACATGATCTTCTCGTGTTCGTTTAGTCAAGCCTGTTGGAGCAAACTTGGCGTTGTTTGGCCGTTATATTCATGCAGACTACAATTCCTCCATGGGATGCACCAAACCTGGGATGGACCGTTATTCTTCTTTGATATATTTTTGACCGCTGCTTGGAGCCTATGAAAAGAAAGGAACAATAAACACTTCAGAGGCACCATACCCAGTATTGACACCTGGCTCAATAGGTTCATCCAAGACTTTAGCTTGCTGCAGCATAGAACCAAAGAGGCCCTTAGTGCCTCCATTGCCTCATTTGTACACTCTTTAGCCTAGCGTTTTTACTCTCTTTTTGGTTGCTCACCCCCACACTAGGGGGTAGAGGTTGGCAACCCCCCCCATTTGTACATGAGTTGTAACTATGTAACACCCCCCATATATATATATGAAAAAATAGTAGGAGCCTCTCCTACTGTCTAGTTCTTCAAAAAAAAACAATAGGTGCGGAAATTAAGGCTTTCTTGAGTGTTTTGAAGGCTTCTAAACAATCATCATAAAAAACATAAGGAATATCCTTTTGCAAAAGATTTGTAAGAGACCTAGAAATTTTAGAGAAGTCTTTGATAAATCTCCTATAGAAACCAGCATGACCAAGGAAACTACGAATACCTTTGATATCTTTAGGACATGACTTTTTCTCAATTGCATCAACCTTAGCTTTGTCCACCTCAATACCTCTTTCAGAAATTTTATGGCCCAAAACAATACCTTTGTTAACCATAAAGTGGCACTTCTCCCAATTCAAGATAAGATTTGTTTGCTCACATCTCTGCAAAACTTGATCAAGATTGCTTAAGCAATCATCAAAAGACTTCCCATAAACAGAAAAGTCATCCATGAAAACCTCAACAATCTTTTCACAAAAGTCAGAGAATATAGCAGGCATACATCTTTGAAAGGTAGCAGGTGCATTGCATAAACCAAAAGGCATATGTCTATAAGCATAAGTTCCAAAAGGACAAGTAAAAGTGGTCTTTTCTTGATCAGGTTGAGAAACAAGTATTTGTGAAAAACCGGAATATCCATCAAGGAAGCAAAAATATGTGTGCTTAGATAATCTTTGTAGCATTTGATCAATTACCATTATATAGCATGTAACAATTATTTGTGGAATAAGTTCATTCTTATCATTAGGAACAACAGTAATACCTCCTTTCTTAGGGACACAATGGACATGACTTACCCATCTACTATCAGCTATAGGATGGATTATACCTGCTTCCAGAAGTTTTAATATTTCTGTTCTTACCACTTCTTTCATCTTCGGATTTAATAGACGTTAGTGATCAACAACGGGTTTAGCATGAGGTTCCATATTAATCTTGTGCTAACATAGAGTGGGACTGATTCCCTTAAGATCATCAAGAGTATATCCAATAGCAGCTCGGTGCTTCCTTAGAACTTTCAATAATCTTTCTTCTTCATGTTCTGAAAGGTTAGCACTAATAATAACTGGATAAATCTTTTTCTCATCGAGATAAGCATATTTCAAAGTGTCAGGTAACTGTTTTAATTCAAACACATGATCACCTTTAGGTGGAGGAGGACCTCCTAGAGTTTCAATAGGCAAACTGTGCTTAAGCAGAGGTTGTTGTTCGAACAAGATTCTATCTATTTCATTTCTTTCGTGCATATGCAAATCATTTTCATGGTCTAGCAGATATTGTTCTAAAGGATCAATAGGAGGTACATCAATAGAAGCAAGACCAATAATTTCATCCTTACTAGGCAATTCTTTTTATGAGGTTTTCTACTAAACTTGGAAAAATTGAACTCATGAGACTCATCAACAAAGCTAACCCCGACAGTTTGTTTCTCACAATCTATTTTAGCATTAACGATGTTCAAGAAAGGTCTACCAAAGATAATGGGACAAAAGTCATCCTGTGGGGAACCAAGAACAAGAAAATCAGTAGGGTATTTTATTTTCCCACACATGACTTCAACATCTCTAACAATCCCAAGTGGTGTGATGGTGTCTCTATTAGCAAGTTTAATAGTAACATCTATGTCTTCTATTTCAGCGGGTGCTATATCATTCATAATTTCTTGATATAACGTAAAAGGAATATCACCCATGCTACCACCTATGTCGCATAAACCATGATAACAGTGATCTCCTATTTTAACTGAGAGAATGGGCATGCCAACAATGGGTCTATGTTTATCTTTCCCATCGAGTTTGGCAATTCTAGCAGCTTCACCAACAAAGTAAATAACATGCCCATCAATATTATCGACCAAGAGATCCTTAGGTGCTTTGATATTACTTCTACAGACCACAGTTGAAACCTTAACATGTTCTTTTATCTTAACAGGAAAAGGTGGTTTCTTGATGTAAGCAGTAGGAACAACTGGATCAATATTGTAGATGATAGTTTCTTCTTTAGCAACTACTGGTTCTTTAATTTCTTCTTTAATAGGGGGATGATATTTAAACCACTTATCTTTAGGGAGATCAACATGAGTAGCAAAAGATTCACAGAAAGAGGCTACTATCTCAGAATCAAGTCCATATTTAGTGCTAAACTTTTTAAAAGCATCGGTATTCATAAAAGATTTAACACAATCAAACTTAAGCTAGGAAGACAATAAATAAATAAATTATGCTCCGACTTCATCACATAACGGTTCACCATACGTGCATGCTACGGGAATCACAAACTTTAACGCAAGTATTTCTCAAATTCACAACTACTCAACTAGCATGACTCTAATATCACCATCTTTATATCTCAAAACAATTATCAAGCATCAAACTTTTCATAGTATTCAACACACTCATAAGATTTTCTTTTACTATTCTTGAATACCAAGCATATTAGGATTATTTAAACAAATTACCATGCTATTTAAGACTCTCAAAATAATATAAGTGAAGCATGAGAGATCAATAGTTTCTATAAAACAAATCCACCACCGTGCTCTAAAAGATATAAGTGAAGTACTAGAGCAAAACTATATAACTCAAAAGATATAAGCGAAGCACATAGAGTATTCTAAAAAAAATTCAAATCATGTATGGCTCTCTCAAAAGGTGTGTAAAGCAAGGATGATTGTGGTAAACTAAAAATCAAAGACTCAAATCATACAAGACGCTCCAAGCAAAACACATATCATGTGGTGAATAAAAATATAGCTCCAAGTAAAGTTACCGATGGAAGTAGACGAAAGAGGGGATGCCTTCCGGGGCATCCCCAAGCTTTGGCTTTATGGTGTCCTTAGATTATCTTGGGGGTGCCATGGGCATCCCCACTCTTAGGCTCTTGCCACTCCTTGTTCCATAATCCATCAAAATCTTTCACCCAAAACTTGAAAACTTCACAACACAAAACTCAGCAGAAAATCTCGTGAGCTCCGTTAGCGAAAGAAAACAAAAGACCACTTCAAGGTACTATAATTAACTCATTATTTATTTATATTGGTGTTAAACCTACTGTATTCCAACTTCTCTATGGTTTATAAACTATTTTACTACCCATAGATTCATCAAAATAAGCAAACATCACACGAAAAACAGAATCTGTCAAAAACAGAACAGTCTGTAGTAATCTGTCACTAACGCAAACTTCTAGAACTCCAAAAAATCAGCCAAAATAGCACGACCTAGAAAATTTGTTTATTGATCAGCAGCAGTTGGTCTCAATATTTTATCACGTTCTAGTGATTTTTAACAATTGTTTTCGTGAACAGAAAGTTTCTGGAAATTACAGCAAGATCAAATAACTATCATCCAAGAAGATCCTATAGGTTTAACTTGGCACAAACACTAATTAAAACATAAAAACACATCTAACCAGAGGCTAGAACAAATATTTATTCCTAAACAGAAGCAAAAAGCAAAAAACTAAAAATAAAATTGGGTTGCCTCCCAACAAGCGCTATCGTTTAACGCCCCTAGCTAGGCATAAAAGCAAGGATAGATCTAGGTATTGCCATCTTTGGTAGGCAATCCATAAGTGGCTCTCATAATAGATTCATATGGTAATTTTATTTTCTTCCTAGGGAAGTGTTCCATGCCTTTCTTTAATGGAAATTGGAATCTAATATTCCCTTCCTTCATATCAATAATTGCGCCAATCGTTCTAAGGAAAGGTCTACCAAGAATAATAGGACATGAAGGATTGCAATATATATCGAGAACAATAAAATCTACAGGCACATAGTTCCTATTTGCAACAATAAGAACATCATTAATTCTTCCCATAGGTTTCTTAATAGTGGAATCCGCAAAGTGCAAGTTTAGAGAGCAATCATCAAAATCACGGAAATCTAGCAAATCGCACAAAGTTTTGGGAATAGTGGAAACACTAGCACCCAAATCACATAAAGCATAGAACTCATGATCCTTAATCTTAATTTTAATAGTAGGTTCCCACTCATCATAAAGTTTTCTAGGGATATAAACTTCCAACTCAAGTTTTTCTTCATAAGATTGCCTCAAGGCATCAACGATATGTTTGGTAAAAGCTTTATTTTGACTATAAGCATGAGGAGAATTTAGCATGGATTGCAACAAGGAAATACAATCTATCAAGGAGCAATTATCATAATTAAATTCCTTGAAATCCAAAATAGTGGGTTTATTAACATCTAATGTTTTGATTTCTTCCATCCCACTTTTATGAATTTTAGCATCAAGATCTAAAAACTCCGAATTTTTGGAACGCCTTCTAGGTAAAGGTGGATCATATTCAGTCCCATCATTATCAAGATTCATATTACAAAACAAAGATTTAATAGGGGACACATCAATAACTTTTAGATCTTCATCTTTATTTTCATAGAAATTTGAAGAACACGCTTTCATAAAGCAATCTTTCTTAGCACGCATCCTAGCGGTTCTTTCTTTGCACTCATCAATGGAAATTATCATGGCTTTGAGATACTCATTGATATCATGCTTAGGAGGAATAGATCTAAGTTTTAAAGAATCAACATCAAGAGAAATTCTATCAACGTTCCTAGCCAATTCATTAACTTTAAGCAATTTCTCTTCAAGCAAAGCAGTGAAATTCTTTTGTGAATTCATAAACTCTTTAACACTAGTCTCAAATTCAGAGGGCATCTTATTAAAATTTCCATAAGAGTTGTTGTAGGAATTACCATAATTTTTAGAGGAATTACCAGGATAAGGCCTAGGATTAAAGTTTCCTCTATACGCGTTGTTACCAAAATTATTCCTACCAACAAAATTCACATCCATAGATTCATTATTATTCTCAATCAAAGTAGACAAAGGCATATCATTAGGATCAAAAGAAACACTCTTAGTAGCAAATAATTTCATAAGTTCATCCATCTTTCCACTCAAAACATTAATTTCTTCTATTGCATGCACTTCTTTATTAGTAGATCTTTCAGTGTGCCATTGAGAATAATTAAACATAATATTATCTAGGAGTTTAGTAGCTTCTCCTAAAGTGATTTCCATAAAAGTGCCTCCCGCGGCCGAATCTAAAAGATTTCTAGAAGCAAAATTTAATCCGGCATAAAAATTTTGTATAATCATCCACAAATTCAAACCATGTGCAGGGAAATTACGTATCATTAATTTCATTCTCTCCCAAGCTTGTGCAACATGTTCATGATCAAGTTGCTTAAAATTCATAATATCGTTTCTAAGAGAGATGATCTTAGCGGGAGGAAAATACTTAGAGATAAAAGCATCTTTGCACTTATTCCATGAATCAATACTATTTTTAGGCAAGGACGAAAACCAAGCTTTAGCACGACCTCTAAGCGAAAAAGGAAATAGCTTCAATTTAACAATATCATTATCAACATCTTTCTTCTTTTGCATATCACACAAATCAAAGAAGCTATTTAGATGAGTAGCGGCATCTTCACTAGGAAGGCCGGCGAATTGATCTTTCATGACAAGATTCAACAAAGCAGCATTGATTTCACAAGATTCAGTATTGGTAAGAGGAGCAATCAGAGTGCTAAGGAAATCATTATTGTTGGTATTGGTAAAGTCACATAATTTGGTATTATCTTGAGCCATCGTGACAAACAAGCAATCCAACACACGAGCAAACAAAAAGCAAGCGAAAAAGAGGCGAACGAAAAAGAGAGGGCGAATAAAACGGCAAGGGTGAAGTGGGGGGAGAGGAAAAAGAGAGGCAAATGGAAAATACTGTAATGCGGGAGATAAGGGTTTGTGATGGGTACTTGGTATGTTGACTTTTGCGTAGACCTCCCCGGCAACGGCGCCAGAAATCCTTCTTGCTACCTCTTGAGCACTGCGTTGGTTTTCCCTTGAAGAGGAAAGGGTGATGCAGCAAAGTAGCGTAAGTATTTCCCTCAATTTTTGAGAACCAAGGTATCAATCCAGTAGGAGGCTACGCGCGAGTCTACACAAAACAAATAAATCCTCACAACCAACGCGATAAGGGGTTGTCAATCCCTACACGGTCACTTACGAGAGTGAGATCTGATAGATATGATAGGATAATATTTTTGGTATTTTTGTGATAACGATGCAAAGTAAAATAAAAGCAAAGTAAAAAAGCAAAGGAAAAAACTAAGTGTCGGAAGATTAATATGATGAAGATAGACCCAGGGGCCATAGGTTTCACTAGTGGCTTCTCTCCAGAGCATAAGTATTTCACGGTGGGTGAACAAATTACTGTTGAGCAATTGACAGAATTGAGCATAGTTATGAGAATATGTAGGTATGATCATGTATATAGGCATCACGTCCGAGACAAGTAGACCGACTCCTGCCTGCATCTACTACTATTACTCCACTCATCGACCGCTATCCAACATGCATCTAGAGTATTAAGTTCATAAAAACAGAGTAACGCCTTAAGCAAGATGACATGATGTAGAGGGATAAATTCATGCAATATGATAAAAACCCCATCTTGTTATCCTCGATGGCAACAATACTATACGTGCCCTTGCTGCCCCTACTGTCACTGGGAAAGGACACCGCAAGATTGAACCCAAAGCTAAGCACTTCTCACATTGCAGGAAAGATCAATCTAGTAGGCCAAACCAAACTGATAATTCGAAGAGACTTGCAAAGATAACCAATCATACATAAAAGAATTCAAAGAAGATTCAAATATTGTTCATAGATAATCTTGATCATAAACCCACAATTCATCGGTCTCAACAAACACATCGCAAAAGATATTACATTGAATAGATCTCCACGAGAGAGGGGAGAACATTGTATTGAGATTGATAACCCACAAGTATAGGGGATCGCAACAGTTTTCGAGGGTAGAGTATTCAACCCAAATTTATTGATTTGACACAAGGGGAGTCAAAGAATATTCTCAAGTATTAGCAGTTGAGTTGTCAATTCACCCACACCTGGATAACTTAGTATCTGCAGCAAAGTATTTAGTAGCAAAGTAATATGATAGTAGTGGTAACGGTAACAAAGGTAACAGTAGCAAAAGTAATATTTTTGGTGTTTTGTAGTGATTGTAACAGTAGCAATGGAAAAGTAAATAAGCGAAGAACAATATGGGAAAAGCTCGTAGGCATTGGATCGGTGATGGAGAATTATGCCGGATGCGGTTCATCATGTAACAATCATAACATAGGGTGACACAAAACTAGCTCCAATTCATCAATGTAATGTAGGCATGTATTCCGAATATAGTCATACGTGCTTATGGAAAAGAACTTGCATGCCATCTTTTGTCCTACCCTCCCGTGGCAGCGGGGTCCTAATGGAAACTAAGGGATATTAAGGCCTCCTTTTAATAGAGTACCGGAACAAAGCATTAGCACATAGTGAATACATGAACTCCTCAAACTATGGTCATCACCGGGAGTGGTCCCGATTATTGTCACTTCGGGGTTGCCGGATCATAACACATAGTAGGTGACTATAGACTTGCAAGATAGGATCAAGAACTCACATATATTCATGAAAACATAATAGGTTCAGATCTGAAATCATGGAACTCGGGCCCTAAGGACAAGCATTAAGCATAGCAAAGTCATAGCAACATCAATCTCAGAACATAGTGGATACTAGGGATCAAACCCTAACAAAACTAACTCGATTACATGATAGATCTCATCCAACCCATCACCGTCCAACAAGCCTACGATGGAATTACTCACACACGGCGGTGAGCATCATGAAATTGGTGATGGAGGATGGTTGATGATGACGATGGCGACGAATCCCCCTCTCCGGAGCCCCGAACGGACTCCAGATCAGCCCTCCCGAGAGGTTTTAGGGCTTGGCGGCGGCTCCGTATCGTAAAACGCGATAAATTCTTCTCTCTGGTTTTTTCTCCCCGAAAGCAAATATATAGAGTTGGAGTTGAGGTCGGAGGAGCTCCAGGGGGCCCACGAGGTAGGGGGCGCGCCCTAGGGGGGCAGGCGCGCCCTCCACCCTCGTGGACAGGGTGTGGGCCCCCTGGTCTTCATCTTTTGCAAGGATTTTATATTATTTCCAAATAGACGTTCCGTGGAGTTTCAGGTCATTCCGAGAACTTTTGTTTCTGCACATAAATAACACCATGGAAAGTCTGCTGAAAACAACGTCAGTCCGGGTTAGTTCCATTCAAATCATGCAAGTTAGAGTCCAAAACAAGGGCAAAAATGTTTGGAAAAGTAGATACAACGGAGACGTGTCAACTCCCCCAAGCTTAAACCTTTGCTTGTCCTCAAGCAATTCAGTTGATAAACTGAAAGTGATAAATAAAAACTTTTACAAACTCTGTTTGCTCTTGTTGCTGTAAATATGTAAAGCCAGCATTCAAGTTTTCAGCAAAGATTATGACTAACCACATTCACAATAACTCTCAGGTCTCATGTTTACTCATATCAATGGCATAATCAACTAGCGAGCGATAATAATAAATCTCGGATGACAACACTTTCTCAAAACAATCATAATATGATATAACAGGATGGTATCTCGCTAGCCCTTTCTGAGACCGCAAAACATAAATGCAGAGCACCTTTAAAGATCAAGGACTGACTAGACATTGTAATTCATGGTAAAAGAGATCCAGTCATACCCAATATAAATTAATAATAATGAATGCAAATGACAGCTATCTCCAGCTAGTGCTTTTTAATAAGAGGGTGATGACTCAACATAAAAGTAAATAGATAGGCCCTTCGCAGAGGGAAGCAGGGATTTGTAGAGGTGCCAGAGCTCGGTTTTGAAATAGAGATAAATAATATTTTGAGCGGCATACTTTCATTGTCAACATAAGAACCAAGAGATGGCGATATCTTCCATGCTACACACATTATAGGCGGTTCCCAAACAGAGTGGTAAAGTTTATACTCCCCCTCCACCAACAAGCATCAATCCATGACTTGCCCGAAACAACGAGTGTCTCCAACTAGCAACAGTCAAAGGGGGAGTTTTGTTTGCAATTTTTTGATTTAGTTTGCATAAAGCATGGGACTGGGCATCCCGGTGACCAGCCATTTTCTCGTGAATGAGAAGCGGAGTCCACTCCTCTTGAGAATAACCCACCTAGCATGGAAGATACGGACAGCCCTAGTTGATACATGAGCTATTCGAGCATACAAAACAGAATGTTTATTTGAAGGTTTAGAGTTTCGCACATACAAATTTACTTGGAACGGCAGGTAGATACTGCATATAGGAAGGTATAGTGGACTCATATGGAATAACTTTGGGGTTTAAGGGATTGGATGCACAAGCAGTATTCCCGCTTAGTACAAGTGAAGGCTAGCAAAAGACTGGGAAGCGACCAACTACAGAGCGACAACAGTCATGAACATGCATTAAAATTAATAAACATTGAGTGCAATCATGAGTAGGATATAATCCACCATGAACATAAATATCGTGAAGGCTATGTTGATTTGTTTCAACTACATGTGTGAACATGTGCCAAGTCGAGTCACTTAAATTATTCAAAGGAGGATACCACCCCATTATACCACATCACAACCATTTTAATAGCATGTTGGCATGCAAGGTAAACCATTATAACTCTTAGCTAATCAAGCATGGCACGAGCAACTATGATCTCTAATTGTCATTGCAAACATGTTTATTCATAATAAGCGGAATCAGGAACGATGAACTCATCATATTTACAAAAACAAGAGAGGTCGAGTTCATACCAGCTTTTCTCATCTCCGTCAGTCCATCATATATCATCATAATTTCCTTTCACTTGCACGACCGAATGATGTAAAAATAATAAGAGTGCACGTGCATTGGACTAAGCTGGAATCTGCGAGCATTCAATAAACAGGAGAAGACAAGGCAATATGGGCTCTTGGTTAAATCAACAATAATGCATATAAGAGCCACTTCAACAATTTAATCATGGTCTTCTCCTATCGACCCCCAAAGAAAAGAAATAAAACTATTTACACCGGAAAGCTCCCAACAAGCAAAAGAAGAACGGGAAATCTTTTTGGGTTTTCTTTTTAATTAGTACTACTACAGCAAGAAAAGTAAACTAACTAAAAGCTACACTAAATTTTTTGGTTTTTCTTAAAGTTTATTAAACACACAAGAAGAAAGCAGGAAAAAGAAAATAAACTAGCATGGATATTACAGTGAAAGAGTATGAACACCGACATCTAGTAATGAGTGTGTGAACATGAATGTAATGTCGGTGGGAAATACGTACTCCCCCAAGCTTAGGCTTTTGGCCTAAGTTGGTTTATTGCCAAGGATGGCCTGGCGGATATCCGTAGTTGCAGCTGGGGTCGTACTGAGATGAAGAGGACTCTGACTGCCACTGGCTGGCAGTCATCTCCGGATCCCAAAAGTAATCAGACTGTCGTGGAGGCTCAAATTGTGGTTCCGGCTCCGGGGCTGGTGTAGGGTTCCGGTAAGCGTAAATGGCTGCCCACGGAACGAGATACGGACCTTCAGATAAATTAAACAAGGAAGGAGCAGGCAAGGTAATAGTCTCAGGGTGATGTTTATCAAAGAACAATTTGTATTTAAGCTCCCCTTCCTTGTTCTTAACAATAAAGTCATGCGCTACCATACTCTTATAATCTAAATAAGCATTGGGCAGCAATTTTTCTTCTTTCTCATAGTGCCTAATAGGTATGTTATAATGTGTAGCAAGGCGTGAAGCATAAATACCTCCAAAGATGGGACCCTTAGTACGGTTAAAACTTAACCGTTTAGCAATAATACCGCCCATACTAACAGTGTTATCTGAAAATAAACCATGGAACAAAATGATAATATCAGGAACACTAAGGTTTCCACAGTTTCCGCGACCAATCAGGCAACGACTAGCAAATATGGCAAAGTAGCGTAAAACAGGAAAATGTATGCTAGTGATTCTTGCATCGGAAACCTTCCTAGTTTCCCCTACAGTAATAGTGTCAATAAACCCATCCACATCTTTACGATGTGGTTCATATAAGGTACCCTCGAAGGGTATTTTGCAAACCTTGCAAAATTCATCTAGTGGCATCTTCTTAACAACATCATATAAATGAAACTCTACTGAAGGAGGTGTTTCTTTAGGAAAATAGTAGAAGTTTTGCACAAAAGTATTGGTGAGTAAGAGATACTGATGACGTTGGTCGCGGAGGAAGTCGGTGAGGCCAGCATTCTCAGCTAATGAATAGAAATCATCATAAATCCCGGCTTCTCTCAAGAAATCATCGAAAGGCCATTCACACGGCTGAACCTCCGCGGTGCGAGGCAAATTATATTTGGGCCTCTGTGCTTCTTCATTCTGCTTTTCCTTCGAGCTTCGGCTCGATGAGCCTCTCAAAAATCTTTTCATAATTTTCTGAAATATTCTGAAATTTTTAGTAACTTCAAACAAAAGTGAACCAAGCACAAAAAAATTGATAGCAACTACTCCTACAAGTGCCTAGAACCTATATCAAGCATTAGAACTACTTGGAACCATATAAATTTGACATGCAAGCTCAAGAACATGGTCACCTAAGCAGCACAAATTTGCAATGAATAAAGCACTAGAACAAAAACTAATTGGACCAATGGAGGAGTCACATACCAAGGAACAATCCCCCCAAGCAGTTTTGTGAGAGGTGCTTTGAGCAAGGAGATCGAAAATCGCAGCAAAATGAGCTAGAACTCATGCTTGAGCTGGATATTGGTGTTTGTGGGAGGAAGAAGGAAAGTGTGGGTGCAGGAATAAGTGGAGGGGGGCCACTGTGGGCCCACGAGGCAGGGAGGCGCGCCCAGGGGGGTAGGGCGTGCCCTCCACCCTCGTGGACAAGTGCTTGCCCCTCCTGCTGTGTTCTCAGTGCCAGATATTCTCAAAAAATTCTAGAAAAAATCATATTCCAATTTCAGGGCAATTGGAGAACTTTTATTTTCGGGGTATTTTTATATTACACGGATAAATCAGAAAACAGACAGGGAAATACTATTTTTACTTTATTTCAACTAAATAACAGAAAGTAGAGAGAGGGTACAGAAGGTTGTGCCTTCTAGTTTCATCCTTCTCATGCTCATCAAAAGGAATCCACTAACAAGGTTGATCAAGTCTTGTGAACGAACTCATTCCGAATAACATGGAACCGGAGAAATTTCGAATAACACTATGTTACCTCAACGGGGATATGCACATCCCCTATAATAAGAGTATCATATTTCTTCTTGACAGTAGGAAGAGGAAATTCAAAACCTCCAAAAATAATCGATGGAATTTTTCCAATAGAATTTATACTATGAACTTGAGGTTGTTTCCTCGGAAAGTGTACCATATGCTCATTACCATTGACATGAAAAGTGACATTGCCTTTGTTGCAATCAATAACAGCCCCTGCAGTATTCAAAAAGGGTCTTCCAAGAATAATAGACATACTATCGTCCTTGGGAATATCAAGAATAACAAAGTCCATTAAAATAGTAACGTTTGCAACCACAACAGGCACATCCTCACAAATACCGACAGGTATAGCAGTTGATTTATCAGCCATTTGCAAAGATATTTCAGTAGGTGTCAACTTATTCAAATCAAGTCTACGATATAAAGAAAGAGGCATAACACTAACACCGGCTCCAAGATCACATAAAGCAGTTTTAACATAGTTTCTTTTAATGGAGCATGGTATAGTGGGTACTCCTGGATCTCCTAGTTTCTTAGGTATTCCACCCTTAAAAGTATAATTAGCAAGCATGGTGGAAATTTCAGCTTCCGGTATCTTTCTCTTATTTGTAACAATATCTTTCATATACTTAGCATAAGGATTCATTTTGAGCATATCAGTCAAACGCATATACAAAAAGATAGGTCTAATCATTTCAGCAAAGCGCTCAAAATCCTCATCATCCTTTTTCTTGGATGGTTTGGGAGGAAAAGGCATAGGTTTCTGAACCCATGGTTCCCTTTCTTTACCATGTTTCCTAGCAACAAAGTCTCTCTTATCATAACGTTGATTCTTTGATTGTGGGTTATCAAGATCAACAGCAGGTTCAATTTCTACATCATTATCATTACTAGGTTGAGCATCATCATGAACATCATCATTAACATTTTCATTAGGTTCATGTTCATTACCAGATTGTGTTTCAGCATTAGAAATAGATATATCATTTGGATTCTCAGGTGGTTCAGCAATAGGTTCACTAGAAGCATGAAAAGTCCTATCATTTTTCTTTTTCTTCCTTTTAGAAGGACTAGGTGCATCAATATTATTTCTCTGAGAATCTTGTTCAATTCTCTTGGGGTGGCCTTCAGGATACAAATGTTCCTGAGTCATTTTACCAGTTCTAGTAGCCACTCTAACAGCATAATCATTTTTCTTACTATTCAATTCATTGAGCAAATCATTTTGAGCTTTAAGAACTTGTTCTACTTGAGTGGTAACCATAGAAGCATGTTTACTAATGAGTTTAAGTTCACCTTTAACTCTAGACATGTAATCACCCAAGTGTTCAAGCGTATCGGAATTATATTTCAATTGTCTACCAAAATAAGCATTGAAGTTTTCTTGTTTGACAATAAAATTATCAAACTCTTCTAAGCATTGTCTAGCAGACTTATAGTGAGGAATATCACCTTCATCAAATCTATAGAGAGAATTTACCTTTACTACCTATGTAGGGTTATCAGGACCATGAGTTTCTTCAATAGGTAATGGATTAAGATCATATGTTTCTTCAACATGCGGTAAATTAAGACCGTGTATTTCTTCAATAGGAGGTAAATTCTTAACATCTTCAGCTTTAATACCTTTTTCTTCCATAGATTTCTTTGCCTCTTGCATATCTTCAGGACTAAGAAATAGAAGACCTCTCTTCTTCGGAGTTGGTTTAGGAATAGGCTCAGGAATTGGCTCAGGAGTTGGCTCAGGAACTGTCCAATTATTTTCATTTGTCAACATATTATTCAATAGAATTTCAGCTTCATCCGGTGTTCTTTCCCTGAAAACAGAACCAGCACAACTATCCAGGTAATCTCTGGAAGCATCGGTTAGTCCATTATAAAAGATATCAAGTATTTCATTTTTCTTAAGAGGATGATCAGGCAAAGCATTAAGTAACTTGAGAAGCCTCCCCCAAGCTTGGGGGAGACTCTCTTCTTCAATTTGCACAAAGTTGTATATTTCCCTCAAAGCAGCTTGTTTCTTATGAGCAGGGAAATATTTAGCGGAGAAGTAATAAATCATATCCTGGGGACTACGCACACAACCAGGATCAAGAGAATTAAACCATATCTTAGCATCACCCTTTAATGAGAACGGAAATATTTTAAGGATATAAAGGTAGCGAGATTTCTCATCATTAGTGAACAGGGTGGCTATATCATTTAATTTAGTAAGATGTGCCACAACAGTTTCAGATTCATAGCCATTAAAAGGATCAGATTCAACCAAAGTAATTATACCAGGATCAATAGAGAATTCATAATCCTTATCGGTAACACAGATAGGTGAAATAGCAAAAGCAGGGTCAGGTTTCATTCTAGCATTAAGAGATTGCTGATTCCATTTAGCTAGTAACCTCTTGAGATCATATCTATCTTTGCAAGCTAAAATAGCTAAAGAAGCTTCTTTATCAAAAACATAACCCTCAGGAATAATAGGCAAGTCTTCATCATCACTTTCATCAATATAATCAGTTTCAATAATTTCTTTCTCTCTAGCCCTAGCAATTTGTTCATCAAGAAATCCACTAAGTGGCACAGTAGTATCAAACATAGAAGTAGTCTCATCATAAGTATCATGCATAGCAGAAGTGGCATCATCAATAACATGCGACATATCAGAACGAATAGCAGAAGCAGGTTTAGGTGTCGCAAGCTTACTCAAAACAGAAGGTGAATCAAGTGCAGAGCTAGATGGCAGTTCCTTACCTCCCCTCATAGTTCAGGGATAAATTGTTGTCTTAGCGTCTTTCAAGTTCTTCATAGTGACCAGCAGATATAAATCCCAAGTGACTCAAAGAATAGAGCTATGCTCCCCGGCAACGGCGCCAGAAAATAGTCTTGATAACCCACAAGTATAGGGGATCGCAACAGTTTTCGAGGGTAGAGTATTCAACCCAAATTTATTGATTCGACACAAGGGGAGTCAAAGAATATTCTCAAGTATTAGCAGTTGAGTTGTCAATTCAACCACACCTGGATAACTTAGTATCTGCAGCAAAGTATTCAGTAGCAAAGTAATATGATAGTAGTGGTAACGGTAATAAAGGTAACAATAGCAAAAGTAATATTTTTGGTGTTTTGTAGTGATTGTAACAGTAGCAATGGAAAAGTAAATAAGCGAAGAACAATATGGGAAAAGCTCGTAGGCATTGGATCGGTGATGGAGAATTATGCCGGATGCGGTTCATCATGTAACAATCATAACATAGGGTGACACAGAACTAGCTCCAATTCATCAATGTAATGTAGGCATGTATTCCGAATATAGTCATACGTGCTTATGGAAAAGAACTTGCATGACATCTTTTGTCCTACCCTCCCATGGCAGCGGGGTCCTAATGGAAACTAAGGGATATTAAGGCCTCCTTTTAATAGAGTACCGGAACAAAGCATTAGCACATAGTGAATACATGAACTCCTCAAACTATGGTCATCACCGGGAGTGGTCCCGATTATTGTCACTTCGGGGTTGCCGGATCATAACACATAGTAGGTGACTATAGACTTGCAAGATAGGATCAAGAACTCACATATATTCATGAAAACATAATAGGTTCAGATATGAAATCATGGCACTCGGGCCCTAGTGACAAGCATTAAGCATAGCAAAGTCATAGCAACATCAATCTCAGAACATAGTGGATACTAGGGCTCAAACCCTAACAAAACTAACTCGATTACATGATATATCTCATCCAACCCATCACCGTCCAGCAAGCCTACGATGGAATTACTCACGCACGGCGGTGAGCATCATGAAATTGGTGATGGAGGATGGTTGATGATGACGATGGCGACGAATCCCCCTCCCTGGATCCCCGAACGGACTCCAGATCAGCCCTCCCGGGAGGTTTTAGGGCTTGGCGGCGGCTCCGTATCGTAAAACGCGATGAATTCTTCTCTCTGGTTTTTTTCTCCCCGAAAGCAAATATATAGAGTTGGAGTTGAGGTCGGAGGAGCTCCAGGGGGCCCACGAGGTAGGGGCGCGCCCTCCACCCACGTGGACAGGGTGTGGGCCCCCCAGTCTTCATCTTTTTCAAGGATTTTTTATTATTTCCAAATAGACGTTCCGTGGAGTTTCAGGTCATTCCGAGAACTTTTGTTTCTGCACATAAATAACACCATGGAAAGTCTGCTGAAAACAACGTCAAGCCGGGTTAGTTCCATTCAAATCATGCAAGTTAGAGTCCAAAACAAGGGCAAAAATGTTTGGAAAAGTAGATACGACGGAGACGTATCAGAGATCCAAAAAGAGAGAAGAAGCCATCTAGCTACTAACTACGGACCCGAAGGTCTGAGGTAAACTACTCACACTTCATCGGAGGGGCTATGGTGATGATGTAGAAGCCCTCTGTGATCGATGCCCCCTCGGGCGGAGCTCCGGAACAAACCCCAAGATGGGATCTCGTGGGTACAGAAGGTTGCGGCGGTGGAATTAGGTTTTTGGCTCCGTATCTGATCGTTTGGGGGTACTTAGGTATATATAGGAGGAAGGAGTACGTCAGTGGAGCAACAGGGGGCCCACGAGGGTGGAGGGCGCGCCCTGGGGGGGGGGGGGGTAGGCGCGCCCCCTACCTCGTGGCCTCCTCTTTTGTTTCTTGACGTAGGGTCCAAGTATCCTGGATCATATTCTTCCTAAAAATCACGTTCCCGAAGGTTTCATTCCATTTGGACTCCGTTTGATATTCCTTTTCTGCGAAACTCTGAAATAGGCCAAAAACAGCAATTCTGGGCTGGGCCTCCGGTTAATAGGTTAGTCCCAAAAATAATAATAAAGTGAATAATAAAGCCCATTAATGTCCAAAACAATAGATAATATAGCATGGAGCAATCAAAATTTATAGATACGTTGGACGTATCAAGCATCCCCAAGCTTAATTCCTGCTCGTCCTCGAGTAGGTAAATGATAAAAACAGAATTTTTGATGCGGAGTGCTACTTTGCATAATTTCAATGTAATTTTTCTTAATTGTGGTATGAATATTCAGATCCGAAAGATTCAAGACAAAAGTTTCATATTGACATAAAAATAATAATACTTCAAGCATACTAACAAAGCAATTATGTCTTCTCAAAATAACATGGCCAAAGAAAGTTATCCCTACAAAATCATATAGTCTGGCTATGCTCTATCTTCACCACACAAAGTATTTAAATCATGCACAACCCCGATGACAAGCCAAGCAATTGTTTCATACTTTTGACATTTTCAAACTTTTTCAATTTTCACGCAATACATGAGCGTGAGCCATGGACATAACACTATATGTGGAATAGAATGGTGGTTGTGGAGAAGACAAAAAAGGGAGAAGATAGTCTCACATCAACTAGGCGTATCAACGGGCTATGGAGATGCCCATCAATAGATATCAATGTGAGTGAGTAGGGATTTCCATGCAACGGATGCACTAGAGCTATAAATATATGAAAGCTCGACAAAAGAAACTAAGTGGGTGTGCATCCAACTCGCTTGCTCACGAAGACCTAGGGCATTTTGAGGAAGCCCATCATTGGAATATACAAGCCAAGTTCTATAATGAAAAATTCCCACTAGTATATGAAAGTGACAAAATGAGAGACTCTCTATCATGAAGATCATGGTGCTACTTTGAAGCACAAGTGTGGTAAAAGGATAGTAACATTGTCCCTTCTCTCTTTTTCTCTTTTTTTATTTGGGCCTTTTCTTCTCTCTTTTTTATGGCCTCTTTTTTTTCTTCATCCAGAGTCTCATCCCGACTTTTGGGGGAATCATAGTCTCCATCATCCTTTTCCTCACTTGGGACAATGCTCTAAAAATGAAGATCATCACACTTTTATTTTCTTACAACTCGATACTTAGAACAAAATATGAATCTATATGAATGCCTCCGGCGGTGTACCGGGATATGCAATGAATCAGGAGTGACATGTATAGAAGAATTATGAACGGTGGCTTTGCCACAAATACGATGTCAACTACATGATCATGCAAAGCAATATGACAATGATGGAGCGTGTCATAATAAACGGAATGGTGGAAAGTTGCATGGCAATATATCTCGGAATGGCTATGGAAATGCCATGATAGGTAGGTATGGTGGCTGTTTTGAGGAAGGTTTATGGTGGGTGTATGATACCGGAGAAAAGTGCGCGGTATTAGAGAGGCTAGCAATGGTGGAAGGAGGAAAAGTGCGTATAATCCATGGACTCAACATTAGTCATAAAGAACTCATATACTTATTGCAAAAATCTACAAGCTATCAAAGCAAAGTATTACGTGCATGCTCCTAGGGGGATATATTGGTAGGAAAAGACCATCGCTCGTCCCCGACCGCCACTCATAAGGAAGACAATCAATAAATAAATTATGCTCCGACTTCATCACATAACGGTTCACCATACGTGCATGCTACGGGAATCACAAAATTTAACGCAAGTATTTCCCAAATTCACAACTACTCAACTAGCATGACTCTAATATCACCATCTTTATATCTCAAAACAATTATCAAGCATCAAACTTTTCATAGTATTCAACACACTCATAAGATTATTTTTTACTATTCTTGAATACCAAGCATATTAGGATTATTTAAACAAATTACCATGCTATTTAAGACTCTCAAAATAATCTAAGTGAAGCATGAGAGATCAATAGTTTCTATAAAACAAATCCACCACCGTGCTCTAAAAGATATAAGTGAAGTACTAGAGCAAAACTATATAACTCAAAAGATATAAGCGAAGCACATAGAGTATTCTAACAAATTCCAAATCATGTATGGCTCTCCCAAAAGTTGTATACAGCAGGGATGATTGTGGTAAACTAAAAATCAAAGACTCAAATCATAGAAGACGCTCCAAGCAAAACACATATCATGTGGTGAATAAAAATATAGCTCCAAGTAAAGTTACCGATGGAAGTAGACGAAAGAGGGGATGCCTTCCGGGGCATCCCCAAGCTTTGGCTTTATGGTGTCCTTAGATTATCTTGGGGGTGCCATGGGCATCCCCAAGCTTAGGCTCTTGCCACTCCTTGTTCCATAATCCATCAAAATCTTTCACCCAAAACTTGAAAACTTCACAACACAAAACTCAGCAGAAAATCTCGTGAGCTCCGTTAGCGAAAGAAAACAAAAGACCACTTCAAGGTACTGTAATTAACTCATTCTTTATTTATATTGGTGTTAAACCTACTGTATTCCAACTTCTCTATGGTTTAAAAACTATTTTACTAGCCATAGATTCATCAAAATAAGCAAACATCACACGAAAAACAGAATCTGTCAAAAACAGAACAGTCTGTAGTAATCTGTCACTAACGCAAACTTCTAGAACTCCAAAAAAATCATCCAAAATAGGACGCCCTAGACAATTTGTTTATTGATCAGCATAAATTGGACTCAATATTTTATCACGTTCTGGTGATTTTTAACAATTGTTTTCGTGAACAGAAAGTTTCTGGAAATTACAGCAAGATCAAATAACTATCATCCAAGAAGATCCTATAGGTTTAACTTGGCACAAACACTAATTAAAACATAAAAACACATGTAACCAGAGGCTAGAACAAATATTTATTCCTAAACAGAAGCAAAAAGCAAAAAACTAAAATAAAATTGGGCTGCCTCCCAACAAGCGTTATCGTTTAACGCCCCTAGCTAGGCATAAAAGCAAGGATAGATCTAGGTATTGCCATCTTTGGTAGGCAATCCATAAGTGGATCTCATAATATATTCATATGGTAATTTTATTTTCTTCCTAGGGAAGTGTTCCATGCATTTCTTTAATGGAAATTGGAATCTAATATTCCCTTCCTTCATATCAATAATTGCGCCAATTGTTCTAAGGAAAGGTCTACCAAGAATAATAGGACATGAAGGATTGCAATCTATATCGAGAACAATAAAATCTAAAGGCACATAGTTCCTATTTGTAACAATAAGAACATCATTAATTCTTCCCATAGGTTTCTTAATAGTGGAATCCGCAAAGTGCAAGTTTAGAGAGCAATCATCAAAATCACGGAAATCTAGCAAATCGCACAAAGTTTTGGGAATAGTGGAAACACTAGCACCCAAATCACATAAAGCATAGAACTCATGATCCTTAATCTTAATTTTAACAGTAGGTTCCCACTCATCATAAAGTTTTCTAGGGATATAAACTTCCAACTCAAGTTTTTCTTCATAAGATTGCCTCAAGGCATCAACGATATGTTTGGTAAAAGCTTTATTTTGACTATAAGCATGAGGAGAATTTAGCATGGATTGCAACAAGGAAATACAATCTATCAAGGAGAAATTATCATAATTAAATTCCTTGAAATCCAAAATAGTGGGTTTATTAACATCTAATGTTTTGATTTCTTCCATCCCACTTTTATGAATTTTAGCATCAAGATCTAAAAACTCCGAATTTTTGGAACACCTTCTAGGTAAAGGTGGATCATATTCAGTCCCATCATTATCAAGATTCATATTGCAAAACAAAGATTTAATAGGGGACACATCAATAACTTTTAGATCTTCATCTTTATTTTCATAGAAATTTGAAGAACACGCTTTCATAAAGCAATCTTTCTTAGCACGCATCCTAGCGGTTCTTTCTTTGCACTCATCAATGGAAATTCTCATGGCTTTGAGATACTCATTGATATCATGCTTAGGAGGAATAGATCTAAGTTTTAAAGAATCAACATCAAGAGAAATTCTATCAACGTTCCTAGCCAATTCATCAACTTTAAGCAATTTCTCTTCAAGCAAAGCATTGAATTTTTTTTGTGAATTCATAAACTCTTTAACACTAGTCTCAAATTCAGAGGGCATCTTATTAAAATTTCCATAAGAGTTGTTGTAGGAATTACCATAATTTTTAGAGGAATTACTAGGATAAGGCCTAGGATTAAAGTTTCATCTATACGCGTTGTTACCAAAATTATTCCTACCAACAAAATTCACATCCATAGATTCATTATTATTCTCAATCAAAGTAGACAAAGGCATATCATTAGGATCAGAAGAAACACTCTTAGTAGCAAATAATTTCATAAGTTCATCCATCTTTCCACTCAAAACATTAATTTCTTCTATCGCATGCACTTTTTTATTAGTAGATCTTTCAGTGTGCCATTGAGAATAATTAACCATAATATTATCTAGGAGTTTAGTAGCTTCTCCTAAAGTGATTTCCATAAAAGTGCCTCCCGCGGCCGAACCTAAAAGATTTCTAGAAGCAAAATTTAATCCGGCATAAAATTTTTGTATAAGCATCCACAAATTCAAACCATGTGTAGGGCAATTACGTATCATTAATTTCATTCTCTCCCAAGCTTGTGCAACATGTTCATGATCAAGTTGCTTAAAATTCATAATATCGTTTCTAAGAGAGATGATCTTAGCGGGAGGAAAATACTTAGAGATAAAAGCTTCTTTGCACTTATTCCATGAATCAATACTATTTTTAGGCAAAGACGAAAACCAAGCTTTAGCACCATCTCTAAGAGAAAAAGGAAATAGCTTCAATTTAACAATATCATTATCAACATCTTTCTTCTTTTGCATATCACACAAATCAAAGAAGCTATTTAGATGAGTAGCGGCATCTTCACTAGGAAGGCCGGCGAATTGATCTTTCATGACAAGATTCAACAAAGCAGCATTGATTTCACAAGATTCAGTATTGGTAAGAGGAGCAATCGGAGTGCTAAGGAAATCATTATTGTTGGTATTGGTAAAGTCACATAATTTGGTATTATCTTGAGCCATCGTGACAAACAAGCAATCCAACACACGAGCAAACAAAAAGCAAGCGAAAAAGAGGCGAACGAAAAAGAGAGGGCGAATAAAACGGCAAGGGTGAAGTGGGGGGAGAGGAAAACGAGAGGCAAATGGCAAATACTGTAATGCGGGAGATAAGGGTTTGTGATGGGTACTTGGTATGTTGACTTTTGCGTAGACCTCCCCGGCAACGGCGCCAGAAATCCTTCTTGCTACCTCTTGAGCACTGCGTTGGTTTTCCCTTGAAGAGGAAAGGGTGATGCAGCAAAGTAGCGTAAGTGTTTCCCTCAATTTTTGAGAACCAAGGTATCAATCCAGTAGGAGGCTACGCGCGAGTCTACACAAAACAAATAAATCCTCGCAACCAACGGGATAAGGGGTTGTCAATCCCTACACGGTCACTTACGAGAGTGAGATCTGATAGATATGATAGGATAATATTTTTGGTATTTTTGTGATAAAGATGCAAAGTAAAATAAAAGCAAAGGAAAAAGCAAAGGAAATAACTAAGTGTCGGAAGATTAATATGATGAAGATAGACCCGGGGGCCATAGGTTTCACTAGTGGCTTCTCTCAAGAGCATAAGTATTTCACGGTGGGTGAACAAATTACTGTTGAGCAATTGACAGAATTGAGCATAGTTATGAGAATATCTAGGTAAGATCATGTATATAGGCATCACGTCCGAGACAAGTAGACCGACTCCTGCCTGCATCTACTACTATTACTCCACTCATCGACCGCTATCCAGCATGCATCTAGAGTATTAAGTTCATAAAAATAGAGTAACGCCTTAAGCAAGATGACATGATGTAGAGGGATAAATTCATGCAGTATGGTAAAAACCCCATCTTGTTATCCTCGATGGCAACAATACTATACGTGCCTTGTTGCCCCTACTGTCACTGGGAAAGGACACCGCAAGATTGAACCCAAAGCTAAGCACTTCTCCCATTGCAAGAAAGATCAATCTAGTAGGCCAAACCAAACTGATAATTCAAAGAGACTTGCAAAGATAACCAATCATACATAAAAGAATTCAGAGAAGATTCAAATATTGTTCATAGATAATCTTGATCATAAACCCACAATTCATCGGTCTCAACAAACACACCGCAAAAGAAGATTACATCGAATAGATCTCCACGAGAGAGGGGGAGAACATTGTATCGAGATCCAAAAAGAGAGAAGAAGCCATCTAGCTACTAACTATGGACCCGAAGGTCTGAGGTAAACTACTCACACTTCATCGGAGGGGCTATGGTGATGATGTAGAAGCCCTCCGTGATCGATGCCCCCTCCAGCGGAGCTCCGGAACAGGCCCCAAGATGGGATCTCGTGGGTACAGAAGGTTGCGGCGGTGGAATTAGGTTTTTGGCTCCGTATCTGATCGTTTGGGGGTACGTAGGTATATATAGGAGGAAGGAGTACGTCGGTGGAGCAATAGGGGGCCCACGAGGGTGGAGGGCGCGCCCTGGGGGGGTAGGCGCGCCCCTACCTCGTGGGCTCCTCTTTTGTTTCCTGACGTAGGGCCCAAGTCTCCTGGATCATATTCTTCCTAAAAATCACGTTCCCGAAGGTTTCATTCCGTTTGGACTCCGTTTGATATTCCTTTTCTGCGAAACTCTGAAATAGGCAAAAAAACAGCAATTCTGGGCTGGGCCTCCGGTTAATAGGTTAGTCCCAAAAATAATATAAAAGTGAATAATAAAGCCCATTAATGTCCAAAACAGTAGATAATATAGCATGGAGCAATCAAAAATTATAGATACGTTGGAGACGTATCACAACCCCCTTACTCGGGTTTAAGCTTCTGTCACTCTAGCAACCCACTATAAGAGAATCATGAACGTATTGCAACACCCTACAGCAGGAATCCTTCACGTGTGCATGGCACGGAAGGCGCCATAGGACAGCACCAAATTAAAACATACAACTCAAACCAATCTAGATCATCAATCAACCCAAAAGACAAAACAAATCTACTCAAAATATCATAGGATGGCAACACATCATTGGATCATAATATGTGGCATAAAGCACCATGTTCAAGTAGGGGATTACAACGGGGTGCGAGAGAGTGGACCGCATAAAGAGATGAGGCAGGTTTATTCGGGGGAAGATCATATGTTCAGATCCTTAATGCTATTCAATACCCCTCTGATTATGAACATGAATATGCTTTGTGAGTAGTTACGTTTGTTCCTGAGGACATGGGAGAAGTCTTGTTATAAGTAATCATGTGAATTTGGTATTCATTCGATATTTTGATGAGATGTATGTTCTCTTTCCTCTAGTGGTGTTATGTGAACGTCGACTACATGACACTTCACCATTATTTGGGCCTAGAGGAAGGCATTGGGAAGTAATAAGTAGATGATGGGTTGCTAGAGTGACAGAAGCTTAAACCCTAGTTTATGCGTTGCTTCGTAAGGGGCTGATTTGGATCCATATGTTTCATGCTATGGTTAGGTTTACCTTAATACTTCTTTTGTAGTTGCGGATGCTTGCAATAGGAGTTAATCATGAGTGGGATGCTTATCCAAGTAAGGACATGTGAATTTGGTATTCGTTCGATATTTTGATGAGATGTATGTTGTCTATCCTCTAATGGTGTTATGTGAACGTCAACTACATAACACTTCACCATGATTTGGGCCTAGGGGAAGGCATTGGGAAGTAATAAGTAGATGATGGGTTGCTAGAGTGACAGAAGTTTAAACCCTAGTTTATGCGTTGCTTCGTAAGGGGCTGATTTGGATCCACATGTTTCATGCTATGGTTAGACTTATCTTATTTCTTCTTCCATAGTTGCGGATGCTTGTGAGAGGGGTTAATCATAAGTGGGAGGCTTGTCCAATTAAGGACAGCACCCAAGCACCGGTCCACCCACATATCAAATTATCAAAGTAACGAACGTGAATCATATGAGCATGATGAAAACTAGCTTGACAACAATTCCTATGTGTCCTCGGGAGCGCTTTGCTTTATATAAGAGTTTGTCCAGGCTTGTCCTTGCTACAAAAAGGATTGGGCCACCTTGCTGCACCTTAGTTACTTTGTTACTTGTTACCTATTATGAATTATCTTATCACACAACTATGTGTTACCGATAATTTCAGTGCTTGCAGAGAATACCTTGCTGAAAACCGCTTGTCATTTTCTTCTGCTCCTCGTTGGGTTCGACACTCTTACTTATCGAAAGGACTATGATAGATCCCATATACTTGTGGGTCATCAATCTGGCGAAGCAATGAGGGGCTCCTCGGCCCCAGGGCTGTGCTGGTGAGCAGCATGGGCGGCGAGGCAGGGCTGGCGATGATGCGTCGAGCTGCCGGCTGGAGCACGCTGCAGTCGCATAGGGCGCAGGCACACGAAGGCGAGCTCCGCGGGATCTGAGGAGGGCCTCCGTCGAGTGGGATCGCAATCTGTGCTACGGTAGAGGATAAGGGCCAGGCAGGAGCGAGTTCTTCGGCAACACGTGGGATGTGGGCGGCTCTATGTGCCGACGACCATGGGCTCCAGGTGGCGGCGTGTGGCAGGTCGGGCACCGGTGTCCTGTTCTGAGGGTGGCTGCGATGACATTCACGAGTATGGGGCTGGCGGTTATCCGACACGAACTGGTGGC
The DNA here is from genome assembly GCF_002575655.3 of Aegilops tauschii subsp. strangulata. Taxonomy (NCBI): domain Eukaryota; kingdom Viridiplantae; phylum Streptophyta; class Magnoliopsida; order Poales; family Poaceae; genus Aegilops; species Aegilops tauschii. The sequence goes on along the minus strand of NC_053038.3, from coordinate 109,988,294 downwards.
AATGATGGAGAAGTGGGCCCCGGCGTCCAGATTTGAAGGTGGTTACGAAAAATGTTAGGCGTGTGGGGCCGGTGGCCACTAGGCGTGGGACTGAAGTGGTGGTCTGGCCCGGGTTTGTGGTTGGCGGTGCAGCGCCGGGTGAAGACCTTGTTACCAGCCTTGGGGCCGGGGCAGGCGACGACTACACATGCAGCCGTCGCTTCCTTCTGGAAGACGTTGTTGAGGTGTTTCTGCTCGCTCCACTAAGCAAGAAAGCTCGGGGAAACCCTTGATCCCCTGGGAAGGGCGATGATGGCGACGTGCGTTGCACCTCCTGGGGCATAATTCCAGGAGATTCTTGCCGGCTAGAGGGACCAGTGATAGGTGGAGGATGTCGTTCGTGCTGCGTGGTCGTGTCCGTATGGGATGAGGGCGGTTAGGTTTCCGTGGCAACGATGACGGTGGTGAGCATTGTTGGAGGCGTGGCATTGGTTGTGGTAGTCGACATTGTTGAGTGTATTCGTGAGATTACCTCAGCTGCTTGTTGTCGGTGTCAAAACCGGCAGATCTTGGGTAGGGGGTCCCAAGGGAGACAGGGGACACGATGTTTTACCCATGTTCGGGCCCTCTCTATCGAGGTAATACCCTACTTCCTGCTTGATTGATCTTGATTAATATAGGGTTACAAGAGTTGATCTACCTCGAGATCATATGTTGTGGTCTAAGACCTAAGGGTATGATGAGTAATGTCATAATGATCTATCGACTAGCCTGGCCTTGGCTTATATAATGCACCAGAGGCCTAGGATAACAAGAGTCCTAGTCGAATACGTTGGTGGAGAGGAGTCCTTGTCTTGATCACCAAGTCTAGTGGAATACTCCTTGTATGCGGCATGGGCTGCCCGAAGTGGCCCATGAGTGAACCGCCATGGGGGTCCTCGGCCCGATCCACCTGGTCGGGAGACGATGTGGTGAGTACCCCCTAGTCCAGGACACCGTCAGTAGCCCCCTGAACCGGTCTTCAAGTTGGGGACGCTCCTCGATCTTTCCGAACTGTTCTCCATCTTCGGTCTCGGTCTTGAAAACTGGTTCAACAAATCTTCTCATCTTCGATCTTGAGGATCGCCGAAGTAAATCCGAAGAGTTTACACGTCGGGTATCCGAGGAGCCCCTTTAAGTTCTCGGCCTTTATCAATGCCTTGTTATTTTTATGCCACATCTTGGGTTTGAAGTTGTTCCCGTGCGGTGGTGTCCTCTTGCATCCGAGCTCCAACGCCGGACTACATTCGAGATATCTTTTGCAGCCGAGCACCAACGCCGGACCGCTTCCGAGCTCCAACGCTGGAATGTATCCGAAGAGTCTTTTCACATCCGAGCTCCAACGCCGGACTGCATGCAAGCTCCAGCGCCGGACTGTATGCGAGGTGTCATAGATTACCTCGGTCTTGAAAAAGTTAAAAGGGTTCGACCGAGCTTAATGCCAGAGATGCCCTCTATGGAGCCAGCCACTTGCAACCGAGCTTTATGCCGGGCTGCTTCCAATGTATCTTTTGCAGCCGAGCACCAACGCCGGACTGCATCCGAGGTGGTGCACAACCTCGGCCATGTGCTGATTTTTATGAATTTAATTCCGATTTGTGCAATGTATTCTTTGTCGAGATGTATAGCCAGTAGCCCTCAAGGTGTGTGTTGGCCTAATTTCGGGGATGCACTTGAAGTATAAAATCAAACCGCTTTTCCCAGAAGCCCCTGAGACTTTGGTCGATTCGTGAAATCGGCCGGGGGATCAATTCCCAGCTCGGCAGCATACTTAGGAATAGAAACGCGGTGTAATATATTAGAGGAAATAGTGATCGACGAACGGGCCCTTGAGAGAGGTGTCGGATCACGGGTTCCGGCAAAACCCTTAAGGTTCGAACTCTGGGGTGCACGCAAAGTTCTCCCCCTACCGATCCACGCCCTAGCTTGCTAAGATCTCACGGACGAACTCGACGAACTCGCAACACAAAGGACACATGGTTTATACTGGTTCGGGCCACCGTTGTGGTGTAATACCCTACTCCAGTGTGGTGGTGGTGGATTGCCTCTTGGGCTGATGATGAACAGTATAAGGGGAAGAACAGCCTCCTGAGGTTGAGGTGTTCTTGCGCTCTATGGATGAGGATCACCCAAGATCAGATGAGATGCCTCCGAATGAGTTGTCTCCTACGGTGGTGGCTAGTTCTACTTATATAGGCCCTGGTCCTCTTCCCAAATATTGAGCGGGAAGGGAGCCAACAACGGCCAATTTGAAAGGGGACAGCTGGTACAACTTATCCTGACAAAAGCGGTCTTCGCCTGCAAAAGGCTCTGGTGGTGACGCCGCCTTGGGCTCCATGGTGACCTCCGTCTTGCCGTCCTGCTGGTCCTGGTCTCGTTGCACCGATATGGAAACCTTTGTTTGATGCCTCGGTACTCTGCACCTGCGCTCGCTTCCTTAGCACCAAAGGGGAAACAAGGACACTGCGCTGGCGCCCGCCTGATCTTGATCGTCATGGCTCACGTCACGAGAACCTCGCGAGGTTTTCCTTGCCTTGATCTCTCCGCCCCTCACGAGCCAACCTGGTGAGGCCGCTCCTGAGGAGCTCTTGTGTCGCCCGCCTCGCGAGGGTCTTGAATGCCTTGTTGATGAAGATGGGCCGTGTGGGCCGACGCGCAAAGCCACGCCGTGGGCCACAGGCAGGCAAGTCTGGGGACCCCCGTTCCCAGAACGCCGACAGTAGCCCCCGAGCCCAAGGCGCGCTCGGGCTTGGCTTCGAGGCGAAGCCAAAGGTCAAGTGCGGAGCGCCGTGGGCCCCAATAGCCTGCGGCCCTGGTCAACACGTCGCGGTTGATTGGACGTGGGCGTCTCCGCTTCCCCATGCTGCCTCGGCAACTGCTCGTCTTGACAAGGGCTGGCATAGACGGTGCTTGCCTTCACCGCTCCCTTTCGCCTTGCTCCAGATCCCCTTTCTCGCCCCTTGCAGCCGAAACCTCCAGATCTACTCCAACCTTCCTCCGCTCCTGCGACCAATGGCGCCGCGCAAGGTCAAGTCCTCCTCGTTGCCGGCTTGGTACGAACCAGCTCTCGACGCGCCTAATGTCTCGGAGAAGAATCTCGCCGCCACGTGCTTGCTGACGGCGGGGGAGAGCAACGAGAGGGGGAAGACGGAGCTCCGGGTGGCCTCCTATGTGCCGGAGCCAGAGCGAAGCACCTTCTTCCCCTTCTTCACGAGCAGTATCGCCGCGGGGTTGGTTCCCCCCTTCTCTGACTTCTTCTATGAGGTCCTCGGCCACTACAGGCTGCACGCGCTGCATCTTCATCCCAACTCCGTCCTTCTCCTGTCCATCTTCGCCTACTATTGTGAGGCGTATCTGGGCGTGATGTCGTCCGTGGCTCTGCTGTGCCACTTCTTCTTCCTCCGCGTCAGCGAGGGCCATATCTCCGGGTGCGCCAATTTCATTGCGGCCGGCAAGGCCAACTCGATCTCGAACACCGGGAAGAAGGTCGACAACCTCAGGGCCAAATGGGTCATGATGGGCGCCAAGTGCGTCCACTCGCGCTTGGCGCTGCCGACGGAGATGCCCCAGTCCGACAAGGGGTGGTCTCGTGCAGAGCTTACTGACGAGCGGGCGTCGTCGGTGTTGGAGCAGATGAAGGCCGACCTGAAGCCGAGAAATGCGAGGGCAGCCAAGGTGACGGGGGCCATGCTCCTTAGGGAATTCTTGACGCTGCGTGTTGCTCCTCTTCAGGCGCGTGCGCGCCCCTTGTGGAGGCTTGGAGATGAAGAAGACAAGATTCGCCTGAGCTCGGAGGCCTTGCCCGACGACGAGCTATCCGCAGTCTTCCGCCTCTTGGTCGGGGACAACCAAGAGTACCCTCCGAGCGCCTTTGTTCCTCTGTTCCGCCGCATGGACTGGGAGCAGGTCGTGGCCCCCAGGCCTACCTTCGACGGGCGCGGGCTAGTGCCGCCGGCGCCTACTGGGGTCCCTGCGGCGCCGAAGCCGGTGGAGCTGTCTTCTGACGAATCCCGTGGGAAGGAAGAAGGGGAGGAGGTCTCGGGGGAGACCCCCGTGGAGATGGGAGAAACCTCCCCCTTGAGCAAGGCCGACATCCTCCGCACCCTGCCGGATGACGACGAGGCCGACGCCCACCAGGAGGGGGAGCTGCCCGTTGTCCCGACGAGGGGCAGATCATCGCTGGTCTCCCGAGATGCTTCCCCCACCTTGACGCCGCCCGGAGCTACCTCTGGCCCTTTTGCTGGACCGTCCTCTGCTTCTGGAGCCGGCGCGCCCGCGCCTCAAGCCTCGAGGCTCTCGGGCTTCAAGCTCACCAAGCGAAGGGTGGACTATGCTGCGGTGGACCAGTAAGTGCTTGAGCTTCGTCTTGTTTATGCTTATACTGCTGTTTCCTGACATTCGTCCTTGGTTGACCAGGCCGTTGTCTTCGGCGAAGAGGAGGAAGGAGGATGCGGCGGCCGCGCCCCCCTTCACGGAGAAGGGAGGCGACGACACTCACACCTCCCCGGCCGAGGCGCCCTCGCAAGACCAGGGTGAGCGTCGTCACGAGGAGTCAGCCCCCAAGGCCCCGCTGGCCCCGGAAGTGCCGATGTCCGGCTCGGTCGCCGAGGCCCCAAAGGCTCAGGAGCCCTTGGTCTCCCAGGCCCTGGTGACGGCGTCGCCTCCTTCTCCTGCCACGCCATTGTTCTCAGGTTCTTCTGCCTCCTCTGCTGTCTTGGAGCGTGCCCTTTCATAGATGACCCAGCTGCAGGAAGATCTCTGGGGCACGGATCCGCGCCTGGTGGCCGGGCGCCTGGAGCTGGCATCCGGTTGGCTTCAGTCTGACGCGGTGGTCCGAGCGACGCTGGAGCAAGCCGCAACGGCCTCCGAGAGGGAGAAGCGAGCCACCGCGCAGGCTGCGGCCGATCGCGAGGCGGCGCTGAAGGACGCCAAGGCCGCCCACGACCGCTGCCGGGCGTTGGAGAAAGAGCTGAAGGGCCTGCGCGATGAGCACGCAGAAGAAGCTCATGGCCGTCGGGCGAAGGAGGAGGAGATGAGGGCTCGGGAGGACGCCATCAAGAACAGTGATGCCAAGCTGGGGGAGCTGGCGAAGACGCAGGACGCTGAACGCGGCCGGCTGGAGGAGCTGGAGCAGAAGGTGGAAGCGGAGAAGGTCGATCTTGACTCCAGGGCGAGGGTCTTGGCTGAAGACCGTGTGGCTTTCTCGCTCCTCGAGGAGAGGTCCCGCGTGGCGCTGAAGTCACTATACGAGAAGGGCTTGGAGAAGCCGCTGACCACCGCCAAGGATGGCCCTGCTCAGCTGCTTCCCTTCTTGGTGAAGGCGCTCGAGGAAGTCGTGGAGGGCATCGGTCCCATGGCGGAGGCAGAGGCTCGCGTCCTTTCTTCAGCCGCGCTGACGCAGGTCTTCATCCACCTGCACCTTCGTGACCCCAGCGCTCGTCTTGACGAGCTGCTGGAGCCTGTAGCTGATGAACACTGCGCGGCTACCGCCGCAGCCGTGAAGGGCCAGGTGGAGGCCCTACTGAAGAAGTTCCGTGGCTTCACCCCCGCGCCTTCGACCGGTAGTGCCACCGATCCTGCGGTTCCAGCTGGCGGTGCAGGAGAAGGCGATGCCACCAAGGAAGGAGCACCTCTCATGGGCGACAGCGGTGTCAAGGGGTGACCTGCGGCTGCTTTTCTGTTTTATTCCTACAACATGCACCATGCCTCGTGGAGGCGTTAAATTCGCGTTTGATATTGTGAGAACAATATGTCTTGTAATATTTGCTTTGAGATTTTGCGATTTTCTTCCTATTTGCTTTGTGTTCTGCGTCGGCAGAGCCCGGCCCCGCGCATACCTCAACCGCCGTTGGGCCGACCGAAGACCAGGACGGACCAAGGAGTGAGGGGCTATGTGACCAGTTAGGCTCCTGAGTCGCGATGCTCAGGAGTCCCCCTTGACGCGCAAACAGCTAATAGGAAGGAGACGCGAGGATAGGTTAATGTTCTACGTTGGCAGGGCCCAGCCCCGCGCATACCTCAACCGCCGTTGGGCCGACCAGAGACCAGGACGGACCAGGGAGTGAGGGGCTACGTGACCAGTTAGGCTCCTGAGTCGCGATGCTCAAGAGTCCCCCTTGACGTGCAAACAATCTCCATACCTTTGCCCTCGCCGAGGAGGGGCGCGCGACGACTAGGTCCGGGAGACCTAGTTGGGTGGCATACGCTTGGGCGTGACCCGAGCGCAGCCCCCGTGCCCAACCCCCTCGCGTGACTCTCCCGAGGGGAGGCGTTGCGGTGAGGCCGGACACTGAGCTCTGGGGCTCCTTGAGGTTGGTACGACCGTGAGGCCGCCCTCAGTTGTTTATCACTAGCGCGGAGCATAGTGCTTCCGCTTGTGCACGGGCATAGCCGCTCCTCGACAGTGTCGACAGCTAGCGCGGAGCATGGTGCTTCCACTGGTACGTGGGAGGGGGACTCCCTACTGCGGAGAGCCCTCGGGGCGTGTACAGCCCCGCCCTGACACGTGGCTTGCATGGCAGGGCTAGACGAGGTGTATCTGGGCACTCGTGAGCCAGTGCAGGACTCACGAGGCCCTACCTCAAGGTGGGTTGCACCTGGTCTTGGTTCTTGTTCGCTGTGCTAGTCCTGCGAGGTGGTCAGACAACCTGTGCCGAACGAATCTCCTGAGGTTATCGCGTGAGAGGGCCAAGCACCAACGGCCCCAGGAGGTGACGTGAACGGGGCCGGCCCGCCAGACAGAGCTCAGCCGTTGGATTTATCGACGCTGCAGGGACGGGCCCGAGCACGGACGCCGTGCTTAACCTACTCACGCGAAGGATCCTGAAGAAAGACGGCCGGCGCGTGGCTTCCACGATGGGTGACGATCAAGCAGGTAATAGTCATAGGTAGATTAAGCATGGGAAGCATACTGGCTTAAGTAAATGCAGGGAAGATACATGCCACCGGGTCAGGCCCGAGCGGCTTGGGGATAATGCAGCCCGAGGGGCGCCCCCAGCAAGGTAAGCTAAAGACATAAGAAAAAGGGGTACATGCCACAGGGACGGACCCACGCGGCCTGGGAATGATGGAGCCCGAGGGGCGCTCCCAGCTAAATAAACTTGGAAAATGTCACCTGGTTCTGTCGATGAAGGGATGTCGGAGCAGCTGGAGGTACGCGGTGAAGGGGCCGCTCCTCACGAGCCACCGGGGCCCTGAGCCTCGGGAGGCTCTGGGGGTCCAGGCGGTTCCTTGAGGACCGTCTCCATCTCCGTCAGGACGGCGTGATGCCTGGCCTCCTAGGCTGCCAGGGTGCGCCGCAAGTTGCGCTGATAGGTGGACGACACGCTCGGCAGGCCAAAAGGCATGCGAACGTAGCTGTGCGGTGGACCCTCGCAGCGGCCCACACGCGAAGGCCAGAAGGGCTCCTGAGATGCGGCCCTGTTGAGCCCTGGGACGTCGATGCAGATGCGCAGCCCAGCATCCTCGCCTAGATGGGGAGTTGCGCCTCGCGAGCGGCGGTCGCCGCGCATGGCCCTAGCGTCTTGCAGTTCCTGAGTGGTCTTGGTGATGAACTCCTGAGCGGTGGGCGCTCCTCGCCCTGTGTTCTCCTGAGGGAGACGTGCCGTGAAGCACGCCTCCAGGTGGTGCCCGAGCGCCTCCCTCGTGATGTTGGCAAGGTCTGAGGCCCTCCAGAAGAGAGCCCCCGAGCCCTGCCTGAGAAGGGCGCCAGGCGTGCCTTCCTATGCGATGGAGGGAGGCGCCCCTCGCGAGGGCGCTGATCCTGACAAGGTTCCTGTCGCGACGCCATCCTCCTGAGGTCCTGCGCGACGCAGCTGCTTCTTCTTCTTGGGGGTGGCCTCAGGAGGGCGCTCTCCCTTGCTGTCGGGGTCGTCGATTGCTGCAGCTTGGAAGGCACGCTCAAGGGAGCACACCGCATCTCTTTCTTCGCATGGGACCATGATGATTCCGCCACTTCCTGGCATCTTGAGGACATTGTAGCCATGATGGGTCACCGCCATGAACTTGGCCAGTGCTGGATACCCGAGGATGGCATTGTACGGCAGACGGATGTGCGCGACGTCGAAGTTGATGAGTTCGGTGCGGTAGTTTTTGCGTTCTCTGAAGGTAACGGGAAGGCGGACCTACCCGATCGGGATAGTGGAGCCGTCGGTCACTCATGAGAAAGGCTTGGTGGGCTGAAGCTGGTCATACGGCACTTGGAGGTTGTCGAACGTGTCGACGGACAGGACGTTGAACCCTGCGCCGCCGTCGATGAGGGTCTTGGTTACTTGCACGTTGCTGATGACTGGGGAGCAAAGCATCGGGAGGGCGCCTGCGGTAGCCGCGCACTTAAGTTGATCTGCCGAACTGAAGGTGATGGCGCACTTGGACCACCTGAGCGGGCGTGTGGCCTCAAGCTTGGGGAGGACTGCATTCACTTCACGAGCAAACTGTTTGAAGATACGCTGCGAGGCTGGGGCCTGAGCCCCACCCAGGATGCAGGCGATAGCACGCGGCTCCTGGAAGCCCCCAGCCCCCTCGTCTTGATGGTGGTCGTCATTCCGTCTTGGCGGCGACGGTAGTGGGGGAAGACCGGCGATGCCCTGAGGACGATCCTCACGAGGCTGGTCCCTCCAAGCGCCCTCGCGAGGCTGATCCTGCCAGCGGTCCTCACGAGGCCGGTCGCGCCACTCCTCGCGCGGGCCACGGTCGTCCCAGCGTCCGCCACCACGTCCTCCTCCTCGGCCGTAGCCCCGGTCGTTGCGCTCGGGGTGTCGACTGAAGCGTCCTTCTTGAATGGCTCTGAGCTCTTGACAGTCGCTGGTGTTGTGGGTATGCAGGTTATGGAAGGCGCAGAACGGTCGGCTGCTCTTGGATGACTCGGGCTGGTCTCTGCCGTGCTTGGTGTCCGGCTCCGCCGCGAGCACGACTGCTCCCTTGCGCTTCACGTCCTTGGCCTTGGCTTTCTTCTCCTCCGGGTCCGCAGCCGGGAGCTCGAGGAGGGAGAGGCACCCCTCCTCAGCCCTTGCGCACTTGGTCGCCAGGTTGAACAGCTCCAGGGACGTGCATAGCTCCTCGTGGATGGCGAGCTCCTCCTTCATCTTGACGTCACGGACGCCAACAGAGAACGCGGAGATGATGGCCTCGTCCGTCACCTTGGGGATCTTGAGACGAACGTTGTTGAAGCGCTGGATGTACTTCTGGAGGGTCTCTCCTGGTTGTTGCTTGACGTGACGCAGGTCACCCGCGGCCGGTGGCGGGCGCGAGTGCCCTGGAAGTTGGCAATGAAGCGGTCGCGCATCTCGCCCCAGGAGGAGATCGAGCCTGGAGGCAGGTGCAGGAGCCACGAATGAGCACTGTCTTTGAGCGCCACGGGGAACCAGATCGCCATGACTTTCTCGTCGCCGTTGGCCGTCTCGATGCTCAGCTCGTAGAGCTGCAGGAACTCCGCGGGGTCGGGGGTGCCGTCGTAGCGAGGAGGCAGATCCGGCTTGAACTTGCCCGGCCAGGCGAGGCAGCTCGGGGGTGAACGCGCGGCAGCCGACCGTGGTCACCGGGGCCCGTCTTGGAGGTGGAGCTTCGTCTTGGCGCCCGCGCGCCGCTACGGCGAGCGGCATGGGGCCTTGCCGCGGCAAACGATCCTGGCGCGGCGGTGCGAGGAGTGGTGGAGCGTTCTCTTACGGTCGAGGGACTTCTTGACAGCTTCTTTCTTCACGCGCGGGCACCGGACGCGGTGGGTCGCGCCGTGGAGCCGCGCGCCTTGGCGCCAGGGCGCCGTCTTGGTGCAGAGGTGATGGAGGTGCTCCGTGAGCTACGTCGACCGTAGCTGGCGGAGGGCGGGGCAGTGAGAGGGACGGCGCAGGGGAGCCCCCTGCGGTGCTGACAAGCTCGACGATGTGGTCGAGCCAGTCCTCGTAGAGGTCGTTGACCGGGCGGTAGCGCAGGAGCTCGTGCGCCATGAGGAGCGCGGCCCGTGCGTCCATGGGAGCGCGATGAGCGTGAGACGATGAACCAGCGGGAGTCGATGATGGAGTGGCGGTGCGGCCGTCCTGTCGTACCGAGGGGTGCAACGAGGACGCTTGCTGCTTGTTCCCCACCGGGCCGGTGGAGGCGTTGGCGGCAAGCGACGGAGAGCAACGGGGTGGCCCGCCGATAGGGGCCATCTGAGCAACGCGGGTGGCGAGGGCAACCCGGCCCTCGGCGCGGGCACGGCGTGCGTCCGCCATGAGGACGATGAAGCGACGTGACGCGGAGCGACGGAAGGGAAGCCTCGGCGCACCCCTACCTGGCGCGCCAAATGTCGGATCACGGATTCCGGCAAAACGCTTAAGGTTCGAACTCTGGGGTGTGCGCGAAGTTCTCCCCTACCAATCCACGCCCTAGCTTACTAAGATCTCACGGACGAACTCGCAACACAAAGGCCACAGGGTTTATACTGGTTCGGGCCACCGTTGTGGTGTAATACCATACCCCAGTGTGGTGGCGGTGGATTGCCTCTTGGGCTGATGATGAACAGTACAAGGGGAAGAACAGCCTCCCGAGGTTGAGGTGTTCTTGCGGTCTGTGGATGAGGATCACCCAAGATCAGATGAGATGCCTCCGAATGAGTTGTCTCCTACGGTGGTGGCTAGTTCTACTTATATAGGCCCTGGTCCTCTTCCCAAATATTGAGAGGGAAGGGAGCCAACAACGGCCAATTTGAAAGGGGACAGCTAGTACAGCTTATCCTGACAAAAGCGGTCTTCGCCTGCAAAAGGCTCTGGTGGTGACGCCGCCTTGGGCTCCATGGTGACCTCCGTCTTGCCGTCCTGCTGGTCCTGGTCTCGTTGCACCGATATGGAAACCTTTGCTTGATGCCTCGGTACTCTGCGCCTGCGCTCGCTTCCTTAGCACCAAAGGGGAAACAAGGACACTGCGCGCGCTGGCGCCCGCCTGGCGCCCTCCTGATCTTGATCGTCATGGCTCACGTCACGAGAACCTCGCGAGGTTTGCCTTGCCTTGATCTCTCCGCCCCTCATGAGCCAACCTGGTGAGGCCGCTCCTGAGGAGGTCTTGTGTCGCCCGCCTCACGAGGCTTGGCCCCTCGCGAGTGTCTTGAATGCCTTGTTGATGAAGATGGGCCGTACGGGCCCACGCGCAGAGCCACGCAGTGGGCCACAGGCAGGCAAGTCTGGGGACCCCCGTTCCCAGAACGCCGACAAGAGGGTCTTGAGAAGTTTCCGTCATATATTAGCTTGATGCCGGATAGGTCCAGATGGTACCTAATGCTGTCTGAAGACGCGTTTGCCTATAGTTCGGTCAGGCCGAACACTGAGCACTTTGAATTTTCTGCATTGAATAGGCAATGCAGTAGCCCCCGAGCCACTGGTCGGGTGGCAACACCAGATCAGGGGATCAATGTGCCCCTTTAATATTAGTAAATGATAAGCCCGAAGCCCAGTAGCCCCCGAGCCTTAATGCAGGCATGGGTGGCCGAATTAAGGATCGATTTCCAAAGTAAAATCACAAATTATGTGTAATGATTCTATGTATCCAAGTACTTTACATCATTAATGCTCGGATCCGCATTGTACAAAACTTTATTGACCGACCATCGGCTTCCACCTCCTCGGCCAGTAGCCGAGGAGTGTTTGTCCTCCTTTATAAAGCCTTTATGAGGGCAAAGATTTACGACAAACAAGGCAATCTGGCCATACGGTTTTATAAACAAAGGTACGCAGAGAGATATGTTATATTACTGTTTAACATAAGAAATGTCTTCCAAAGAAAATAGTCCCGCTATCGGTTCCTTTCTTTGGGTTGTCATGCTAAGCATGATCATGAAACCTCAGCTCTAATGTAAGAGCAAAATATTGAGGATTTAGTTTGGGGAAAGTTCCCGAACTATGTGGTCTTTAGCGAACCAAAAAAATTTACTTCCGTTGTTGCCGACCAATTATATCCTTTAAGATCGCTAGCTTTCGACTTCACCCAGTCTGAGGTACTAACTCGGACGACCCGGTAGTAACAATCACAGAGGTGCTCCCTTTACCGCCTAGCCGAACAATCGGGAACATAGGGGTAAGCACAGGAGCCAGGCAACCCAGCTTGGCCAAAATCTTAAGTCAAATTGATGCATATTTATGGCTTTATAACGATGATTGCGGAAGGCAGCCTTCGTATATTAAATACAAACGCCGATGATATGTTTATTTTGACTCCGTTGCGACCGTTTATCAGTTGAAAGTGGCCCATTGTCGGCTTCCGCCCCCTTGTAGATGCTACGCAGGGTGTTTTCACAATAACAAGACAACCCTTAGCCGACGTCTCGGTGCCCGCAGGCGGTTGTGTTAGCGGAAACGAGGCAATCAGATATGCGGGCTTTATAAATTTCACTTAGTCATAGGAGCTTAAAGTTGGGAGGCCAGTTACTAGCCCCCGGTTAGTGTTCGGGGACAGTCGAGGTCAAGCCGTAAACACTTCGGCCAATGTTATGAACGGATCGTCATTTAACACGGGGTGACCTCTATCGATCTTATAGTTTAATACAGTCATCGGATCGCTGACCAGTTTACGCTTATTGTGACAGACAGTTTTCGGCTTTCTCCACTGAGGTGCTTAACCATGCTAGCAGGAAGCACAATCGCAGTGGTTCTCCCTTTCCGCACCTAGCCGAACAAAACGGAACGTAGGAGGCAAGCACAGGAGCCAGGCAACCCAACTATTGACCGAAGACACAATTCGAAACCGATGCATATATAGCAATATCCGAGAATGTTTTTGCCGAATCTCTAAAGGTGTCCGGCGTTGCACTGCGAGACTTATGCTGGAAACACACAAATAGTTTAAGTGCCATAAGCTTGGAAAACCAAAAACGTCAGTAAAAACTTGACGTCCGAACAAGATCAAGTGTTCGGTGCCAATCCGAAAATTAGAAGAAAAAAAATGTGCTTCTGTCGTGCTTTAACATGAGACATCCGATCTCAAGACTTCAGGTGGGTCAGCCTACGGCTTCAAGCTCCTTATCCCAAAGGCGGAGTACTTCTCCGAGGCCAGTTTAGCGAACTAAACTCGAGCGGCTTTTAGAGAGAAGACAGGCTATCCGGCTATTGACCATACACTCGAGTCGAAAAAGGAGCGGTAGAAAAAGACTTTGCAACGACCAAGAAGAAAACACATTTACTATAAAAAGGCTCATACTAATTTAAGAGCCCCCCAAGTGACTTGGGTAAAACAATTTTATTTATAATGAGTGTATGTACCGAAGTACTTATATCATATCTGTGTTCACCCGAACTTTAAACGCGTCTTAACCGACCGCCGGCTTCTCCCTCTTCGGTCAAGGGCCGAAAAGTGTTATGTACTCCACCTGTCGAGAATATCGACGGTGTTTCCGATAACCAGGCAATCAGGCCATAAGGCTGTAACAGACAAAGCGCGCTCAGGGAACTTATGCTATATTACTGACGAAGTATAAGAAGCATCTTCAAAGAAAATAGTACCCCCCACCGATACCTTTCTTAAGTTGCTCATTGTTACTATGAGACTTGTGCAATAGATTTTTTGCACTCATGAGTTCCGTTGTGTGCCGACCATGATTGAAAACAATAAGAGCGCTAGCTTTCGGCTTCACCCAGTCTGACGTCCGAGCTCGGATGACCCGATCGTGACAATCGCAGAGGTGCTCCCTTTACTCCCTAGCCGAACAATCGGGAATGTAGGGGTAAACACAGGAGCAAGGCAACCCAGCTTGCGGAACACTTAAGTCAACATGTCCCATATTGTGGCGTAATACACGAACAAGGAACGAAGCCATACAAGTATAATCATATGCAAAAGGAAAAGCTTCATAAAGGAAGCCCCCAAGTAGACGGGGTATTTGAATTTGTGTGTCACAAACAAAGTTTTGACAAGGAAGTTTTTCATAAACAACTTTTTGCCAAAAAAGTATAATGTTTGGTCGAACCGAACAAAATTTAAAACTGAAAGTTTTTTAGCATGAAAGCTACTTAGCTGGTTAATGTGTTCGGCATTGATGACGCGGTCCGAGCTTGATGTGGGACAAGGTTCCATTCCCCAAGCCGGTCCCGAGGTGGCGGAGCGAAGAGCTCGGCACTCCGAAGTGCTGACATAGCACGCCCAATGCAGGCCGGCAGAGTGACGCCGAAGTCCCCGGCGTGGGTTAATGAAGTGTTGACGAAGCCCCCCATCCAGCCGAGGTGACAACACTGCCCGACCCAGATCATTTACCTGTGCACAAAAAATAGTGCAAACCGGAGATAATTAATAATAATAAATTAAAAAATTTGTTGCATAATAAATAATTTATGCAAATTGAGTAATAAAGGAAATATGGCCTGTGCGCCGAACACTCGATGAGGTAGAGCTCTCTCGGCGATGCCGAAGTCCCCGAGGCAACCGAACACGTCGGTATGGCGACACGACCAACAAGGTGATCACGCGAGCGATTTACGCCGATTGGGACGACGGCGTCAGCTTGCCGAAGAGACCACGTGACGCAGTCGAAGTCCATTACCTGCACATGTAAAATAGTGCGGGCCAACAATAATAATATAAATATATAAAAATCAGAGTAATAATGCGGCTACCATTTGACAGACCAGTGTACAGATGATGGAACAAACCAGAGTAATAATTCCTTGGAAAAATAAACCCAAACAAGCAAAAATTGCTAGAGTTAATAACACTTGGCTTATTTGTTGTAGCAGTTCGAAGAAAAGTGACTCCCAAAATTGGGAATCGATCCGCATACCCATTGCTTGATGGACGGTGAAGCAACGGCATGGCGATGCTGGTAAAGGTTGGCTCGCCAACGCAAAGCCCCCGGTCTAGCTAATGTGACGAAGCTGGTCGGCGGGTGACGCCGAAGTCTCCGGAGTAGGTTGATGAAGAGATGGTGAAGCCCCCGGTCTAGCCGAGGTGACGGAGCGGGTCGGTAAGGAGATGTTGCAACTCCTATGTCAGCCGAGGTGTTGAAGTAGTTTGGCGTGATGGACATCAGCTCGAAGAAGCAACGGTGCAGCCATGCCGATGCAGGTCATAACTCGTGACGTGGTCAATGCCGGCTTGATGAAGTGACCGTGCGGCGATGCCGATGTGCCTGCTCCGTGTAATCCGTGGGGCGGCGAGGTTGGTGATGATTTATTCTTCGCGATGCCGAACTCTTGTTCGGCTTGCCGAGATGACGATCCGAAGAAGTCGAGCTCGGTTCAACAAAGCGACGACGTGTCTAGCGCAGGTCAGCAGCCGTGGAGCAACGTTGTCGGGCTGGTTTGACACCGGCGCGATGGTGAAGATCATATTAGAAAAGACTTTAAAATTGGTGGGATGTGTTTGAGAACAAAACACAATATCCCGTACAAAACTTCCTTCAAAAAGGATGTCCGAAATCTCGTTCATAAAAAAATATGAACTCGGGTCGGATTCGTTCTCGCGCAAAAAAAGATCTCAAAAGTGATGCACTAATCGGAAGGTTCCCAGAGTTTGGACGGTCGGATCGAGCTGAAATTTTGAGGAGTGGTAGATATGGGAATTCCGCAGCAAATGAACGGTTGGATCTTCCAAAGGACCTCCGAGCTTGGCTCTGGAGACCACGCCCTAAACTCGTCCAGATTCCCGTCCAGACTTGACAGGGCTCCGGTATATCGTAGATTGCCGGAGATTCCTCCATCGGAACTCGACGAAATTTTACATGTTTGTTGTAGACTTAATTCCGCACAATTCCACCGAAGCAATCGTTAGAACGACACTCAAGGAGGCGGTGGCGGTGGATACAAATTCGCTGTCCAGAAAAACAGCACGGTCGCTCAAGGGCAATGTTGACGTTGAGCCCCCGAGCTCCATGGATGATTCCTCCATGATCATGATAGAGATCGGAGTTGATGTTAATGAAGGCCCTCATCCGAACATGACGATCGGAGGTAGGGCGCAATCCTCGGTCAAGCCAAGGTGACCAGTCGAGCCGGCGACGAGATGCCGACGTCGCAGTTGATCTGCAGTCGAGCCATTGATCCTTTGCCGATCACACAGCGGAACTCTCAATGAAAGCACCATTGTCGGTGTCAAAATCGGCAGATCTTGGGTAGGGGGTCCCAAGCTGTGTGTCATGGATCGATTGGTAACAGGAGACAGGGGACACGATGTTTTACCCAGGTTCGGGCCTTCTCTATCGAGGTAATACCCTACTTCCTGCTTGATTGATCTTGATGAATATAGGGTTACAAGAGTTGATCTACCTCGAAATCATATGTTATGGTCTAAGACCTAAGGGTATGATGAGTAATGTCACAATGATCTATCGACTAGCCTGGCCTTGGCTTATATAATGCACAAGAGGCCTAGGATAATAAGAGTCCTAGCCGAATACGTTGGTGGAGAGGAGTCCTTGTCTTGATCACCAAGTCTTGTGGAATACTCCTTGTATGCGGCATGGGCTGCCCGAGGTGGCCCATGAGTGAACCGCCATGGGAGTCCTCGGCCCGATCCACCTGGTCGGGAGACGATGTGGTGAGTACCCCCTAGTCCAGGACACCGTCACTTGTTGTTGTGAAATCGAACATGCGGTGCGGGGACGTACGATGATGGGCGACAGGTGGTCCGTTCGGCGAACTTCCATGACACCAATCTTGCCTAGTTTTCTGTAGTTCTTCGTCTGAGTCGGAGTTGTGTTGTCCTGTTGTTGATGGATGGCAATCAGCCGTGTAAGTGTAGTGTTGTTCCGCAAGTAATAGGGTTGTTGTTTGTTTTTCCTTTGATCTTTGGATTCCCCATGCGTTGTTCTTCTGCTGCTTTATGCTAAATTTAATTGAAGCCAAGAATTTGCTGGATGTTTAAAAAAGCCCTATGTGGTAGAGATAAGTGAAGCACCTGTTTCGTCTCTCAGAAACAACTCAGACACAAAGACCAAGACCAAAAGTAGAGAAATACATAAAGAAAGAGTATATAAAGACCAAGACCAAAAGTAGAGAAATACATAAAGAAAGAGTATATAACGTATGAGTCCTCCAGAAAATAAAATTATAAAATAAGTGGGTGATGATTTAAGAGGAGAGAGAATGGATAGATAGAAATGACTACCCGTTTCGGTAGTGGACATGCCCTAATATATTAGCCAATGTTTTTCTTTGAAGAAATAACGAACAATGCGGGCACGCATATACACTCACACCATCACCATACATGCACTCGCGCAATGTCTACCGAAGATCGGGTTGAAGTTGCTGATATTGAAGATTGATGAAGTCATTATGTATAACTTGCTATCGATGAAAACGTCGCCTCGTGCTGAAAGAATAATCTGTATTAGTGAAATACTAAAGTGTCAAACCCAAGATTTAATCTTTGGTGGGCTAGGGGCGTGTTTGGTTGCCCGGGTGGCTTTATGATGCATTGCATGAGGGAACCTGGGTGACCACGGCCTGGTTGAGCCGACGCAAAGTTGAGCCAAGATTGGTGTTTGGTGAACTTGTACGTCATGGCTGTACGAGGTGCAGTTCTTCTGAATATTGCTGAAATTGATGCGAAAGGCAGAGCATATGTAGCAGCGTGGAACGACGGGATCCGGGGCTCGGTGGTTCCAGGCGGTTGGATCCGGCGAGCGGCAACACTTGGTGGAGGCGGACGAAGATGGTCGCACTTGACATGGGCAGCGGGGGCCGCCGTGCTTGTCGAGGAAACTCACCAGTGAACGAGGTATTCCTCCCTGTGGCGGCACGAGGAGGCAGGATCTAGCGGCAGCAGCAACGCTTGGTGGAGGCAAACGAAGCTGACGGCACTTGACAAGGGCGGTGGCGACGGCGCTTTGTAGAGGACGGCGGCGACGCTTGGTAGAGGAGAACGGAGGTGGTGGTGCTTGACGAAGAAGGATTCGGCGGCGCTTGGTCGATTGGATCTTGGCGACGCTTGGTCGATTGGATCTTGGCGGCGACGCGTGACGAAGAGGCGGAAGGGAGAGGAAGGAGACGGAGGAACGAGCCTGCACGAGAGATACGCAGGAATCCTGCGTTCCCCTCAGCCTGGCTGAGAGGCCTCCTTTTGCATCCGCCGGGCCAGGCTGAAGGGCCCATACAGCTTACCAAACGACCCAGATTTTGCACGGTGGATGCGGGCCAGATGCAACACAAGGAACCGAACACGCCGTCATAGCATCCAACCATTGGTTGATTCTCAGCCCAATAGTCGTTTTTATAACCAACCCTAATGTACCAGGAGGGCTATATGTTATTGTCATCATGTATAATCACTATATAGCGAGGTTAGCTATAATTGCTCTATATAATGAGAGTGGATTTTTTTATCTTGAGCTTCATGGAGTCTGATTATTTCCAAAAATAAAAATCAACGTTCTGGGTTTCAAAAATATCCGAAGGTAAATAAACACGTACATATGGATGTATATTAGATGTGTGTGAAATTTAATCACGAAATACATTTTGATGTGATCTGTCCAAAAATCTTGTACTTTTATAGTGAATAATACATGTGCTAGAAATATGTAATTTTGTCATTTTTGTGTAGCTCACAAAAAAAAATCGCCATGAAACTTTGCAGAGAAGTAGTATACACCTATATGTATGTGTGAATTCTTTAAAAAAATAAAACCTA
Organism: Aegilops tauschii subsp. strangulata; assembly: GCF_002575655.3. Classification (NCBI taxonomy): domain Eukaryota; kingdom Viridiplantae; phylum Streptophyta; class Magnoliopsida; order Poales; family Poaceae; genus Aegilops; species Aegilops tauschii. The sequence continues at coordinate 109,969,691 of NC_053038.3, read as the reverse complement.
AAGGATTGTACTTTTGATTTTTATTTTCAAATTAAGGGCTCGATGGTGCTCTAGCTCATTTAGCAATTTCCGCTAAATAATGCGATTTTCTCTCTCTCTCTCCCTCCGACGACCAAATTTATGGCTAGGCGGATGAGGTTGTTACTGCCGGAATGAATGCTTCACCAACTCCTGTGACTTTGCCCTTTCCAGCAACGAGGCAGGACAGAGAGGCTCCTTTCCCAGTTTCCCGTTTGAAATGACATGACACTCTACTAGCTGCTCCTCCTCCTCCTACCAACGGGCCCACGATCTGAGACGACGCTTCAAGCCTGTACAGGTAGGCACGTTTGCTTCCTTGCTGCCATGGTCACTGCTCACACAACACAAGCCCCGGTCTGATTTTGCCCCGAAGAATGTTGCGATCACACACACACGGTCATGGTACACAATCACACAAGGATGACCGAACGAGCAGCACCTTGGCCCACTCAATCAACACGCAACAGTTTGATTGTTCTATCTTGATGTAGATACTAGTGGAATCAATCAGCATCCTGTAGCAGATCAGCGTGATCTCTTTCAGATCAACCCTGGACTGTTTCGTTCTTTCTTTCCCTCTGTAGCAAGAACCTGAAAGGAAAGCATGGAGAAGGAGAGAGGAGGGTGGCGAGCAACTCATCAGACCAGCTTCATTTAGCACGACCAACAACCATCGTCGTCGCCACACCCGAAATGCCAATGGCAAACCCAGCAAAGGCAGGCGCCTTTGCCATGGCTGACCACAAGAGACAGCGGGAGGATGGAGAAGGACCACCACTCCTTCGGGTAAATGTGTTGGGCCCTTCGCTGGGACAGACAGCAGAAGAGAAGATGAGAGTGAGTTATTAGAGGGGGGAAGGTGAGATATTGATGGCGAACAGGCAGGGGGTCAGACGCCATAAAGCTAGCTGCTGGAGTAGTAGCTTTCTCTCTCTACTCGACTACTCTGCCTGCTCCTCCTCTTCCTCTCGTCGGCTCCGCAGCCGCAGGGAGAGAAAGTAGAGATTTTCCGCTCCCTCAAGATATAGGCGCTGCAGACGACATGGATGAGTGGGGTCATGCTTTTCAATGCTTGATTGAAGGTGATGTTTCTTGCTACATCGAGATCGGGGGCAGATAACCGTTGATATGAAAAGATTGGCAGGTAACCCTCTAAATTAGGAAACGCGGCTACGACGCAAAGAGGGAAACAATCTTGCAGGGCTTGTTAACTGCAAAATGTTCTTTTTTACTGGTTTCGCATTTGGGTTTGTTTTGAAGTATAATGTCCGACTCTCTCTTATATTTCAGACTTTTGTTTGGGTTGGCTGGCTTGAAATTTAATATGGTACATGGTCTAAAATCTTGAGTTCAAGTCTTGACTTTCGTAATTTATTAAAAATTTGCTGATGTCCAAGTCTGTATTCACGTATATGCCTCTTGAGCCATACATTTAAGTCTATTTCTGTTACTTCCCGCGTTACACATGATAGAAGGTGTTGAAGTATATAAGTGGATTGTCTAGTCTTTTTCAATAGTTTGGAGCATGGATGAACTGGTTAGATACATCAATTTGCAACGAAGAGGAAAAAGGTTTGAACCTAGTAAACGCAATAAATAATTGCGGCCTGTCACCGTTTCTGTTGCCCACGTCATAAACTACAGTCAAATTAGACCAAAGCTATGCACAGGTGGGAGAAAAAAAGATCATGACACCACTGGAAAGACGAGGTTCTTCAGTAGGGATGCCTTTAGGAAGGGAGCGACGCTCAAACACCATCGTCACCGAATCCAATCATCCAAGGCCAGAATCTAGGTTTTCACCTTGAAAAACTAATCTGGGCATATCCGAGTATTGCCTTCAATTAGATAACGATGTAAACACATCGTCACTATCATGTTAACCAACTCGGGGTCAAATGTAGGCCTTCACCCCATAGCTCAAGACTGGGTGCTTGAGTAGCACCACCATCAAAATCACTCATGTGTTATCGCATCCACTTTTTGTGATCCAAGGAGCTACATGCGATGAAACGGTCGCTGCTACACAATCATCACTCTACATCGAGCCATCTTCTATAGTTTGCATCTCACAGCCGAAATCAACCACCGGATCTGTAGAGAGGAACCCTCACGAAGACCTTTCGATGGATGCAATCCATAGCGAGGATGCCACTGCAGGCCAAAGTGGTCACCACGATGACCAACACTGACGGCGGAGCATCCCTCCACCAACTACCACCTCGCTGGAGAGAGCCATGCCTAGGCCCGTATGCCCGGGGTCTGACATGGCTGAAACGGGAGCACGAAAGGCAGATCACCATCGCCGATGGGTGCTCGCGTGAAGTGCAGCGATCGTAGATCAAGATCGCACAGCCGCTAGATCGGCATTGTGCCTCCCAATGAGTATTGTGCCTGCCCCGAGCACGCCTATTGTCGCCTCGCATTCGTGCCACCGCGACCACGCCGTCTTGGGCGGCTAGGAACGCAGCGACGGCTGTTAAAGTTAGCACCTGGACGGGTGAGGGAAGGAAGAAGAGAGGGAGGACCGCCCTGCAACCACATGGGGCTTTGCGCGACGCGGGTTGATCGGCAACAGCAGGAAGGGAAACTACGGGTGGATCTGGCGGCGGTGATTGTAGGTGTCACCTGTGTTGCCCAGGGAGGACGACACAGGGGCTCTTCAAGTGTTTTTTTGTTCGTACTTCCAACGAAAAATCCTGTGTTCCCATTGTTGAACAAGGACACCTATTGGAGCAAAGGAACTTTGAAGAATTCTTTCTTTCTTTGTCATGGAATTTTGCAACAATTGTGTTTTCTTCTCGAGAAAACAAACCATGAGCTCTAACTTCACAAAAATGACACAAACCCTTAAAATTTCAAGTACTTATCATTCATAATAGTACTTTACATCGAGATTCTGCATTTTTCTTATACAACATTCATATGCCTTTTTTAATGCTTACCTTTTGTTCTCACTATGATTCAGCAACACATTTATCCTACTATTCTCGAGGCGGCTCTAGCGGATCTAGATACCGCAGCCACAATGCCCAAGTTCTCGCACATCTCCCCACACCGCCATCAAAAAATGACGGCGGGCAAAGCCATCCCTCGTGTGCAGACGTTGGCAACAGTGAGGTTGACGGTGTGAGTCATCTCCGCGGTGGGGGGGGGCATGATAGTGGTTATGGCGAGCGCTAGTCCGGTTGGGGGTCTGGGTGGCGTGACCGATGGTGAAAGCCGACGAGGACGGTGCATGCGTGTGTCTTTATGTTCGTGAAGGCATCAAAGAGGTGGTTCTCTCCCCTCCACTCCTATGGCTCCTAGGGAAACCCTAGGTCTGGGTTACCTCGGACCAGACAATGACATCACTTGTGCTGTGTATCCTCTGGAGGCATCATTTTGCAGAGGGTTCTGGCTGGAGGGACCCATGGTTCGTGGGAGGGTTGCTCCATGATTGTTGCTTCCATGCCTATTTGGTACCATGATTTTATTAGATGAGGCATGGAGATAGTGCATAGCGGCGATCCTTCGTTGCAGTGTCGCGTTCCCGAGATGGTGCGTGGCGACAGTGGCGGCGTTGCTGGCTAGAGTTGCAGATGGCTAGGTCATGGTTGCTTGATGGTACTGATGGCGAGGCAGTGACAACTAGTGGTGTATTGTCTGTGGACGGATGGCCATGCTCAGATTTACTACTAAAATACACTTGCGTCAAAGGCCTGGGATCGCAACAACGTCTCCAATGTGGGATTTTGGTTGTCCTGCCTTCTCTTCTCCCATCCTGCGATTTGCATCACACGTGTCCCGATGAGTGTTCTTGGATCCACAGATGACTTGTGGTGACTAGCTGCTTGTTTGGTGTGTGCATGATTTCACTTTGTGTGGACAATGTTCGGATTATGTGCACTTCATGGTGATCAGTGTTGTTCTTTTCCCTTTTTTTTTGCTTTGCCTAGGCATAACTTTGATTTTGTATTACTATGATCTTTGCCGACATGACCGTTGTTGTGTGCTTTGGTGTTGATTGTATGCATCCTAATCGTACGGAGGCCGGATGCACACTCATTGTGTTTGTATTTTCTCGATGGTTCATTACAAGTTAATAAAGAAAATAAAATATGCCCTTTATAGAAAAAAGTTCTTTCCATTACTCAACTTCTAAAATTAATAGAATGGAGTAGGAGAAGCCAACAGAACTTTATCAAAGCAGAGACAACTGTGAGATATTGAATTTGCTCTGGGCATAGACATACCACATCACCACTGCAGATATGGGCGCTCTTGTTACCAAACATTAGATTATGTTGCAAAGATCATGCGTATTTCATGAATATTGTACTCTATGTTATCAATTATTTGAACTAAGTCAAACCTCTTGAAATTTGACCAAATCGGTAAAAACATGCTAATATCTCCTATATCAAATATATGGTATGAAAATATCAAAAATAAAACCAGAGTCTAGGTGCATCCACATTGATCCTTGTCTTGTTTATGACAGTGAATAAGCGGTTGACAACAACAAAAAAATTCTGACTTATAATGGTTGGAGTTGATTATGAGTTCATATGTGGGCCCAACAACCCTCACGATAAGCAAATACAGTCCTCCCCACAACCTTCAAAGAGACATATAAAGAACAATAGTTACTCACATGTGAAACCTAAAACAAATAAACAAATAAGACCAACACTTTTGTAGAACAAAATATGGAAAAATATGACTCCAACTCAAGACCTTGATTTATTATAAATTTATGCTTCCAAACAATTCTTGGAGTTCCATGTCATAGCTAAGAGATTGTAATGTAAACGCAGAGAAGCGAATTGGATTTCTGCAAACATAAACCTTAGAGTAACTCCAATGGGGCGACCCATTTCGTTCGCTAGCGTCCGTTTGGATCGGCGCGGACACAAAAGGCGGCCCAACGCGCCGACCCAAACGGACGCACGTCCGCTTTTCGTCCGCGGGCGACCCATTCCCGACCCATTTTTAAGCTGGATTTACGTCGGCGCGGACACGAGACAGACGCGCGCGTGCTTGCCTTCTCCTTCCCCGGGCCCGCTGGTCGGTGGCACATTAGCCTCCCCCCATCCAACACCAACCCTCGCCCGCCTCCTTCGTCGCTAATGCCGCCGCCCATTTTTGCCGACGACTCTGCCAGCTGCCGGCGCCTCCACATCCGCCCAGCAACGCCGCCAACTCCCACGTCGCCCGCCACCACCGTCTTGCCGCCGAGGAGCCGACTGCTTCCCACCCCCACTCCCCCACCACATAGCCGCCCGCGACCAAGAAGCCGCCTCGCCGCCCCGGTCAGATCCTCACCGGCACGCTCATCGGACGCCGGCCCACTCGTCGGACACCGGCAGGGCAGCTAGCTGGTACGTGCGCGCCGGGACTCCCTTCGCCGGCCGTCTCCTTCGTCGACGCCCGCAAGTTGTTCGGCAGTTTGCCAAGGTACAAAATGGACTCCGCCGACGAGTTCTTTTTTCACAATTTCCTTTGCGACTCCGACGATTTGCCGTCCGATGACGAGGAGGAGATATTGGCTGCCGTGTTGGTCCATCACCACCTCAACAGCCAGCGGTCGTTGTTCCGTGGCTCCATTCCGGGCCACCCTCCGGCGTTGAATCGAAACCGAGAGAGCGGGCATTTCCTTCTTTGGAAGGACTATTTTGATACAACAAACCCGTTGTTCAAACATCAAAAATTCTGCTGCCGTTTCCGTATGAGTAGGCATCTTTTCAACCGTATTAGAGAGGGGGTGGTCGTCTATGATGACTATTTCGAGTGCAAAGAGGATGCCGTTGGCAAGATTGGTTTCTCCTCTTATAAAAAATGCACTGCCGCCATCCGAATGCTTGCATACGGAGTGCCCAGTGATCTCATTGACGAGTACGTCCGTATGAGCGAGTCTACATGCCTAGAGTCCCTGTATAAGTTCTGCAAGGCTGTTATTGCTGTGTTTGGGGCTGAGTACTTGAGAGAGCCGACTCCTGAAAATACAACCCGTTTGTTGGCGATGAATGCTAGCAAGGGCTTCCCAGGGATGCTTGGCAGCATAGACTGCATGCACCGGGAGTGGAAGAACTGCCCTTCTGCTTGGCAAGGGCAGTATAAGGGCCATATCAGGGCTTGCACTGTCATACTAGAGGTCATGGCGTCTCAAGATCTCTGGATCTGGCACTCTTTCTTTGGCATGACTGGATCACACAATGATATCAACGTGCTTCAGCGCTCGCCGGTGTTTGCTAGGCTTGCCGAAGGCAACAGCCCACCGGTGAACTTTACTATCAACAACCACAACTACGACAAAGGATACTACCTGGGTGATGGTATCTATCCTAGGTGGACCACTATTGTCAAGGCAATCCCCAATCCTGTTGGAGAGAAGAGGAAAAGATTTGCCTAAGAGCAAGAGAGTGCTAGGAAGGATGTCGAGCGTGCCTTTGGTGTTTTGCAATCTCAGTGGGGCATCGTTCGGTATCTTGCTAATACCTGGAGCACGCAGAAACTGTGGGAGGTGATGACCGCTTGCGTGATCATGCACAATATGATCGTAGAAGACGAGCGCCTGGAACGTCTGTACGATCAAGGGTTTCAGTTTCAGGGTGAGAATGTTGTGCCTGAGCATGGAGGAGCGGCAATGTTTGAACAGTTCACCCAATTTCATCATGAAATGCATGATTGGGAAACTCACGTGCAACTGCAAAATGATTTGGTTGAGCATACGTGGGCTCATGTTGGCAACCAATAGATGTATCTTCTTTTATTCGGCTTGTAAAACTATGTGAGACATTTTTTTTATTCGGCTTGTAAAACTATGCTATTTTATTCGGTTCAAACTATGTTATTTGACTATATGTTTAAATGCAAATTCATCGATGCAAAATTGAGCTATTTGTTGAAATAGGGCGGTCAGCCGGCCACGCCAGCACATATGAGTCGGCGCGTTGGACGCGCTGCCGACCCATATCTAAAACAGGGCGGACGCGCTGCCGACCCAAACGGACAAAAAGTGAACGAAATCGCCATCCATTTGGGTCGCCCCATTGGAGTTGCTCTTATCCCCCTATCTGATCCATGACCTTGTGCAATCAACTTCCATTCTCCTATGTTGTAAATTCAAAATGTTGTTTCCCTTTAAATCTTACAAAGAATCTACTAAGGTCACTTAAAATCGCCTATTACATCCCCCTTAAAGCATGGTTAATAGTACAGCCAGCTGATGGCTATATGACATTGCCATGTCATCTATAGCCAACCTTGTAGTCTTCAAGTATAATAGTAAGATATAAAGATGTGCTACTTCATTAATACATGATCCACCTTTCACTCTCACATAGTGCCTAGGAGCACGTGCTGCAGCTAGCTCTTATTCTGTAGCCGGCTCATCTTCTCTCTCCTCTTCTCTTCCCTTCACGTCAGCAAAAAAATAATATTTTAATCCTTACAGTCTGCTTACATAAGCTTATTATACTTGCTCTTATCGTGAATGACCTACTCCTTGTATTTTCCATGACTCCGTAGCAACGCACAGGCATGGTGCAAGGAAAAAAGAAAAAAAAAGCTCAAATAGTAGTTTGGCAATCTAAGGGTTAAACAAGATTATTGATTTATTGTGGTGGTCAAATATCAAAGTGAACGTCCAATAACTTACCGGCAATTGATACCAAAAGAGACAGAGATCATATTAAAGGATTCATGGTATTACAACAGGGGAGAAGATCTGAGAAAGTGATGTGCCAATAAATTAACAGTGTCTAACAGCCAGGCGTTGGCTAACAAAACAATCAGTAGCCAAGAAGCACACAAGAATTGTCAGAAAGTAATGAAGTGGGATTGCATGATGGGAATGGTGAACTAACAAATACCCAAACTTGGATCCATGCTTGTGATGCCAAGGCCAAGTCAACAAGCTAATGACCTCATGGAGGGAAAAGTGAAAAGGATGTTGTTAAAAGGACAGGATACATCCAGACAGAGACAAGAATTGGTGAACTCCATTAAATATAGCCATGACTATACAGGTACATAAAGTGATGTTGAATAAACCAGATGCTGAGAATCAACAGAACTTCTACCTAGAAAAGAAAAGGAATCAACAGCTATTAAACATGAACTAATAATCACAGAGTGAATGGCTTCAATATGCCATTGACATTTGACAAAGCATATATTTTGATTCACTAGAAAATGCACATGTGAATTCCCATAGTAATGGGAAAATACACAATCTGAATCAAGGCACCAAATATTTGATTTGTTTAATCAAGGACAAGGGCATCTGATATCAACAAGGATCGGGAAACACAAGATGGAAAAGGTAAACTTAATTGGCCAGAATGGTAAAGTTGGCATGAAGTGGACAGAAGCTACTGCTAGTATTAAGTTGAACATTAGTAACTACCACTGTGGAGAGATGTAGTAGCAATTAGTGATCAGAATGCTTTCATTTTTCCTTCTCTTGGAATTGATCGAACTGAGCAGCTTAAGGGGCAAAAGACGAAGACAGTTGCACCAAGTAAAATCTAGTGATGCTTTAGCTCTAAATCTAACGACCTAAAGCCTGAAATGGGCGCCAAGCAGATGCAGTGAGCAAGCAAAGATCCTTCCATCCAAGCTTCAGAGTGCCATTCTCCTCAACGAGAGTGTAGCCATCCGAGGGGAACATGCCGAGCAGCAGGGAAGCCTGCGCGGCGGCGCTGCCCGCCAGCGACGCCGCACGGAACCCCGACTGCGCGAGCTTCTCCCGCCAGTTTCCGAACTTGATGTCCCCGGTGCGCGCCGGGCCACCCACGGCCAGCACATTGCGGATCTCCCTCGCCAGCAGCTGCTGCTCCACGACGTGCCGCTCCGAGCTGTCCTCGCTATAGCTCGCGTCCAGCGAGTCGAAGAGCGCCGAGTAGTAGTGGATGGCCTCCACGAAGCGGGCAAGAAAGGAGCCAGAGTGGCTCAGGTCCTGCTCCACCATTGTCACCACCTTCGGCGCCAACCTGCAATCCGTGGTCCACATGTTAAGATCAGCACATCAATCTAAGGTGATGCTGCTGAACTAGGAACACAACCACTAATACAGAGTAGGGTGGCGTTGATGCATCTAAGTCAAAAGGACATTTTGGTTGATCTCTTAGTTCCCCATGCAATGCTTAGCCTTGGGACGAGTAGATCAGCCTTTGAGCTTAGCCTTGTCAATTGATTAGTAGTGCCACTAGGTTAGATGACAGTAGTTTCAGTTTAATAATCAACATTTGTGGCACTTGGAACAAGAAAGTTGCAAAGCTTTCTAGGATGAAAAGTTGGTCATGATGATAAAAACTTTTAGCTCGCTCCAGTATCTTTCTTCTCGGATCAAATGGAACACAGATTGGACACTTGCAGTAGAGTAGGAGTATAGTTTATGTTTTCTTCTCGGATCACCAAAGATCATGGAAGAGCATAGAAAGTTGGTCATAATGGCGAACTTTTAGAGCTTCTAAACGCCATCTTTTCCTGCTCGTTAGTCGTTAAATCAATCAATGGCGTACTTGGACTAGTACCATACTAACATTGGTGATTGATGCCTGATGCCAAGATGACTTGACATTTCTGAAGTGAAAAGTTTGAAGATTCATTTCACAATGGAAGCAACAGGGTACCTTTGGATGAGGTTGAGTGTGTTGGAGTCGTTGCCGGTGACGTCGTAGAGCGAGTGGTGGAGCCAGTGGACGGCAACAGCCTCGCGCCGCCGCGTGTCGACGCCGAGCTTCTCCGGATCGAGGTTCCCAGCTTTGCCCGCCACCGGGTAGAACTCGAACGGCAGGCCCAGCGTGTGGGCGAAGTCCGACAGCCGCTTCCCGGTGGCCTCCAGCGCCTCCATGGACGCGCCGAGCCCGGTGAGCCTGACCCTGGGCGGGCCGCCCGGGCGGGAGGCGAGGATGTGGAACAGTCCCGGCCACTGGAGCCCCTGCATGATGTCGAGGTCCACGATGTGGACGCGGTCCTCCCGCTCGAACGCCTCCTGGATGGCCTGGTTCGCCGTGAAGTGGGAGAACTTGACGAAGGGGCTGATGCCGTTGAACACCTGGAACGCCGCGGCGACGCGCGAGTTGACGAGGCGGGACGCGGCGGGGGACGACGCGTTGGGGAGCGGCGCGTAGAGGCCGAGGCAGGAGCTGACGAGGCGGGCCGACATGGCCTCCGCGAAGTAGGCGGCGACGCGCTGCGTGGAGGTGCCGAACGGGGTGGCCAGCTCCGCGATCTCCAGCAGGGCGCGCTGGGCCTCGTCGAGGTCGTCGGAGTTGACGGACTCGGCGCACTGCAGAAGGAGCGTCAGCAGATGGAGACCCTCCTCGTCGCGCTGCCTCCGCCGCTGCTCCTCTTTCCGCTCCTTCAAGGCGGCGGAAGCTGCCGCTGCAGCGGCTGCGGCGGCCGCGGCGGTTTCCTCCGCGGAAGGGGGCGGCTTCGGCGACTGCGGCGGCGGGTTCTGCTGCTCCTCCTCGCGGCGCCGCTTGTCGGGAGGCGGCGGCGGAGGGAGCGCCGGCACTGGCGGGGCGGAGAGTATCGTGTTGCCACCGGCACCGGGTAGGAGTGAGGGCGGATGATGGGGAGGAGGAGGAGGCGGCGGCGGGTGCTGGACAAGGTCGGATGCGAGGAGCGAGCGGAGGCGGAGCTCTAGGAGTGAAGCGAGTCCGGGGTTACAGGGGTGGATGATCTCCCGGACGTTGTGGATGAGCTGCGCGACGGAGACCGCGGCGCCGCTGCTGCCGATGATGTCCCGGATGATGCCGTCCACCCACGCCGTGCTGTTATTGTTGACGTTAACCTCCGTCGCGACCTGCGGTGCGACGACGACGTCCATCGCCGGCACTGGCGCCTGCAGGTGGCCGCCGAACGCCGGCAGCTGCATCGGCAGCGCGGGCAGCTGCGCGCTCCCTGCCACCGCCGACGGGAGCTGCTGCGGGGGCGCCGCTCCGCCCGTAGCGGCGGTGACGTCGGAGAGGTCCCCGGTGACATGGCGCCGGGGCGGGGGCAGGTCGACGTCCGGAGCCGGGCGCTTGCGTACCATGGCGGCGGCGCCCTCTTGGTGGTCTAGCTGGTCGAGGTAGAGGAAGAGGTCGGAGGGGGACGGGGAGGGGAGCGGTGGGAGCAAGGCGGAGTGGGAAGCGGAGGCGGCAGCATGAGCATGGGAATAAGAGGAGTGGTTGGGGGCGGAGGAGGAGGACGAGGGGAAGAGGAGGAGGGAGGAGGAGCCCATCTAGAAACGCCAAGGGGAAGCCGCCGCCGCCTTCGCCGAGGCTCGCATGGCGAGCGCAGCGCGGGAGAGGGGAGGGGGTGGTGGAGTAGCTGCGGTGGCGGAGGAGTAAAGGGGAAGACGCCGACGGGAGAGGAACAAGGGCGTAAGCACAAGGGTGCCGTGTTAGCAAGGACGGTAATTTATGGAGAGAGCCGTAGCAGACGTAGCTATTGGGCTCTGTGTCATTTTTTTTTCTCTAAAAAATCCATCCATGTGTGTCTCATTTATTTATTTCTCGGTCTGATGTACTCCTCTGATCCTAGTAGTGATGTCCATCGATAGTGAACCCGAGAGGGTTCCTGGGACAAAGGAACGCCCATCTCTAACGAAAATCCTAGGGAAAATGTACAAGTGTGGAACATGCACCGTAAAATAGGTTACAAGATAAACTCTGTTAAACATTGACATACATAAGTTACAAGATAGGGTACAAGTGTGGAACATTCACAATATGTATCTTTGGCTTTCCTTCTTTTGTACTCCCTCTGTAAACTAATATAAAAGCATTTAGATAATTAAAGTAGTGATCTAAACACTCTTATATTAGTTTACGGAAGGAGTAGATTATAAAGTAGCAGGAGTAGTTATCTAAATAGAACAATGACACGGAGTATATGCTAGTAGTAGAAATCCAATAATTATTTTCAATCCTACTAATCTAAATATTTTGCAGATATTAGTAGTCAATGCTAAAATATTACGTAGGCACTTTGTAGAATTTTTTGGGCTGATCTGGTTTATAAATTTTTCATATGAAAAACATGAAAAATAAGGCCAACTCCACCGCACGACCACGACCCGTTTGGGTAGCTCGGGGGCGTCCGTTTTGCCCGGATTCTGTCCGTTTGGGTAGGGTAATGGGGTCGTGTTCGGGCAGTTTCTGGGATGCGGTGGCCGTGCGCCCAACGCGCAGACGCATCCCGGCCATATCCTGTCCGCGTACATTTTTCTTTGCAAGCCCTTAACTTTTTTTCATCATTCATTTTTGATACATGAAATACATCACCAAATTTTGACTAGAAAAGTAAGACCAAAGAAAACAAGAACCAAAAGAATACATTTTAGAAGATATCCAACTCCCATAATTGCTCCTGTAAGTTGGATTAGTGCCTTCTCGATGCATTCATTGTTGATCTGCGGAGGAGGCTCGATCTTGCGTGCTTCTTTTTTCTTCGAGTCTAAAGAAGTAGAGGTTGCTTCCTCGTATCTAGTCTCATGTCTACCCTCTATTCTAGCAACAAGTGCACTAATCTCATCTCTAGCCTCTATGATAGCTAAAAGTGCACGAACATCTACTATATTGTGCCCTATCAATATATCGATGTACTCTTCTTCCCAATACCAAAAACTTGCATTCATGCTACACAATAAAATTTTAAGTTAGCACAACAAGTCAAATCCAAGAGCACAACCGAAACTAAAAAGAGCACATACCCCATCGTTTAAGCACTTAATGAACACCCATCTAGGATGTTCCGGCATTGTAGACACGCGGCGCACGACCTTCTTTGGGCAGTGGTCGCACTTAATGAGTGGCAACGGTGCGCCGATGAGCTTTTGGGCTAACACCGAGCCCGGCCGACCGCCATTCGTGTATCTGCCGACGGACCACCGATGGTGTAGATCCGAGCGGCTAGAGGAGGAGCCACTACCTGCATGCAGCCTTGCGGCCTTGCCAGGGCCTTTCGGCCGGTGCCTGGCCAGTCCATGGCGCGGCGCGGCCTCCCACAGCCGGGCGAGCTCAAAACCGACCGGATTCGCCCCAAATCCGGCCGCCGGGTGCGCAAATCAGGTGGTCGTGGTTGGGTAGCTCAGGGGCGCCGAGGGGAAGGGGCTGGGTGAGCGCGCGTCCGAGCTGCACAGCTGCAATGGCAGCGGCGGCGAGGGAAAGAGTGGAGAAGAGTAGAGGGGGTGCGGCCGGAGGGAGGGAGGGGGCGGATAGAAAAAGGCGTCCCTGTGCCACCAACGGACGGGCCAGGGGAGGACACGCGCACACGGCCCGCCCGTCCGCGTGCTGTCCGTTTCACCCCAAAAGCGGCACAAACTTGGGTTGAGGATGGGTCGAAAGCGGACAGAAAACGAACAAAAGTTCGTTTGCGCCCGCACGCTGGGCCGTCTGGTTCGTCTGTTTCACCCCAAACGAATGCACCCGGGCAGAATGGGGTCGCGCGGTGAAATTGGCCTAAAGAAGTGGTATGTCCTCTTCGCTCTAATCCTTAGAAATTTTCTACGAGGTTTCACATATTGCTAAGAATCCTTAGGAATTAGGTCAACATGGACACGGTCCTAAGAAATCTAGTACATCCATTTTTATAAAATGAATGTCACGCATAGGAGAAGAATTCCAACATTTGAAATTCTACGGGAATCTTCCAAAAATCTTGCAAAACGAATGAGCCCTTTTAATTACAAAGGGGGGGTAGCAGGACTCTTCCTATGCAAATGGACAAATAGCAGGATCATCCTATGCAAAATGAGTATAAAGAAAGTTTAAGTGCTTCATTGATTCTGAGAGCTGAATAAAACTGTTGCTTATTGATGATTTGGTGCGGCATATAAGAGTATATAAGAGGATACAAACCGACTTGGGGTAGGGGTATAAAACTGACTTGGACTAGAAGTCGTATACCATAATGACTACTCTAACATCCCCCCGCAGTATCAACGGCAGGCTCGACGACGTTGAGACTGAAACAGATATCTTAAAACGGCTTAGTAGGCAGTGCCTTGGTGAAAATGTCAGCAAACTGAGCCGTAGAGGGAACATGAAGCACCCGAACCTGACCAAGAGCAACCTTTTCACGAACAAAATGAATATCAATCTCAATATGCTTTGTGCGTCGGTGTTGAACTGGATTGCTGGTCATGTAGACTGCTGATATGTTGTCACAGTAGACAATAGTGGCCTGCTCAATAGGCCTATGTAGCTCGGAGAGTAACTGCCGAATTCAGATTGTATCTGCAACGGCATGTGCCACAGCGCGATACTCAGCCTCGGCCGACGAACGTGAGACTGTAACCTGTCTTTTCGAAGACCAAGAAATCAAATTGTTACCAAGAAAAACACAAAAACCGGAAGTGGACCTTCGAGTGTCAGGACAACCAGCCCAGTCTGCATCAGAGTATGCGGTAAGCGAGTTTGGAGAAGAATTATTGAGGTGGAGACCATGATTGAGAGTTCCTTTTAAATACCGAAGAATGCGTTTAACATGATTATAGTGAGGAACCCGGGGATCATGCATATAGAGACATGCTTGTTGAACAGCAAAAGAGATTTCAGGACGAGTAATGGTGAGATATTGGAGAGCACCTGTTAGGCTACGATAGAGAGTAGGATCGGAAAAGGGTTCACCGGTAGCCGAAAGTTTAAAACTAGTATCGACAGGAGTGCGAGATGATTGACAGTCAAGCATACCAGCACGATTAAGAAGATCAAGAATATACTGGCGTTGGGAAAGAAAAAGGCTGGAGGAATCTCGAACAACAACAATGCCTAAGAAATGATGAAGGAGTCCTAGGTCAGTCATAGAAAATTCAGATCTAAGAAGAGAGACAATATGATCTAAGAACTTTTGAGAGGAGGCGGTAAGAATGATATCATCTACATAGAGAAGTAAATAGGCAGTGTCAGAAGTTTGATGATACACAAAAAGAGAGGTGTCGGAGAGAGATGGAGTGAAGCCTATTGTTTGAATGAAGGAGGAGAAGCGTTGAAACCAAGCTCGTGGGGCCTGTTTAAGACCGTAGAGAGATTTCTGAAGAAGACATACATGAGTTGGAAAGGATGGATTTTCAAAACCCAGAGGTTGCTGGCAGTAGACAGTTTCTTGAAGGGAACCATGGAGGAAAGCATTTTTCACATCAAGTTGGTGAATGGGCCATGAAGAGGAGACAACAACACTAAGAACGGTGCGAATGGTGCTAGGTTTAACAACAGGAGAGAAGGTTTCTTCGTAATCAATTCCTTGTTGCTGAGAAAAGCCACGACAAACCCACCTGGCTTTATATCGTGAGAGGCTCCCATCGGAGTGGAACTTTTGGCGAAAAATCCATTTGCCAGAAACAATATTTGTATTGGGAGGACGAGGAACAAGTTGCCAGGTGTTGTTTTGAAGTAAAGCATTATATTCTTCTTGCATGGCAGCGGCCCAATTGGGATCAAGTAGAGCAGTTTTGTAATTCTTTGGAAGAGAAGTGAGAGATACGGAGGTATGAAGGTTTAGGCGGTCTTGGGGTTGATGAAATCCTGATTTGGCCCTAGTACGCATGCGATGATCATTAATCGGGGCTGTTATAGGAATAGCACGAGGGGGTAAGGTGGGTACTGGTGAGTCCGGCGCAGCGGAAGAGTCGGACGAAGGAGTAGGGCTGGGTGGTGGAGTGGGAGTAGGGCTGGGTGGTGGAGTGGGAGGAGGGGCCGGGGGTGTTGGGGAGGGAGCAGGGGTCGGGCGTGTTGGGGACGTCTCGGGTGGGGTGAGTGTATGGTTGGGATTGGCTATGGTGGGTGTTAATGGTGGTGGTGATAAGTTGTGTTCGGCAGGTAGGGGAGTATATAGTTGGAAAGGACGGGGAGAGGTGGTGTTTGCGGAGCTAGGGGTGTTGGATGGTGTAGTAGTGCGTTGTGAGAAAGGAAAAATGTGCTCAGCAAACGTGACATGACGAGAGACATGAACGTGTCCGGTGTGAAGGTCGAGACAGCGATAGCCTTTGTGCTCGTCAGAGAAGCCGAGAAAAGCACATGGGATAGAGCGTGGTGACAATTTATTTACAGAAGTGGAGTAGGAATTGGGAAAACAGAGACAGCCGAAAACACGAACCGCGGAGTAGTCGGGGTGGGAAAGAAAGAGGGAATAATAGGGAGTAGTGTTGGGTTTAGTTTTAGAAGGTCGAATATTTAGAAGGAAGGTGGCCATGTGTAGGGCTTCAGCCCAAAACTTGGGAGGCATAGATGATTGAATGAGGAGAGTGCGAACTATATCATTGGGGGTGCGAAGAGAGCGTTCTGCTTTACCATTTTGAGGGGACGTGTAGGGACATGAGAACCTAAGCAGGATGCCATGTTGTAAGAAGAAAGTACGATTTTTAATGTTATCAAACTCGCGACCATTGTCACATTGGATAAAGCGAATTGGGAGGAAGAAGTGAACAGACACATAGCGTTGAAAATTAAGGAAAAGAGAATGGACCTCGGATTTGTTGCGTAGAGGAAAAGTCCAGACAAAGTGGGTGAAATCATCTAGGATAACAAGGTAGTATTTAAAACTCGAAACACTTGCAATGGGAGAGGTCCATAAATCACAATGTATTAATTCAAAGGGATAAGTGCTACAAGAACTAGAGGAACTAAAGGGAAGACGCACATGTTTGCCTAATTGACAAGACTCGCAAAACACAAAATTATGAGAGTCCCTATTACATGGTATGGTAAATTCACTAAGCATAGAAGCTAAGACGACGGGGTTGGGATGGCCCAAGCGACGATGCCAAAGATCGACGGAGGCCAGCATGGATGTTGGAGGGGTGGCGGCAGGAACTCCATTAAGAGAATAAAGATCACCGGAGCTATTGAAGCGAGCGATCTCGGCCTTGGTCAGGTAATCCTTCACAGATAGACCAAAAGGGTCAAATTCAGCCGAAACTAGATTGTTGCAAGTAAATTGGCGAACAGAGATAAGATTTTTAATGAGGACGGGTGCAACTAGAACATCGCGAAGTAAAAGAGGTTTGGTGGAAGAGGGAAGTTGAGCCTGACCAACACAATATATAGGAATAGACGATCCATCTCCAAGGATAATGGAAGGGAAAGGAGATTTAGTGCAAGAAGATAACCAATTACTAGATGCAGACATATGACTAGAGGCCCCTGAATCAAAGATCCAATCCGTACCTGAGTTTCCTTGTGCAGCAAAGTTATTCATGGCCTGGAGAAAGGCAGCTTGATCCCAACTCAGCGTCGCAGGTGAGGGTGGCGTCGGAAGCACTGCCGGAGGATACGATGGTGAAGGCAGTAGGGCCGGCTGGGGAGTGTAGTAGGCATTGGCCGGCTGTGGTGGGGGTGGCGTCGGGAGCAGGGCCGGCTGAGGTGTGTAGTAGGCGCCGCCGTCGGTGCTGTAATGACCATAAGGAGCATACGTCGAGGCGGCGTGATAGGCATTGGCCGGCTGTCGGGGGTTGAGAACCCCGGGAGCACCAGTAGGCGGCCGAAGGCCGGGTTGCCAGGCACCTGAGTATGCCGGCGGAGCACCGAGGGTGGACGGAGCGGACCAGGGCATGGGCCATGCTTGAACAAGCCCCGTCCAAGGATCATGAGGAGGCCGCCATGCAACCGCAGATGGAGCACTGGTGGGTGGTGCAGGACTCGGTGCTGGTGATGTCGTAGGCGGAACCGAACGAGTCGGCGGCGGCCTGTAGATAGGGTTTTTGCCGCGGTAGTTCGGACTAGGACGCCAACCTGGGGGCGGTTCAACAGATGACGATGCGGACGGCCCGGCGGCAGGAGCCGGCCTGGAAGGCGGCGTTGGTGTAGACGACAGAGGAGGACGAGCCGCAGCATGAAGGACCTTGGGGCGAGAGTCCTTGCGAGCTTGTGTTTCCGCCGCGAGTTGTAGCAAGGAACGTACTTCAGCGAAGGTAGGAGGGGGCCGTATCATCGGTATGAACGAGGCTTGCTTGTCAAAGTCTTTGCTGAGGCCGACGACGACGATATTGATTAGCTGTGAGTCGCTAACTGTATCGCCGAGTTCGCGGAGCTCATCGCCAATGGTCTTAACGCGCTGGCAGAACAGGTTCACTGGGGCGTCTCCTTGCACCATATTGCGAAGCTCGGTGTGGGGAGCATTTTTCCGAGCGTCGGTGTTGCTTTGGAAGAGCTGACGGAGGGAGTGCCAGATGTTGGCAACGGTGGCGCCGTCGTGATCGAGCATGTTGAAGATCTCGGTGGTGATGCGGGTGTAGAACCACTGGACGATCGCGAGATCGTCTTTCAACCATTGCGGATCGTCGGGGCGGGGAAGACAGTTGGCGGCGACATGCGAGCGCAGGTTGCAGCGGCCGAGGTGGAGATCGAAGAGATGTCTCCAATGGTAGTAGTTGTGGGCGGCGAGATCAAGAACTATGGGGATGTAGGGGCTGACGTCGGAGATTGTGTCAGCAAGAGATATTGGTGTGGCGAGGATGGGTGCAGGGTAGTTTTGTGGAGCTATGGTGAGGGCCGAGAGAGAAGCGGCCGCGGCGTTGGCAACCTTGGCGATGAGTGCGGCCCGGCGCTCGAAGTAGCCGGGCGGCGGCGGCGGCGGCGTTGGCGGAGCCATACCCTAAACCCTGGGACCGGTATCTGATACCATGAGAGCTGAATAAAACGTTGCTTATTGATGATTTGTTGCGGCATACAAGAGTATATAAGAGGGTACAAACCGACTTGGAGTAGGGGTATAAAACTGGCTTAAACTAGAAGTCGTATACCATAATGACTACTCTAACAGATTCACACGATTCTCAACACATAAATAGGAAACACACAGTATTGAGGTGGCATGTCCTCTTATACCCATAGAATACTATGGGAATTTGGAACAGTGTGGTTGATATCACCCAAGATATTTGATTAGATGGAGACATTCCTTCAAAAGTGAGTGCAAATGAATCATTAGTAAAAGTTTCAATGGATTCCAATCCCGTGAAAACTTCCTAAAGATTCAAATCCAGAAATTCCCATAGAATTCTTTGAAACAAAGGGGGGCCTAAACGAATGCTAGAAATCGAGTCAAACTGGGACATAGAAAAATGCTCCAGAAGAATTTGCGCACAAATTATTTACCAAATGTTCGTTAAAATACATAAATATATAAATCCTATTAAAAATATGTAATCCAAAATAGACAGGATTGCGAAAATTGGAAAGAGGAAATATTTTCCTTGCGCATCATGTTGATATGTTTCAACCTTGATGTTGCACTCAATCATGCACTTGAGTTCTTTTCAAAAAAAATTAAGATTTTAATTCATTGGTACCTTTTTTACGAAGACCCGTTTGTGTACATACCAAGCTTTTAAATCTAGACCGGTATATAGGCCGATATATCTGTTTCGGGGCTTCACCGATATTAACATAACATATCATTTTGTAAAAATCATTTTCACACATACCATCCCATATGGATCGAAATACCGACCGAGATGGTGGATAGTGAAATAAGATTATGTCTTTATAACTTCATCATATTATCAAACTCATGCATAATATCTTGTACAAAGACATATATAACATATTGTTTATAATCTTGTCTACACATACGATATATCACGCGATATCTTACATCCGATTTCCCGCAAAATAAAAAGATATCTTACATCCAATATGTCGAAGACAAACCGATATGAAATCGATACTTCGGTATAAATTGGGTGAGTTTTTTGTGGGATTCGAAGAATCGCGATATGGCACTATTTTTATTTACTGTTATTATTGGATTTCTAGAGGCCAGGAGCTTTCGTCGACAAGAGATGCCAAGCACAATGTCGTTGCCAAGTGGAACCTGGCTTTAGAAACTAGCTCGGCCACATGTATTACTCGTCCTGCCCCCCTCAACCTCAAGTGAAGAGCATTCTGTCTGCCCCAGCTGGATAATGGAGTGGTTATACTCAGTCTGAACGATGACTCCAGTCCCGCATCTTACGCCAAGTGAACTGATTGGCGATTTCGTTCCTTATCTAGTGCTTTGCATCGTCCTTTGTTGGACTGGTTGACCCGCACTGTCCATATATAGTGGATCACTCACCGTGGGCTCTTCTCCGGTGAGATTTTTCCACCCAGGGGACGACGGCGACCACTTGGGTCGCCGTCTCTGCCGTGCCTGCCTTTCTCCTTTCTTCCTTTTCCACCCGTCGCCGTTTCGCTGTCCGGCGCAGCGCCCAAGGCACGCACACTGTTCGATCGCAGACACGGCAGGCAGACGTGCGGCGTGCCGTCGCTCTGAAACCAGCGAGTTCTTTCTGGAAAAAGGCCCCTGGTTTTGTTCGTATTCAGGACACTATATTTTGCGCCGCTGATTGTACAAGCTCTGGAAAACAGTACAGTATCAAAAGAAGTACTCCCACCGTTCCTAAATGAGTTAAATACACTACAGGTGCCCTAACTTGTCCGGCAAGATCAGTTTGGTGCCTAAACTTGAAAAATACACAAAAGTGGTGTCGTAACTTGTCTAAGCGCTCAAATACGGTGCCTCTAGACGTATGCCGCCGTATCAACTGCCGGTGAGGCATGCCAGCGTGTCGCTGGGCCACATGTCAATGCCTGCGGGCGCGTTGTGAGTTGTGCGTGTAGTTTTTTTTAAATGCCCCTGGACTTTAGTTAATTTTTGCAAAAAATCATTACGGGCGCTGCATGCACACTGTTTTTTTAGGGAACATGCCTGTACTTTAATTAATTCTCACAAAAATATAAACACAAGTTGGCATGAAGGTGCGGGTTGCCTAACAAACAAGCCGACCGAGAGGCAACACTTTGGTTTACATTTAACTGCTAGCTAGCAACTTATATGCACGATTCCACGTATCGCTTTGCACATGTTTTCTACAGCTTTTTTGAAGTACCGCTTCGCTTTTTTTACGAGTGAAGTTCCTGTTTAATTTTGATGATACATAAATTTTCCCATATAAAAATAATATAATTATCAATCTGCAATTATTGTTGATTTTATATCTTTATTTTATTTTCATTATTGTGTACCTTGAAGAGATAAACATGAATTTTCTCTAAAATTTATGTGGACATAAAAAGTTGAACGTATATTAAAAATTATTCTGTAAATTTATGTATCCTCATTGAGCACCATAAGCACGAACAATTATTGTGTATCTTCATTCTATTTTTAAAATGCACAATTATTTAAAATTGACAATATTGTATTTTAAAAACTGTTCAACGTGTATTAAATATTATTGTGTGACAATAATAAATTCTAGAAACGTACTAAAATGTTAAGCGTGTTTGTAGAAATTTAAGAATAATATTACACAATATTATTTTAATAGGCATTCAACATTATCAAAAAACATGGTGAGCATTTTCTAAAATAATATGAAAAAATGAACATGAACGTGAACGTGTATTTCAAAAACTGCTCACTTTGTTTTTAATATACGTTCAACTTTTTAATTCCACATCAATTTTAGAAAAAGTTCATGTTTATCTCTTCAAAGTAAACATAACGGAAATAGACAAAATTTCATATTGATAATTATTTTATTTTTTCACACGGAAAAAAATTATGTATCATGAAAACTAAACAGAAACTTCACTCGAAGAAAAACAAGATAGTAACTTGGAAATAAATATAAATAAAATTACTCCAGCAAAAGCATATGCAGAGCGATACATGCAATCATCTATATAAATTGCTTGCTGATAATTAAGCGCAAACCAGACTGTGGCCACCTGGTCCGCTTGATTGTCAGGTGACGAGGATGTCACATGTTCGAATTCCCTGCACGCTCGCTTCCTGGTATTTTTTGCGAGCATTACCTAAAATCAAGGGGGATTTTTGCGAGAATTGATTAAAATCCAGGGGCATTCCTGTAAAAACACGCGTAGCTCACAGCGCGCGTCCAGCGCCTGCAACCACTGACATGTGGCCCAACGACATGCTGGCATGCCACGCGGGCACTCGATACGGCGGCATACGTCCAGAGGTATCGTATTTGAACGGCCAGACAAGTTATGACACCACTTTTGGGTATTTTTTAAGTTTAGGCACCAAACTGACCGCACCGGACAAGTTAAGGCACCTGTGGTGTATTTAAGTCTTCCTAAATATAGGTCTTTCTAGAGATTTCAACAAGTGACTACATACGAAGCAAAATGAGTGGACTTATACTCTAAAATATGTCTATATACATCCGTATGTGGTAGTCCATTTGAAATCTCTAAAAAGACTTATATTTAGAAACAGAGGGAGTATATACTACCTTCAAAAGAATTTTTTTCATATTGATAATCCTTTGGTTACGTATACAGAGTGCTTTGTATGCATTTGAAAGCTCTGCGAAAGCATAGAGTTGTCACAATGTGGTCTTCATAAATACCCTCTCTGTCTCACAATATAGCTTGCGAAAACTGGAAATTCATTTTGGCTCTAGGGAGCACATGCTCCTGCGTGCCAAAAATGGATTTTACAAACGTCAAAAGAAATTAAAAAAAGATATTTGTTCATTGTCACACCCAAATGATAGATGCAAATTTTCACGAGAAAAACTTAAGCATTTTGACATGTACAAAAAAAACAACAACTCGAAAGCCAAATGTTACACTTAATTTTGTTTTTCCACCGACGAAGCAATGCTATTCCATATGGCATGAAAATTGTCCAGCACACTTGCTACACTAATATGAACATCTAGAAAAAAATTCCAGACTTTTTTATTTGTTTTTGTTTATTTTGATTTTACTATTCATTAGAGAGCATATGCTCCCTAGAGCCAAAAATCCACGTCTTGCGGAAACGTCTAATATTGTGGACAGAGGTAGTATCATTTATGGTTTCTTCTTTCTATGCTAATACAACCATTAAAATCAAATACCTCAATAATTCAACAAATATTAATACAAACCATTAATCCGAATACAATAAAGAATCTAAATTAACAAATAATCTAATCAAATAATTCAAGTAAAACAACTAATTGTAAAGAAATTTATACACACTATTTTCCCCCTAAGTGCCAATGTGCTCAATGAGATCGTCCTTCAACTGATGATGGAAAGCCCGATCTTCAATCCTTCGGTAGGCCTGAAAAATGCTTAAATGTGCTTTGTGTGTCTATCAACTCCAACGATTGTGCGAATATCTTCATAATCAATGGAGTCTGGCATATCTTTCTCATCCTCTACGATCATGTTTTCCAGGAACAAACAACATGTCATGATACTGCCTTCATTTTTTTTTAGTCTGCATATAAAGTTTGTTCAAAGTCAAGCTTTGTAAAGTTTGACTAACTTTATATTAAGAAAATATCAACATTCACAATATCAAATCAATATTATCAGATGCACCATGAAATGTATTTTCATACTATATAGTTTTAGTATTGTAGATGTTCATATTTTTTTATATAAATTTGGTCAAACTTCGTGTAGTTTGACTTTGACCAAACTTTATATGCGGAGTAAAAAGAAACGGAGAGAGTATTTGCCAAAACATCCTTCTTCCAGAAATGAGCAGACCCCAGACAATGGCAAAGCTTGCATGCATCACTCCGAATGCCCTGTCAATGTCCTTCCCATGATCTTCTTGTGGCTTATATTTTTTGAGAACGACGATAAATATTTTATGGAAATCATTTGCACTCTTTTAGTTCACTTATATATTTTTGAGAGTTAAATTGGTAGTGGTAATTTGCATGAGTTATATGTTTGGTCCTAAAATGATAGGTATATGAGGGTGGTATAATAAAAACTTGCATGTAGATCACTGAATATGTTGCGATTGACAAATGGTATTGATGTCATAATATGAAGGTTAACTAGTCAATAATCTTGGTCTAGTAAAAATATCGATGTTAAGCTTTGTGATTTCCAACTCATTAAAGTGTCGGTCATGGCATGGCTAGGAAGTTGGAGCATAATTTATCCTTGAGTGATATCCCTTGTGTTGTCCGAATCGGGGGCGTGCGATGGTTAACTCCTCTCAACCTCCCTCCTAGGGGCATGCGTTTAATACTTTCCTTTGAGGGCTAATATGCTTTCACAATAAATACTCGAGTTCTTTATGACTAACGTGAGTGTGGACTATAAGAACTTCCGCCTACCCAGAATTTGCTAGCCTCTTCGGTACCTTGCGTTGCCCGTTCTCACCTCGACACTTACTGCAAGCTTCGCCGGTGCATCCAAATCCCGTGGTATGATTCGCTCTATCACACATAAGCCTTATATACCCTTCCTCAAAAGGCCGCAATACCTACCTACTATGGCATTTGCATAGCCATTCCGAGATATATCACCATGCAACTCCACCATTACCATTCACTTGACTTGAGCATTCATTTTCATATTGCTTTGCATGATCATATAGAGCTGACATGATATTTTGTGGCAAAGCCACCACTCATCATTGTTATACGTGCTACACTAGATCATTGCACTGTTGGGAACGTAGTATTTCAAAAAAATTACCTACGATCACGCAAGATCTATCTAGGAGAAGCATAGCAACGAGCGGGAAGAGTGTGTCCACGTACCCTCGTAGACCGAAAGCGGAAGCGTTTAGTAACGCGGTTGATGTAGTCGAACGTCTTCGTGATCCAACCGATCCAAGTATCGAATGTACGGCAACTCCGCGTTCAGCACACGTTCACCTTGGTGACGTCCCTCGAACTCTTGATCCAGTTGAGGCCAAGGGAGAGTTCCGTCAGCATGACGGCGTGGTGACGGTGATGATGAAGTTACCGGCGCAGGGCTTCGCCTAAGCACTACGACGATATGACCGAGGTGTGTAACTGTGGAGGGGGGCACCGCACATGGCTAAGAGATTGTCTGTTGTGCTATTGGGGTGCCCCCTGGCCACGTATATAAAGGAGGGAGGAAGAGGAGGCCGGCCTAGGAGGGGCGCGCCTATAGGGGGAGTCCAACTAGGATTCCCAATCCTAGTTGGAGTCCCCTTCCTTTTCCAAGAGGGGAGAGAGGGAAGGAGTAGGAGAGGGAGAAGGAAAGAGAGGGGGGCGCCGCCCCCTCCCTAGTCCAATTCGGACTTGCCATGGGGGGCCCGCGGACACCCCTTGAGGCCCTTCTCTCCTTTCCCGTATGGCCCATTAAGGCCCACTACTTCCCCCGGCGAATTCCCGTAACTCTCCGGTACTCCGAAAAATACCCGAATCACTCGGAACCTTTCCGATGTCCGAATATAGCCTTCCAATATATCGATCTTTACGTCTCGACCATTTCGAGACTCCTCGTCATGCCCGTGATCTCATTTGGGACTCCGAACAACCTTCGGTACATCAAATCACATAACTCATAATACAAATTGTCATCGAACGTTAAGCGTGCAGACCCTACGGGTTCGAGAACTATGTAGACATGACCGAGACACATCTCCGGTCAATAACCAATAGCGAAACCTGGATGCTCATATTGGCTCCTACATATTCTACGAAGATCTTTATCGGTCAAACCGCATAACAACATACGTTGTTCCCTTTGTCATCGCTATGTTACTTGCCCGAGATTCGATCATTGCTATCATCATACCTAGTTCAATCTCGTTACCGGCAAGTCTCTTTACTCCTTCCATAATGCATCATCCCGCAACTAACTCATTAGTCACATTGCTTGCAAGGCTTATAGTGATGTGTATTACCGAGAGGGCCCAGAGATACCTCTCCGATAGATGGAGTGACAAATCCTAATCTCGATCTATGCCAACTCAACAAACACCTTCGGAGACACCTGTAGAGCATCTTTATAATGGGATTTTTATTTCTGTGTCCATGGTTCCTTAGCTCTACTCATTCATCCCCACTCTGTTAACTTTTGCTCACTTTTCCCCACTCCCTTGCCCGAAACCCTCATAACTGGTTATAAGGGACGTTGCCGTCGGGTCAATGCCTTTGACTGTTAGTTGATAGGTGGGGCCGCGTATACGTGGGCGCATGCAAGACCGCGGTCATGGGGTAGCACGTGTCCATGGACATGCCCGAAACGTCCCATCATATAAAGAGGGCAACCACCTCCATCGCCCCTACCATTTTCCCCCAAATCCACTTGCTCCCGCATCGTCTTCCTCAACACGCCGTCGTCGTCTTGCTCTCCTCCACTGCCTCCACCGCACCGTCTCGCTCTCCCCCACCGCATCCTCTTCCTCACCTTCATCGCCTCTATCTGTCAGATGGCCGACGCTCATGGCAACGCCGGCGCAGCGGCCGGAGATGTGGTGGAGCTGCAAGGTCAGGGCGCGATGACTGCGGATGTCGGCGACGTCCACGGCGGTGCGGGGAAACTCGCAACCGCTGCGGATGTGGCGGGCTCCGCCTCATTGCTGCAGAAGGTGACGGCGTCGAGCGGCGTAGTCCATCCCGATGCCCCCGTTGCGTCGCCTGCCCTGGAGGAGCAGGTATTTGCACTGGGCACCCATTTGCACTTGCTTAGCTTGTAGACTTAGTTCGATTGTGATTCATACAGTAGTTCAGATGGTTAGAGTAGTTGGTTTGACGGATGGGCCGGGGTTTTTTGTATGGGTTGGGGGGATGGGGGTTTTTGGACTAGGGTTTGTTGGATAAATTGGTTGCAAAAATGCTAGCTAGATGTTGTGAACTATGATTTTAGGTGCTGCAATGATTGGGGTTTTCAGATTTGTTTTTAGATTTGGATAAATTCATTGCAAAAATGCTAGATGTTGTGAACAGATTGGGGTTTTTAATGCTATGATGCTTATTAGATTTGTTTTTAGTGCTCACAGATTGGGTTTTTTAATGCTACTCAAGTTATTTGCTTCAAGTTATATTAGCTCTGTTGTTCACAATATGTCCACAATATGTAGTTATATTAGCTCTGTTGTTCAATGTGTGTGCATGACAATGGAAAATGCAAATAGGATCATAGTATATTAGCCCTATGATCAAGTGTGCATATCTAAATTTCAATATGTAGTTATATTAGCTCTTTTGTTCAATGTGTGTGCATGACAATGGAAAATGCAAATAGGATCATAGTATATTAGCCCTATGATCAATGTGTCATCTGTGCTATCTAAATTTTCAATTGGCTTATGTATTTACTAGTGATGGATGTAATTGTATATCCAGGAGGATGATGGTAGGGGGAAGAGGAGGAAGATAGACTATCCTTTCGACGACCCGTACGATCCAGCGTATGGTGACGACGAAGAGTATGAGGTAAGCCTACTTGAAATTTAGATTGTTCATTTAGTTCATTTGACATGGTGTATTCCCATGAATCTATAATGTACTAATGTAATTCATTCGTGTGTGCAGTATGTCTCTGGGGAAGATGTGGATGTGGACCGTGGCAACTTCGCCTCCTTCAAAGAGAAGGAAGAGGAGAACATCATGATCAAGGGCGTGGATTACTACTACAAGAGCAAGACCAAAACTTGGCGCTGCCCCTACTGCACCACCAAGCCAAAGCCAAAGTCCGGCCGCTTCGTTCACCTTCTAGCTCATGCAGAAGATGTGGCCATCCACGGCAAGGACTACAAGATCATGGGGCAGCATGCTGCCCTAGCCAAAGTCCTGTCTCCCCCCTTCCCTGATGTTATGATGTGTTTTAAGTACTTTAGGTTGTTTACTGAACTATGTGGGTGAACTATGTTTGTGAATAGGATGTGGGTTACCTTTTGGTGGTTGGATGAATTTTATATGCATGTGGCCATATATGTTGGGTATTTATGTGTTTTTAAATTTATCTGCTATGATTTTTTTCAGTATTTTGAAAGTTCAGGTGCTGCAATGATCACACATATGCTGCAATCCATCATTTTATCAAGGGTTCCCTTTTTATCAAATATTCCAATAACAGAGCAAAAAACAACATTTTAATGAAGATGTATTATCAACTATCTATGTTTGTGTAGGAGATCATGTGTGCAAAATTTTAGGTGATTTAGAGGAGGTCAAAGAAATTTGAACTCTATGAAATCTTGTAGGTGATAGCTCATATGTGTGAAGGTTTTCTCATGAAAATGACCATAGGGCAAGTTTATGATTTTTGGTTGGTAACATGTCACATAAGACAACATTAATATAAAACTATAGGCCAAGTTTATTATTTTTGAATTAATCTTCATATTTTTACATTTTCTTTTGAAAACATATGCTTTAATATAAAAACTATTAAAAACACGTTTTGAACTATGAAAATGGAAAACTAACTTCAGATCCTTCTTATTCACTTTAAAATAAAGCTTTAGTGATTTAAAAAAAAAATCAAAAACAGAAGGTAACACCACCTCCTCTCCTTGAACTCCATGAAATCATGTACATGATAGCTCATATGTGTGAAGGTTTTCTCATGAAAATGACCATAGAGCAAGTTTATGATTTTTGGTTGGTAACATGTCACATAAGACAACATTGTGAGCAGGTTTTATATATTTTTGACTTTTTCTAAATTAATGGTGCTCATTTGACCTCGATCGTGCCAGCTAGGGTTTTTTCATGAAAATGACCATAGACCAAGTTTAGTATTTTTCCTCGTTAGTTTGTCTTATAAAACGACGAAGGGCGAAGGTTTCATATTTTTTCGATTTTTTTAAAATTAGTTATGCTTAGTCAAAGCCTTCGAAACCCCGTTGACCAGCTCAAAACCCCTCTAAACCCCGCAGGGTTTCGCCTAACCCTAGCTCCCAATGTCAGCCGTCCGATCATACCCTTGCGCCAAGCAACAACCCTCAGATCTGGCCTTCTATAAGGAACTAGGTGGGCTGGCTGTGTGCAGGCTCCGCGCCGTTGGATCACAAGGACGGCTCCGCATCGTTGGATCGTGGGGCGATCAGCGAGAGGCGATCCTATTGGTTGTGCTCGGCTGCTCGCCCACCACTGACTCCGTGAAAAAAAACGTTGTTATTGGGCCCAAAAGGAAACCAAGCTTTGGTTGGGCCGTCGAATTGCGTCTTTTTTTGCATCGTTTGCTCTGTTTTTTGTGAACGTGTTGGCTCTGTATTTTTGCATCGTTTGCTCTGTTTTTGCATCGTTCTTTTTGTTCTATACAAATGTAAAATGACCAAATTTATAAGGTCTAAATTAATTTTTATCATGTAAAATGGCCACAAACTATCAAAAATGGGTCATTTTGCATTTGTATAATGGCCACAAGTCCTCTATCTCTTTTTATCATGCAAAATGACCAAATTTTTAAGGGCCAAATTATTTTTATCATTCAAAGTGGCCACAAGCTCTTCAAAAATTGTCTCCTTTTGTTCATATAATATAGGGTTTGACCACGGATTCCCACGCGTGCAATTAGCTTGTTTTTCTTCTTCCTTTCAAACCACCTTTTCCCACGCGTGTATACTCTCGATGCTGCGGTGGGTTTGAAAACGGGCTACTAACTTCACATTTGACCCCATTATTGCCACGGCCAAATAACACGTAGCACTACGGCTATTTAAGCCACCCTCTGCCTCTGCCATCCCTCATCCATCTGCCCTTCTTGCTCTTCGACCCCTTCTCCGTCTTCTGCACATCCCTCAGCCATGCAGTCCACCGGACCAACCTACCGCTTCCCACCCACCGTGCTAGAGAGGCTCTACCCTACCGGAGTGTACGTTGATCGCACACTACGTGTGTGGGCGATATCAAGGCTGAGGACCGCAAGGAACTTCACCGAGTTCTTCCTCGCGTCCGGCTACCACCACCTCCCGAGGGGATCTCCAACGATGTTCTGCGTTGAGGAGGTCATCCAAAACCGGGTGGTGGTTGCCCTCCTTGCCCACTTCACCAACACATTCGACGCCTTCTACCTCCTCGGCCGGGTGTTTTGGTGTGGCTCCGAGTTCATCGCTTTCACCACCAACAACAGGTTCACAGAGTACAACAACATCTTCCCCACCGCGACGCGCATGCACGCTCTTCCGTACCCCATCGACAACGTCCTGGAGGAGCAGTGAAAAGGCGCCCGGAGGAGGAGCGAGGTGGAGAAGGAGGTGGCTAGGGTTCTAAACCCTCTATCTTTTTTACTCTATGTTATGTTAAGTTGTAATTGAACTATGTTGGAGTTGCTTTGGGCTTGTTGGCCCTTTTCTTAAATTCTATTATTAAGTTTTCTATCTATTCTATTATTAAGTTCTTACTAGTTTGAGCTATGTGATCGTGCTATGGGCTTGTTGGCCCTATCTACATATTGGGACTACATATTTGTTGATTATTTTCTTAGAGAGCTCGACTTGTTAGTAGGGTTCCCTTGTTAGTAACCACCTAGTGCATACAAGCAAGCTTTGTTAGTAGGGATGAATGAGTACAACGAAGCAAGGGAGTGGCTATTTTTTTACACAAGCCACAAATATGTAGCCACCTAGCTAGAAGAGAGGAACCAGCGGCAGTGACCGTCGCTGCATCCATGGCAGCTGGCGTGCAAAAAGCTGCTCGGTCAGTGCATCGTGGCGGACGCATCGGCGCATGCAGGCTCGGTCGGTGCATGCAGGCTCGGTCGGCGCATCGTGGGATCGTGGCATCGGCATATGCAGGCTCGATCGACGCATGCAGGCAGGGTTTGCTGGGTGCATGCATAGCAGGCTTCTGTCCTGGCAGCGCGTGCAGACGTTTAATGCAAGGGACGGCCCAACGAAACCACGGCCCAACGGTCGAACAGCGACACCACCCAACGCGGCCCCACTTGTCAGGTCGAACGGACGACACAGTCTAGCATGGCCCCACTAGTCAGAGTTAACGGTCAAGCATTTGACCCGACGGCAACGTCCGTTGTGCCCAGTTATGAGGGTTTCTGGCAAGGGAGTGGGGAAAATTGAGCAAAAGTTAAGAGCGCGGGGATGAATGAGTAGAGCTAAGGAACCAGGGGCACAGATGTAAAAATCCCCTTTATAATCACCCAGTTACGTTGTGATGTTTGATAGCACACAAGGTGTTCCTCCGGTATTCGGGAGTTGCATAATCTCATAGTCAGAGGAACATGTATAAGTCATGAAGAAAGCAATAACAATAAACTAAACGATCATAGTGCTAAGCTAACGGATGGGTCTTGTCCATCACATCATTCTCTAATGATGTGATCCCGTTCATCAAATGACAACACATGTCTATGGCTAGGAAACTTAACCATCTTTGATTAACGAGCTAGTCTAGTAGAGGCATACTAGGGACACTCTGTTTGTCTATGTATTCACACATGTACTAAGTTTTCGGTTAATACAATTCTAGCATGAATAATAAACATTTATCATGAAATAAGGAAATAAATAATAACTTTATTATTGCCTCTAGGGCATATTTCCTTCAGTCTCCCACTTGCACTAGAGTCAATAATCTAGTTCACATTGCCATGTGATTTAACACCAATAGTTCACATCACCATGTGATTAACACCCATAGTTCACATCGCCATGTGACCAACACTCAAAGGGTTTACTAGAGTCAGCAATCTAGTTCACATCGCCATGTGATCAACACCCAAAGAGTACTAAGGTGTGATCATGTTTTGCTTGTGAGAGAAGTTTAGTCAATGGGTCTGCCATATTCAGATCCGTATGTATTTTGCAAATTTCTATGTCAACAATGCTCTGCATGGAGCTACTCTAGCTAATTGCTCCCACTTTCAATATGTATCCAGATTGAGACTTAGAGTCATCTGGATCAGTCTCAAAACTTGCATCGACGTAACCCTTTACGATGAATTTTTTGTCACCTCCATAACCGAGAAATATCTCCTTATTCCACTAAGGATAATTTTGACTGCTGTCCAGTGATCTATTCCTAGATCACTATTGTACCCTCTTGCCAAACTCATGGTGAGGTACACAATAGGTCTGGTACACAGCATAGCATACTTTATAGAACCTATAACTGAGGCATAGGGAATGACTTTTCATTCTCTTTCTAATTTCTGCCATGGTTGGGTTTTGAGTCTTTACTCAACTTCACACCTTGCAACACAGGCAAGAACTCCTTCTTTGACTGTTCCATTTTGAACTACTTCAAAATCTTGTCAAGGAATGTACTCATTGAAAAAACTTATCAAGCGTCTTGATCTATCTCTATAGATCTTGATGCTCAATATGTAAGCAGCTTCACCGAGGTCTTTCTTTGAAAAATTCCTTTCAAACACTCCTTTATGCTTTCCAGAAAATTCTACATCATTTCCGATCAACAATATGTCATTCACATATACTTATCAGAAATGATGTAGTGCTCCCACTCACTTTCTTGTAAATACAGGCTTCACCGCAAGTCTGTATAAAACTATATGCTTTGATCAACTCATCAAAGCGTATATTCCAACTCCGAGATGCTTGCACCAGTCCATAGATGGTTTGATGGAGCTTGCACACTTTGTTAGCATCTTTAGGATTGACAAAACCTTCTTTGTTGCATCATATACAACTCTTCCTTCCATTAAGGAATGTAGTTTTGACATCCATTTGCCAGATTTCATAAAATGTGGCAATTGCTAACATGATTCGGACAGACTTAAGCATCGCTACGAGTGAGAAAATGTCAGCATAGTCAACACCTTGAACTTGTCGAAAACCTTCTGTGTGACAATTCGAGCTTTGTAGATAGTAACACTACTACCAGCGTCCGTCTTCCTCTTGAAGATCCATTTATTCTCAATGGCTTGCCGATCATCGGGTAAGTCAACCGAAGTCCATACTTTGTTCTCATACATGGATCCCATCTCAGATTTTATGGCCTCAAGCCATTTCGTGGAATCTGGGCTCATCATTGCTTCCTCATAGTTTGTAGGTTCGTCACGGTCTAGTAACATGACTTCCAGAATAAAATTACTGTACCACTCTGGTGCGGACCGTACTCTGGTTGACCTACAAGGTACAGTAGTAACTTGATCTGAAGTTTCATGATCATCATCATTAGCTTCCTCACTGATTGGTGTAGGAATCACTGGAACTGATTTCTGTGATGTACTACTTTCCAACTCAGGAGAAGGTACAATTACCTCATCAAGTTCTACTTTCCTCCCACTCACTTCTTTCGAGAGAAACTCCTTCTCTAGAAAGGATCCATTCTTAGCAACGAATATCTTGCCTTCGGATCTGTGATAGAAGGTGTACCCAACAGTTCCTTTAGGGTATCCTATGAAGACACACTTCTCCGATTTGGGTTCGAGCTTATTAGTTTGAAACTTTTTCACATAAGCATCGCGACCCCAAAATTTAAGAAACAACAGCTTTGGTTTCTTGCCAAACCATAGTTCATACGGTGTCATCTCAACGGATTTAGATGGTGCCCTATTTAACGTGAATGCAGCTGTCTCTAATGCATAACCCCAAAACGATAGTGATAAATCGGTAAGAGACATCATAGATCGCACCATATCTAATAAAGTATGGTTATGACGTTCGGACACACCATTACACTGTGGTGTTCCAGGTGGCGTGAGTTGCGAAACTATTTCACATTGTTTCAAATGAAGACCAAACGCGTAACTCAAATATTCCTCTCTACGATCAGATCATAGAAACTTTATTTTCTTGTTACGATGATTTTCCACTTCACTCTGAAATTCTTTGAATTTTTCAAATGTTTCAGACTTATGTTTCATCAAGTAGATATACCCATATCTGCTCAGATCTTCTGTGAAGGTCAGAAAATAAAGATACCCGCTGCGAGCATCAACACTCATCAGACCGCATACATCAGTATGTATTATTTCCAATAAGTCAGTTGCTCGCTCCATTGTTCTGGAGAACGGAGTCTTAGTCATCTTGCCCATGAGGCATGGTTCACAAGCATCAAGTGATTCCAAAAGTCCATTAACATGGAGTTTCTTCATGCGCTTTACACCAATATGACCTAAACGGCAGTGCCACATATAAGTTGCACTATCATTATTAACTTTGCATCTTTTGGCTTCAATATTATGAATATGTGTATCACTACGATCGAGATTCAATAAACCATTTATATTGAGTGTATGACCATAGAAGGTTTTATTCATGTAAATAGAACAACAATTATTCTTTGACTTAAATGAATAACCATATTGCAATAAACATGATCCAATCATATACATGCTCAACGCAAACACCAAATAACATTTATTTTAAGTTCAACACTAATCCCGAAGGTAAAGGGAGTGTGCGATGGTGATCTTATCAACCTTGGAATCACTTCCAACACACATCGTCACCTTGCCCTCAACTAGCTCTGTTCATTTTGTAACTCCTGTTTCAAGTTACTAATCATAGCAACTGAACCAGTATCAAATACCCAGGGGATACTATGAATACTAGTAAAGTACACATCAATAACATGTATATCATATATACTTTTGTTCACTTTGCCATCCTTCTTTTCCGCCAAGTATTTGGGGCAGTTCCGCTTCAAGTGACCATTTCCTTTGCAGTAGAAGCACTTAGTTTCAGGCTTGGGTCTAGCTTTGGGCTTTTTCATGGGAGTGACAACTTGCTTGTCATTCTTCTTGAAGTTCCCTTTCTATCCCTTGCCCTTTTACTTGAAACTAGTGGTCCTGTCAACCATCAACACTTGATGCTTTTCTTGATTTCTACCTTTGCCGATTTCAGCATCGCGAAGAGCTTGGGAAATTGTTTTCGTCATCCCTTGCTTATTATAGTTCATCACAAAGTTCTAGTAACTTGGTGGTAGTGACTAGAGAACTCTGTCAATCACTATCTTATCTGTAAGATTAACTCCCACTTGATTCAAGTGATTGTTGTACTCAGACATTCTGAGCACATGCTCACTAGCTGAGCTATTCTCCTCCATCTTGTAGGCAAAGTACTTTGTCAGAGGTCTCATACCTCTTAACACGGGCATGAGTCTGAAATACCAATTTCAACTCTTAGAACATCTAATATGCTCCATGCTGTTCAAAACATTTTTGAAGTCCTAGTTCTAAGCCGTAAAGTGTGGTGCACTAAACTATCAAGTAGTCATCATACCGAGCTTGTAAAACGTTCATAACGTCTGCATCTGCTCCTGCAATAGTTCTTTCACCTAGTGGTGTATCAAGGACATAATACTTCGGTGCAGCAATGAGGATAATCCTCAGATCACGGAGCTAGTCCGCATTTTTGCTACTAACATCTTTCAACATAGTTTTTCTCTAGGAACATATCAAAAATAAACGGGGAGCTACATCGCGAGCTATTGATCTACAACATAGTTATGCAAATACTATCAGGACTAAGTTCATGATAAATTAAAGTTCAATTAATCATATTACTTAAGAACTCCCACTTAGATAGACATCCCTCTAATCATCTAAGTGATCACGTGATCCATATCAACTAAACCATGTCCGATCATCACATGAGATGGAGTAGTTTTCAATGGTGAACATCACTATGTTGATCATATCTACTATATGATTCACGCTCGACCTTTCGGTCTCAGTGTTCCGAGGCCATATCTGCATATGCTATGCTCATCAAGTTTAACCCGAGTATTCTGCGTGTGCAAAACTGGCTTGCACCCGTTGTATGTGAACGTAGAGCTTATCACACCCGATCATCACGTGGTGTCTCAGCACGAAGAACTGGCGCAACGGTGCATACTCAGGGAGAACACTTATACCTTGAAATTTTAGTAAGGGATCATCTTATAAAGCTACCGTCGTACTAAGCAAAATAAGATGCATAAAAGATAAACATCACATGCAATCAAAATATGTGACATGATATGGCCATCATCATCTTGTGCCTTTGATGACCCACAAGTATAGGGGATCTATCGTAGTCCTTTCGATAAGTAAGTGTGTCGAACCCAACGAGGAGCGGAAGCAAATGATAAGCGGTTTTCAGCAAGGTATTCTCTGCAAGCACTGAAATAATAGGTAACAGATAGTTTTGTGATAGGATAATTTGTAACGAGCAACAAGTAACAAAAGTAAATAAAGTGCAGCAAGGTGGCCCAATCCCTTTTGTAGCAAAGGACAAGCCTGGACAAACTCTTATATAGAGAAAAGCGCTCCCGAGGACACATGGGAATTATCGTCAAGCTAGTTTTCATCACGTTCATATGATTCGCGTTCGGTACTTTGATAATTTGATATGTGGGTGGACCGGTGCTTGGGTGCTGCCCTTACTTGGACATGCATCCCACTTATGATTAACCTCTATTGCAAGCATCCGCAACTACAACAAAAGTATTAAGGTAAACCTAACCATAGCATGAAACATATGGATCCAAATCAGCCCCTTACGAAGCAACGCATAAACTAGGGTTTAAGCTTCTGTCACTCTAGCAACCCATCATCTACTTATTACTTCCCAATGCCTTCCTCTAGGCCCAAATAATGGTGAAGTGTTATGTAGTCGACGTTCACATAACACCACTAGAGGATAGACAACATACATCTCATCAAAATATCGAACGAATACCAAATTCACATGACTACTAATAGCAAGACTTCTCCCATGTCCTCAGGAACAAACGTAACTACTCACAAAGCATATTCATGTTCATAATTAGAGGGGTATTAATATGCATATAGGATCTGAACATATGATCTTCCGCCAAATAAACCAACTAGCATCAACTACAAGGAGTAATCAACACTACTAGCAACCTACAGGTACCAATCCCAGACTTGGAGACAAGAATTGGATACAAGAGATGAACTAGGGTTTGAGAGGAGATGGTGCTGATGAAGATGTTGATGGAGATTGCCCTCTCCCGATGAGAGGAGCGTTGGTGATGACGATGGCGATGATTTCCCCCTCCCGGAGGGAAGTGTCCCCGGCAGAACAGCTCTGCCGGAGCCCTAGATTGGTTCCGCCTCGTGGCGGCGGAGTCTCGTCCCGAAAGCTTGCTTATTATTTTTCTTCAGACGAAAGACTTCATATAGCAGAAGATGGCACTGGAGGGCCAACAGGGGACCCACGAGGCAGGGGTGCGACCCTAGGGGGTAGGGCGCGCCCCCACCCTCGTGGCCAGGTGGGCCCCCCCTGATGTACTTCTTCCGCTCAATATTTTTTATTATTTCCAAAAATAACTTTCGTGGAGTTTCAGGACTTTTGGAGTTGTGCAGAATAGGTCTCTAATATTTGCTCCTTTTCCAGCCTAGAATTCCAGCTGCCGGCATTCTCCCTCCTTATGTAAACCTTGTAAAATAAGAGAGAATAGGCATAAGTATTGTGACATAATGTGTAATAACAGCCCATAATGCAATAAATATCGAAATAAAAGCATGATGCAAAATGGACATATCAACTCCCCCAAGCTTAGACCTCGCTTGTCCTCAAGCGAAAGCCGATAACGATAAATATGTCCACATGTTTAGAGGTAGAGGTGTCGATAAAAATAAAATACGGACGTGAGGGCATCATGATTAGTCTCATAACAGCAACATATATGGATATTGTCATATGATTTCTTATGCTCAAGTAATAATCTATTCACAATGCAAAGTATGAATCAGAAACTTTATTGAGAACCAACAAACTATAATCTCAGTCATTGAAGCAATTGCAATTTATCATAACATCAGAAAGAGTCTATGTCAGAGCTATCTAGCAAGTCCACATACTCAACTATCATTTAGTCTTTCATAATTGCTAACACTCACGCAATACTTGTGGTTACGGAGTTTTAATCGAACACAGAGAAAGATAGGGGCTTATAGTTTCGCCTCCTAACCTTTTACCTCAAGGGTAATGTCAACAATAATAACTCATGCTACCCTACGTCCAATTATATATATATATATCAGGATCTTTCCAACATCCTGTGCTTGCCAAAGGATAAAATGTAAAAAGGAAAGGTGAAGATCACCATGACTCTTGCATAAGGTAGAAGATAATAATAAAAGATAGGCCCTTCGCAGAGGGAAGCAGAGGTTGCCATGCGCTTTCAGGGTTGGATGCATAAAATCTTAATGCGGAAGAACGTCACTTCATATTGCCACTTGTGATATGAACCTTTATTATGCAGTCCATCGCTTTTATTTCTTCCACATCACAAGATCGTATAAAGCTTATTTCCTCCACACCAATCAATCATACATATTTAGAGAGCAATTTTTATTGCTTGCACCGATGACAACTTACTTGAAAGATCTTACTCAATCCATAGGTAGATATGGTGGACTCTCATGGAAAAACTGGTTTAAGGGTATTTGGAAGCACAAGTAGTATCTCTACTTGGTGCAAAGAATTTGGCTAGCATGAGGGGGAAAGGCAAGCTCAACATGTTGGATGATCCATAATAATATACTTTATCTCAGATATAAGAAAACATAACCCATTACGTTGTCTTCCTTGTCCAACATCAACTCTTTAGCATGTCATATTTAATGAGTGCTTCCAATCATAAAAGGTGTCCAAGATAGTATATTTATATGTGAAACCTCTCTTTCTTTATTACTTCCTATTAATTGCAACGATGACCAAAGCTATGTTTGTCAACTCTCAACAATTTTTAATCATCATACTCTTTCTATGTGAAGTCATTACTCTCAATAAGATCAATATGATCTCTTTGTTTCTTTTTATTCTTTTCTCTTTTCTTTTATTAACTCAAGATCATAGCAAGATAATCAAGCCCTTGACTCAACACTAATCTTTATTATATAGCTCACAAACTCGATTACATAGAGAGATCATAAAGCAAAACTCAAAACTAGATCATATCAAAACTTTATTCTACTAGATCGAGATACTACCAATAAGATCGAACTAAGAAAAACAGTAAAGATAGGAGTGTGATGGTGATACGATACCGGGGCATCTCCCCCAAGCTTGGCAGTTGCCAAGGGGAGTGCCCATACCCATGTGATTATGTCTCCTTTGCTGGTGAAGGGATTGTTGATGATGTAGGCTTGTCGTCCATCTTCCAAGGCATAGGCTCACCATCATAGAAGGATGATCGAGTCTCCGGGATCCTTAAATCAACAGCCAAACTCATCCTTTTGAATCTATATTCATACTCACAGTTTTGGTTTTGCAGGTCATATATTTGGGCTTGGAGGTGCTCGATTTTCTCGTGGAGCTTGAAGATGGCCTCCCCAATGTCCTTGGTATCCAGCTTGTGGTTGTTGGTGAACTCCATGATCATTATGTGATTGGAGTCAAGTCCACGCTCCACCATCTCCTGGCACTTGAAAACTTGTTGCTCCATTACTTCAAGCCTTGTCTCCACGCTTCCGGTCCTCTGTGGTCCCTCAACATCGCGGATGTGCAGCAACCCATCACGCATCTCAATGGTTTGAGGGTGTTGCAGCACCTCCGCGAGGTAGGGGTTGATGACCTTCTCGAAGAACTTGTCCTTGGGGGCACTTGGGGACGTCATGATGATCTAGATCTGTCAGAAAAACAGCTCGAAACAAGAACAGAGGACAATTGCGTGATACAGGAGTCAAAACCTTCGGGAGATTATATAATGAATTTGTACCGACCAAAATACGTATCGTGCAAGAAAACGGAGTCCAGAGAGCACACGAGGTGCCCACGAGGTAGGGGGGCGCGCCCAGTAGGGTAGGGCGTGCCCTCCACCCTCGTGGAGGCCTCGTGTCCTTCCCGGACTGCTTCTTATTTTTCTATTTTTCTAAATATTCCAAAACGGAGAAATATTGCCATAAAAATTGTTTTGGAGTTGGTTTCCTTACCGTACCACATACCTATTCCTTTTCGGAGTCTGAAATGTTCCGGAAAGTGTCCCTTATGTATTCCTCCGGGGTTATGGTTTCAATAACATTGGTTTCAACATTTATGGGATTACCTGAGATATAATGTTTGATTCTTTGACCGTTCACCACCTTCGGATTTGTGCCTTCAAAGTTGTTGATTTTTATGGCACCGGAACGATAGACCTCCTAGATAACGTAGGGGCCTTCCCATTTAGAGAGAAGTTTTCCTGCAAAAAATCTTAACCGAGAGTTGTATAGCAATACATAATCACCTACATTAAACTCACGCTTTTGTATCCTTTTGTCATGCCATCTTTTAACCTTTTCTTTAAACAACTTGGCATTTTCATAGGCTTGGGTTCTCCATTCATCAAGTGAGCTAATGTCAAATAACCTCTTCTCACCGGCAAGTTTGAAATCATAATTGAGCTCTTTAATAGCCCAATAAGCCTTATGTTCTAGTTCGAGAGGTAAGTGACATGCTTTTCCATAAACCATTTTATACGGAGACATACCCATAGGATTCTTATATGCAGTTCTATATGCCCATAATGCATCATCAAGTTTCTTGGACCGATTCTTTCTAGATCTATTAACAGTCTTTTGCAAAATTAATTTGAGCTCTCTATTACTCAATTCTACTTGACCACTAGACTGCGGGTGATAAGGAGATGCAATTCTATGATTAACATCATATTTAGCAAGCATTTTCCGAAAAGCACCATGAATAAAATGTGAACCACCATCTGTCATTAAATATCTATGGACTCCAAACCTCTGGAAAATAACTTCTTTAAGCCTTTTAATAGAGGTGTTATGATCAGCACTACTAGTTGGAATAGCTTCTACCCACTTAGTAACATAATCAACAGCAACTAAAATATGTGAATATCCATTAGAGGCAGGAAAAGGTCCCATATAATCAAAGCCCCAAACATCAAATGGTTCAATAACAAGTGAATAATTCATAGGCATTTCTTGACGTCTACTAATATTACCAATTCTTTGACATTCATCACAAGACAAGACAAACTTACGGGCATCCTTGAAGAGAGTAGGCCAATAAAAACCGGATTGCAATACCTTATGTGCAGTTCTATCTCCAGCGTGGTGTCCTCCATAAGTCTCGAAGTGACACTTGCGTAGGATCTGTTCCTATTCATGCTCAGGTACACAACGTCTAATAACACCATCTACTCCTTCTTTATAAAGATGAGGGTCATCCCAGAAGTAATGTCTCAAATCATAGAAAAACTTTTTCTTTTGCTGGTATATGAAACTAGGTGGTATAAATTTAGCAACGATGTAATTAGCATAATCAGCATACCATGGAGCAGTACGAGAAGTATTTATGACATTCAATTGTTCATCAGGAAAGCTATCATCAATAGGTAGTGGGTCATCAAGAACATTTTCTAACCTAAACAAGTTATCTGCAACGGGGTTCTCAGCTCCCTTCCTATCAATAATATGCAAATCAAATTCTTGTAGCAAGAGAACCCATCTAATAAGTCTAGGTTTAGCATCTTTCTTTTCCATAAGATATTTAATAGCAGCATGATCCGTGTGAATAGTTACTTTAAAATCAACAATATAAGGTCTGAACTTATCACAAGCAAATACAACTGCTAAGAATTCTTTTTCAGTAGTAGCATAATTTCTCTGAGCATTGTCTAGAGTTTTACTAGCATATTGGATAACATTTAATTTCTTATCAACTCTTTGCCCTAGAACAGCACCTACAGCATAATCACTAGCATCACACATAATTTCAAAGGGTAAATTCCAATCAGGTGGCTGAACAATAGGTGCAGAGATCAATGCTTTCTTTAGTATTTCAAATGCTTCTACACAATCATCATCAAAGACAAATGGTATATCTTTTTGTAATAAATTAGTCAGAGGCCGAGAAATATTTGAGAAGTCCTTAATGAACCTCCTATAAAATCCGGGGTGACCAAGGAAACTTCTTATACCTTTGATGTCCTTGGGACAAGGCATCTTTTCAATAGCATCAACCTTGGCTTTATCAACTTCAATACCTCTTTCAGAAACTTTATGCCCCAAGACAATACCTTCATTAACCATAAAGTGGCATTTCTCCCAATTCAAGACAAGGTTAGTTTCTTCACATCTCTGCAAAACTCGATCAAGGTTGCTCAAGCAATCATCAAAAGAGGATCCATAGACGAAAAAATCGTCCATGCAACCTCACAAATCTTTTCACAAAAGTTAGAGAATATAGCCATCATGCATCTTTGAAAGGTAGCAGGTGCATTACATAAAGCAAAAGGCATACGTCTATAAGCAAAAGTACCAAAAGGGCAAGTAAAAGTAGTCTTTGATTGATCATTGGCTGACACAGGTATTTGAGAGAAACCAGAATAACCATCTAGAAAGCAAAAATGTGTATGTTTGGATAATCTTTCTAGCATTTGATCGATAAAAGGCAAGGAGTAATGATCTTTTTTAGTAGCCTTATTTAATTTGCGGAAATCAATTACCATCCTATAACCTGTAATAATTCTTTGCGGGATCAATTCATCTTTATCGTTAGGAACGACAGTAATACCTCCCTTCTTAGGGACACAATGGACAGGACTTACCCACTGACTATGAGCAACGGGATAAATTATACCTGCGTCTAGAAGCTTTAATATTTCCTTTCTTACCACTTCTTTCATTTTAGGATTCAGCCATCGTTGATGATCACGAACTGGTTTGGCATCTTCCTCCAAATTTATTTTATGTTGACATAGAGTGGGACTAATGCCCTTAAGATCATCAAGAGTATATCCAATAGCAGCACGGTGCTTCCTCAAAGTTTTCAATAATCTTTCTTCTTCATGCTCTGAAAGGTTAGCACTAATAATAACAGGATACATCTTTTTCTCATCAAGATAAGCATATTTAAGAGTATCAGGCACCGGTTTAAGCTCAAACACGGGATCACCCTTGGGTGGAGGAGGATCCCCTAGGATTTCAACAGGAAAATTGTGTTTCAGGATAGGTTCCTGTTTAAAGAATACTTCATCTATTTCCCTTCTTTCATTCATAAACATATCATTTTCATGGTCTAGCAAATATTGTTCTAAAGGATCACTAGGAGGCACGACAATAGAAGCAAGACCAATTATTTCATCCTTACTAGACCGATAGTGACAACATTCTTTTCGCAGTCTATCCTAGCATTGACGGTGTTCAAGAATGGTCTACCAAATATAATGGGACAAAAGCTATCTTGTGGGGAACCAAGAACAAGAAAATCAGCAGGATATTTAGTTTTCCCACACAAGACTTCAACATCTCTAACAATTCCCATTGGTGAAATAGTATCTCTATTGGCAAGTTTAATTGTGACATCAATATCTAACTCAGTAGGTGCAATATCATGCTTAATTTCATTGTATAAGTCAATAGGTATTGCACTAGCACTAGCACCCATATCACATAAGCCATGATAACAATGATCTCCTATTTTAACAGAAATAACAGGCATGCCTACCACAGGTCTATGTTTATCTTTAGCACAAGGTTTGGCTATTCTAGCAGTTTCATCACAGAAATGAATAACATGCCCATCGATATTATCAGACAAGAGATCTTTAACAATAGCAATATTAGGTTCAACTTTAATTTGCTCAGGAGGTGTATAAGTTCTAATATTGCTTTTACGAACCACAGTTGAAGCTTTAGCATGATCCTTTATCCTAACAGGGAAAGGTGGTTTCTCAACATAAGAAGTAGGAACAACAGGATCATTATAAGTGACAGTCTTTTCTTCAACTTTAATAGGTGCAGCTACTTTTACTTCTATAGGAGGATGATATTTAAACCACTTCTCTTTAGGGAGAGTCAACATAAGCAGCAAAAGATTCACAGAAAGAAGCTACTATCTCAGAGTCAAGTCCATATTTAGTGCTAAACATCGGTATCCATAAAAGATTTAACACAATCAAACTTAGGTGTCATACCTGACTCCTTACCTTCGTCGAGATCCCAATCTTCAGAGTTGTGTTTAATTCTATCCAATAAAACCCATTTGAATTCAATAGTCTTCATCATAAAAGAGCCAGCACAAGAAGTATCGAGCATGGTGCGATTGTTATCAGAAAGCCGAGCATAAAAACTTTGAATAATTATTTCTCTTGGAAGCTCATGATTGGGGCATGAATATAACATTGATTTAAGCCTCCCCAAGCTTGAGCGATGCTTTCTCCTTCGCGAGGCCAGAAATTATATATATAATTGCGATCACGATGAACAAGATGCATAGGATAAAATTTCTGATGAAATTCCAATTTCAATCGTTTGTAGTTCCATAATCTCGTATCATCACATAGCCTATACCATGTCGATGCATCTCCCTTCAAAGATAAAGGGAAGACCTTCTTCTTAATAAAATCACCGG
Source organism: Aegilops tauschii subsp. strangulata (assembly GCF_002575655.3). Lineage (NCBI taxonomy): Eukaryota > Viridiplantae > Streptophyta > Magnoliopsida > Poales > Poaceae > Aegilops > Aegilops tauschii. The sequence continues at coordinate 109,925,714 of NC_053038.3, read as the reverse complement.
GTATACCTGCAAGCTTAAATAATCCACAAACTTCATCCACATATATTAGGTCCTCATCAGGATGCTTTGTTCCGTCTCCTGCAAAAGGATTAGCTAGCAGTTTTTCTAACATACCCGAAGGAATCTCAAAGTGGACATTTTCATTTTCATTTTCAGTAGGTTCAGTAGGTTGAGGAGCAACTCTTTGCTCTACTGGTCGGGGTGAAGATACCCCGAACAAGCCCCTCAGAGGATTACTTTCCATAGTAACAAGTGACAGTAAATTTCAGCACACTATATAAATTTTTCCTTACCAAATTCCACCTGCCAAAGGCGCTTCACTCCCCGAAAATGGCGCCAGAAAAGAGTCTTGATGACCCACAAGTATAGGGGATCTATCATAGTCCTTTCGATAAGTAAGAGTGTCGAAACCAACAAGGAGCAGAAGGAAATGATAAGCGGTTTTCAGCAAGGTATTCTCTGCAAGCACTGAAATAATAGGTAACAGATAGTTTTGTGATAGGATAATTTGTAACGAGCAACAAGTAAGAAAAGTAAATAAAGTGTAGCAAGGTGGCCCAATCCCTTTTGTAGCAAAGGACAAGCCTGGACAAACTCTTATATAGAGAAAAGCGCTCCTAAGGACACATGGGAATTATCGTCAAGCTAGTTTTCATCACGTTCATATGATTCGCGTTTGATACTTTGATAATTTGATACGTGGGTGGACCGGTGCTTGGGTGCTGCCCTTACTTGGACATGCATCCCACTTATGATTAACCTCTATTGCAAGCATCCGCAACTATAACAAAAGTATTAAGGTAAACCTAACCATAGCATGAAACATATGGATCCAAATCAGCCCCTTACGAAGCAACACATAAACTAGGGTTTAAGCTTCTGTCACTCTAGCAACCCATCATCTACTTATTACTTCCCAATGCCTTCCTCTAGGCCCAAATAATGGTGAAGTGTTATGTAGTCGACGTTCACATAACACCACTAGAGGATAGACAACATACATCTCACCGAAATATCGAACGAATACCAAATTCACATGACTACTAATAGCAAGACTTCTCCCATGTCCTCAGGAACAAACGTAACTACTCACAAAGCATATTCATGTTCATAATCAGAGGGGTATTAATATGCATATAGGATCTGAACATATGATCTTCCACCAAATAAACCAACTAGCATCAACTACAAGGAGTAATCAACACTACTAGCAACCTACAGGTACCAATCCCAGACTTGGAGACAAGAATTGGATACAAGAGATGAACTAGGGTTTGAGAGGAGATGGTGCTGATGAAGATGTCGATGGAGATTTCCCTCTCCCGATGAGAGGAGCGTTGGTGATGACGATGGTGATGATTTCCCCCTCCCGGAGGGAAGTGTCCCCGGCAGAACAGCTCTGTCGGAGCCCTAGATTGGTTCCGCCAAGGTTCCGCCTTGTGGCGGCGGAGTCTCGTCCCGAAAGCTTGCTTATGATTTTTCTTCGGAGGAAAGACTTCATATAGCAGAAGATGGCCACCGGAGGGCCAACAGGGGACCCACGAGGCAGGGGTGCGCGCCCAGGAGGGTAGGGCGCGCCCCCACCCTCGTGGCCAGGTGGGGCCCCCCTGATGTACTTCTTCCGCTCAATATTTTTTATTATTTCCAAAAATAACTTTCGTGGAGTTTCAGGACTTTTGGAGTTGTGCAGAATAGGTCTCTAATAGTTGCTCCTTTTCCAGCCCAGAATTCCAGCTGCCGGCATTCTCCCTCCTTATGTAAACCTTGTAAAATAAGAGAGAATAGGCATAAGTATTGTGACATAATGTGTAATAACAGCCCATAATGCAATAAATATCGAAATAAAAGCATGATGCAAAATGGACGTATCAGCCTTTGATCTCCATCTCCAAAGTACCATCATGATCTCCATTGTCACTGGCATGACACCATGATCTCCATCATCTTGATCTCTATCAACGTGTCGTCACATGGTCGTCTCGCCAACTATTGCTTTTTGCAACTATTGCTATCGCATAGCGATAAAGTAAAGCAATTACATGGCGCTTACATCTTATGCAATAAAGAGACAACCATAAGGCTCCTACCAGTTGCCGATAACTTTACAGAACATGATCATCTCATATAACAATTTATATCTCATCACGTCTTGACCATATCACATCACAACATGCCTTGCAAAAGCAAGTTAGACGTCCTCTACTTTGTTGTTGCAAGTTTTACGTGGCTGCTATGGGCTTCTAGCAAGAACTGTTCTTACCTACGCATCAAAACCACAAAGTTTTTTCGTCAAGTTTGCTGTTTTAACCTTCAACAAGGACCGGTCGTAGTCACACTCGATTCAACTAAAGTTGGAGAAACAGACACCCACTAGCCACCTGTGTGCGAAGCACGTCGGTAGAACCAGTCTCGCGTAAGCGTACGCGTAATGTCGGTCTGAGCCGCTTCATCCAACAATACCGCCGAATCAAAGTATGACATGCTGGTAAGCAGTATGACTATTATCACCCACAACTCTTTGTGTTCTACTCGTGCATATAACATCTACGCATAAACCTGGCTCTGATACCACTGTTGGGAACGTAGTATTTCAAAAAAATTACCTACGATCATGCAAGATCTATCTAGGAGAAGCATATCAACGAGCGGGAAGAGTGTGTCCACGTACCCTCGTAGACCGAAAGCGGAAGCGTTTAGTAACACGGTTGATGTAGTCGAACGTCTTCGCGATCCAACCGATCCAAGTACCGAACGTACGACACCTCCGCGTTCAGCACACGTTCAGCTCGGTGATGTCCCTCGAACTCTTGATCCAGTTGAGGCCGAGGGAGAGTTCTGTCAGCACGACGACATGGTGACGGTGATGATGAAGTTACCGGCGCATGGCTTCACCTAAGCACTACGACGATATGACCGAGGTGTGTAACTGTGGAGGGGGGCACTGCACACGGCTAAGAGATTGTCTGTTGTGCTATTGGGGTGCCCCTGGCCAGGTATATAAAGGAGGGAGGAAGAGGAGGCCAGCCTAGGAGGGGCGCACGTATAGGGGGAGTCCAACTAGGATTCCCAATCCTAGTTGGAGTCCCCTTCCTTTTCCAAGAGGGGAGAGAGGGAAGGAGTAGGAGAGGGAGAAGGAAACAGAGGGGGGCGTCGCCCCTTCCTAGTCGAATTCGGACTTGCCATGGGGGGGGCGCGTGGCCACCCCTTGAGGCCCTTCTCTCCTTTCCCGTATGGCCCATTAAGGCCCACTACTTCCCCCGCGAATTCCCGTAACTCTCCGGTACTCCGAAAAATACCCGAATCACTCGAAACCTTTCCGATGTCCGAATATAGCCTTCCAATATATCGATCTTTACGTCTCGACCATTTAGAGACTCCTCGTCATGTCCGTGATCTCATACGGGACTCCGAACAACCTTTGGTACATCAAATCACATAACTCATAATACAAATCACTACTGCAGGATGCTGCTAACGCGACACTATGATCAGAGACCATTTGAGAAAACTGTGTGCGATGCCATAATCGCAAACGGTGCTGTATGAAAACCGTCAGAAATGTGTAAAATGTTTGCGATGACGGATGCATTAAACACGGTTCAGGTTTTAGTTGCGTGTGCGATGAAGGGCATACGGTTCAGTTCAGTGAACTGTTTGCGATGAGGAGGAACAAAAGAAACGGGCAGCCAGATGGAGGCGTGTGCGATACATAGCATACGGTTCACTCGGATGAATTGTTTGTGATTAGGCAACACAAAAGAAACGGTCAGCCAGATCAAAGTTGTGTGTGATATACGGCATGCGGTCCACTCGGGTGAACTGTTTGTGTTGATACGTGAGAACAGAAACGGTTCAACTTAACAAGATGTGTGTGATACACGGCAAATAGGTCTGTAATCAGAAATGTGTCTGAAGACCGGTAAGTACACAAACGGTTGCTGATAATAAGACGTGTGTGTTGTGAGCAAATGATTGCTGGTATACAATTGTAAGTGATTGATGAAAACATCACCGACGGGTTCCATTTGTTTAGTCCGTGTGCGATGTGATTTTCTTTGTCCGCACACCATCTACGCTCTGTCTACAGAGCATCAACATATATACTTAAAAAGACAGCATTGCATAACCAAATTAAGCATACAATTACACAAGTGACTACACACATAACATTTGCACACACCAAAGTAAGCAATTACATGCATACTAAAGTAGGAGAAACAAGGATCTAATCATCTACTTATTGTTGCGACGACGCTTGCCATTGCTCTGCTTCCGGCTGGATCCCTGGCCGTTTTGGGGAAGGAGGGACTTCCTCATGTCAACGATCCGCCGGTACATGTCGTAGCTCATGTACGCCTCCTTGGCCGCATACACGACGTGAGCTTTGTCGAGTTTCTCCATCCAGGTCGAGTGCCAGGCACGCTTGTCCTTGTTGCACGAATCCTTCATGTCTCTGTAGTAGGGGTCGATGATGGCCTCGGCGAGGTGAACCAGTGAGTCCTTCTCATGCTCCTTGCTGCCCCAGATCTTGTATTGGCCCTGGATGTCGACTAGATTCTGGAAGGCGATGCCCGAACTCTCGAGCGCCTTTACATCGTTGGTGATGTCCACCGTAGAGAACATGTAGTGGGGGCTGTTGACAAACCTGGCGAAACGCTCGCAAGACCTTGTGGCCAGGCAGTAGTGGTAGACGAGGACGTGGTGGCGCACGCACATCTGGGTGATGGCGACCTTGGGACGAGACCCAGCACGAGCGCGGGTGTACTCGAGGTCGAACCCGACCATCTTGTACTTCTCCTCGGCAAGCAACAACTCCATGATGTGGATGGAGTGCTCCGCCCAGACCGGGTCGTTGGTGTACACCACCGAGAGGTTCATGAACCTTCTATGGGTGTCCACCACAGCATGCATGGTGAACTGCTGCTCGTCGTCGGCAGCCGCTCGGAGTGCCATTGGAGCCACGCAGGATACCCTCTAAGAATTTCTCGTGATGGGTGTGCTTCTTGTAATGGTGGGGCGGGGTCGAACGGTTGAAGAGACACAAGGGTAGGTTAAATGGCCGCTGTAATAATAAATGGGGGCCGGCCGGCCTGTAATCGTCACATCTTGTCACGGCGTTCATAGCGGAGGATTCTAGAATCCAGTGCACGCTTGACAACACTACACCCCAGGCGTGGGCACTCGAGTGCGATAATTAATTCTCCACTCTACAGTGCACACAATGGAAGAAACCAACTGTGCAATAATGTCGAAGATTGCAGTCGAGTTAGCTATACAGATTGTGTGCTGTGAGATCGACAAGGTAAACTGATTCGAGAATGGTTAATAAAATCTAAGACCATTGCATATTAAGGTCAAAATAGTGCTAGCAATATACGAGTCTCATATGATGCCATTTCGACGATTGTACCACAAAAGCTCAAAATGTTACAAGGTTCAAATTCCAGAGTTATATGGCTCAAATTCGAAGATTACAAGGTTCAAACTGATATTAGAAATGAAATTCAGCTCATCAGCTGCAAACGCTCGCGCTGATGCGCTGAACATGGATATCAAAGAGGTTCAAACTAATATCACCGCTTCTAAGTCTGGCTTCGAAACCTCACAATTTTTGCAAAGGGGTCAGCCACTGAGAAGTCATGTATGGGGTTGACCCGATGATTTCCGATTACTCTGTCATCTGAAGTTCCAAAATGAAATTCAGCATTTTTGGAGCCTACTCCATTCTGCCGCAGGCACCAACGCTGATCAACAGACCATTCATTTTTGCGAAATAAATGTAGGGAAAACCTCATTTCCTTCAGCACCCTTGCTCTGAGAACAAAGAACGTGGCGAATATAATCTCCGGTAAGGTCCCTCGGTAGGAGTTCAAAGTAATTTCTGAGAGATGCAGATCTAGGCATTCGACGTGATTGTTATATTGTATCACATTATCCACCACTGGGCCTAACCTTATCTGCAAAAGAAGAAAACGTGTTAGTGCCTACATGCAGTTCTGAACATTACTACAGGACTAGCTATTTGGTTTGCAGGATTTGTAAAATGCACTAACATGCCATCTTCGATCTGACATGATTAACATGGGCATTTGATTACATTCTAGAAAAATGTAGCCTTCTTCGCAAGAGGTTGGAGTGGATGAAAAGTTCCCTAAGAAAACTAGTACAAATGAATCCGAAGGAGAAATGCATATTGATTGTAACCATATGGATCAAGAAACCAATATGGGGGGGGGGGCATGTATGTATTGAAATCCTCCAAAAGAACCTTCAGAAATCATAGTACATTGTCATTGTAAACTTGGAAAAAGGTGTCACAAATTGAACTCCCTTATGGTTAACATTTAACAGGAAAGGAACATCACCTCGATATATAGCTTCTCCAGGCATGAAAAGCATATCAGGAAACTGACAACTTGCTCCAGGTCGGGTCCGATAGATTCTAGTGCCAAGACCTTCACTGTGCGCAGTTTCGGGGTCAAGCTTGTCGGAATCATTTTCTGAATGATAGACGAACAAACATCTTCAAAATTAGAAATAATGTTAATTTGTAGAAGGAGAGGTAGAAGGCGGCTGTTGTACCTGAACGGGTGTGGATCCAATAACAAGTTCGGAGTATTTGTCAGGCGAGTAGCCCACCACTGTCAATTTCGGTGCAGAAATGACATTGATTCTTGTTGGACCTTCTTGATCAACTACAAGTAATCTCTCAAGTGCAGGTGTGTCCTGGATGACCATACCCGTGGTCCACCTTTTGTGATGTCTTCTTGCCGCACCAGCAACACACATAAATAGTCCGGAGAGTCATGGAGGTGATGTGGAAGGTACTCAACCTATTGATCGCCTGAAGACGAAGGTGCTCGAGTGCAGTACAGCCACGGAGCAGGCGCTCCATGTCACCCTTTGAGAGGCAGATGGCGACGAGCTCGAGGTGCTTCAGTCATGGTAGAATAAGAGTGGGCGCGTCATTAAGGGGCGGGAAATGGCAGTTCCTGAACTTGGCGACGCGCAGCGTGGGCACGAGGCGGAGTGCGGACGTTGGCAACGAACGCATATGCCCATCATCAAAAGTGAGCTCCTCGAGCTGATCTAGGGCGGGGGATCGGAACCAGTCGTCAAGCTTGGCTCGGTCCTTGCCGTTGGAACGGAACTTGCCCATTCTAAGGCCTTTGGTTGGGCCAAGGTGACTGCCGAGGATCTTGGAGAATGCATCCAAGCTTTTGCGATAGCCATGGTAGAGCTCGTGGGTGTCGATGAGGTCGAGAGGGCTGGAGTTCCATAGGGGGCGCCACCGCCGGTAAAGGAGGGTTGTCCGCGCCCCATATTTGATTGGGAGGAGGGAGATGATGACTCTCAACATATCATCGGGGAGGCTGCTGATTAAGTCTAGGCCTGCTGGAGTCGCTTGCGGTTCTAGCTCGCCCCGCCTCCGCTTGTTGGCAGCCCCGTTCTCCACCTCCGGAGTCTCCTTGTCAACGACGCTTTCTGATAGAAATGGGAGTACAAGGAATATTTAGTTAAAACAGGGCAATAGAAAAGTGTATTGGTAACTAGAAGTTATTAGGTAGGAATATACTAAGATAAGGGAATAACAATTGGCTTCTTAAATACTACACAATTCATTTGACATTGCTGGGTAAGTCAACATATGCAGATAGTTGAAAAGAAAACTTACTTCGAACAAAGTCTGGACGGATGATTTTGTCAGGGAAGTTAGCATATATCTCATGACCAGGCCCTTCTATGTGCAGTGCAATTTTAGTGCCAGCTTTCAGTACATAAAACTTTGCAATTTCATTCCAAAAGCCAGTGCCAAAATAGGATTCACCACGTTCATCAAGTCTTACAGTAGCAACGATTGTAAATCCATGGTTTGTGCGCAGTATGACATTCGTGGAGCCTTGATGTATGTAAAGGGAAAAATTGTGCACTACATAATCTGTTGCATAGCGAGGGATGTCCTGCAGAAAATGGTAGGGATGTTAAATAAAATATGGTAACATGCAAATATGGACCCAAATTGAAAGAACTGTACAACAGTTGAAATCGAAGGACAAAAGTCTATAATTAAACAGATAGGGTAAACATGATGTCATGGAAATATGAGAGTAATCAAAAGAACAATACATCATTAATTTGCCTAATATAGAAAGAAGAGGGGAAAAAAATCCCCCTTGACGTATATGGTGCATGTGGCACCTTTTATCCAAATGTAGCAATATTTAGAATATGTTCAGGAAAGTAGGCCATGACAACCGATTTAGGGTGAGATTGAACATACCGCGCGCGTCCTCAAGTTATCTGGTACGATGAGATGGAATCTCTGGCGGCGGTCGCCAAGTCCTGAAGTATCAGCGCACTATACATACTATGAATGAAAGAAAACCCTCAAATGAGCTCGAATAAAAATGAATTCACGGCGATTTCCGCCGGGTGATTAAAGGAGGCAGATGAACTAGGATAAGAGATGAGATAATATCTCGTTAAATTAGTTACCTTGTCGTCCATGAGAAAGAACCCTCAATACGACAGATTCCCCAACCGAGCGGAGCTGGGTCAACCGCGAGCAGCGTCGAAAAAGTCGATGGCGATAGGCGGCGGCAAGTGGAAGTGGCGAAATGCGGTGGGCTTTGCAGGCAGCCTGGCGGCGGCGACAGGTGTCGAGCTAAGTGTTTACCGCCGCGATAGGCGGTGCCATGGCATAGATGTGGAGGAGCTTGTGCAGGTGTGAATGGGGAATGTACCGGAGAGGCCGAGGTGGGTGGCGGGCGGGGTGAGGGTTTTTGTGACATGGGGATGGTGAGGGTTTTCTTTTTTCTTTTTTGAATTGGGTGGTGAGGGTTTTCTGTCCTACAAAGAATTTTGGGGGCGACGGTTTGCTAGAGCGAACCGTGTGTGATTGACGCAGCAGGCAAAATGATAGTCATTGCACACGGTTCCAATTTTGGGAACCGTGTGTGATTGACGTACTACCTCCGTCCTAGTTTATTGGTCCCCCGTTGTAATTTTTACCAAAATTTGGCGAAATATTTAACATACTCAGACATAGATAATAAGCGTACACGTACATAAGCATAGTTCAACCATAAGTACATAGTTCAACCATCATTAAGCATACTCAAGCGTACATAGTTCGATCCATCCCACATCTCATCTCACATGCGGCCGGCACGATCCTGAAGCTTCTCCAGGTACTCGGCGTACGCGCCGTGCGCCACCCTGCGAGAATACTTCCGCTTGAAGGAGCCAACGGCCCATCCTCTTGCATTTGCAAGAACACTTAGATACACGTCATGAATCTTGTGGTTGCAAAATGGGCATCCATAGCCGTCGTTCTAGGTCCTAATATGCCTGTTATGCATTCCCGCATAAAGCTCCCTCAGGATTCGCCTCTTGTACCTCCTCTAGGCATCTTCATCCTCGCTGTCCACATCGTCAGACAGCACCTATACATATAGTAAAACAAATTTGGCATCAAATCACTGATTACATACCGTGAAGTAGGATTAGGAATTTATGGCTATTTATTTATACATATTCAGAGATTATGGTTCGATTTTTAAGCACAGTCGTCTATGTACAGACCAATCTTGAAGAAAATAATGGCACAAACATATGTAGGTCATTCAAAATCAATTGTCCAGTCCTGGCTAGGAATTATTAGCACGAACACTAACCCTAGTCGGATTACTAGCAGAAATCATGTGCACAGATGAAACAACTAATCACTTATCACCTGTACCATTCAAACAATCAATACACTACACGGATCTAACAAAACTTACTCAGATTTCATGGATTGGGAGAACATAACCACATGATTTCTATTCCAAAAAGGGGGAGGCAGGAGTAACCAGAGAAACCCTATGATCTATTTGACACATAAATGGGTATAGATGACTAACCAGTTGTCCGCCGTCGTTGGAGTCGTCGCCGGATTGGTCGTTGGAGTCATCGCCGGAGTGGTTGTCGGAGTCGGTGTGGAACTCCGCCTCCAGCTGTGGAAGCTCGACGCCGTCGACGACGTCAGGGTGCAGCGATAACTCGCCGGCGGTGACGGAAACCTCTGTCTCCATCTCCACGCCGTGCTCCGGTGCTTTAGCAGCCCCGGCGTCGCCACTCCCTCCGATGGGGCGCTTCGGCGGCATGCAAATACACTGACGGCTTTGAGGACTGAGAGCGGCGTCGAGGTTGCAAGCGGAGAGGGAGGATTGTGTGTGCGTAGCAAGGATGGGGGGTGCGGCCGCTCGGGCACACCATTAATATGGAGTAGTGGGAGTTGTGAGAGAGAGGCGGGCGGCGGTCAAACCGATGGCTCGCCTCCCGTGAGCCTGCGCACCGGACTGTTGGCATGCCTACCAAAGTTTCACACAACTACTCGCACGCCTCCCGATGACACTGCACAGCGAGCATGCCTCCGTCAATTCACACACCTGCACGCACGCCTCCCCGTCTGCTTGCACGCCGGACTGCTCGCATGCGTCCCGTCAACTCACGCCTGCTCGCACGCCACACGGGTCGCGCATCGGCATGTATATTGTTTTTCTATTTGGATGATTAATGTTGCCGCTTTATTGCTTAACCGAAGCATGACACGTATCCATTGTTGGTCTAACGCTCACGGTTTGAATAAATAATCCGTTTGGGATATTGGTTCCCAATTATTAATAATCTCCCGTCTATAATTAGATAAAGATTACATCAAAACTGGTCTCAAATTTGACAAAAAAGTACAATGCCACTTTGTATTGGTGTCCATATGACAACACGATAAGTTTCATGAACTTCAAATAAGTTTTGGATGTACTAGAATTTAAAAATCAAGATTCTCAATGTTTGAAATTTGTTGCACGGGGAGTAAACATGCACCCAGTGAGACACATGTGTTTTTGCAATCCATTTAGGTGCACTGTCACGTGTGCATGTAGCTCAAATTTGATTTTTGCACATTATACCCATAGAAAATCAATCAATCAATGTACTAAAACGTCTTAATGATCTCTGTGAATTTTTTGAAAATAAAACGTCCCTCCTTCATGTATGTTCACTGCAGGATAATTAATTTAACATGCATCGTAGTTGCGGTGGATTCGCGGTGTGTGTGGGTGTGTGCGTCTGGGGGTGGCGGGTGGCTCACAGTACACTACGAGTTGTGAGCCACCGTGTGGGTTGGCCGTTTTGTTAAGCAGGCTGGTGCCACATCAGAGTCGTGAAATCGTTATTTAAAACATTACACAACCCTTTCATACATAAATGTTTTGGCCACATGCAGTCGATGGTTGTCCTACACGACACTTGATACTCGCGTGTGACGCTTTCTGTGGGCCCGCGAGGTCGTCGTCCATCACTTTGACGAACAGCCGGCAGTGAGGTTAATTTGACCAGCAAGGTAGAATCTTTTTTGTTTGTGTTATGGTGGTATATAGCACGCGTCGAAGAGGTGGCAGGGGATTAGCATATATACTATACGTATGCGTCCGTGAACAAGTACACCTCACTCAGTGTCGGGAGTTTTTGGTTACCGAGGCACGAGCCACATCAAAATTGTGAAATTGGTTATTCAAACATCACACAACATGATACGTCTCCAACGTATCTATAATTTTTGATTGTTCCATGCTATATTATATTCTGTTTTGGACATTAATGGGCTTTATTATACACTTTTATATTATTTTTGGGACTAACCTATTAACCGGAGGCTTAGCCCAGAATTGCTGTTTTTTTGCCTATTTTAGAGTTTCACAGAAAAAGAATATCAAACGGAGTCCAAACGGAATGAAACCTTCGGGAACGTGATTTTCGGAATGAATGTGATCCAGAGGACTTGGACCCTACGTCAAGAAAGCTACCAGGAAGGCACGAGGTAGGGGGGCGCGCCATCCACCCTCGTGGGCCCCACGTTGCTCCATTGTCGGATGTGGGGTTCCGGCAAACCCTTAAGGTTCGAACACTGGGGTGCGCGTGAAGTCTTTCCCTCCTACCGATCTACGCCCCCAGCTCGCTAAGATCTCACGGATGAACTCGACGAACTCGCAACACAAAGAGACACGAGATTTATACTGGTTCGGGCCCCCGTCGTGGTGTAATACCCTACTCCAGTGTGGTGGTGGTGGATTGCCTCTTCTGCTGATGATGAACAGTACAGAGGGAAGAACAACCTCCTGAGGTTGAGGTGTTCTTGTGCTTGGTGTCTTGGCGGGTGAGAGCTGGGTGAACTGATCGATGCGCTATCCGATGCCCCCTACTATGGTGGCTAGCTCTACTTATATAGGCCATGGTCCTCTTCCCAAATGTTGAGCGGGAAGGGAGCCAACAACGGCGGGCAAATTTGAAGGGGGACAGCTAGTACAAGCTATCCTGACAAAAGCGGTCTTCGCCTGCAAAAGGCTCTGGTGGTGATGCCGTCTTGGGCTCCACGATGACCTCCGTCTTGCCGTCCTCCTGGTCTTGGTCTCGTTGCACCGATATAGCAACCTTTGCCTGATGCCTCGGTACTCCTTGCCTGCGCTGGCCTCCTTAGCAACAAAGACGAAACAAGGACGCTGCGCGCGCTGGCGCCCGCCTGGTGTCGATCGTCATGGCTCACGTCACGAGAGCCTTGTGAGGATTGCCCCGCCTTGATATCTCCGCTCCTCGTGAGCCTGCTTGACTAGGCCACTCCTGAGGAGGTCTTCCGTCGTCCTCCTGGCGAGGCTTGGCCCCTCGCGAGGGTCTTGGATGCCTTGTTGATGTAGATGGGCCGTACGGCCTGCTGGCTTAACCACGCCGTGGGCCGCAGGCAGGCAAGTATGGGGACCCCCGTTCCCAAGACGCCGACAGTAGCCCCCGGGCCCAAGGTGCTCTCGGGCTTGGCTTCGCGGCGAAGCCAAGGGTCAAGTACGGAGCACCGCGGGCCCCAAAAGCCCACAGCCTCGGTTGACGCGTGGTGGTCGATTGGACGTGGGCGTCTCCGCTTCCCCACGCTGCCTCGGCAACTGCATGACTTGACAAGTCCCTACGACATGCAAGGAAAACCATCATTACTTGCGATCATGGGAGGCGCCGGTTGGCCTTCTCTTGCTATAAATGGGGAGGGGGCGGAGCACCCGTCGCCCATCTCTTCCTCGCTTGCTTGCTTCTTCTTCCTCGCTCCATTGCTTGCAGTGCCACCAATGGCGCCACGAAGGAAGTTCTCTGCCACCGAGAAGGGAAAGGCCCCTCGCGAGGGACCCGTCTCCCCGGCGCCCAAGTGCGGGCGCGGCCGCCCGTGCAAGCATGCCGAGTCCCCCGCCGTGGCCCACCGTCGAGGCGGCACCGCGGCACGAGGAGGGGGTCGTCCTAGCCATGGCGATCTAGTTGACGAGGGGAGGCGTGCTATGGTGGCGCGACCTCCCCGTCCGCGCTTCCATTCAGCGGAGGTGTCGCCGGAGTTCGTTGTCTGGTCAGAGAACCCGGCCGGCAACTGGGTCCAGGTTCCGCGCTTCTTCGTCGACGAACTGGCGGCCCCTGGTCCGGGCGGACTCTGGTTGCAGGCGGATGGTTGCTGCAGCAAGGCCTCTTGGGTCACGGTCAAGACTTCTGCCGCGGGCAACATAGCCCTGGCCCGCGGCTGGCAGACATTCGCCCGCGCGCGTGGCCTGGGCAGGCGGTGCACCCTCCACTTCAGGTACGATGGTGGGTCGACCCTGTATGTGAGGGTGTTTGGGGAAGATGGTCGCCGCGCCGGGTGCTGCCCCGAGACGAACGACGGTGAGGAGGTGCTCGGCCTTGGTGACGGTCACGGCGTGGACGAAGGCGAGCCTGCCCTCGGCGGCGACCGTGTCTCCTCCAGCTACGACGGCTCCTTCTCCGGCGATAGCTCCAGCAGTGGTGGCTACGACCAGCCGCCGCGCCACCGTGCCCGCTTTGAAGGCGGCAGCGGGTCATCTCGTCGCTGCGCCTCCGTGAAGCGCGAGGAAGGGTCTGGCTAGGCTTAGGGCATCGCTAGGGGCTTGCCTTCGCGGATCGCCGCAATGCCGCTTTGTTTTGCTATTTTTTCCTGCATCAAAAAATGAATCTAGTATGGGCCCAGGGGGGGCGTGTATCGAACTGTGGTTCCTTGTTATTGCACTGTGCACGTTATTCCCGTGTCGTGTTATTATTTTGCGCAAAGATAACTTAAACTGGTGCGTTCAGAATGCCCTCTTCCTTGCAAGGCGCTTATTTCCTCATGTCCATCTTGCCTTGGTGGTCTGCATTCGCTCGGGAACTACACAAACTCGTTAGGAAGTGCGTTAGAAGACTTGCCGTCCACCCTGACCCTGACCTGGCGCTTTGTATCGCGGTACCCGTGGGGCACGGACTGGGGGAGGTGCGCCAGCTTTTCGGCTCGAACGAGGGTGGCTTGCGAGAAGGCAGAGAGGAGAAAAATGCTCGCGAGGGCACCTGCCTAGCCCCCTCGCAAGGTATGCGAGAGAGAGAACACGAGCAAACCAGAGCCGGAAAATGCGGTAAGAGGCGAGGGAATCAAATCAGCAAGGAACACCAAAGCAAACTTCGATTAAGGAAAAGCGAGCCAGCTACGGAAAGCAAATGAAAAGCCGCGTCCGGCACCTAATCTAGTCTTCAAGTCTTCTCACCAGCGCGGAGCTAAGTGCTGCCACTAGGCGTGGGCGGGAGCCCCAGGGCCTGAGGCCGGTGCTCCTGAGTCTCCGGGGCGTGTACAGCCCCAACTCATTATTACGTGAGAGTGTCACGGGCGGCAATTCTTCATAGGCACCGGGCCTTCTTCACAGGCTCTGGGCCTTTCTTCACAGGGTCTGGGCCTTGCTTCATGGGTAGAACTTCCGAAGGTGCTGGATGTTCCAGGTGTTTTGGATAGGCACCCCATCTTGTGTCTCCAGGTGCACGGCGCCAGGCCTGGAGATGTGGACGACCTTGAACAGGCCCTCCCACATTGGTGAGAGCTTATGCAGCCCTTCCCTGGAGAGGACCCGCCTCAGGACGAGGTCGCCCACCTCGAGCGTCCTGGAGCGGACGTTGCGGCAGTGGTATCGCCGCAGCGCTTGTTGGTACCTTGCCACCCTTAATGCAGCTTCGCGACGGCGTTCCTCCCCCAACACGAGATCCATCCCCCGCGTGGCGTCCTGCTGCGCTTCGTCGAACGCCAGGACCCGTGCGGAGCGATGCTTGACCTCGTGAGGGAGGACCGCTTCAGCTCCGAAGACGAGGAAGAATGAAGTCTCGCCCGTTGGCTTGGTGGCGGTGGTGCGGATGGACCACAACACGGACTGGAGCTCATCGTGCCAGCCCCTGCCGCAGGCCTCTAGCTTCTTCTTGAAGGTCCTGGTCTTGAGGCCCCTCAGGACCTCCGCGTTGGCGCGTTCGGCCTGGCCATTGCCCCTGGGGTGCGCTACTGAAGCGTAGCAGATATGCGTTCCAAGGTTAGCACAGTAGGTTTTGAAAAGGTTACTAGTAAACTGTGAGCCGTTATCTGTGATGATGCGGTTGGGGACCCCGAAGCGGCTCACGAGGCCCTTGATGAACTTGACAGCAGAGCCGACTGGGATGGTATGGACGGCTTCCATTTTCGCCCACTTGGTGAACTTGTCGATGGCGACGTAGAGATAGCGGTAGCCCCCTGGCGCCCGAGGGAACGGGCCTAGGATGTCCAGCCCCTAGACCGCGAACGGCCATGTGAGGGGGATGGTTTGGAGGCCCTGAGCAGGCTGATGGATTTGCTTGGCGTGGAATTGGCAAGCTTCACAGGACTTCACCAGCTCGGCCGCGTCGTTGAGTGCTGTAGGCCAGTAGAATCCACTTCGGAACACCTTGCCGATGAGGGTTTTTGTGACAACGAGTGGTGTCCGCAGTCCCCGCCGTGTATGTCAATCAGCAACTCCCTTCCTTGATCGCTGGAGATGCAGCGCAGCGTGACGTCGTTCGGTCGTTTCCTGTATAACTCGCCGTCTTGGATACAGTATGTCGTGGCTTGCCGGGCCACGCGCTCCGCGTCCTCTTCCTTCTCTGGCAGCGCCCCGTGCGTCAGGTACTCCTTGAATTCCTTGGTCCAGCATTCCTCCTAGGGCTCGAGCGCCAAGAGCAGCCGAGCTCCTGAGGTCGGGCCACAGGCTGGGGCTCCCGTGGCCGGAGGCTGCGGGAGCTCCTCCCGAGGCTGAGTCATGCTGGAAAGAGGTGGCGTAGCTGATGGCTTGAAGAGCCGCTCCTCAAAGACACCAGGCTCCTGCGAGTGCCGCTTGGATGCTCTCCTGGCGATGTCGTCGGCTTCCTTGTTGGTGCCCCGGGGCATGTGCTGCAGCTCCAGGCCCGAGAACTGCTTCTCCATCTTGCGCACCTCCGCGAGGTAGGCCTCCATATGCTCGTCCTTCGACTCGTACACCTAGTTGGACAAGTTGACGAGGAGTTGCGAGTCGCCTCTGACGGTGAGGCGCTTCACCCCTAGAGCCGCCGCAGCCTTCAGGCCAGCTATGAGGCCTTCGTATTCTGCGATATTGTTGGAGACCTTCTCGCTGTGCTGAAAGCAGAGCTGCACGACATAGTAGAGCCTGTCCTTAGTGGGCGAGATGAGCACTGCTCCAGCCCCCGTGCCCTGGTGCGCGAAGGCGCCATCGAAATACATGACCCAGCCGTCTGGAGCCTCGCTTCCTGGGGAGGTGGACCGGTCTTCTCCTTCCTCAAGCGTCGGGGCATCCGTCCATTCTGCCACAAAGTCAGCGAGCGCGGCCCCCTTGATGACCCTGGTAGTGCTGAACTCTAACTGGAATGCTTGCAACTCGATGTTCCACTCAGCGATCCTTCCGGCTGAGTTAGGACTTCTGAGTACCCTCTCCAATGGGTAGGCTGAGATGACCTTGATGGGGTGGCCCTGGAAGTAGTGTCGCAGCTTGCGTGAGGCCACCCGGAGCGTGAGCAGGAGTTTCTGGGGCATGGGGTAGCGCGCCCTCGCGTCCCACCGTACGGTGCTGACGAAGTACACCGGGTGCTCGATGAGGGATGGCACATTGCCGAGGCTCGGGCCCTGCAGAGATCGGGGCATATCCTGAGGTGGAGGGGTTCCTGCGACCTGACTGTCCTCAGGAGCTTCTGTGATGTTGCCCTGCTGAGCTTGATCTTCCACCGCTGATGCCTTTCCTGCGTCTTCCTGACCCTGCGCCGCTTCAGCTCCGGCTCGGTGCAGTGCGCCCTTGGCTTGGCACTCCTCCCGAACTGCCACCAGCGCCACGTTGGCGGAGTACGGGGTGGCGGCAAGGTAGAGTACCAGGGGTTTGAGAGGCCGTGGTGCCACCATCACCGGGGGGCTGGTGAGGTATTTCTTGATGTCTTGCTAGGCCTGGTCGGCCTCCGGGGTGCACTCGAACGGGCCCTTCTTCTTCATGATCTTGAAGAAGGGCAAGGCGCGCTCCCCCAGTTTGGAGATGAAACGCCCTAACGCGGTCACTCGCCCTGCTAGCTTCTGCATCTCTTTGAGGGTCTGCGGTGGGCTCATGTCCTCGATGGCCTTGATCTTCTCTGGGTTCGCCTCGATCCCTCTGTGGGATACGAGGAAACCCAGCAGCTTGCCGGAGGGGATGCCGAACACACACTTCTCCGGGTTTAGCCTCAAGTTCACTTGGCGCAGGCTCTGGAAGGTCTCCTCCAAGTCTTGAGTCAATGTCCTCGCCTCGCGAGACTTTACCACTATGTCATCGACGTAGGCCTCTGTGTTTCTCCCGAGCTACCGCCCCAGCGCGATGTGCATCAACCGCTGAAAGGTCGCGCCCGCGTTGCGCAGCCCGAAGGGCATGCAGGTGTAGCAGTACACCCCACATGGTGTCAGGAAGGCTGTCTTCTCCACATCTTCCACCGCCATCTTGATCTGATGATACCCTCAAAACGCGTCCAGGAAGCACAGTAGGTCACACTCGGCGATGGAGTCGACAATCTGGTCGATGCGCGGGAGTGGGAATGGATCTTGGGGGCAGGCTTTGTTGAGGTTGGTGAAGTCGACGCACATCCGTTCCTTACCGCCTTTCTTCGGCACTACGACGGGGTTCGCCAGCCATTCGGGATACCGAACTTCTCGGATGGCACCCGCCGCCTCCAGCTTGCGAGTCTCTTGGACGATGAAGGCTTGCTTTTCAGTGGACTGCCGTCTTGCTCGCTGCTTCACGGGGCGTATATTGGGGCACACCCTTAGATGATGCTGGATCACCTCCCTTGGGACCCCTACCAGCTGATTAGGCTCCCACGCGAATATCTCCTTGTTCGCACGCAAGAACCTCACCAAGGCTTCTTCCTGTCCCGGGTCGAGGCCGGCTCCTATGGTAAAGGTGGCTCCCGAAGACCCGTCCTCGTTGACCGGCACCTGCTTGGTTTCCGCCTTGTCTTGGGTGAACAACTGCTTCTTCTTGGTAGGCGCGGCCTCCTTGGCCTCGGAGGTACCGGCGCCGGCGGGCTGTGTTGCTGCCGCGGTCTTGAAGGCGAGCCTGAGTGCCGTCACGGCCTCCTTAGTGTCCCCCTTGATGGTGAGGACGCCCTTGCTTCCTGGCATCTTCATGAGGTTGTAGGCCGGGTGAGTCGCCGCCATGAACTGAGCGAGAGCCGGGAACCCAGGGATGATGTTGTACGAAAGAGACTGATGCGGGCGATGTCGAAGTCCACCAGCTCGGTGCGGTAGTTGTCGCGTGTGCCAAAGGTGACAGGGAGGCGGATCTGCCCCAGAGAGTGAGAGGCTCCACCGCCCACTTCCGAGAAGGGCTTGATGAAGCCGAGCCGCTCAGGCGGCACGTGAAGAAGGCTGAAGGCCTCTACGGAGAGCAAGTTGAGGCCAGCACCGCCGTCGATGAGGGTCTTGGTAACGGCCACGTTGCAGATGGTGGGCGTGCAGAGCATCGGGAGCATTCCGGAGCCGGCGGTGGAGTCGGGGTGGTCTTCTGACCCGAAGGTGAGGTCGGCCTCTGGCGCGGCCCACCCCGGCGGAGCCCCTGGGCGCTTGGATGTGGCCCCGATCTGACGGAGGAACAGCTTGACATGGCGGTCTGAAGGTGGTGCTTGAGAGCCGCCCAGCAGGGCCGCGACTGCGTGGAGCGCCGGCGCCGCGTAGCGAGCGGTGAAGAGGTCGCAGAGTTCCTCCCAGGAGGCTACCGTGGATCCCGGGAGGTTGAGAAGCCAGGAGCACGGCTTGCCGGCGAGGGCCATGGGGAACCAGTTGGCCATGATCTTGTCATCACCTCCGGCTTCGAGGACAGCCTCCTCGTATGCCAGCAGGAACGACGTCGGGTCTGTCGCGCCGTCGTAACGCGGTGGCATCACTGGCTTGAACTTGGTCGGCCACCGCACTCGCTGTAGGGCGGGGGCTAGGGCTCGGTACCTAGACGCCCCGCTGTTGGTGTCGGCCGCGGAGGTGGATGGCGGGGCACCTGCCATGGGGGCAAGGTGCGGCGGCGCGGGGCGCAGGTTGGTGGAGAGGAGCTCCGGCGGACCCCTACCTGGCACGCGAAATGTCGGATGTGGGGTTCCGGCAAACCCTTAAGGTTCGAACACGGGGGTGCGCGTGAAGTCTTTCCCTCCTACCGATTTACGCCCCTAGCTCGCTAAGATCTCACGGATGAACTCGACGAACTCGCAACACAAAGAGACACGAGATTTATACTGGTTCGGGCCACCGTCGTGGTGTAATACCCTACTCCAGTGTGGTGGTGGTGGATTGCCTTTTGGGCTGATGAGGAACAGTACAGAGGGAAGAACAGCCTCCTGAGGTTGAGGTGTTCTTGTGCTTGGTGTCTTGGTGGGTGAGAGCTGGGTGAACTGCTCGATGCGCTATCCGATGTCCCCTACTATGGTGGCTAGCTCTACTTATATAGGCCCTGGTCCTCTTCCCAAATGTTGAGCGGGAAGGGAGCCAACAACGGCGGGCAAATTTGAAGGGGGACAACTAGTACAAGCTATCCTGACAAAAGCGGTCTTCGCCTGCAAAAGGCTCTGGTGGTGACGCCGTCTTGGGCTCCACGATGACCTCCGTCTTGTCGTCCTCCTGGTCTTGGTCTCGTTGCACCGATATAGCAACCTTTGCCTGATGCCTCGGTACTCCTCGCCTGCGCTGTCCTCCTTAGCACCAAAGAGGAAACAAGGACACTGCGCGCGCTGGCGCCCGCGTGGTGTCGATCGTCATGGCTCATGTCACGAGAGCCTGGTGAGGTTTGCCCCGCCTTGATATCTCCGCTCCTCGTGAGCCTGCTTGACTAGGCCACTCCTGAGGAGGTCTTGCGTCGTCTGCCTCGCGAGGCTTGGCCCCTCGCGAGGGTCTTGGATGCCTTGTTGATGAAGATGGGCCGTACGGCCTGCTGGCTTAGCCACGTCGTGGGCCGCAGGCAGGCAAGTCTGGCGACCCCCGTTCCCAGGACACCGACATCCACCGACGTACTTCTTCCTCCTATATATACCTACGTACCCCCAAACTACCATATATGTGGCCAAAAACCTAATTCCACCGCCGCAACCTTCTGTACCCGTGAGATCCCATCTTGGGGCCTTTTCCGGAGGTCCGCCGGAGGGGGCATCGATCACGGAGGGCTTCTACATCAACACCGTAGCCTCTCCGATGATGTGTGAGTAGTTTACCTCAGACCTTCGGGTCCATAGTTATTAGCTAGATGGCTTCTTCTCTCTTTTTGGATCTCAACACAATGTTCTCCCCCTCTCTTGTGGAGATCTATTCGATGTAATCTTCTTTTGCGGTGTGTTTGTTGAGATCGATGAATTGTGGGTTTATGATCAAGTTTATCTATGAACAATATTTGAATCTTCTCTGAATTCTTTTATGTATGATTGGTTATCTTTGCTAGTCTCTTCGAATTATCAGTTCTGTTTGGCCTACTAGATTGATCTTTCTTGCAATGGGAGAAGTGCTTAGCTTTGGGTTCAATCTTGCGGTGTCCTTTCCTAGTGACAGTAGGGGCAGCAAGGCACGTATTGTATTGTTGCCATCGAGGATAACAAGATGGGGTTTATATCATATTGCATCGGTTTATCCCTCTACATCATGTCATCTTACTTAAAGCATTACTCTGTTCTTATGAACTTAATACTCTAGATGCATGCTGGATAGCGGTCGATGTGTGGAGTAATAGTAGTAGATGCACGCAGGAGTCAGTCTACTTGTTGCGAACGTGATGCCTATATACATGATCATACCTAGATATTCTCATAACCATGCTCAATTTTGTCAATTGCTCAACAGTAATTTGTTTACCCACCGTAATACTTATGCTCTCGAGAGAAGCCACTAGTGAAACCTATGGCCCCCGGGTCTATTTTCCATCATATTTAATCTCCCGACAACAAGCTATTTCTGGCGCCGTTTTTATTTTTCTTTCTTTACTTTGCATCTTCATCATAAAAATACCAAAAATATTATCTTATCATATCTATCAGATCTCACTCTCGTAAGTGACCGTGAAGGGATTGAAAACCCCTTTATTGCATTGGTTGCGAGGATTTATTTGTTTGTGTAGGTGCGAGGGACTCGTGTGTGGCCTCCTACTGGATTGATACCTTGGTTCTCAAAAACTGAGGGAAATACTTACGCTACTTTACTGCATCACCCTTTCCTCTTCAAGGGAAAACCAACGCAGTGCTCAAGAGGTAGCACAATACCTTTTTGGGCCACATGCATATATATCCTAGCTAGGACACTCACGTGTGACGCTTCCATCTGTGGGCCCACGAGGCCATTGTCGATGCATGCATGCATCACTTTGACCTACATTGGGAGAGGTTAATTAATTTCACCATCGATGAGGATTCTTTTGGGTTGTACATATATTACGGCAGGAGCATATAGTATGCGGTGAAGAGGGGGGAAGGGGACCATCATATGTAGTACGCTTGATATGAACCTCGCTCTGTGCGGGTGCATGGTTTACGGTTTTTGAGGCATGTGGCACATCAAAGTTGTGCATTTTGGGTATCCAACATATATATGTTTGGCCCACATGCAAAGCGGTGGTGGTTGTCCTCTCGCACCCACTTAAGCGGTTATCAGCGATATCGATGTTTCCATCTGCGGGCCCGCTTGGTCCATCACTTCTTTTTGCCTGACAACAAGAGAGGTTAATTTGACTTAGGAGGGGATTATTATTTTTGCTTTGGGATGACATGCATGATACACTTTGAGCACACACATATGTATGTGTACGCATGAATCCCTCCCATCGAGTCGAAGTGGCTAGTACAACGACACCATCATGAACCGATCTCGCTCTGTGTGGGGAGCTAGTGTACTATTTTGACACACGCGCCAGATCAATGTTGTGTATTCAAACATGCATGCACGCATCACCTCCATACATATGCATGTAGTGGTTGCCTTCGAATGATACACTCCCTCGCGTGGTTATCGGCGACAAGCCTATATATTCATGGGCCCGCGTGGACATCCATGATCACCTTGACCAACAACAAGATAGGTTACCATGGAGGATTCTTCATTTGGTTAGTGTTATCGTAGTATAGGTCATGGTGAGATTCAGACCTAATTAAGTTTGAGCGCATATACTATGCACGCATGCATGCATATATGAATCCCCGTCGTTGGCTTGAAGTCTGGTGTAACATACATATGCATCGTCAACCTAATCCTCACTCAGTGTGGGGATTTCTAGTTCGAAATCACGGTGCCACATCAAAGTTGTTCATTGTTACTCAAAAACACACCTTTCCATACATATGTTTGGGCCACATGCATGCAGTGGTTGTCTTCGGGGACTAGCTACTTGAGTGATTATTGGCGAGCTAGCCCATCTCTGGGGTCGCATGGACGGCCATCACTTTGACCAACAACAAGAGAGAGGTTGTACGACCAAGGTGGATTATTCTTGGTCCGTTTTACGATCCATCTTGGTGAGATATATGCCTCTCTGGCCCACCGACTGAAAGTGTGTGTGTGTGTGGGGGGGGGTTGCTACATCGCACTTTGCTAGGTGAACCTCGGTTGGGGGGGGCATGCATTCATAGCTTAATTAGGATTCCCTTCGTGGCGACACGAGGGGGGGGGGGGTGGGGGGCTGCTAGCTACTTCGCACTTTGCCAGGTGAACCTCGGTTGGGGGGAGGGGGCATGCTCATAGCTTAGGATTCCCTTCGTGCCGACACGAGGGGGGCTGCTAGCTACTTCGCACTTTGCTAGGTGAACCTCGGTTGGGGGGGGGGGCATGTGCATTCATAGCTTAGGATTCCCTTCGTGCCGACACGAGGGAGGGGTGGCTGCTAGCTACTTCGCACTTTGCTAGGGTGAACCTCGGTTGGGGGGGCATGCATTCATAGCTTAGCTAGGATTCCCTTCGTGCCGACACGAGGGAGGGGGCTGCTAGCTACTTCGCACTTTGCTAGGTGAACCTCAGTTGGGGGGCATGCATTCATAGCTTAGGAATCCCTTCGTGCCGACACAAGGGAGGGGGGCTGCTAGCTCTACTTCATACTTTGCTAGGTGAACCTCGATTGGGGGGCATGCATTCATAGCTTAGGATTCCCTTTGTTCCGACACGAGGGAGGGGGATGCTAGCTACTTCGCACTTTGCTATGGTGAACCTCGGTTGGGGGGGGGCATGCATTCATATATAGCTTAGGATTCCCTTCGTGCCGACACGAGGGAGGAGGGGGGCTACTAGCTACTTCACACTTTGCTAGGTGAACCTCGGTTGAGGGGGAGGTGGCATGGATTCATATATAGCTTAGGATTCCCTTCGTGCCGACACGAGGGAGGATGGGGGCTGCTAGCTACTTCACACTTTGCTAGGTGAACCTCGGTTGAGGGGGAGGGGGCATGCATTCATAGCTTAGGATTCCCTTCGCGCTGACACGAGAGGGTGGGAGCAAGCAATACCGTGCACTTTGCGAGAGAGATGCCACATCGAAGTTGCATTTGGTATTTGAAAATCAAACCACCCTTTTGATACATAAATTTGGTCCACATGTAAGTGTGTTCGTGTTCTGACCCTCTCCCGCATCATTTTTCGCCAAATTTATGAACATTAGACAAGTCGGATGACGCAACAGACACGGTTCACTCAAACTAACCATGTGCCACGCCGGTGCACCTGTCACGCACACATCCGCACAGTACATTGGCCTCCACGAGGCTCCCCCTCTCAAAAACATCTGCCCGCTTCAAGGGTTTTTCTGTTTCATAACACACGGTTGTTATCTCCGGACCGTGTGCGATGTTTCTTGTTCCCAATCCCGCCTGCATCGAAAATATCTGCCCGCCTCGAGGGTTTTTCTTTTTCATAACACACGGTTGTTATCTCCGGACCGTGTGCGATGCACTATCATCAAAATTTTCAATAGCCCGGCATTTCACTCCCGCGTAGTAAAATTTTCAGTACCCGCGTCATTTCCTCAAACACCCCACGCCCCCCTCCACACACACACCAAAACCTCCTCGGGCGTGCGCGCGCGCGCACACACACACACCCTCCATCGCTCGAAACCCTAGCAAAGTCTTCGCCGCCGCCGCCGCCGCAAGGCCTCCATTGTCAACATCTGCCGGTTTGCCCGTGCAGCTTACCACCGATCTCCATACCCAGGCCGCCCTGAGTTTCTTAGATGACGCCTGCCAAACGCCCCCTTTCCACAGAGCCCCATCCCCATCCCCATCCCCCACTCCAGAGCGTCGCAGCCTAAGCCCGGCTACACTTCTTGTTGGGGATATTACCACTGGGTGTAAACCGGCCAGGAGAGGCCGGGTGAACCCCATAAGTAGTTCATCTGTATCTGAAGTCCATGAAGACAGACGGTGACGCTTCATGAAGGCCCAGGAACCAAAGCCGGTTTAAGGCCTGTAGACATAAACCGGCATTGATATGTAAACTTGTGTTGTAAGATAGAAGTAGCAGAGACCGAGCCGGACACGATTATGAGCCGGCCTCGGGATTCTGTAAATCGGCGGGCGTCAACCCATGTATATAAGGGGACGACCCGGCGGTGGTTCAGGGAGAACAGATAACAACTCGAGACTCAGGCCAAGCGTATTCGCTCCCTGGTTATCGAAACCCCATCAATTCCATCACAACTAGATGTAGGCTTTTACCTTCATTGTAAGGGGCCGAACTAGTATAAAACTCTCTTGCGTCCCTTGTCTGCTTTAACCCCTTTAAGCTAACCCGTAGCGATGGCTCCACGACTAAGTCCTTTCTCTAGGACATCTGCCGTGACAAAACCACGACAGTTGGCGCCCACCGTGGGGCTATCGCACGATGGTTTCAAGTTCTTGGAGGGCAACTTAGAAGGACTCAAGGGTTATGCTGTGGGCCGGATGACCAAGAGTCGTCGCGGCAAGCTCTACATCGACGATGCAGGATGGGGCCCCGAGGCCAGCTCACTCGAGTACGGGTACCGGGTCCCCTTTGGTGGCATACACATTTTCATTGGCAAGATCGGCGAACCGGGCCCTGAGCCGGACGTCTGCACCGACCTCGTCGAAACGGCTCAGCGTGCGAGATCTGCCCGGGTCAAGCCTGTCATGAAGCGTGCCTTCGTGGGAGTTATCCATGGAGGGGAATCCGAGGATAGATCGGAATCTGGTGGTGAGACCGTCGTTTATTCCGTCGACGAGTCATCGACCGGAGAGACCGAGTCGTTATATCAGTTACAAGATGGCCGGACTGGGGGCTATTCCGATGGCAACAGTATTCTGGACCCCTTTGATCTGCCAAACCGGGTTGTGATCTTCATGGCCGGCACGCAACTGGCGCTCCACTCTTCAACCGCAGCGGCGATGATTTCCGGATCGCCAGCGGCAGCAGCGGCCGGGGCAGGAGGCCCTGTGCGACCGCCAGCTCTGGTTCTATCTGATTTGTTTAACGCGTTGGCAACGCTGATGGCGGAGGTTAACCCGGCGGATCAGGATGCACACAATGCAGAAATCGCGAAAGTGAAAAATCAGATCACCCAGGCCAAAGCCGACTTAGCAGCTGAGGATACCAGGATAGCCGCGGAGCGGGCCGCTTTGGATGCACAAGCTTACCGGATTATGCTGGATCAGAGTGCGTCGAACGAAATCCTGAAGAGGAGGCACCGATCTCGTTTGCCGCCATTTTGCGACGCTAGAAATCTCTTTAACACCCTAGGAGCGGGGACCAACAATCCGCCGGTGGTAAACCGGGCGGAGGCACCGGGGGCAGGGGCACCGGTTCAGCCACGTTTGGTGGATCCGCCTCGTCAGAACAACATTGTGGCACCGCATGTCCCCACGCTACCGGGTCATTATTCTAACCCGATGGACAACATTGTCGCTGCCGCTTCACGGCTGGCGGCCATCCCGATCGAAGGCGATTCTCCAGCAGCGGTCGAGACGCGTCGGGTTAAGGAGCTTCTTCAGACAGCCTTGGTTCAACAGGAGGCTTATTCATATAGTCGCGATCGGATTCATTCCACTCCCCGTCCAAGCCGGAGTTACAGCAGGCGTATGGATGAATCGGCAGTGTCAAGCAATGCGCGGAACCGTGATCCGCCCCGTGGCAATAACCCGGCAGGTGGTGCTGGTGATGCTCAGGAGGTGGTGGACCGGGCTCGGGCATGCAGAGAAGCCGAGTTAGCGGCGCAGCATGAAGCCTGTCAGCTTACTCCGATTCGTCCAACCACATCGGTGGAACCAGGAGTTACCTCTAGTTCTTTGGGAGTGCCATGTCTTGTCCCAGCATTGAGCAATGTGCGCCTGCCCAAGGATTTCAAGGGCCCGCGCAAGGTGCCGAATTACACCGCCGATTTATCCCCTGAAACATGGGTCAAAAGCTATGAGATGGCCATGGAGATGTTGGATGTGGATGATGCGGCATGTGCGAAATACTTCACCATGATGCTAGAAGGGACAGCCCGCACTTGGTTAAAGAGCTTACCGGCTAATTCTATCAGGTCATGGGCCGAGTTGAGAGCCCGGTTTATTCAGAATTTCAAGGATACATGCAAGAAGCCCATCTCAATTGTGGACTTAGCTGCCTGTGTCCAGGAGGAAGGAGAGTCAACAACCCATTGGGTGCGCCGGGTTTCGGAGATTTTGCATTCATCAGATCGCATCAACACTGACACCGCTGTTTTAACATTGGAAGGCAATTGCCGGTTTGAACCCCTGAAGTTGAAGTTGGGATGGCTCAAACTTCATTGTAATGACATGGGAACCCTCATGGCTGCACTGGTGAAGTATGCCGACTCTGATAGTACCAAGGATCCCGAGTCTGACGATGATAAGACAGGGAAGGGAAAGAAGAGCGGCAACACCAAGGGGCAGCACCACAACCCGGCGGGTCATGGAAATGGCGGCAAGCGCAAGGCGGACCATGGTTTAGACTTTGTGGCTAATACTAATATACACGACAAGGGCCAGCGGCGTAAGGGTAAACCGCCCCAGCGCGGTGGAAGGCCAAATCCTAATCCGGACCGTTGTCTTATCTGTTGAACCAGCCCTGTCCAAAGCATGGGACGAAGGAGGAACCGTCCACGCACCTCTGGAAAGATTGTTGTATCATGCAAGAGTTCAAAAATTCTAATTCTTTCCGGTATGATCATGGACCAGGAGGCGGTTCGGGCCCCGGGTCTCATGGGCCGGGTTATGGTGGAGGAAATTCCGGTTCAGGCTTCCACGGTAATCAGGGTGGACATAACAATCAAAGTAATCAGGGTAATCAAGGTGGCTATAATCATCAGGGCAATCAGCAGCAGCAGCAGTCGGGTTACCAGAGCAACCCGAAGCAGTTGAATAGCGGACAGTATCATGTCTTCACCACTAGTTTGGACAAGCGCGATCAGAAGCTTCATAAAAGGGTGGTGAATGCCGTTGAACCGGCGGTGCCCCGTTATTTGCGCTGGTCTGAGCAGCCGATTGTGTGGAGTAGAGAAGATCATCCAACCCGGGTTGACAATCCGGGTCATCTGGCTCTGGTGGTGGCACCTCAGGTGGGAGGTTATAAGTTCACTAAGGTACTCATGGATGGAGGGAGTAGTATCAATATCCTTTATTATGAAACTTTCCGTCGCATGGGGTTAACAGATAAAAATCTTAAACCGTCCAATACGGTGTTCCATGGTGCAGTGCCTGGTAAGTCGGCATATCCTGTTGGTAAGATAGCTCTGGAGGTGGCTTTTGGAGATGAGCATGACTCGAGATCAGAAACCTTGACCTTTGAAGTGGTGAAAATCAGCAGCCCGTATCGTGCCCTATTTGGACGGCCAGCTTATGCTAAGGTTATGGCACGACCTTGTTATGTCTATCTGCAGCTCAAGATGCTGGGTCACAAGGGAACTATAACCGTGCATGGGAGCCGCAAGATTGCTCTGGAGTGTGAAGAAGGTGATGCGGCTTATGCTGAGTCGGTTTGTGCAACAGAAGAGTTGAAGTTTTACAAGGACAATGTTGATCCGGCAGATACGGCTTCGTTAAAGAAACCAACTACAGAGCATGATCCGGCCCTGAAGTTTAAATCGGCTGATGAGACTAAGCTTGTTGACTTCGTGCTTGGCGATTCGTCCAAGCAGTTTAGCATCAACGCTAACTTGGATCCGAAATAGGAAAGCGCACTCATCGAGTTCATCCGTGAGAATCGGGACATCTATGCATCGAAGCCTTCCGACATGCCAGGTGTACTGAGAGAACTCGCTGAGCACACTCTCAATGTTGATCCCAAGTATAAACCGGTCAAGCAGTTTCTCTGCCGGTTCAATGAAGAAAGACGCAAAGCTATTGGAGAAGAAGTAGCCAGGCTCTTGGCGGCTGGATTTATCGTTGAAGTATTCCATCCTGAGTGGTTGGCTAATCCGGTGCTGGTCCTCAAGAAGAATGGCACTTGGCATATGTGTGTGGACTACACATATCTCAACAAAGCTTGTCCAGCAGATCCTTTTGCCCTTCCCCGTATTGATCAGATTATTGATGCTACGGCGGGTTGCGAGCGTTTAAGCTTTTTGGATGCGTACTCTGGTTATCATCAGATCAAAATGGCAGTTAAGGACCAGGAGAAGACAACCTTCATAACTCCCTTTGGAGCCTTCTGCTATGTGTCCATGCCCTTTGGGCTCAAGAGTGCCCAGGCGACTTATCAACGGTGTGTGCAGAATTGTCTGCATAAACAGATCGGCCGCAATGTTCACGCCTATGTGGATGATATTGTGGTAAAATCAAGGAAGAAGGAGACATTGATTGATGACTTGAAGGAAACTTTTGATAACCTAAGGGTTTATAAAATGATGCTTAATCCGGCCAAGTGTGTCTTTGGTGTACGTGCAGGCAAGCTCTTGGGCTTTTTGGTGTCTAACAGGGGCATTGAAGCTAATCCGGAAAAGATCAAGGCCATCACCTCCTTGGCTAAACCAAAATGTATCAATGATGTTCAACGCCTGGCAGGCCGGATTGCCGCGTTGAGCCGGTTTGTCAGTCGCCTTGGCGAGAAGGCCATCCCTTTATATCAGATGCTGAAGAAAACGGATAACTTCGTCTGGAGTGACGCCGCTAATGAAGCATTTGAGAATTTCAAGCGGCAGCTGGCTAATCCGCCGATTCTCGCTGCTCCAGTGGACAAAGAACCATTGTTGCTATATGTGGCAGCTAATGCTTGGGCTGTTAGTGTGGCTATTGTGGTGGAGCGCAAGGAGGCAGGAAAGGAATATCCGGTTCAGCGGCCGGTTTACTATATCAGTGAGGTACTTATTGTGTCCAAGCAGAGGTACCCGCATTGGCAAAAATTGGTGTATGGGGTTTTCATGGCAAGCCGGAAGCTTAAGCAGTATTTCCAAGGTCATCCCATCATGGTGGTCAGCTCTGCTCCTTTGGGGGATATAATCCAGAACAGGGAAGCAACTGGTCGGATTGCTAAGTGGGATATTGAGCTCGGGCCTCACGGGTTGAAATACATACCCCGAACGGCGATCAAATCTCAGGCACTTGTGGATTTCATCAATGATTGGACAGAATTACAAGCGCCAGAGGAGAAGCCGGATCACACTTATTGGACTATTCATTTTGATGGGTCCAGGCAATTGGAGGGCTCGGGGGCTGGAGTCGTATTAACTTCCCCACGAGGCGATAAGTTTTGTTATGTTCTCCGTTTAATGTTCCCTTGCACTAACAATGCAGCTGAATATGAGGCTTTACTCCCTGGTCTTCGGATGGCTAAGGAGATGAACCTAAGCCGAGTTAAGTGCTTCGGTGACTCAGATCTAGTGGCTCAACAAGTGTCCGGCACTTGGGATTCCAAGGACCCACTAATGGCAGCATATCGTCGTGAGGTGGATATTGTTGCAGGTCACTTTAAAGGTTATTAGGTGGATCATGTGGACCGGGGGAAGAATGAAGCAGCTGACGCTTTAAGCCGCCTGGGTTCCCAACGTAAACCGGTTCCACCTAATGTCTTCCTGGATGTTTTGCATAATCCGTCCGTCAAGCTTCCTGGTGAAGAGGATTTGGCTGTTCCTGATCCGGAGGCTCAGTTGGTGGCGGCTCTTCATGTTATCCCGGATTGGACGGTTCCATATCTGGCGTATATAAACCAGGGCGAGTTACCAGAGGATAAAACTTTGGCCAGGCAGATAACCCGGCGGTCCAAGTCCATGACTATTATCAATGGAGAGTTACATCATTGCAGTGTGACAGGGGCGTTTCAACGCCGTGTGTCTCCTGAGGAAGGCCGTGAAATTTTACGTGAGATCCACGAAGGAGATTGTGGTCACCACGCCGGTTCAAAATCTTTGGTGGCCAAGGCGTTTCGTCACGGTTTCTATTGGTTGACAGCTCATGCTGATGCCGTGGACTTGGTCAAAAGATGTGATGGCTGTCAGAAATTCTCAAGACGCGCTCATGTACCAGCTCAAGAATTGAGGATGATTCTAATCACCTGGCCGTTTGCAACTTGGGGGCTGGATATGGTTGGGCCTTTCAAGAGGTCCAAGGACAAGAAGACCCACCTTTTGGTGGCGGTTGACAAGTTTACGAAGTGGGTGGAGGCAGAGCCAGTTAGTAAGTGTGACGCAGCCACGACGGTTCAGTTCATCAAAAAGGTGATCTTCCGGTTTGGTTTTACACACAGCATTATAACAGACAATGGTACCAATTTGTCAAAGGGTGCCATGAAGGAGTTCTGTCAACGTGAGCACATCCGGCTTGACGTGTCATCAGTGGCTCACCGTCCAGTCCAATGGTCAAGCGGAGAGGGCCAATCAAGAGATCTTGAGGGGCATCAAACCCCGGCTTATGGTTCCTCTGCAACGGACGCCGGGTTGTTGGGTTGAGGAGTTACCTTCTGTGTTGTGGAGCATCAATACCACACCCAACAGGTCGACAGGGTACACACCATTCTTCATGGTTTATGGAGCAGAAGCAGTTCTTCCTAGTGACATCCGTCATGACTCGCCTCGTGTAGCGGCATATGTTGAAGCTGACAACGAGAAGGCACGACAGGAAGCTCTTGACCTGTTAGATGAGGAACGTGACATGGCGGCAGCCTGTTCGGCGATTTATCAGCAAGATCTGCGTCTCTATCATAGCCGCCGGGTTAGAACCAGAACCTTTCAAGAAGGTGATTTGGTGCTTCGGCTCATCCAGGATCAGACAGATATGCACAAGCTATCCCCCCTTGGGAAGGACCCTTTGTGGTCAGCAAGAATCTACACAACGGGTCATACTACCTAATCGATGTTCGAGAGCGCAAAGACTCACGTAAATCGGAGGAGGAGACCAACCGGCCGTGGAATATTGCTCATCTTCGGCCATACTATACTTGAGCTATAGGCTCTGCTTATGTACATATTATGACATTGTATACATTATGATCAATATAATAAACCGGAACCTCAGCTAAAGCGGGGTATCTGTTGTTTTTCTTACATCTAGTGTGGTTACATGGAGCTTACAAAGCGGCGTCCGGTTTACCCCTTGATTTAGCTTCTCAAAGCTTCATATTAGATCACTTGGGGGCTTCATGTTCAAACATAGGTCGTATTTGAACCAAAGAGAACATAGCTACACCTCTTGATCGGCGCAATGCCACAGCATCACTTGGGGGCTTGGTCGTATCTGAACCATAGCTACACCTCTTGATCGGCGCAATGCCACAACATCACTTGGGGGCTTGGTCGTATCCGAACCATAGCTACACCTCTTGATCGGCGCAAATGCCACAACATCACTTGGGGGCTTGGTCGTATCCGAACCATAGCTACACCTCTTGATCGGCGCAATGCCACAGCATCACTTGGGGGCTTGGTCGTATCCGAACCATAGCTACACCTCTTGATCGGCGCAATGCCACATCATCACTTGGGGGCTTGGTCGTACCCGAACCATAGCTACACCTCTTGATCGGCATAATGCCACAACATCACTTGGGGGCTTGGTCATATCAGAACCACAGTCACACCTCTTGATCGTCTCAAAGCCACATCAATCCGGGGCCAAAGAGAGTGTTGTAAAACAACAACTCAAACATAGGCACCCACTGAGCACAACTCACAATGTTGTTTGGAGATTTTTTGCTGTCGAATTTAGGGCCTGGCAGCCCGTGAAAAGCCTCGACTACAACGGTTTTATTTGCCTTTTGCTAAGTTTCTCTTTCTTTTGATAAGATTGGTGATGTTTTCAAACCGGTGTTTATCAACCCGGTTAGGCTGTCAACTACAAGTTGTCAGTACATGATCAAGTTATAATCCGGAGACTATCTGCCCGGTCTGGTTTTGACTCAAAGTCACCAGTATGGAATAAACCGGTGTTTATCACAACCCGGAGCGGTTTTATTGTAAACCGGCATCATATAACAGGAGTTACTTTTACTCCGGATTAGGATTATCACCCTCATTACAAAGTTGGTCAGCCAACACTATGCCTAAAGGTCACAGATATCATATATTTCCATATTTGGTTATCTTTTACAACCTTGGTTATAAAACTTGGTCATGTATATATTTGGGCATCATGACCAGCCCGGTGGTAAACCACCAGGGCGCTTTAAGCTTCTTATCTGCAGGAACAACTTGAATAAATAGCTATGGATTATAAACATTGTATCTTAAGCATGGCGGATTAACACGCATCAGTCGCAGATAAATATGCACGAAGGCATAACAGACCAAGTGTTTTAACTAGCCTATTACAAGGCGTTTTAGTGCCAAAAGGGATAATTGTTTCTCAATAAGCATTGCAGCAAGTGGAAGACTAAACCGGCCTCCGGATTATGATTGCTTGTCAGCTTGACCTGACGGCTGCGGATCATCTTGCACCGGTTCATCTTCTTCATCTCTACCCAGCGGCTGGAAGTCAACAGTTGTCCAGTCGATCCCAGTTAAAGCTTAGAACACAGCTTCGTCGCTTATAAGGGTTGACGGTTCAATATCAGGGGCATAAATGTGCTTACGGATTGGAGGGATCAGATTTTGCGCTTCTGGAATTGGCGCCACAACCCGTCTGTTCTTATCATCATAGTTTGCCTGATAATATGAGAGATCAACTTCTTCAGCCAATTGACAAGCCAGTGGACGTACTTCCTGGTTTATGGCCCGGAGATCCTCCTGGCCAAATTCTGATCCATCTTCTTTTAAGCTTGGGAAGCCTTTAGCCATGTCCACCGGATCAAGATCAGGCACCCACGCCTTTGCCCGAGTTAGAGCGGTCAGAGCTCCGGCCCTTGCCGTAGCTTTCTTTAGTTCTTCAACCCGGGCATGCAGCATGGATAGCCTTTCTAAGGTGTCCTTGATCAATGTTGGAGGAGGTTTATTGTGTGAAGCGATACAGATGATCCGCTGCGCGCCGGTATACAACTGCTCTATCAGAGTATAGGCCGCTTTCAACTTCTTCTGTACATCAGAGCCCAGATGGCTAATGCGAGTTCCTGCATCATTATAAACGTCAGTAAACCAGCCACAAATGGGAAGATATGTTGAAAGTATAAAGCATGGATGCTTACCAAACACAGCAGCGGTCATAGCATGTACTTGCCGCTTTACACCAGTCAGCTCGTCTACCACCGGTTTGAGAGCTGCTTCTGCGTCTTCAGCTCCTTTCCGCAAAGCGGATTTCTCTGTTTTCCAATCCGCCCGCTCCTTGGCGAAGCTCTCCTTTAGCTTTTCCATAGCAGCTAAGGCGCTCGTCAACTCATCTTTTGCTTTGGTAGTTTCGGCCTGTTGGGACTTGATGTTCTCTTGCAGATCAGCGGTTTGACTTTCCTTCTTGCTCAGTTCAGCTATAAAGAGACAGATACATAATGAGTTGAAAGTACATATTTGAAGTACCAAGCACATAACAAGTTATGCCCTTGATACTTGGGGGCTAATGCATATTTGCTCCTTATCAGAAATTTCTACAAGTCCCAAGCACAATACAAGTATTAATCTTGGCACTTGGGGGCTAATGTGTGTTTGCTCAAAAACTGTTGGTATGGGAATTCTTATACAGTCCCGGTTCATCTTTATAAAGTTAAACCGACCCTTGGGGTCTATACCGGTAAAAGAGCAGTATGGCAAATTTTAAGTAATCGGTTCATCATAAAGAAGTAATCTGGTCCCTGGAGGCTAAATATGCAAAGTTAAGTTATGAAAAAGTCCCGGTTTAGATTGGTATCATAAACCGTCACTTGGGGGCTACTAGGAGTTGATAAACTGCAATTGGACAAAAGAGAAAAATAGTAGTTACCTCATATCGCTCCTTCATCAAGTTTACCAAACTAGCTTCATAGTCACGGCTGGTATACAGACGGTTCAAGAAGCCAGAGTGAATGTCTTGAGCATTGAGATGGGCATAGCTTGATAAATCGGCATTCCATTTGCCTTTGCCGATAGCAGTGAGCTCGTCCTTGGCAGTATGCTTTGACAAAGCAACATGGTTGCCAGGAGTGGTGTGGCCAGTGCCAGTAATCATAATGTCATCATCTTGATCATCAGCAGCCTTCGCTGGAGTTGGCGGTTTGTCAGTATCCTTAACCGGACTGGCCGGTTTGTCATCAGTTCGAACAGGGCTGGTTGGCCAGTCTGCATGGCTTGTAGTGTCAACTTGCACTTGTTCGGCAAGGAAGTCATGGTCTTGAGGCGGAGGATTGTTAAGCATGTCATCAGCGTCGGTTTCTTCCGGATCTGGAGTTGTTTCCGGTTCAGCAGCTACATTATCATCAGCCGGTTTGCTTAATCGAGCCTTCTTGCTGGGTCTTGGCTTGGCGCTGAGAAAAGATAGACATAAGGATCAGTACAGTATGTAAAGATAACACATCAAGAATAAAGACACGTGCATAGCTCACCCAGGAACTGTTTTGAGGGGTGGAAGCTGCATGGCCGATGACTCGCCAGAGGATGAGTGAGAAGTACCCTGATAATTTGAATCAGACGGGTTAAGAGGCTGGCAGAAACAACCTGCTTTTGGGCATGAAGTATCAATGGGATAAGAGACCTCTTATCGGTGTTTCCGAACCGGACTGTTTGGTAAACCGGCGGAGGTAACTACCTGGCCACTATGCCGGGTTGTACGGCGAGCTTCGTGCTGCTGCGTCTTCAAAAGAAAGTTTGGGTCCAAGTAAGCAAGAGGGTGAGAAAATTTTACTTTCCGGTTTGCTTGACGGATTTTTGATGTTGGTAGAGGATCAGAATCGGAGGAAAGAATGGTTACCTCTACGTCCTCAGCATGACTGCCTTCAGCATCGTCCTGATAATAATCATTGTCAATGAGATGTACGGAAAATGAACCAAGAGAGTCAAGTTCTACCTTTGGTTCCGGGTTACCCACATCGTCATCAGCTGGTGGATCGGAGGATGCAGTGGTCCTTCTCTTGGCAGGTTTTTTAACAACCTTGGTCTTTGGACGAACTGGCTTGACCGGTTTATCTTGCGGCTTCGCCGATTTGTCTTGGGATGGTTTCTTGTTCCAGAACGGATCATCACCCTGTCAGAAAATAATCACACTTTCAGAGACTATTTGGACAGAAGAAACTTCAGATAAAAAGATTATATGATTCTTACAGCTGGTGGTTTGTTGAAGGTGCAGAAAGGGAGTAGTTCGGTTTGGGCACAGACAACCTCCAGTTCATTCAGTATCTTTTTTACAGCCTCAGTGATTCCTGCATCTGTAAGCTGAATGTCAATGTGCCGCTGAGCATCCTTCAAACTCCCCGTATACTCACACATCAAACCGGAGCGCCGGCTTAAGGTCAGAATACTCCAGCTTATCCAACAACAAGCAAGATCAACTCTTTCAAACCGTTCGCCATGAAGGCTCTAAGCTTTGATAATTGGGGAGCATAGTTGGCCCTTTCTCTTGCCGTCAACCTCTGAGGAAAAGGATGTGTGTTGCTAAGGCATTCAGGGCGGTAACTCGACAGGGGGTTTTCATCAGATGGAGATGTATCCATGCAGTAAAACCAAGTCTGGTTCCACTCTTTGGGGTGACTGTGGAGTTTGGGATGGGGGAAGGTGACTTCCTTCCTCTTCTGAACCGCCATTCCGCCCAGTTCCGTATTGGGTCCATCCGAGAACTCTGTGCGACAGTTTAAGTGAAAAAAATCCCTAAACAGTTCGACTGAAGGTTCCTCTTGCAGATAAACCTCACAAAAGACTTGGAAGTGGCAGATGTTCGTTACAGAATTGGGACCGATGTCTTGAGGGCGTAGTTGGAAACTAGCCAGTACATCCCAGAATTTTTTTGAACCGGGAGGGCTAAAACCTCGTCCGAGATGATCAGCGAACACGACTACCTCTCCATCCTTGGGTGTAGGAGGATTTTCCGGGCCAGGGACCCTCCAGTGGATGACATCTTTTTTAGCTAAAGCGCCCGTTTTAACAAGATTGTTGAACTGCTCTTCGGTTACTCGAGAGGGAGCCCAATTGCATTCATAGACTTGCTTGGCCATGGCAATGGAAATCTGAAACATGATTATTGCCGGTTTAAGATTTACAGTGGACAACTACACAGCAGTATAAGGATACAAGCATATTGATAAACCGGGATTGGTTCTTTGTAAACCGGAGTCTGACAATGGAAATAGTACAATGATGAAAGCATTGGCGGTTCAACAGGGGACTAATGGTATCTACTGGGTCATCATTTTGTATATGAAGTTAAACCACCCAATCTGGTACTCCTTGTGTATAAGTGAAGGAAGAAACAAGTTTCACATCTGGCCATGGTAATTTCAGATCTACCGCGCGTTGGAAAAACAAAATATATTCTGACCTAATTTCCAGCGTACTAAAAGTTCACCAAGTTGAGATGAGTTGGATATCAGACAAGTGCTAA
The DNA here is from genome assembly GCF_002575655.3 of Aegilops tauschii subsp. strangulata. Classification (NCBI taxonomy): domain Eukaryota; kingdom Viridiplantae; phylum Streptophyta; class Magnoliopsida; order Poales; family Poaceae; genus Aegilops; species Aegilops tauschii. Next base: position 109,888,505 of record NC_053038.3, on the reverse strand, counting down.
AACTACTACCGCGCGAGATCTATGTGGTTTTTGGATCTAATCCATGGATATAAATAAGGATAAAGAAGGGCGGCGACGAACATTGATGAACGATAGAAACCCTAAGTGCAGATCTATGGTAAGAGAAAGGGGAGACTTACTGAAGCTATTGAGCAGCGGCGGCGCGTGGAGGAGCTCTGGTACGTTCAGGTCGATGCAGTGGCCAAGGTTGGTGCAGCAGTCGAAGGTTGATGGCGGCGGCCGAGGTTGAAGGTTCGGGCATCGCGAGGATGACGATGACGCGAAGAGGCACGAGGGGGAAATTGGAAAGACCCCCTGGCCCTATTTATAAGGGCAGAAAGATAAACGTCAGGCGCGAAAATCGAGGAGCCGAATTTTTGGATATGAGGCGGAGCTGTCGCCTCGATTGTCGGAGGCTCATTAATGAAGATGGCTTGTACGCTGTTTTAAAAGAAACATGTGACGTCACGGCGGTTTATCATGGTCCTAGAAGATGATGTCACGACGGTTTACAAGATTATGCGAAGATGTTGAAGAAGAAGTTTTCTTAAGTATTGAGGATTGACATGAACCAGTTCAAATCAATCTGGGGCCTAATGTTGGGGATATTACCACTGGGCGTAAACCGGCCAGGAGAGGCTGGGTTAACCCCATAAGCAGTTCATCTGTATCTGAAGTCCATGAAGACAGACGGTGACGCTTCATGAAGGCCCAGGGCCCAAAGCCGGTTTAAGGCATGTAGACATAAGCCGGCATTGATATGTAAACTTGTGTTGCAAGATAGAAGTAGCAGAGACTGAGACGGACACGATTATGAGCCGGCCTCGAGATTCTATAAACCGGCGGGCGTCAACCCATGTATATAAGGGGACGACCCGGCGGCGGTTCAGGGAGAACAGATAACAACTCGAGACTCAGGCCAAGCATATTCGCTCCCTGGTTATCGAAACCCCATCAATTCCATCACAACTAGACGTAGGCTTTTACCTTCATCGTAAGGGGCCGAACTAGTATAAAACTCTCTTGCGTCCCTTGTCCGCTTTAACCCCTTTAAGCTAACCCGTAGTGATGGCTCCACGACTAAGTCCTTTCTCTAGGACATCTGCCGTAACAGAACCACGACACTTCCCGTGGAGGTCGAGGAGCGACTGACCCAAAAGAGGTGTATAGCGGTCTCTTCGCCCGACGTCGCTGAGGAAGCTAACGACCATTACTAGCGGCAGGCACTCAAGCAGCGGGCATGTCTTGTCTGCCGGCTACAACATCGAGGTCATCGACAGCGACGCCCTAAGGCAGGCTGTGTCACAGGTTAAGTGGCCCACCCCAACCCCTCGGGTTCAACCGCCGTCGATCTCATCCATGGCCCCGCTGCTGATCTCCTCTGGCTCGCTGTCAACAATTTTCCATTCTACATCGACATCGAGCCCCTTTTGTCATTTCTGAAGGACATGTTCTGCGTCGCTGGCTTGGGATCCACAACTTCCAAGTCAAACCTCATTGACGGTGACCACGAGGAGGGCACCCTCTCCGGCTTTTCCAAGGGGAAAGAGCCCATCCGCTCTTCCAAGGGGAAAGCGCCCGTCTGCGACATCAGGGAGGGCACCCTACAGCCGTGCTCTTCCAAGGGGAAGGAGCCCATCTGCGACAACATGGAGTGCACCCAGGGTCCATGCTCTTCCCACGGGAACGAGCCCATCTGTGACAAGTGAGGAAACCCATGATTTGTTTATTTCAGTTGTTCACAATGTGATGCTCTATATGTGCAATTATTTACTGTGCAGTACATTTCATCAATCCAGTTTTAAACATACCGATAGGAATGCATATATTTGCTTGCTGTTAAGCCTGTTATAGGTAGCATTTCCCTCTTCTAAAGTTTTTTGATTGTTCGGTTGTTTGTAGTTAGCATATGTTCAGCTTCAAATGCTATCTTTGGTTGTTCGTAGTATGCCTTGTTTATTCCAGTTATTCACAACGTGATGTTCTATATGTGCAAGTATGAACTGTGCAGTTCAATTTCAAAAGTACCAGTTTCAACAATACCACTATGAATGACTACATTTGGTTGCTGCATCTTGTAGTTAACACGCCTTTCCATTTTTATTTAACCATAACCAGTGTACTTAGACCGGCATAATACCAGTTTGAATGACCATGTTAGCTTGTTGTTAAATGTTAGGCCTGTTGCAGTTAGCACACCTTTCCACTTGTTTTGCTTTACTAGCGAGCTTAAACCTGCACATTGAAGCTATCTTTTGGAGATTATTTTGGCTGACATGTGTAATTTTGGTTGATGTTTAGCCTGTTGTGCTTAACATGCTTCTTGATGTACCTCCACAGGAAAATTTTGGGAACGACTGCTGTTTTCCATCAAGGTTAGTTTCATCCCATGGCTTATATCTGCTCACTGTTCAGGATATCCGTAGCTGGTACCATATAGGGCGGCGGCTGATAAGGGACTAATCGGTGAATCGGACTCTTAACTGAATATATCTGCAACCCATTTTTCCTTAGGTTAACTAGGGCCATATGTAATATATCTGAGGCTACATAGCAACATGCACTGTACTTAATGTCTAAATATGCAATCCTATGCTACATAGCGACAAGGAAGAGTGTTACATTAATGTTCTAATGATGTCTAGATATACGTAGAAGAGCAGCAGCAGCAGCAGCAACAGCAACAACACAACCCTATTTGGATACTCAACTTAGCTAGAGGTTAGAGTTAGTTTCTAGCTCATTACTAACCCTGAACGAACTCCATCCAAAGAGTTGTTTGGATGGCAGGGTTAGATTGACAATAAATGCACTAGGAGAACTAGCTCCAATTAGCACCTCTTGGGTTGGATACTAGTTTTTTTGGGTGGGTTATAGATGCAACTAGCTCAAACTAGCCCTCATGTTTAGATATACTTTAGGGCTATTTGAGCCCGAACTAGCTCAAACTAACTGTAACCCGTGGATACAGCAGCAGATAATTTTTAAGAACGAACTAAACTCCTTCTGGCCCATAATATAAGATGTTAATTCATCTACGATGTGAGTATATTGGATGTTATAAGATACTCCCTCCCTTCCTAAATATTTGTCTTTTGAGAGATTTCAAATGGACTACCACATACGGATGTATATAGACATATTATAAAAGAGTGTTGTACTACATCATTGTGCAATTGCTGTTTAGCTTCTAATATTAACTTGTGCTTTTAGGTACATATGTCATTGGTAAAGATCTGTGTTTTGACCCTTTCTGCGTATGGGGCAATGAGATATCAATGAACCAGCATCAAGTGAGGAAGTTGATAAAGATTGTTAGTAAAATGGGTCCAAAGATGGCAATTAAACTATTTGTTTACACTTTATCCAAGACAACAACGAATTGCAGGATGGTAAGTAAGAACTCTGCAGCCTTCTTTTTACTACCCATAATGAGTTGTGTTAGATGAAAATGTCTGAAATCTTATTCCTTTGCAGTGGTTGCCAAAGCAGTTTACTCAAGATTACCTCTCAAACTACATGATTGGTGGGCATGCAAATGTTAAAGTATTTCTACCAGAACACGATGATTATCTAGATGTTTTCATGAAGACCGTGAAGGATGGGCGGTCAGCCATCACAAGGGGTTGGACTAGAGTTGTGCGTGCCTTCTACATGGAGGAGGGCACAATATGGGCATTTCGCTTCACCTTGTTCAGCAACCAGAATATATTTCGCCTCTTTCTTTACCGTCTTTAATAGTACAAGTATACAACTATGGTTCATCATTCTTTATTTGGTTCTTATGTAATTCTTGAACATATGTACCTAAGAATCAAATAATGCATTGGTTGTTTGAACCTGATGGATATGAATAAAGCTGTAGCATACATTAAAATTCAAATCCAAATCCAAATCCGGTACAATTTGGAAAAGCAGCAATTAAATTACGGTGAAATTACGCTGTCCAAGTTGTTATGGCACACACGGTTGGAAAAACACAAACGTTTGCGATATGCACCATAATCCGAGACGGTTCACAGAGTGGAAACGTGTGCAAGCATGCACACAGTTGCCGTTTGCAAAGCGTGTGCGATGTCAGACAATACCACAAACGGTGCAGGCAAACTAAACGTTTGTGTTAGTTGCCTTATTGTACACGATTTGCAACCATGAACTGTTTCTGGTGAAGTATGCATCGTAAACGTTGCACCACAGAATAGCGTGTGTGATAGTTGTCGTGTACGACGATGTTACGATGGTCCGACGTTTCGTAATCCTGTCCGACACTCGTACAACGATTAGCTAATCTTCTTAACGGTGAACCATTTGTGATGGGCCGTGCATCATACATGTTTCTATAATAGTGAACCGTTTGTGATAGGCCGTGCATCGTAAACGTAGCACCACAGAATACCGACTGCGATGGCAATGCGAGCAGAAACGAGTAGGAGTACTGTAGGGGCCCTATCCCCGACGGTTTCTGGGTCGTGTGGAAGGACCCCCTATCGCCCTCACTCACTTGGCGACGGTTCCAAATGCCGTCGCGGAAAGGGGTTTTAAACCGCTTGTTTAGGACCGACGCACACAAGTGAATCGTCATCGAACGTTAAGCGTGCGGACCCTACGGGTTCGAGAACTTTGTAGACATGACCGAGACACATCTCCGGTCATAACCAATAGCGGAACTTGGATGCTCATATTGGCTCCTACATATTCTACGAAGATCTTTATCGGTCAAACCGCATAACAACATGCATTGTTCCCTTTGTCATCGGTATGTTACTTGACCGAGATTCAATCGTTGGTATCATCATACCTAGTTCAATCTCGTTACCGGCAAGTCTCTTTACTTGTTCCGTAATGCATCATCCCACAACTAACTCATTAGTCACATTGCGTGCAGGGCTTATAGTGATGTGCATTACCGAGAGGGCCCAGAGATACCTCTCTGATACACGGAGTGACAAATCCTAATCTCGATCTATGCCAACTCAACAAAAACCTTCAGAGACACCTGTAGAGCATCTTTATAATCACCGAGTTACTTGTGATGTTTGATAGCACACAAGGTGTTCCTCTGGTATTCGGGAGTTGCATAATCTTCAGAGGAACATGTATAAGTCATGAAGAAAGCAATAGCAATAAACTAAACGATCATAGTGCTAAGCTAACGGATGGGTCTTGTCCATCACATCATTCTCTAATGATGTGATCCCGTTCATCAAATGACAACACATGTCTATGGCGAGGAAACTTAACCATCTTTGATTAACGAGCTAGTCTTGTAGAGGCATACTAGGGACACTCTGTTTGTCTATGTATTCACACATGTACTAAGTTTCCGGTTAATACAATTCTAGCATGAATAATAAACATTTATCATGAAATAAGGAATAAATAATAACTTTATTATTGCCTCTTGGGCATATTTCCTTCATGCACATCCTGGTACACTGCCAGAGGCATTCATATGTAGTCATATCATTTAGTTTATTGGAAAGTAAATTGAAGTGTGATGATCATCATTATTAGAGCATTGTCCCAGTGAGGAAAAGAGATTTTTCTTAAAAAATGAGATAAAGAGATAGAAGGGTCCATGCTACAATCCTTTTACCACACTTGTGCTTCAAAATAGTACCATGTTCTTCATATAGAGAGTCTCCATGATTTGTCACTTTCATATACTAGTGGGAATTCTTACATTATAGAACTTGGCTTGTACATTCTGATGGCGATCTTACTCAAATGCTCGAGGTCTTCATGAGCAAGCAAGCTCGATGCACACCCACTTAGTTTCATATAAAGAGCTTTCATACACTTATAGCTCTGGTGCATCCGTTGCATGGCAATCCCTACTCACATTTAATAATATTGTATGGCATCTTCATTGCCTAACCATCCGCCTAGTTGATGCGATACTTTCTTATACCTTTTTGTCTTCCCTTATAAACTCCAATCATCGTTCTCTTTGCAATCCAAAGTGCTAAGTTCATGGCTCACGCTGATGTATTGAGTGAAGTTGAAAAGGCTGAAGTGAGAAAAAGTATGATACAATTGCTTGGTTTATTAAAAACTTCTCTAAAATTTCTAGGCCTCTTACTAATATTTTACAAAAGGATGTTCCATTTGTTTTTGATGATGATTGTGTAGAAGCCTTTGAAACACTTAAGAAAGCCTTAACTTCTGCACCTATTATTCAGCCACCTGATTGGAACTTGCCTTTTGAAATTATGTGTGATGCTAGTGATTATGTTGTTGGTGTTGTTCTAGGACAAAGATTTGATAAGAAATTAAATTTTATCCATTATGCTAGAAAAACTCTAGACAATGCCCAAACAAATTATGCTACCACTGAAAATGAATTTTTGGCAGTTGTTTTTGCTTGTGATAAATTTTAGATCTTACATTGTTGACTCCACAGTAATTGTTCACACCGATCATGCTGCTATAAAATATCTTATGGAAAAGAAAGATGCTAAACCTAGACTCATTAGGTGGGTTCTCTTGCTACAAGAATTTGACTTACATATCACTGGTAGGAAAGGAGCAGAGAACCCCGTAGCTGATAACTTGTCTAGGTTAGAAAATATTCTTGATGACCCACTACCTATTCATGATAGCGTCCCTGATGAACAACTAGCTGTAATAAATGCTTCTCATAATACTCCTTGGTATGCTGACTATGCTGATTATATCTTTGCTAAATTTATACCACCTATTTTCACATACCAACAAAAGAAAAAAATAATTCTTCTATGACTTAAGACATTACTTTTGGGATGACTCACATCTTTATAAAGGAGTAGATGGTATTATTAGACATTGTGTAACCGAGCATGAATAGGAACAAATCCTACGAAAATGTCACTCCAAAGCCTATGGAGGGCATCATGCAGGAGAAAGAACTGCTCATAAGGTATTACAATCTGGTTTTTATTGGTCTACTCTTTTTAAGGATGCCCGTAAGTTAGTCTTGTTTTGTGATGAATGTCAAAGAATTGGCAATACCGATAAGTGTGAGGAAATGCCTATGAATTATTCACTTGTTGTTGAACCTTTTGCTGTTTGGGGCTTTGATTATATTGGACCTTTTCCTTCCTCTAATGGGTATACACATATTTTGGTTGCTCACTAAGTGGGTAGAAGCTATTCCAACTAGCAGTGCTGACCATAACACCTCCATTAAAATGCTTAAAGAAGTTATTTTCCAAAGGTTTGGAGTCCCTAGATATTTAATGACTAATGGTGGTTCACACTTTATTCATGGTTCTTTCCGAAAAATGCTTGCTAAATATGACGTTAACCATAGAATTGCATCACCCTATCATCCTCAATCTAGTGGTCAAGTTGAACTTAGCAATAGAGAAATAAAATTAATATTACAAAAAACTGTCAATAGGTCCCCGATGACCGACAAGTATAGGGGATCAATCGTAGTCCTTTCGATAAGTAAGAGTGTTGAACCCAACGAGGAGCAGAAGGAAATGACAAGTAGTTTTCAGCAAGGTATTCTCTGCAAGCAATGAAATTATAAGTAACGAGTAGTTTGATAGCAAGATAATTTGTAACGAGCAAAGTAATGGTAATGGTAACAAAAAGTGCAGCAAGGTAGCCCAATCCTTTTGAGGCAAAGGACAGGCCAAAACGGTCTCTTATGATAAGCAAAACGTTCTTGAGTGTACACGGGAATTTCATCTAGTCACTTTCATCATGTTGGTTTGGTTCGTGTTCGCTACTTTGATATTGATATGTGGGTGGACCGGTGCTTAGGTGTTGTTCTTACTTTAACAAACCCCCTACTTATGATTAACCCCCTCGCAAGCATTCGCAACTACGAGAAAAGTATTAAGATAAAATCTAACCATAGCATTAAACTTTTGGATCCAAATCAATCCCCTACGAAGTAGCACATAAACTAGGGTTTAAGCTTCTGTCACTCTCGCAACCCATCATCTAATAACTACTCCACAATGCATTCCCTTAGGCCCAAATAAGGTGAAGTGCCATGTAGTCGACGTTCACATGACACCACTAAGGGAATCACAACATACATACCATCAAAATATCAAACACATGTCAAGTTCACATGATTACTTGCAACCAGATTTCTCCCGTGACCTCAAGAACAAAAGTAACTACTCACAAATGATAATCATGCTCAAGATCAGAGGGGTATTAAATAGCATAATGGATTTGGACATATATTCTTCCACCAAATAAACCATATAGTAATCAACTACAAGATGTAATCAACACTACTAGTCACCCACAAGCACCAATCTAAGGTTTCGGTACAAAGATTGAACACAAGAGATGAACTAGGGTTTGAGAGGAGATGGTGCTGTTGAAGATGTTGATGGAGATTGCCCTCCTCAAGATGGGAGAGTTGTTGGTGATGATGATGACGATGATTTCCCCCTCCGGGAGGGAAGTTCCCCCGGCGGAATCGCTCTACCGGAGGGCAAAAGTGCTCCTGCCCAAGTTCCGCCTCGAGACAGCGGTGCTTCTTGCCGAAAGTCCTGTCCTTATTTTTTCTAGGTAAAAATGACTTATATACCAGAAGAGGGGAACCGGAGGTTGGCCGAGGAGGGCACACCGACCAGCGCGCACCTGGGTGCCCTGGCGCGCCCAGGTGTGTCGGAGTAATTGACCACGGATACCCCGAAGACGGCGAGGCAATAATTCAAGACATCAGGGCTAGCAAAGCCCCTCAGTCCGACTGCCCGGCTGCTCCTGCCGGCTCCCCATCCGACTGCTCTGCCCAGCCGGCTGCCGGCTGCTGACTGCGCCGACCAGCCGGCTGCCGACTACGCCAACCAACCGGCTGCCGACTGCAGCCCGACCCGACTCCGACGAGACCCCGACGTGGTGGCCATACCGCGGATGAGACGGATGTACCTCGACGCCATCATGTATGGTGTCACTTGTCCCCTGGCACTATTTATGAAGTGACCTAGGGGACAAGCATGACACCCCACCATGCCTTTCCCATGCCACCACATAGCTTACTCTCTAAGCTAGCCATGCCTATATATATGGGCACACATCCATCCATCCAGGATGGACTCTCACGCACACGCCCACAAGCAAGCTAGCTAGCAAGAGTGCTAGCTAGCCATCCATTCATCCATCCACCCAAGGCCACACACTCCACCACGGCCATGCCTGGCCACAAGAGCATGCATGCTCACTCCGGCCATATATGAGACATATACAAAGCCAGATGCCTATGGCACTGGGCTCAGATACAGCTACAGGAGCACTCTGTACTACAGATATACCACATATACTCAGACATGCAGGAGTAGGGGTATTATCTCTCCGGAGAGCCCCGAACCTGGGTAAACTAGCGCGTGCTACTCGCATACCCGCTCCCGGTCCTATCAGCAACAGTCTTACCCTCACACTAAGCCCTTGTGGCATCTGTCGCCTCACACCCTCCCCCGTGAGAATACCATGACAAGGTGGGTTGTGCCCACCTGGTGGGCCCCCTCTGGTAGTTATTTGCTCCAATAATTCCTATATTCCATAATAAATCTCCGTGAAGTTTCAGCTCATTTGGAGTTGTGCAGAATAGGTGGCCTGGCGTAGCTTTTTCAGGTCCAGAATTCCAGCTGCCGACATTCTCCCTCTTTGTATGACCCTTGCATATTATGAGAGAAAAGGCATTAGAATTACTCCAGAAAGCATTATTATGCACAAAAACATTATAAATAACAGTATGTAATCATGATGCAAAATGGACGTATCAACTCCCCCAAGCTTAGACCTCGCTTGTCCTCAAGCGAAAACCGATATCAAAAAACATGTCCACATGCATAGAGAGAGAGGTGTCAATAAAAACAAAATATGGACATAGAAGCATCATGTATATTATTATAACAACAACAAACTTTATTATAGAACTTTTATCATATAATGTTTATCATAAAATTTTCATGAACAAGTAACAATTCATCACATCATCGAAGTATAAAGCATAAACTCTATTGAAAATCAACAAACTATGTTCTCAGTCAACTTTGCAACTACAATTCATCATCTTTTCAGGAAGGGTCACGTATCGGAGCCTTTTTGGAAAGTCCACATACTCAACCATCATATAGTCTTCTATGATTGCTAACACTCACCGCATACACATGAGCAAAAAGTTTCAACCGAACACATAGAAAGATAGGGGCCTATAGTTTCGCCTCCCAACGTATTCACCTCAAGGGTGATGTCAACAATAATAACTCATGCCCACCCATATCCAACTGGATATATGTGCCTAGATCTTTCACCATATGGTGCTTGCCAAAAGAGAAAATAAAAAGGAATAGAGTGATACTTTGACTCTTGCATAAAAGTAAATACATAAAAGTAAAAGATAGGCCCTTCGCAGAGGGAAGCAGAGATTGCCATGTGCTTTTTGGTTGTATGCTCAATCTCTTAGTGCAAAAGAACGTCACGCTATATTGCCTTTACGATAGCAACCTTTACTATGCAGTCTGTCGCCTTTATTATTTTGCCATCACAAGTTCGTACAACGCTCAATTTTCTCTTACACTAAATGATCTAACACATTTATAAGCAATTTTTATTGCCTTATTGCACCGATGACAACTTACTTGAAGGATCTTACTCAATCCATAGGTAGGTATAGTGGACTCTCAAAACAAGATTTGGTTTAAGGGTTTTGGATGCACAAGTAGTATCTCTACTTAGTGCGGAATTTTTGGCTAGAAAAGATGGGGGCAAGCACCACATGTTAAAGGATCTATGACAATATAACTTCTATGTGAATATGAACAAACATAAATCATTACATTGTCTTCCTTGTCCAACGTCAACAATTTTGGCATATAATAGTTTTATGGGGGCTCACAATCATAAAAGATGTCCAAGATAGTGTATTTGCATGTGAATATTCTCTTCCCTTATTAATTCCTTCATGAATTGCATCATTGACCAATGCTGTGATTGTAAATCTCCAATAAAATTTTCTACTTATACTCTTCCTTATGTGATGTCATTACTTACCATAAGATTAACATATGATTATTTTCATTTATTTCCTTTCTTTTTATTGAACATGAAAGTAAAGAAAACAAAACTGAAACTAAACTTTATTATATATCTCGCACACGATTGCAGGGATAGATCACTAAGCAAACACTTGAAAAGAAAGGATTGAACTAAACTTTTATTCAACTAAATCGAAAGATAACTAAGGATCAAACTAAGATAAATAAAGGCAAAAGACAATGGAGGTGATACGATACCAGGGCACCTCCCCCAAGCTTGGCACAAGCCAAGGGGAGTGCCCATACCCGATACTCAAGTCTCCTTTAGTGGTGAAGAAGGTGGTGATGATGAAGTAGTGGGTTTCTCTTTCAGGCTCAAAAGATACTCCAGTCTTCGGATGACGCTCCGAAGGGTGATGATGTGCTCTTGTAATAAAATATTTTCACGTGTGAGATATTTGTTTTGAACACGAACCATTTCAATGATCATAAAGGATTAAATCTCAGTGGAAGTGAGGTATTCATAGTATGGTCGAAGGATATCTTCTTCTTCCTCCATGGGCAAGGCATGTTCTACTGCTGGAGCATGATCTCCAACAGCTTCCTTGCTCTTGTCCTTCTTGAAAGATTCTTCAGGCTCTTCTCTCTTTAATTCAATCTTCATCAACCAAGCATTCTATTCTACGTTGTTGGAGGGGGAAGAAGACATGATGCTCGCCTTGATGGATCTGACAGAAAACAGTAAGAAAAGAAAATAGAAGATTTCTCTGTGATACGGTGATCAATAGGTTCGGGGTGTATATAAAGATTTTTTATCTTGGGAAACAAGCAAATGGGAGAAAAAGGAGTCCGGAAGGTACCCGAGGTGGGCACAACCCACCTGGGCGCGCCTGGCGGGGCGCCCTGGTGTCTTGTGCCCACCAGGGTTACTTTCCTCGCTGTTTCTTATTTTCCTAATTTTTAGTATATTCCAAAACTGACAGGAAATATTTTTGTGGATTTTTTGGAGTCCGTTTATTTACCATATCACGTACCTCCTCTTTTTTTCACGATTCTGGAGTGTTCCGGAAGGTTTCTTTTATGTGTTCTTCCGGGGTCATAGTTTGGATAATATTGCTTTCAACGTTAATGGGCATACGTGAGATATAATGTTTTATTCTTTGCCCATTGATGACCTTCGAGTTAGTACCCTCGGCATTATTTATTTTGATAGCTCCAGATCGATAAACCTCCTCGATAACATAGGGTCCTTCACATTTGGAGAGAAGTTTCCCTACAAAAAATCTGAAATGAGAGTTGTACAAAAGAACATATTCTCCAACTTTGAACTCACGGTTTTGGATTCTTTTATCATGCCATCTTTTGATTTTTTCTTTAAATAAGTTGGCATTTTCATAAGCTTGGGTTCTCCATTCATCTAGTGAGCTAATATCAAATAACCTCTTTTCACCGGCAAGTTTGAAATCATAGTTGAGTTCTTTAATTTCCCAATATGCTTTATGTTCTAACTCAAGAGGCAAATGAAAAGATTTTCCGTAAACCATTTTGTAAGGAGACATACCCATGGGATTTTTATATGCTGTTCTGTAGGCCCAAAGTGCCTCATCTAATTTCTTAGACCAATTCTTTCGGGACCTATTGACATTTTTTGTAAAATTAATTTTGTTTCTCTATTACTAAGTTCAACTTGACCACTAGACTGAGGATATTAGGGGGATGAAATTCTATGGTTAACACCATACTTAGCAAGCATTTTACGGAAAGCACCATGAATAAAATGTGAGCAGTTCTATCTCCCGCATGATGCCCTCCGTAAGTTTCGGAGTGACATTTTTGTAGGATTTGTCCCTGTTCATGCTCAGGTACACAACGTCTAATAATGCCATCTACTCCTTCTTTATAAAGATGTGGGTCGTCCTAAAAGTAATGTCTTAAAATATAGAAGAATTTTTTCTTTTGTTGGTAAGTGAAGCTAGTTGGTATATATTTAGCAACAATATAATTGGCATAGTCAGCATACCAAGGAGTGTTATGAGAGACATTTATTGCAGCTAATTGCTCATATGGAAAGCTATCATTAATAGGTTGCGGGTCATCAAGAATATTTTCTAACCTAGACAAGTTTTCTGCTACGGGATTCTCAGCTCCTTTTCTATCAGTGATATGCAACTCAAATTCTTGTAGCAAGAGAACCCACCTAATGAGTGTAGGTTTAGCATATTTTTCATAAGATATTTAATAGCAGCATGATCGGTGTGAACAAGAACTTTAGAATCAACAATGTAAGATCTGAATTTATCACAAGCAAACACCACTGCTAAAAATTCTTTTTCAGTAGTAGCATAATTTCTTTGGCACTGTCTAGAGTTCTACTAGCATAATAAATAACATTTATTTTCTTATCAACTCTTTGTCCTAAAAGAACACCAACAACATAATTACTAGCATCACACATAATTTCAAAAGGCAAGTTCCAATCAGGTGGTTGAACAATCGGTGCAGAAAGTAAGGCTTTCTTAAGTGTTTCAAAGGCTTCTACATAATCATCATTAAAAACAAATGGAACATCCTTTTGTAAAAGATTTGTAAGAGGCCTAGAAATTTTAGAGAAGTCTTTAATGAATCTCCTATAGAAACCAGCATGACCGAGGAAACTACGAATACCTTCGATATCTTTAGGACATGGCATTTTCTCAATTGCATCAACTTTAGCTTTATCCACCTCAATACCTCTTTTAGAAATTTTGCGTCCCAAGACAATACCTTCATTAACCATTAAGTGGCACTTCTCCCAATTCAAGATTAGTTTGCTTGCATCTCTGCAATACTCGATCAAGGCTGCTTAAGCAATCATCAAAAGAAGTTCCATAAACGGAAAAATCATCCATGAAAACCTCAATAATCTTTTCACAAAAATTAGAGAATATAGCAGTCATATGATACGTCTCCAACGTATCTATAGTTTGTTATTGTTCCATGCAATTATATTATCTGTTTTGGATGTTTTATATGCATTAATATGCTATTTTATTTGATTTTTGGGACTAACCTATTAACCTAGAGCCCAGTACCACTTCCTGTTTTTTCCTTGTTTTAGAGTTTCGCAGAAAAGGAATACCAAACGGAGTCCAAACGGAATAAAACTTTCGCGATGATTTTTCTTGGACCAGAAGACACCCAGGAGATATGGAGTGCAAGTCAGAAGAGCCACGAGGCGGCCACAAGGGTGGAGGGCGCGCCCAGGGGGTAGGGCACGCCCCCAACCTTGTGGGCCCCTCGGTGACCCCCTGGCCTAGATCTTCCTCCTATATATATTCAAATACCCTAAAAACTTCGCGGGGAGCCACGAAACCACGTTTCCACCGCCACAACCTTCTGTACCCGTGAGATCCCATCTAGGGGCTTTTTCCAGCGTCCTGCCGGAGGGGGATTCGATCACGGAGGGCTTCTACATCAACACCATTACCTCTCCGATGAAGCGTGAGTAGTTTACCACAGACCTACGGGTCCATAGCAAGTAGCTAGATGGCTTCTTCTCTCTCTTTGATTCTCAATACAAAGTTCTCCTCGATGTTCTTGGAGATCTATTCGATATAATACTCTTTTGTGGTGTATTTGCCGAGATCCGATGAATTGTGGATTTATGATCAGCTTATCTATGAATATTATTTGAATCTTCTCTGAATTCTTATATGCATGATTTGATATCTTTGCAAGTCTCTTTTACTATCGATTTGGTTTGGCCAACTAGATTGTTTTTTCTTGAAATGGGAGAAGTGCTTAGCTTTGGGTTCAATCTTGCGGTGTCCTTTCCCAGTGACAGTAGGGGCAGCAAGGCACGTATTGTATTGTTGCCATCGAGGATAAAAAGATGGGGTTTTCATCATATTGCTTGACTTAATTCCTCTACATCATGTCATCTTGCTTAATGCGCCACTCCATTCTTTATGAACTTAATACTCTAGATGCATGCTGGATAGCGGTCGATGTGTGGAGTAATAGTAGTAGATGCAAAATCGTTCCAGTCTACTTGACACAGACGTGATGCCTATATTCATGATCATTGCCTTAGATATCATCATAACTTTGCGCTTTTCTATCAATTGCTCGGTAGTAATTTGTTCACCCACTGTAATAATTTCTATCTTGAGAGAAGCCTCTAGTGAAACCTATGGCCCCCGGGTCTATTTTACATCCTATAAGTTTCCAATCTACAATTTCAGTTTCCTATTTACTTTACTTTGCAATCTTTTACTTTTCGTTCCATAAACCAAAAATACCAAGAATATTACTTTACCGTTTATCCATCTCTATCAGATCTCACTTTGCAAATAACCATGAAGGGATTGACAACCCCTTTATCGCGTTTGGTGCAAGTTGGTGTTTGTTTGTGCAGGTATTCGGTGACTTGCGCGTTGTCTCCTATTGGATTGATACCTTGGTTCTCAAAAGCTGAGGGAAATACTTACTCTACTTTGCTGCATCATCCTTTCCTCTTCAAGGGAAAAACCAACACAAGCTCAAGAGGTAGCAGGAAGAATTTCCGGTGCCGTTGCCGAGGAGATCTACGCCAAGTCAAGACATACCAAGTACCCATCATAAACTCTCATCCCTCGCATTACATTATTTGCCATTCGACTCTCGTTTTCCTCTCCCCCAATTCTAAAATGATTTTCGAAAAGATTCGCCTTTTCTTCGCCCCTCTTCGGTTCGTGTTCTTCTTCGTTTGGCTTTTGTGTGCTTATCTCGCTTCTATGGCTAGTCCTCGTATCCTTGTCAGCACTCCCGATAATGAGATTCTCAACTTTAAACAAAGGGAAGGAGAGAATTTAAAAGATGTGTGGTATAGAATTGGCAATGATCAAAATAGATCTACTCGAAAGCAATCTACTTCCGTTCTTCTTCGCAATTTTTATGTAGGCATTACTCCTTGGAATAGATATGTTATGAGACCATTACTGGAAGAAATTTCTTGGGAAGCCATACTTTCGATTCTTACAATGCCATGATAGATTTGCTAGGCCCACCACCTCTTTTGGTTAATGGAACCGTTTTAACCTTGGAACATGTAATGCAAAGATTGGATATTTTTTAAATTAAAATTGCTACTGTAGAGTTGATTGTAAAATTGGATAAAAAGATTCATAATCAGATTACTCACTATGGATCTAAGGTAGGAGTCACTCTAAAGAACCTTAGGGAAAAGGAATCCATAGTTAATGAAAAGATAGATCAAGATTCCACTAGAATTGGCAAACTAGAAGATATTATTACCAGTTCGGGTTCCGTTTTTCCTCCGTTAAAACTACTCCAAATCTTCCTCCTACTAAGATTGCCAAGTTTACTTATGTTCCTAAAAATAAGGGTGAATCTTCTAGTAAAAACAAAGAAGATCTCAAATCGATTAGTGTTCACCCCATTTTTCTTGACATTATTAAGGAACCTATTGTCATGAATGAATTTCTCGATTTCTTGCCTAGGAGTTTGATCATTTATAAAACCAAAGCATCTCCTAAGAATCATAAGTGTGTAATCGAAGATTTTCATACCAAAGATGATAACACCTAGATCTATTCGTGTTTTATGCCTAGCTAAGGGCGTTAAACGATAGCGATTGTTGGGAGGCAACCCAATTTTATTTCATGTTTTTGCTTTTTAGGTCCTGTTTTGATTTGAGTAATTCATCTAGCCTCTGGTTAGATGTGGTTTTGTGTTTTAATTAGTGTTTGTGCCAAGTAAGACCTTTCGGATAGCTTACGGTGATAGTTGATTTAATCTTGCTGAAAAACAGAAACTTTGCGCACAGTCCCAGAATTTTTAAAATTCACAGGAGCGTGATAAAATATTGATTATTTTTGCAGAATATTAATAAACAAATTTCTCAGGTCATCCTATTTTGTTCAGAATTTTTTGAGTTCCAGAAGTATTCTAAACATCCAGATTACTACAGACTGTTCTGTTTTTGACAGATTCTGTTTTTCGCGTGTTGTTTGCTTATTTTGATGAATCTATGGCTAGTATCGGGGGTATGAACCATGGAACGGTTGGAATACAGTAGATATTACACCAATATAAATAAAGAATGAGTTCACAACAGTATCAAAAGTGGTGATTTATTTTCTTATACTAACGAAGCTTATGAGATTTTCTGTTGAGTTTTGTGTTGTGAAGTTTTCAAGTTTTGGGTAAGGATTTGATGGACTATGGAATAAGGAGTGGCAAGAGCCTAAGCTTGGGGATGCCCAAGGCACCCCAAGGTAATATTCAAGGAGGCCAAAGAGCCTAAGCTTGGGGATGCCCCGGGAAGGCATCCCCTCTTTCGTTTTCGTCTATCGGTAAGTTTACTTGAGGCTATATTTTTATTCACCACATGATATGTGTTTTGCTTGGAGCGTCTTGTATGATTTGAGTCTTTGCTTTTTAGTTTGCTACAATCATCCTTGCTCTACACACCTTTTGAGAGACACACGCATGAATCGTGATTTATTAGAATACTCTATGTGCTTCACTTATATCTTTTGAGCTAGGCAAATTTGCTCTAGTGATTCACTTATACCTTTTTAGAGCATGGAGGTGATTTTATTTTATAAGAAATTGATGAACTCTCGCACTTCACTTATATTATTTTGAGAGTCTCTAAACAGCATGGTAATTTGCTTTGGTTATAATTTTTTTCCTAATATGATAGGCATCCAAGAGGGATATAATAAAAACTTTCATACAAAGTGCATTGAATACTATGAGAAGTTTGATTCCTTACGATTGTTTTGAGATATGAAGATGGTTATATTAGAGTCATGCTAGTGAGTAGTTGTGAATTTGAGAAATACTTGTGTTAAAGTTTGTGAGTCCCGTAGCATGCACGTATGGTGAACCGTTATGTGATGAAGTCGGAGCATGATTTATTTTCTGATTGTCTTCCTTATGAGTGGCGGTCGGGGACGAGCGATGGTCTTTTCCTACCAATCTATCCCCCTAGGAGCATGTGTGTAGTACTTTTTTTTGATGACTAATAGATTTTTGCAATAAGTATGTGAGTTCTTTATGACAAATGTTGAGTCCATGGATTATACGCACTGTTACCACTCCGCCATTGCTAGCCTCTCCTGTACCACGCAAATTTCGGCGGTACCATAAACCCACCATATACCTTCCTCAAAACAGCCACCATACCTACCTATTATGGCATTTGCATAGCTATTCCGAGATATATTGCCATGCAACTTGCCACCGTTCCGTTTATTATGACACACATCATCATTGTCATATTGCTTTGCATGATCATGTAGTTGACATATTGATTGTGGCAAAGCCACCTTTCATCATTTTTTATACATGTCACTCTTGATTCATTGCATATCCTGGTACACCGCCGGAGGCATTCACATAGAGTCATATTTTGTTCTAAGTATCGAGTTGTAATTTTTCAGTTGTAAGTAAATAGAAGTGTGATGATCTTCATTACTAGAGCATTGTCCCATGTGAGTAAAGGATGATGGAGACTATGATCCCCCCCCACAAGTCGGGATGAGACTCCGGACAAAAGAAAAGAAAAAGGCGAAAAAAATGAAAGAAGGCCGAGTAAAAAAATGAGAGAAAAGAGAGAAGGGGCAATGGTACTATCCTTTTTATCACACTTGTGCTTCAAAGTAGCACCATGATCTTCATGATAGAGAGTCTCCTATGATATCACTTTCATATGCTAGTGGGAATTTTCATTATAGAACTTGGCTTGTATATTCCAATGATGGGTTTCCTCAAATTGCCCTAGGTCTTCGTGAGCAAGCAAGTTGGATGCACACCCACTTAGTTTTTCTTTTTGAGCTTTCATAAACTTATAGCTCTAGTGCATCCGTTGCATGGCAATCCCTACTCACTCACATTGATATCTATTAATGGGCATCTCCATAACCCGTTGATACACCCAGTTGATGTGAGACTATCTCCTTCTTTTTTGTCTTCTCCAAACCACCTTCTATTCCACCTGTAGTGCTATATCCATGGCTCACGCCCATTTATTGCGTGAAAGTTGAAAATGTTTGAGAACATCAAAAGTATGGAACAATTGCTTGGCTTCTCATCGGGGTTGTGCATGATTTAAATATTTTGTGTAACGAAGATGGAGCATAGCCAAAATATATGATTTTGCAGGGATAAGCTTTCTTTGGCCATGTTATTTTGAGAAGACATAATTATTTTGTTAGTATGCTTGAAGTGTTATTGTTTTTATGTCAATATTAAACTTTTGATTTGAATCTTACAGATTTGAACATTCATGCCACAATAAAGAGAATTACATGGATAAATATATTAGGTAGCATTCCACATCCAAAATTCTGTTTTTATCATTTACCTACTCGAGGACGAGCAGGAATTAAGCTTGGGGATGCTTGATACATCTCCAACGTAAATATAATTTTTTATTGTTCCATGCTATTATATTATCTGTTTTGGATGTTTTATATGCATTAATATGCTATTTTATATGATTTTTGGGACTAACCTATTAACCTAGAGCCCAGTGCCAGTTCCTGTTTTCTCCTTGTTTTAGAGTTTCTCAGAAAAGGAATACCAAACGGAATAAAACTTTCGCGATGATTTTTCTTGGACCAGAAGACACCTAGGAGATATGGAGTGCAAGTCAGAAGAGCCACGAGGCGGCCACAAGGGTGGAGGGCGCGCCCAGGGGGTAGGGCACGTCCCCAACCTTGTGGGCCCCTCGGTGACCCCCTGACCTAGATCTTCCTCCTATATATACTCAAATACCCTAAAAACTTCGAGGGGAGCCACGAAACCCATTTTCCACCGCCGCAACCTTCTGTACCCATGAGATCCCATCTAGGGGCCTTTTCCAGCGTTCTGCCGGAGGGGGATCCAATCACGCAGGGCTTCTACATCAACACCATTACCTCTCCGATGAAGCATGAGTAGTTTACCATAGACCTACGGGTCCATAGCTAGTAGCTAGATGGCTTCTTGTCTCTCTTTGATTCTCAATACAAAGTTCTCCTTGATGTTCTTGGAGATCTATTCGATATAATACTCTTTTGCGATGTGTTTGCTGAGATCCGATGAATTTTGGATTTATGATCAGCTTATTTATGAATATTATTTGAATCTTCTCTGAATTCTTATATGCATGATTTTATATCTTTGCAAGTCTCTTTGAACTATCGATTTGGTTTGGCCAACTAGATTGATTTTTCTTGCAATGGGAGAAGTGCTTAGCTTTGGGTTCAATCTTGCGGTGTCCTTTGCCAGTGATAGTAGGGGCAACAAGGCACGTATTGTATTGTTGCCATCGAGGATAAAAAGATGGGGTTTTCATCATATTGCTTGAGTTAATTCCTCTACATCATGTCATCTTGCTTAATGGGTTACTCCGTTCTTTATGAACTTAATACTCTAGATGCATGCTGGATAGCGGTCGATGTGTGGAGTAATAGTAGTAGATGCAGAATCGTTTCGGTCTACTTGACACAGACGTGATGCATATATTCATGATCATTGCCTTAGATATCGTCATAACTTTGTGTTGTTCTATCAATTGCTCGGTAGTAATTTGTTCACCCACCGTAATAATTTCTATCTTGAGAGCAGCCTCTAGTGAAACCTATGGCCCCCGGGTCTATTTTACATCCTATAAGTTTCCAATCTACAATTTCAGTTTCCTATTTACTTTACTTTGCAATCTTTTACTTTCCGTTCCATAAACCAAAAATACCAAAAATATTACTTTACCGTTTATCCATCTCTATCATATCTCACTTTGCAAATAACCATGAAGGGATTGACAACCCCTTCATCGCGTTGGGTGCAAGTTGGTGTTTGTTTGTGCAGGTATTCGGTAACTTGCGCGTTCTCTCCTACTGGATTGATACCCTGGTTCTCAAAAGCTAAGGTAAATACTTACTCTACTTTGCTGCATCACCCTTTCCTCTTGAAAGGAAAAACCAACGCAAGCTCAAGAGGTAGCATCATACATCTTTGAAAAGTACCAGGTGCATTGCATAAACCAGAAGGCATACGTCTATAAGCATAAGTTCCAAAAGGACAAGTAAAGGTGGTTTTCTCTTGATCAAGTTGTGAAACAGGTATTTGAGAAAAACCAGAATAACCATCAAGAAAACAAAAGTGTGTGTGCTTAGATAATCTCTCTAACATTTGATCAATGAAAGGCAGAGGGTAATGATCTTTTCTAGTTGCTTTTTTTAATTTTCTAAAATCAATTACCATTCTATACCAAGTGAAAATTCTTTGTGGAATAAGTTCATTTTTATCATTAGTAACAACAGCAATACCTCCTTTCTTAGGGACACACTGAACATGACTTACCTATCTACTATCAGCTATGGGATAAATTATACTTGCTTCCAAAAGCTTCGGTATTTCAGTTCTGACCACTTCTTTCATTTTAGGATTTAAACGTCTTTGGTGATCAACAACGGGTTTAGCATCAGGTTCCATATTAATCTTGTGCTGACAGAGAGTGGGACTAATGCCCTTAAGATCATCAAGAGTATATTCAATAGCAGCTCAGTGCTTCTTCAGAATTTTCAATAATCTTTCTTCTTCATGTTCTGAAAGGTTAGCACTAATATTAACAATATATATCTTTTTCTCATCAAGAGAAGCATATTTCGAAGTGTCTGGCAATTGTTTGAATTCAAACACAGGATCACCTTTAGGTGGAGGAGGACCTCCTAGAGTTTCAATAGGCAAATTGTGTTTAAGCAGCGGTCGTTGTTCAATCAAAATTTTGTCTATCTCATTTCTTTCATGCATATGCATATCATCTTCATGGTCTAGCAAATATTGTTCTAGTGGATCAGTAGGAGGCACGACAATAGAAGCAAGACCAATTATTTCATCCTTACCAGGAAATTCTTTCTTATGATGTTTTCTATTGAACTTGGAAAAATTAAACTCATGAGACACATCACCAAAACTAGCGCCGACGGTTTCTTTGTCACAATCTGTTTTAGCATTAACGGTGTTCAAGAAAGGTCTACCAAAGATAATGGGACAAAAGTCATCTTGTGGGGAACCAAGAACAAGAAAATCGGTAGGATATTTTTTCCCACACAAGACTTCAACATCTCTAACAATCCCTAGTGGTGTGATGGTGTCTCTATTAGCAAGCTTAATAGTAACATCTATGTCTTCTATTTCAACGGGTGCTATGTCATTCATAATTTCTTGATATAAGGTAAAGGGAATAGCACTCACACTAGCACCTAAGTCACATAAACCATGATAAAGTGATCTCCTATTTTGACTGAGACAACATGCATGCCAACAACAGGTCTATGTTTATCGTTTTCATCTGGTTTGGCAATTCTAGCAGCCTCATCACAGAAGTAAATAACATGCCCATCTATATTTTCTACCAAGAGATCTTTAACCATAGCAACACTAGGTTCTACCTTGATTAGTTCAGCAGGTTTAGGTGCTCTAATATAGCTTTTATTGACCATGGTTGAGACCTTTGCATGTTCCTTTATCCTAATAGGGAAAGGTGTGGTTTTTCGATGTAAGCAGCAGGAACAACCGGGTCAACATTATAAATGATAGTTTCATCTTTAACCACAACCTATTCTTTAATTGCTTCTTGAATAGGTGGGTGATATTTAAATCACTTCTCTTCGGGGAGATCAACATGAGTAGCAAATGATTCACAAAAAGAGGCTACTATCTCATAGTCAAGTCCATATTTAGTGCTAAACTTTTTAAAATCATCGGTATTCATAAAAGATTTAACACAATCAAACTTAAGCGTAATACCTGACTCTTTACCTTTGTCGAGTTCCCAAATATACAGAGTTGCGTTTAATTATTTCTAAAATATCCCACCTGAATTCAATAGTCTTCTTCATAAAAGAACCAGTACAATAAGTATCAAGCATGGATTGATCATCACGAGAAAGACGAGCATAAAAATTTTGAATGACAATTTCTCTTGAGAGCTCATAATTGGGGCATGAGTATAACATTGACTTAAGCCTCCCCCAAACTAGAGCGATACTTTCTCCTTCACGAGGCCAAAAATTATATATATATAGTCCCGATCACGATGAACTAGATGCATAGGATAATTTTTTTTGGTGAAATTCCAATTCCAAGATCCAATATCATCGCATAGCCTATACCACGCCAATGCTTTTCCCTTCAAAGATAAAGGGAAAACCTTCTTCTTAGCTTCATCTCCGGGTAAACCTGCAAGCTTAAATAATCCACAAAATTTATCCACATATATCAAGTGAATATCAGGATGTTCAGTTCTGTCTCCTGCATAAGGATTAGCTAGCAGTTGTTCTATCACACCCAAAGGAATTCCATAGCCAATATTTTCAATAGGTGCAGTAGGTTGAGGGGCAACTAATTGTGGTTCCGTTCGAGGTGAAGATACCCCGAACAAACCCCTCAAAAGAATGTTCTCCATAGTAACAAGTGACAATAAATTTCAGCGCATAGTAATAATTTTTCCTTACCGATTTCCACTTACCAAGAGTGCTTCACTCCCCGGCAACGATGCCAGAAAATAGACTTGATGACCCACAGGTATAGGGGATCAATCGTAGTCCTTTCAATAAGTAAGAGTTTCGAACCCAATGAGGAGCAGAAGGAAATGACAAATAGTTTTCAGTAAGGTATTCTCTGCAAGCACTGAAATTATAAGTAACGAGTGGTTTGATAGCAAGATAATTTGTAATGAGCAAGTAACGGTAATGGTAAAAAAAGTGCAGCAAGGTAGCCCAATCCTTTTGAGGCAAAGGACAGGCCAAAATGGTCTTTTATGATAAGCAAAATGTTCTTATGTGTACACGTGAATTTCATCTAGTCACTTTCATCATGTTGGTTTGATTCGTGTTCGCTACTTTGATAATTTGATATGTGGGTGGACCGGTGCTTAGGTGTTGTTCTTTCTTGAACAAACCCCCTACTTATGATTAACTCCCTCGCAAGCATCCACAACTACGAGAAAAGTATTAAGATAAAATCTAACCATAGCGTTAAACTTTTGGATCCAAATCAATCCCTTAGGAAGTAGCGCATAAACTCGGGTTTAAGCTTCTGTCACTCTCGCAACCCATCATCTAATAAATACTCCACAATGCATTCTCTTAAGCCCTAGTAAGGTATAGTGCCATGTAGTCGACGTTCACATGACACCACTAAGGGAATCACAACATACATACCATCAAAATCTCGAACACATTTTAAGTTCACATGATTACTTGCAACAAGATTTCTCCCGTGACCTCAAGAACAAAAGTAACTACTCACAAATGATAATCATGCTCAAGATTAGAGGGGTATTAAATAGTTTAATGGATCTGAACATATAATCTTCCACCAAATAAACCATATAGTAATCAACTACAAGATGTAATCAACACTACTAGTCACCCACAAGCACCAATCTAAGGTTCCGGTACAAAGATTGAACACAAGAGATGATTTAGGGTTTGAGAGAAGATGGTGTTGTTGAAAATGTTGATGGAGATTGCCCTCCCCAAGATGGGAGAGTTGTTGGTGATGATGATGACGATGATTTGCCCCTCCGGGAGGGAAGTTCTCCCTGCGGAATCACTCCGCCGGAGGGCAAAAGTGCTCCTGCCCAAGTTTCGCCTTGAGACAGCAGCGCTTCGTCCCGAATGTCCTCTCCTTATTTTTTCTAGGTCAAAATGACTTATATACCAGAAGAGGGGCACCGGAGGTGGGCTGAGGAGGGCACAACCAACCAGGGCGCGCCCGGGGGCCCTGGCGCACCCAGGTGAGTTGTGCCCACCTGGTGGGCCCCCTCTGGTAGTTATTTGCTCCAATAATTCTTATATATTCCATAAAAAATCTTCGTGAAGTTTCAGCTCATTTGGAGTTGTGCAGAATAGGTGGCCTTGTGTAGCTTTTTCAGGTCCAGAATTCCAGCTGCCGGTATTCTCCCTCTTTGTATGAACCTTGCATATTATGAGAGAAAAGGCATTAAAATTACTCCAAAAAGCATTATTATGCATAAAAACATTATAAATAACAGTAGGTAATCATGATGCAAAATGGCGTATCAGTCACGAAAGAATTGGTCTAAGAAATTAGATGATGCACTTTGGGCTTATAGAACAGCTTATAAAAATCCTATGGGTATGTCTCCGTATAAAATGGTGTATGGAAAAGCTTGTCATTTGCCTCTTGAGTTAGAACATAAAGCATATTGGGCCATTAAAGAACTCAATTATGATTTCAAACTTGGCGGTGAAAAGAGGTTATTTGATATTAGCTCACTAGATGAATGGAGAACCCAAGCTTATGAAAATGCCAAACTATTTAAAAAAGTTAAAAGATGGCATGATAAAAGAATCCAAAAGCAGGAATTCAAAGTTGGTGAACATGTTTATACAATTCTCGTTTTAGATCTTTGCAAGAAAACTTCTTTCCAAATGGGAAGGACCATATATCATCAAAGAAGTTTATAGCTCTGGAGCTATCAAGAGTAATAATGCCGAAGGTACTTACCCGAAGGTGGTCAATGGACAAAGAGTTAAACACTATATCTCAGGTATGCCCATTAAAGTTGAAACTAACATTATCCAAACCATGACACTGGAGGTACACATAAAATAAACCTTCCAGAACACTCCAGTACCCTGAAAAGGAAGAGGTACGTGATACGGTAAGTAAACGGACTCCAAAAAATCCGCAAATTTTTCTGTCAGTTTTGGAATATTAGAAAAATACAAAAATAAGAAATGACCGGGAAGGCAACCCAGGTGCGCACAAGACACCAGGGCGCGCCAAGCCCACATGGCGCGCCCTGGTAGGTGGTGGGCCCCTCGGGCACCTTCCTGACTCTGTTTTCCTTCCATATGGTGGTTTCCCAAGATAAAAAATATTTATATATACCCTTAGACGATTTTAACACCGTATCGCGAAGAAATACTCTGTTCTTGTTTCATGTTGTTTTTCTGACAGATCTAGATCGCTATGGGCGCACTAAGCTCCTCCATGGACAAGTTCTTCGAGAGGGTAATCAATCCCTACTTGTCGGAGGTGATGAAGCACCCTCAAGCCATTGAGATGCGTGAGGGGGTGCTCCACATCCGGGATGTTCAAGGGCCCAAGAAGACGGAAACCATGGAGCCCAGGCTCGAGGCGGTGGAGCAAGAGATCTTCAAGTGCCAAGGAATGGTGGAGCATGGACTCAGTGCCAATCACCTCATGATCATAGAATTCACCCATGATCAGAAGGTGGATGGCCGGTCTATGAAGGACATCGTCTTCACCTTCAACGAGCAAATCAATTTTCTGCAAAGCCAAATCTATGATCTTCAAAATCAAGTTTTTGAGTATGAGGCAAGATTTAAAGGTATGAGTTTAGCTGCCATTTGCATGACTCAGGAGTCTCGTGCTTCCTCTTATGATGGTGAGCACCTGCCATGGAAGCCAGAGGATAAGTTTCTTACTACCTCATCACCACCACCACCATCTTCATCACCGAAGGAGACTTGAGTAGACGGGTATGGGCACTCCCCTTGGCTTGTGCCAAGCTTGGGAAGATGCCCCAGTATCGTATCACCATCACTTTTATTACCTTTACCTATCGTAGTTCGATCCTTAGCTATTTCGTGATTTAGTTGAATAAAAGTTTAGTAATCTATTCTTGAGTGCTAGTTTCGTGATCTATCTATCTATGTAATAGAGTGAGAGTTATATAATAAGTTTAGTTTGAGTGTTTGCTTCTTTACTTTTATGTTTCAATCAAAATAAAAGAAAATAATGAAAAAGATCATATGTTAATCTTATGGTAAGTAATGACATCACCTAAGGAAAAGTATAAGTGGTAAAATTTGTTGAAGGTTGACAAACATAGCATTGGTCAATGATGCAATTCATGAAAGAAATAATAAGGGAAGAGAAGATTCACATACAAATACATTATCATGGACATCTTTTGTGATTCTGAGCCGCCACTAAATATCTTATGCCAAAGTGTTGATGTTGGACAAGGAAGACAACGTAATTATTTATGTTTGTTCATATTCACATAGAAGTTATATTGTCATAGATCCTTCGACATGTGGTGCTTACTCAATATCTTTGCTAGCCAAAATTCTGCACTAAGTAGAGATACTACTTATGCATCCAAAAACCTTAAACCCAAACTCATGTTTTGAGAGTCCACCATACCTACCTATGGATTGAGTAAGATCCTTCAAGTAAGTTGTCATCGGTGCAAAAAGGCAATAAAATTTGCTTCTAAATGTGTTTGATCCTTTAGTGCAAGAGAAATTAAGCGTTGTACGAACTTGTGATGGCAAAGTAATAAAAGCGACGGACTGTGTAATAAAGGTTGTTATCATAAGGGGCAATATAACATGACCTTCTTTTGCATTAAGAGATTGTGCATACAAAACCAAAAAGCGCATGACAACCTCTGCTTCCCTCTGCGAAGGGCCTATCTTTTACTTTTATGTATTTACTTTTTATGCAAGAGTCAAAGTATTTTCCCCTATTCCTTTTTATTTTCTCTTTGGCAAGCATCATGTGGTGGGGAAAGATCTAGGCACATATACCCAAGTGGATATGAGTGAGCATGAGTTATTATTGTTGACATCACCCTTGAGGTGAATAAGTTGGGAGGCGAAACTATAAGCCCCTATCTTTCTATGTGTCCGGCTGAAACTTTTTGCTCATATATATGTTGTGAGTGTTAGCAATCATAGAAGACTAAATGATGGTTGAGTATGTGGACTTGCCAAAAGGCTCCGATACGAGACCCTTCCTGAAAATATGATGAATTGTAGTTGCAAAGTTGACTAAGAACACAGTTTGTTGATTTTAAATAAATTTTATGCTTTTTACTTTGATGTTGTGGTGAATTGCTACTTGTTCATGAGAAGTTATATGATAAAGTTTGTTGGTGTTATAATAATAAGCATGATGCTACTATGTTGGTATTTTTTTATCGACACCTCTCTCTCTCTCTCTCTCTCTAAACATATGGACATGCTTTTCGATATCGGTTTCCGCTTGAGGACAAGCGAGGTCTAAGCTTGGGGGAGTTGATACGTCCATTTTGCATCATGTTTTCCTACTGTTATTTATAATGTTTTTATGCATAATAACACTTTATGGAGTAATTCGAATGCCTTTTCTTTCATAATATGCAAGGTTTACACAAAGAGGGAGAATACCGGCAGCTCAAATTCTGGACCTAAAAAAGCTATGTCAGAGATACCTATTCTGCACATCTCCAAATGAGCTGAAATTTTATGGAGAATTATTTTGGGAATATATAATAAATATTGGAGAAAAGAACTACCAGAGGGGGGCTGCCAGGTGCCCACAAGGCACCAGGGCGCGCCAACTCCTCCAGGCACGCCCTGGTGGGTGGTGGGCACCCTGGCCCACCTCCGGTGCCCATCTTCTGGTTATAAGGTCTTTTGACCTAGAAAAAATAAGGAGTGCACTTTCGGGATGGAGCGCCGCCTCTCGAGGTGGAACTTGGGCAGGAGCACTTTTTTCCCTCCGGCAGAGCGATTCCGCCGGGAGAACTTCCCTCCCGGAGGAGGAAATCAAATCCATCGTCATCACCAACAAGCCTCACATCTTTGGGAGGCCAATCTCCATCAACATCTTCAACAACACCATCTCATCTAAAACCCTAGTTCATCTCTTGTGTTCAATATTTGTACCGGAACCTCAGATTGGTACCTATGGGTGACTAGTAGTGTTGATTACATCTTGTAGTTGATCCTATATGGTTTATTTGGTGGAAGATTATATGTTCAGATCAATTATGCTATTTAATATGCCTCTAATCTTGAGCATGAATATTCTTTGTGAGTAGTTACCTTAGTTGGCCACGGGAGAAGTCATGTTGCAAGTAATCATGTGAATTTGATATGTGTTCGATATTTTGATGATATGTATGTTGTGATTCCCTTAGTGGTGTTATGTGAACGTCGACTACATGACACTTCACCATCTTTGGGCCTAAGGGAATGCATTGTGGCGTAGTCATTAGATTATGGGTTGCTAGAGTGACAGAAGCTTAAACCCTATTTTATGCGCTATTCCGTAAGGGACTGATTTGGATCCATATTTTAATGCTATGGTTAGATTTTATCTTAATACTTCTTTCGTAGTTGCGGATGCTTGCGAGGGGGTTAATCGTAAGTGGTAGGCTTGTTCAAGTAAGAATCGAACCCAAGCACCAGTCCACCCACATATCAAATTATCAAAGTAGCGAATGCGAATCAAACCAACATGATGAAAGTGACTAGATGAAATTCCTATGTGCCCTCAAGAACACTTTCCTTATTATCTGAGGTCGTTTTGGCCTGTCCTTTGCCATCCAAAGGATTGGGCTACCTTGCTGCACTTTATTTACTGTTACCATTACTTGCTTGTTACAAATTATCTTGCTATCAAACTACCTATTACCGATAATTTCAGTGCTTGCAGAAATTACCTTGCTGGAAACCACTTGTCATTTCCTTATGCTCCTCATTGGGTTCGACACTCTTACTTATCGAAAGGACTACGATTGATCACCTATACTTCTGGGTCATCAAGTAGTATAGTAGCAGACAGTATTTTCCTGAGTTAAGAACCAAGATTTATCGAGCCAATAGGAGACACCATGCTAACAAGGCAAGAAGTACCTGCACACACACAAAACAAATGCTTGCACCCAACGACAGCAAGAGGGTTCAATCCTCTTGTTCTCGCCAATTGTAAGGATTAAATCCAATAGTGGTAGATAGATTAAATAAAAGTAAATAAATTGTAGCAAGTACTTTTAGGGTTTTAGTAATATAAAGTGAATGGACCCGGGGGGCATAGGTTCACTAGAGGCATCTCTCTCATGAGCATAGAAATGGTGGGTAGACAGATTACTGTTGGGCAATTGGTAGAAAAGCGCATAGGTTTGATGATTCTTCATGGCGTGATCAATATATAGGCCTTATGTCCGAGACAAGTAGACCGAAATCTGTCAGCATCTACTACTATTACTCCATCCTTTGACCGCTATCCAACATGCATCTTAAGGTATTAAGTTCATAATAAATAGAGTAATGCTTGAAGCATGATGACATAATATAGACAAAGCAAGTTCAAATAATATGTTCGAGCCCCATCGTTTTAGAAACAATACAAATATGTGCCTTGCAACTCCTACACAGAGTAAGGACACCGCAAGATTGAACCTACTTCCAAGCACCTGTCCCACTGAAGATAAATAAATATAATTGGCCAAAAGAGATAGATAGATTAGAGAGAAATAAAAGGCTATAAAATCACACATATATAAATCTCAGAAAAGACTGAAATACTTTCAATGAATAATCTGACCATAAAGCCACAATTCATCGGATCCCAACAAACACACCGCAAAAGTTACAACAAAGTTGTCTCCGAAGAGATCATTGTATTGAAGACAACAGAGAGAGAAAGCCATCTAGCTACTACTATGGACCCATAGGTCCTATCGGAACTACTCACACATCATCATGGAGGCAGCAAGGTGATATGTCTGCAGCGTATCTATAATTTTTGATTGTTTCATGCTATTATATTATCAATCTAGGATGCTTTATATGCATTTTATGCTATTTGATATCATTTTTGGGGACTAACCTATTAACCCAGTGCTTAGTGCCAGTTGTTGTTTTCTGCTTGTTTTTGGCTTTTCAGAAAAGATTTTACCAAACAAGGTCCAAAGACGATGAAACTTTACGGAGATCTTTTATAGACCAGAAGGGACCCTAGAAGGTTCGGGAGGAGGCCACAAGAGCTACGAGAGAGCCACGACCTCACAGGGCGCACCCTAGGGGGTAGTGCCCGCCACTTGAGCTCATGGGCTCCACGCAACTCTGTTTGACATATTTGCACCTCTATAAATTCACATATATTCCCAAACCGACAGAGAGCCACCCTAAACACTTTTTCCTCCACTACAACATTTCATTCTTCTGCGATCCCATCTGGACCTTTTTCGGTACTCTGTTAGAGGGGGAATCGATCACGGAGGGCTTCTACATCATCCTTGTTGCCTTCCGATGATGCGTGTAGTTTACCACAGACTTACAGGTCCATAACTAGTAGCTCGATGGCTTCTTCTCTGTACTTTGATCTTCAATACAATGTTCTCCTTGATCTTCTTGGAGTTTTATCCGATGTAATCTTCTTTTGCACTGTGTTTGTTGGGATACGATGAATTGTGGGTTTATGATAAGATTATTCACTGAAAGTAATTGAGTCTTTTCTGTACTTTATTAACATTGATTGTTATACCTTTGTATTTCTCTCCGATCTATCCATTTGGTTTGGCCAAGTAGGTTGATTTAACTTTAGTGGGAGTGGTGCTTTGTAATGGTTTCAATCTTGCGGTGTCCTCAGCTAGTGACAGAAGGGGTAGCGAGGCACATATTATTGTCGCTATTAAGGGTAAAACGACAGGGTGTATTCATATTGATTGGGTTACTTTGTCTACATCATGTCATCTTGCTTAAGACGTTACTCTATCTGTCATGAACTTAATACCATAGATGCATCCTGGATAGCGTTCAATCGGTGAAGTAATAATAGTAGATGAAGGCAGGAGTCGGTCTACTTGTCACGGACGTGATGCCTTGATAATCCCCAAGTGCAAGTGAAAGGATCGATATGGTTGACTAGAGGGGGGGGTGAATAGGCAACTAAAAATTTTGAGCTTTTCTTGACCAAATTAAACTTAGCATCCAAATAGGTTGTCTAGATGTGCAACTAGGTGAGCAACCTATATGATGCAACAACAATAAGCACACAAGCAAGCAAGGGATACAACACAATAAAAGCTTGCACAAGTAAAGGTAAGAGATAACCAAGAGTAGAGCCGGTGGAGACGAGGATGTGTTACCGAATTACCTTCCATTTGAGAGGAAGTAAATCTCCGTTGGAGCGGTGTGGAGGCACAATTAATGCTCCCCAAGAAGCCACTTGGGCTACTGTATTCTCCTCACGCCCTCACACAATACGAGATGCCATGATTCCACTATTGGTGCCCTTGAAGGCGGCGACCGAGCCTTTACAAACAAGGTTGGGACTATCTCCACAACTTAATTGGAGGCTCCCAAAGACACCACGAACCTTCACCACAATGGAATATGTCTCCGCGGTGACCTCAACCATCTAGGGTGCTGAAACACCCAAGAGTAACAAGATCCGCAAGGGATTAGTGGGGGGAATCAAATATCACTTGGTGGAAGTGTAGATCGGGGCCTTCTCAACCAATCCCTAGAAAATCAACAAGTTTGATTGGCTAGGGAGAGAGATCGAGCGAAAATGGAGGTTTGGGCAACAATGGAGCTTAGGGAGGGAAGAGGTGGTCTTCTTGGGGAGAAAGACCCCCTTTATATAGTGGGGGAAAAGATCCAACCATTGTTCCCTCTCTCAGCCCGAGCGGCGTGGTACTACCGCACATAGCCGCGGTGCTACCGCAAAGGGTTGCGGTACTACCGCTGCAGGGTGCGGTACTACCGCTTGTGCGGTAGTGACCAGATGAGGGGCTGTTGCATAGGGCAACGAGCTATAGAACCGCCTGAGCGGTACTACCGCACGCCCCTACGGTACTACCGTAAGGCATGCATCAACTAGCACTGAAAATGCACAGATGTAATAAATTACTTCCGTAACAACTTCCGCTGAGGTTGGGTCAGTGAAAAAGTCCGGCACGGTACTACGGCTCACAGGGAGCGTTACTACCGCGTAGCAATGGATGTAAAAAATTACATTCGCGCCTACTTCCGCATGTGTCAGCGTCAGGGCTGTGGACATCGGTACTATGGCTCACTAGGAGCAGTACTACCGGACCCCTGCGGTACTACCGCTCACCTGTGCAGTACTACCGCACGCCACAGAAGGTTTAGCATTTGGCAGCCTTCATATCGCAGACACATGGATAAATGAACAGTTCTCCATCGAAGCGAAGGAAAGGTGGTGCAAAGGAACATATGTGTACGTGTTGATTCCACCCTAACCTTTCCGAAGCGGACCCCCTCTTAATAGTATGGCTTTCCTATGACTCAAATCCACCGAAAAGAAATGTAGAGAATAGCCGTGTTCGATAGGCTATGAGGGGCACCAACTGGTCTTGTGCCTAGACATGAGATACCTGAAATGCTCAATGCACACGATTAGTTCGCAAATGTATTGTCATCAATCACTAAAACTGTTGGGGAACGCAGTAATTTCAAAAAAATTCCTACGCACACGCAAGATCCATCTAGCTGATGCATAGCAACGAGAGGGGAGAGTGATGTCCACGTACCCTTGTAGACCGAAAGCGGAAGCGTTATGACAACGTGGTTGATGTAGTCGTACGTCTTCACGATCCGACCGATCCTAGTACCGAAGGTACGACACCTCTGCAATCTACACAGGTTCAGCTCGGTGACATCCCACGAACTCTAGATCCAGCTGAGGTCGCGGGAGAGTTTCGTCAGCATGGCGGCGTGATGATGGTGTTGATGAAGTTACCAACGCAGGGCTTCGCCTAAGCACTGCAACGATATGACCGAGGTGGAAATCTATGGGAGGGGGCACCGCACACGGCTAAGACAACTGTCAACTTGTGTGTCTTGGGGTGCCCCCTGCCCCCGTATATAAAGGAGCAAGGGTGAGGCCGGCCGGCCCTCCTTGGCGCGCCCCCAAGAGGGGAATCCTACTAGGACTCCAAGTCCTAGTAGGTTTCCACCAAAAGGGAGAGAGGGGGAAGGAAGGAGAGGGGGAGGGAGAAGGAAAGGGGGGCGCCGCCCCCCTCCTAGTCCAATTTGGACTCAAGGGGGAGGGGGCGCGCGGCCTGCCCTGGCCGCCCTTCTCTCTCTCCACTAAGGCCCATCGAGGCCCATTAGTTCCCTCGGGGGTTCCGATAACCCTCCGACACTCCGGTTTTATCCGAAACTTCGCCGGAATACTTCCAGTGTCCGAATATAGTCATCCAATATATCAATCTTTATGTCTCGACCATTTCGAGACTCCTCGTCATGTCCGTGATCACATCCGGGACTCCGAACAACCTTCGGTACATCAAAACACATAAACTCATAATACCGACCGTCATCGAACGTTAAGCATGCGGACCCTACGGGTTCGAGAACTATGTAGACATGACCGAGACTCATCTCCGGTCAATAGCCAACAATGGAACCTGGATGCTCATATTGGTTCCTACATATTCTACACAGATCTTTATCGGTCAAACCGCATAACAACATACGTTGTTCCCTTTGTCATCGGTATGTTACTTGCCTGAGATTCGATCACCGGTATCTCAATACCTAGTTCAATCTCATTATCGGCAAGTCTCTTTACTCGTTCCGTAATGCATCATCCCGTAACTAACTCATTAGTCACATTGCTTGCAAGGCTTATAGTGATGTGCGTTACCGAGAGGGCCTAGAGATACCTCTCCGACAATCGGAGTGACAAATCTGGTATTCAGGAGTTGCATAATCTCATAGTCATAGGAACATGTATAAGTCATGAAGAAAGCAATAGCAACAAACTAAACAATCAAGTGCTAAGCTAACGGAATGGGTCAAGTCAATCACATCATTCTCTAATGATGTGATCCCGTTAATCAAATGACAACTCATGTCTATGGCTAGGAAACTTAACCATCTTTGATTCAATGAGCTAGTCAGGTAGAGGCATACTAGTGACACTCTGTTTGTCTATGTATTCACACATGTACTAAGTTTCCGGTTAATACAATTCTAGCATGAATAATAAACATTTATCATGATATAAGGAAATATAAATAACAACTTTATTATTGCCTCTAGGGCATATCTCCTTCAAAAACCACTTCGGGAGAAATATGCCCTTACAGTCTCGCCCTTTTTGGTGGATTGATGACAATACAGGATTTGCACATAGATATATATAATGAGCATAAGAAAACCAAAAATCTATAAAATATAGACAGGCTCCCCCTAGATGTGTGCATTCTATAGATATTCTTTGGACTGCAAAATACACACACTAGGATCAACACTTCCCCTATATTTTATAGACTAGGCAATCCTTGCAACAAGATAAGTGACACTAAGCATGGAAGCAAGGTATAGCAAGTGAGCATGAAGATAAGGGCACAAGACAAACTAAACTCACAAGCTACTAATCATACTAGACAATAAAAGGATAAGAGTGAAGGCAT
Organism: Aegilops tauschii subsp. strangulata; assembly: GCF_002575655.3. Lineage (NCBI taxonomy): Eukaryota > Viridiplantae > Streptophyta > Magnoliopsida > Poales > Poaceae > Aegilops > Aegilops tauschii. The sequence continues at coordinate 109,853,318 of NC_053038.3, read as the reverse complement.
ATGTCTCACACCATATGATAGAATAAGTCTCCTGGTCTCACACGTAGAAAATCACAAACCAAAGCAACGAAGGTTCCACGAAAGCAAGGAGACAAATACTCGCAAATCCTACACTCTATCCCCCTTTGGCATCGAGACACCAAAAAGGCAGAGAGGACACCTAAGACATAGGTGGTAGCTCCCACTGAAGTGGTCACCCAACAATACCCTCCTCTGAAGTAGTAGGAATGGACTCCTCATCTGACTCAACCCACTGATATCCCTTCTTGTTCATCCAAGAAGCCTCAGGTGTGATGTTCTTCTCAGACCCACTCGAGAAGTGCTCGCCAAGCTTACTCAAAATCCGCTTGTCGCGCTGGTGACTCTCCTTCTGAGCAATGTGAGTCTAATACTGCCCCTTGGCCTGCATGTAGAACAGAGTCTTCACCTTGTCCTTGAGCTTCGAAGCCCAAGATGGCTCAGCAGAGGGAGGTGCATACTCCTCAGAACTGTCCTCCTCCTCCGCAATCTCATCTTCATCAACATCCATGTGGGCAGCCTCTGCTTCAACCCGGGTAGTGGTGTTAGCCCACTTGTTCTTCTGGCGCAGCCTAATGGGCTCATGGCGAATCTAGTTGGGAGCATCAAACTCTTCACTCGGAAAGAGCTTCTCCCAAGTCTTCTTAATCAAGAGGTGCAAATAGGGTCCGTAGATGGGAACCTTATGATGGAACACAGCAGACTGAAGCTCACACCACATGATGTGAGACATCAAGTGGTCCAGGTTGCTGAAGGCGCGCATCCTCACAAATAAGCATCATGTCCACAAGATAGGAAGGCACCTTGTCCGTGTCGCCTATGTGCGCAAAAATAGAGTTGCGAAAGATCCGGTGCATGATGTCGAGAAACGGGTTCATCACATAAGACTTCTTGCAATTTGGTAAACTCATCTCAACCAGGAATGGTTGAAGCTTGTTCTTGGAAGCAGACTCTGGGTTGGCATGCAGGTGGATACCAACGGGCACATCTAGCCCCTCATCACGAACGTGCAACAGATCAATGAACTCCTTCCACTCAGCAGTCATCCTCTTTCCATTTATCATCCAAGTCATGCTCCGCTTCTCATCCGTGTGGAAGTGGACAGAAGCAAAAAACTAAGCCACAATCTCTGGGTCATAGTCAAGGTGGAACGTGATGATCTCCTCAATACCAAATGGCTCCACCAAGTCCAGAGGCTCACCAAAATATGCCTGGTTCTTCCTCAGATGCCCCATGTCAATCCATTGAACGGGTACGTTGATGTTCTACTTGGCCTTGATCACATCTAGGAAGATGAGATTTTGTTGCTTGGTCCAAAACAAGTCATTGCCCCTTCTGAGCTCCCTAGGCTTGATGTAGGGGTTGAGCTTCCTTCGAATCTGAAACTCTGCTTGAGGCATTTCTTCCAAGCTGACAACTGGCTCCTTGATCTTGGTGGCTATGGTCTTGTCGTTGCATTACGGGGCATTGGACCCCTCAGGAGCTTCTTGGTTGCAAAGACGCTTTGAGCTCGTATCACGGATGGGATTCAAGCACCTAGCAACGGAACCAGAGCCACCACCTATGACACACAACGCAAACACACAAGAAGAGCAAGAAGGATTATTGCAAAGACCAAGGCCAAAACAGAATGAAACAAGTAGAACTGAGATTGGGTGAGACAAAACAAAGCAATTTGAAGTCAAGCAGTAGTACTGTAACAGGACGCGGAAGTAAAAATTTACTACTGCTTTGACCGCGGTGGTACAGCGCTGGGTCGGCGCACCCAGAGCAGAAGTAAAATTTTACGCCCGCGCACCGGGCGGTAGTACCGCTCCAGGAGGAGCGGTAGTACCGCACGGGGCAGATCTCGCAAGAATGGATCTGAGAACATCCGTAAAGATGAATCGGTACTACCGTTGATCAAAACTAGGTTGTTGTATCATACCAAATAGCATATCTACTACACAAGCACTCTCCAACTACCTCCTTTTGCAAAGATTTAGCCAAAAATTACAAGACCTACTCATACATCCCCCAAAACCTAGAAGCAAAATTAAGAGCCAAAGTGATTAGGACTAGGGGAGATACCTGGGTCCATGGCAAGAGGGCGAGGTGGGGATCGATCCCACCGGTTGAAATGAGAGTAGAGTGGCCAGAGACGGAGATCCGGCGAGGTCCTCTGGCACCGTTCTTGGGTAGGAGAGATAGAGAGACGTGAGGGGAAGAGATGAATGGGTATGGGGGAGTTGGAACTCCACCTGCTCGCGCTTAACCCCCACGTGGTCTCGACAGCGTGGGAGTACCGCAGGTCATCGCGGTAGTACAACCCGGGCGGTAGTACCACATGCTGGGCGGTAGTACTGCTCTTCCGGCGGCAGTAAAAATTTGCTGCCGCTTTGGAAGCGGTAGTACCGTGTCGTGGTCACAGTTATGCGAGCACAGGAGCCACCCACCTCCAGCGGTAGTACTGTGGCATGCCACGGTAGTACCACATGCCCAAGAAAGTGCATGTTTCGGGAAGAGAGAAATAAGAGGCCTTTGCAATACAAACTTCAAGAAAACGGACACACAAAAGAGAACACAAAAGAAGCAACTTAACCACGAACAAGGTCCAAAAGATAAGCACGGAGAAAGAGAGGACCAAACATCGAACCAAAACCTCTCATGAAGAGAGGGCGGTGGCCGGAGCCACCTATGTTTGAGTCAATTGGTATGGCACCACGAAGAATTATCTTTGGGCCCATGACCAAAACTCGTCTTTGAAGCACAATTACCATCAACAATGGAGAATGTGAAAGAGTTGATCAATTTAGGCATAATGGGGGGAGGGAGAGTTCATTGAGAGAACAACACTCCCCCTATGTCCATGCCTACACCTAAACAAGACAACAAGATGAGTATGGTGGGGTGTGCAAAGGTTCAAGCCACATTGCTCAAATCGATGATATTTAGCTCATGCCTTAACTCGCGAAATCTTGCTTCATCCAAAGGCTTCATGAAAATATCTGTAAGGTTATCATGAGTGTTGACATAGTTAAGCTCAACCTCCCGTTGCCTAATGTAATCCCGGATGAAGGGATACCGAATCTCAATATGCTTCATCTTGAAGTGTTGCACCGGGTTGAGAGAAATATTGATGGCACTTTCATTGTCACACAAAGAGGCACTTTGTCACAAATGACACCATAATCCTTTAAAGTTTGCCTCATCCATAGAAGTTGAGCACAACAACTACCGGCGGCCACATACTCGGCTTCGGTGGAGGAAAGAGACACACAACTTTGCTTCTTAGAAGACCAACTCACCAAAGAGCAACCAAGAAATTGGCACCCTCCGGAAGTTGACTTCCTATCCACTTTGTCTCCCTCCCAATCCGAATCCGAAAAACCCACGAGATTGAAGTTTGCTCCTCTAGGGTACCATAAGCCAAAGTTTGGGGTATAAGCCAAATATCGAAAGATTCGCTTGACCGCCACAAGGTGGCTTTCCTTTGGTGAGGCTTGAAACCGTGCACACATTCCACACTCAACATGATATACGGTCTAGATGCACAAAGGTAAGCAAGGAGCCAATCATACAAAGATATACCTTTTGATCCACCGCTTTACCATTGGGATCAATGTCAAGTTGGCATTTGGTAGGCATTGGTGTAGAAGCCGGCTTGACATCACTTAGCTTGAATCTCTTGAGCATGTCTTGAGTGTATTTGGCTTGGTTGATGAAGGTTCCTTCTCTTCTTTGTTTGATTTCGAACCCGAGAAAGAACTTCAACTCTCCCATCATGGTCATCTTAAACTTCGCGGTCATGAGTGAGGCAAACTCCTCATTGAAAGCTTTGTTAGGAGAACCATAGATAATATCATCAACATATAGTTGGCATACAAACAACTCCCCTTTGACCTTCTTAGTAAAAAGAGTGGGGTAAATTTTCCCAATTTCAAACCCACGATCTTGCAACAACTCGGTAAGGTGCTCATACCACGCATGCGGGGCTTGTTTAAGGCCATAGAGTGCCTTATCGAGTTGGTACACATGATTGGGGAACTCGGGATCCTCAAACCCCTGTGGTTGTTTGACATACACCAACTCATTAAGAGGACCATTAAGAAAAGCACTCTTCACATCCATTTGTTGCAACTTGAATTTATGATGAGAAGCATAAGCAATCAACAAATGAATAGATTCAAGGCGGCAACGGGAGCAAAGGTTTCACAGTAGTCGTTACACTCGACTTGGGAGTAGCCTTGTGACGCCAAACGAGCCTTTTTGCGAATGATAATCCCGTGAGCATCTTGCTTGTTCTTGAATATCCATTTGGTTCCAATAACATTATGGTTCTCCTTTGGCCTTGGCACCAATCTCCACACCTTCTTGTTCTCGAAGTTGTTGAGTTCTTCATGCATGGCATTAAGCCAATCCGGATCCTTGAGAACCTCATAGCCCTTTTGGGGTTCAACACAAGAAACAAACGCATGATGTTCACAATAGTTTGCTAATTGTCTACGAGTGCTTACCCCCTTTCTTAAGCTTCCAAGCACATTCTTCATGAGACGATCTTTGGTAGTGAGCTCGGATGCAATCTTTGCGGCAGGACGCTCCAATTGCTCCTCAAGAGAGAGTTGAGGAGCGGTAACTTGATCATCATGAGCGTCATCTTGAGCTTGTTCTTGATCTTGAGCTTGCTCTTGATCTTGAACTTGCTCGGTGGCAAGAACTTTATCTTGGGAATCACTTGGTGGATCACCACCATCTTGAGGTTGATCTTGCCCTTGATCTTGTTCATTTGGTTGAGGGCCTTCACTTTATTCTTCGGAAGTGTGTGGGTCTTGGGTTGGTGATGGTTCCACTTGAGTGGAACATTGTCCTTATCCTTCGGCCACAAGGGGTTCCTCAATGGGTAGGATATGGCCAACACCCATTCTTCTTATGGCTTGGGGAGGAATTTCATCACCTACATCACAAGTACCACTTTGCTCCACTTGGGAGCCGTTATTCTCATCAAACTCCATGTTACACGTCTCCTCAATGAGTCCTGTGGACTTGTTGAGGACACGGTAAGCATGAGAGTTTGTAGCATAACCAACAAATATTCCCTCATGAGCTCTAGCCTCAAATTTAGACAAACGAACACCTTTCTTGAGAATGAAACACTTACAACCAAGCACCCGGAAGTACTTGAGGTTGGGCTTGTTGCCGGTAAGTATCTCATATGGAGTCTTGTTCAAGCCTTTGTGGAGATAGAGCCGATTGGATGCATGACAAGCGGTGTTGATGGCTTCGGCCCAAAAGTTGTACGGAGACTTGAACACTGCCATCATGGTCCTTGCCGCGTCCATCAATGTCCGGTTCTTCCTCTCCGCTACACCATTTTCTTGAGGGGTGTAAGGTGCGGAATATTGATGCTTGATCCCCTCATCACTGAGAAACTCATCCAAGGTGTAGTTCTTGAACTCGGTGCTGTTGTCACTTCTTATCATCAAAATCTTTGCATTGTGTTGACGTTTAGATTCATTTGCAAAGTCGACGATGGTTTGTTGGGTCTCACTCTTCCTCTTCAAGAAATATACCCAAGTGTATCTTGAATAATCATCCACAATCACCAAGCAATACTTTCTACCCCCAAGACTATCAAAGGATGGAGGCCCAAAGAGATCCATGTGAAGGAGCTCCAAATGCCTCGTGGAGTAGATGATAGTTGTGGTAAGGTGAGCCTTCTCATGTAGCTTTCCTTCGATACAAGCACTGCAAACACGATCTTTGGCAAAACTAACATTTTTTAGTCCACAAAAATGGTCCCCCTTGAGAAGACTTTGCAAATATCTCATATTGACATGGGCTAAACGACAATGCCAAAGCCATCCCATGTCAACTTTAGCTATTAGGCATGTCGCCGTCTTAGTGGGTCGCTCCAAAAAGTTGGTCACATAAAGACCGTTCTCGACATGCCCAACAAAGGATACTTTAAGAGTCTTGCTACACAAGAGGGCCACGGAATATCAAAGAAAGTGGCAAAGCCCATGAGTGCAAGTTGACGAACGGAAAGTAAGTTGTGTGCAAGGGACTCAACAAGCATGACTTTCTCGATCGTGAGATCATGAGAAATGGCAACCTTGCCAAGACCCAATACCTTAGAGGATGAGGCATCACCCCATTCGACATTGGTGGGCATAGATGAGACCTTGTGCACGTCCACCACCAAGTCCTTTCTTCCGGTCATATGATTGTGGCTCCACTATCGAGCAACCATGATCCCCCACCGGAAGGAAACACCTTGTTGGTGGCTTTAGCCATGAGGCACTTGGCGGGTGTTCTCAATGGGTGAATCGAAGAGGGACACCCGTGGAGTTGTTGCAACGACAACGGAGGCCATGGTAAACAGCTCAACATCATCATCATCATCCTCATTGTACTCTTCTTGTGCCACCAAACCCTTGGGAGGAGTCTTCTTGGTGAAGTTGTTCTTGTTAGGGAAAGACTTGGCCTTGTCTTTTCGGATAAGCTTGCCACCATTGTCTTCCCTCTTCCCGTAAGGGCAATCCACAACAAAGTGACTCACATTGCCACAATTATAGCACGTTCTCACACGTTGGTTGCCCTTGGCGCCACTTGAGTTGTTCTTGTTGAAGTTGGGCCTTGTGTTCTTCTTGTTGCCCCAAAATTGCCGTGAAGCAAGAGCCATGTGCTCATGATAGGCATATTTGGTGTCTTCGGGGCAACTCTCCTCTTCTTCCTCTTCATCCTCTTCTTCCACACTAGCCTTGGCCTTCAAAGCAAGGTTGGACTTCTTTGATTGTTGAGAACACAACACTGCATTGTCAGCAGTCTTGTCCAAGATCATCATTGCAACAAACTCATCCAACACTTCACTTGAGGACAAGGCGTGAAAGTCCGGCCTTGGATGGATGACGGAGGATAGGGCCTTATGGTAAGGCATCATGGCCTTGAGAAACTTGCGCTTGATCCAATTGTCATCCATATCCCTGCTCCCATGATCTCGAAGTGAGGCCTCGAGAATAGTTAATCTTCGGTAAAGCTCTCGAGGTTCTTCAACCTCAATCATTGCAAACTCATCTGCTTCATCTTGCACCACTTCAAACTTTGAGCGTTGAATGCTTGCGCTTCCCTTGTACAAGGAAACAACATGCTCCCATGCTTCCTTGGCCACAGTGAAAGGTCGGAGGTGCGCAATATCTTCGGGAGGAATGGCTTCTTGGAGAATGAAGAGAGCGGACTCATTTAATTGATGATCCGCGGCTTCTCTAGGAGTGAAGTTGCATGGGTCGTGTGGGTAGAAACCTTGCTCAATAAGTCTTCAAAGATTAGTAGAACTATGATTTAAATGACGTTTAAAGCAATACACCCAAGAGGCAAAATCCTCATTTTTCACAAGCTTAGGAGGAGGACCAACATGATTCATATGCATGGAGGGAACCAGTCCTCCATAGGTAAGGGGTGGTTCAACAAGGAGATGCAACTCCCACTTCTACCACTAGGCAAAGGAACTTGATCACTACTAGCTTCCCCCTTTTTGGAGTTAGCATCCGCCACCTTGTTAGTGGGATCAACCACTTGCAACAGTGCGGTGGATAATTTAAGGCCTTCAAGAAACTCCTTAAACATTCCTTTAACCTCGGTCGTCATGGAGGTTTTCAATGTGTCCATAGCCGCATTTAACTCCTCACGAGAGACCGAGGATCCCCCATCGGCCGTATACAAGGACGGACTCACACCGGGGTGCTCCTCCCCCTCGTCTACGATGTCACCCATACTCTTCGGACGTTAAAGTCCTTAATAAAGAAACCTGGCTCTGATACGAATTGAAAGGATCGATATGGTTTACTAGGGGGGGGGGTGAATAGGCAACTAACAATTTTTAGCTTTTCTTGATGAAATTAAACTTGGCATCAAAATAGGTTGTCTAGATGTGCAACCAGGTGAGCAACCAATATGATGCAACAACAACAAGCACACAAGCAAGCAAGGGATACAACACAATAAAAGCTTGCACAAGTAAAGGTAAGAGATAACGAAGAGTGGAGCCAGTGGAGACGAGGATGTGTTACCGAAGTTCCTTCCCTTTGAGAGGAAGTACGTTTCCGTTGGAGCGGTGTGGAGGCACAATGCTCCCCAAGAATCCACTAGGGCCACCGTATTCTCCTCATGCACTCACACAATGAGAGATGCCGTGATTCCACTATTAGTGCCCTTGAAGGCGGCGACCGAACCTTTAAAACAAGGTTGGGGCTATCTCCACAACTTAATTGGAGGATCCCAATGACACCACGAAGCTTCACCACAATGGAATATGGCTCCATGGTGATCTCAACCGTCTAGGGTGCTCAAACACCCAAGAGTAACAAGATCCGCAAGGGATTAGTGGGGGGAATCAATTTTCTCTTGGTGGAAGTCTAGATCGGGGCCTTCTCAACCAATCCCTAGAAAATCAACAAGTTTGATTGGCTAGGGAGAGAGATCGGGCGAAAATGGAGGTTTGAGCAACAATGGACCTTGGGGAGGGAAGAGGTGGTCTTCTTGGGGAAGAAGACCCCCTTTATATAGTGGGGGAAAAGATCCAACAGTTATCCCCTCTCTCAGCCCGAGCGGCGCGATACTACCGCACACAATCACAGTACTACCGCAAAGGGTTGTGGTACTACCGCTGCAGGGTGCGATACTATCGCTTGCGCGGTAGTGACCAGATGAGGGCCTGTTGCATAGGGTAATGAGCGGTAGAACCGCCGGAGCGGTACTACCGCGCGCCCCTACGGTACTACCGTAAGGCAGGCATCAACTGGCACTGAAAATGCACGGACGTAATAAATTACTTCCATAACAACTTCCGCTGAGGTTGGGTCAGTGCAAAAGTCCGGCACGGTACTACCTCTCACAGGGAGCGGTACTACCTCGTAGGGCCGGATGTAAAAAATTACATCCGCGCCTACTTCCGCATGCGTTAGCATCAGGGCTAGAGACAGCGGTACTACCGCTCACCAGGGGCGGTAGTACCGGGCCCCTACCATACTACCGCTCACCTGAGCGGTACTACTGCACGCCACAGAAGCTTTAGCATTTGGCAGCCTTTATATCGCACAAACATGGATAAACGGACGATGCTCCATCGAAGCAAAGGAAATGTGGTGCAAAGGGACATATGTGTACATGTTGATTCCACCCTCCGAAGCGGACCCCCTCTTAATAGTACGGCTTTCCTACGACTCAAATCCACCGAAAAGAAACGTAGAGAACAACCGTCTTCGATACGCTCCGAGGGGCACTGAATCGTCTTGTGCCTAGACATGAGATATCCGAAATGCTCAATGCACACGATTAGTCGGCAAATGCATTGCCATCAATCACCAAAACCACATAGGGAGAAATATGCCCTTATAGCAAGGAATCATCGTAGAAATTTCTACAGGTGGAAGTGGTAAGTATGGAGTGTCGAACCCACAAGGAGCTAAAGGTGAGATCAATATTCTCTCAAGTCCTATTTGCCACTGATACGGCTCTACGTACAACGAACGTTTGCTTCCATCTAGAAACGAGAAATAAAACTACGTTGTGGGTATGAAGAGGATAGCTTTGCGTGATATCGGAGAACTAAAATATAAAAATAGGTGATGTTCTCATAAAGTTAGAATATATCACAATATATTACAAATAGCGAGTGTGGAATAATGATGGAACGGTGTGCAGAATTGTCCTAGGCAATTGTTAAGAAGATCGGTAATTATTATTGCAATTTTATATGAGGGAGAGGTATAAGCTAACATACTTTCTCTACTTAGATCATATGCACTTATGATTCGAACTCTAGCAAACATCCGCAACTACTAAAGATCATTAAGGTAAAACCCAACCATAGCATTAAAGTATCAAGTCCCTTTTATCCCATACGCAACAACCCCCTTGTTGGAAATATGCCCTAGAGGCAATAATAAAATGGTTATTTATTGTATTTCCTTGTTCATGATAATCGTCTGTTGTTCATGCTATAATTGTATTAACTGGAAACCGTAATACATGTGTGAATACATAGACCACAACATGTCCCTAGTAAGCCTCTAGTTCACTAGCTCGTTGATCAATAGATGGTTATGATTTCCTGACCATGGACATTGGATGTCATTGATAACGGGATCACATCATTGACCCAATCCTAAGCATAGCACAAGATCGTGTATCGTTTGCTAGAGCTTTTCTAATGTCAAGTATCATTTCCTTAGACCATGAGATTGTGCAACTCCCGGATACTGTAGGAATGCTTTGGGTGTACCAAACGTCACAACGTAACTGGGTGGCTATAAAGGTGCCCTATAGGTATCTCCGAAAGTGTCTGTTGGGTTGGCACGAATCGAGACTGGGATTTGTCACTCCGTATGATGGAGAGGTATCTCTGGGCCCACTCGGTAATGCATCATCATAATGAGCTCAATGTCACTAAGGAGTTAGCCACGGGATCATGCGTTACGGTACGAGTAAGGTGACTTGCCGGTAACGAGATTGAACAAGGTATTGGGATACGATCGAATCTCGGGCAAGTAACGTACCGATTGACAAAGGGAATTGTATACGGGATTGATTGAATCCTCGACATCGTGGTTCATCCGATGAGATCATCGTGGAACATGTGGGAGCCAACATGGGTATCCAGATCCCGTTGTTGGTTATTGACCGGAGAGTCGTCTCGGTCATGTCTGCATGTCTCCCGAACCCGTAGGGTCTACCCACTTAAGGTTCGGTGACGATAGAGTTGTAGATATATTAGTATGCGGTTAACCGAAAGTTGTTCGGAGTCCCGGATGAGATCCCGGACGTCACGAGGAGTTCCGGAATGGTCCGGAGGTAAAGATTTATATATGGGAAGTCCTATTTTGGCCACCGGAAAATGTTCGGGATTTTTTAGTATTGTACCGGGAAGGTTCTAGAAGGTTCCGAAGTGGGGCCCACCTGCATGGGGGGACCCACATGAACGTGGGTAGTGGGGGCAAGGCCCCACACCCCTGGTCAAGGCGCACCAAGATCCCACCTTAGAAGGAATAAGATCATATCCCGAAGGGATAAGATCAAGATCCCTAAAAAAGGGGGATAACAATCGGTGGGGAAGGGAAATGATGGGATTTCTTTCCCCCACCTTTGCCAACGCCCCAATGGACTTGGAGGGAAAGAAACCAGCCCCCTCCACCCCTATATATAGTGGGGAGGTGCATGGAGCAGCACCCCAAGCCCTGGCGCCTCCCTCCCTCCCGTGACACCTCTTCCTCCCCGCTTGCGCTTGGCGAAGCCCTGCCGGGATCCCGCTACTTCCACCACCACGCCGTCGTGCTGCTGGATCTCCATCAACTTCTCCTCCCCCCTTGCTGGATCAAGAAGGAGGAGACGTCCCCGCTCCGTACATGTGTTGAACGCGGAGGTGCTGTCCGTTCGGCGCTAGGATCATCGGTGATTTGGATCACGACGAGTACGACTCCATCAACCCCGTTCTCTTGAACGCTTCCGCGCGCGATCTACAAGGGTATGTAGATGCACTCCCCTCTCTCTCGTTGCTAGATGACTCCATAGATTGATCTTGGTGATACGTAGAAAATTTTAAATTTCTGCTACGTTCCCCAACAGTGGCATCATGAGCCATGTTTATGCGTAGATTCTATGCACGAGTAGAACACAAAGTAGTTGTGGGCGACGATTTGTTCAATTTGCTTACCGTTACTAGTCTTATCTTGATTCGGCGGCATTGTGGGATGCAGCGGCCCGGACCAACCTTACACGTACTCTTACGTGAGACAGGTTCCACCGACTGACATGCACTTGATGCATAAGGTGGCTAGCGGGTGTCTGTCTCTCCCACTTTAGTCGGATCGGATTCGATGAAAAGGGTCCTTATGAAGGGTAAATAGCAATTGACATATCACCGTTGTGGCTTTTGCATAGGTAAGAAACGTTCTTGCTAGAAACCCATAGCAGCCACGTAAAACATGCAACAATAATTAGAGGACGTCTAACTTGTTTTTGCAGGGTATGCTACGTGATGTGATATGGCCAAAAGGATGTGATGAATGATATATGTGATGTATGAGATTGATCATGTTCTTGTAATAGGAATCACGACTTGCATGTCGATGAGTATGACAACCGGCAGGAGCCATAGGAGTTGTCTTAATTTATTGTATGACCTGCGTGTCAATGAAAAACGCCATGTAATTACTTTACTTTATTGCTAACCGTTAGCCATAGTAGTAGAAGTAATAGTTGGCGAGACAACATCATGAAGACACGATGATGGAGATCATGGTGTCATGCCGGTGACGAAGGTGATCATGCCGCGCCTCGAAGATGGAGATCAAAAGGCGCAAGATGATATTGGCCATATCATGTCACTTTATGATTTGCATGTGATGTTTGTCATGTTTACATCTTATTTGCTTAGAACGACGGTAGCATAAATAAGATGATCCCTCACTAAAATTTCAAGAGATGTGTTCCCCCTAACTATGCACCGGGTGTTGACGAGCCTAGCATGTACAGACATGGCCTCGGAACACAAGCAAAACACTTAGGTTGACTTGACGAGCCTAGCATGTACAGACATGGCCTCGGAACACAAGAGACTGAAAGGTCGAACATGAGTCATATAGTAGATACGATCAACATGGAGATGTTCACCGATGATGACTAGTCCGTCTCACGTGATGATCGGACACAGCCTAGTCGATTCGGATCATGTATCACTTAGATGACTAGAGGGATGTCTATCTAAGTGGGAGTTCATTAAATAATCAGATGAACTTAATTATCATGAACATAGTCAAAAGGTCTTTGCAAATAATGTCGTAGCTTACGCTTTAGTTCTACTAGATATGTTCCTAGAGAAAATTTAGTTGAAAGTTGATAGTAGCAATTATGCCGACTGGGTCCGTAAACTGAGGATTGTCCTCATTGCTGCACAGAAGGCTTATGTCCTTAATGCACCGCTCGGTGTGCTGAACCTCGAGCGTCGTCTGTAGATGTTACGAAACATCTGACATACACGTTTTGATGACTACGTGATAGTTCAGTGTGTGATGCTAACGGTTTAAAATTGTGGCACCAAAGACGGTTTTGAAACGTCGCAGAACATATGAGATGTTCGAAAGACTGAAATTGGGATTTCAGACTAATGCCCACGTCAAGAGGTATGAGACCTCTGACAAGTTTATTAAGTCTGCAAACTAAGGGAGAAAAGCTCAATCATTGAGCATGTGCTCAGATTGTCTGAGTACTACAATCACTTGAATCGAGTGGGAGTTAATCTTCTAGATGAGATAGTGATGGTTCTCCATAGTCACTGCCACCAAGCTATTAGAGCTTCGTGATGAACTATAACATATCAGGGATAGACATGATGATCCTTGAGCAACTCGCGATGTTTGACACCACGAAAGTAGAAATCAAGAAGGAGCATCAATTGTTGATGGTTAGTAAAACCACTAGTTTCTAGAAGGGCAAGGGCAAGAAGGGATACTTCATGAAACGGCAAATCAGTTGCTGCTCTAGTGAAGAAACCCAAGGTTGAACCCAAACCCGAGACTAAGTGCTTCTGAAATGAGGGGAATGGTCACTGAAGCAGAACTACCCTAGATACTTCGTAGATGAGAAGGCTGGCAAGGTCGACAGAAGTATATTGGAGATACATTATATTAATGTGTACTTTACTAGTACTCCTAGTAGCACCAGTGTATTAGATACCGGTTCGGTTGCTAAGTGTTAGTAACTCGAAATAAAAGCTGCGGAATAAACGGAGACTAGCTAAAGGTGAGATGACGATATGTGTTGGAAGTGTTTCCAAGGTTGATGTGATCAAGCATCACATGCTCCCTCTACCATCGAGATTGGGGTTAAACCTGAATAATTATTATTTGGTGTTTGCGTTGAGCATAGACATGATTGGATTATGTTTATCGCAATACGGTTATTCATTAAAGGAGAATAATGGTTACTCTGTCTATTTGAATAATACCTTCAATGGTCTTGCACCTAAAATGAATGGTTTATTGAATCTCGATCGTAGTGATACACATGTTCATGCCAAAAGATATAAGATAGTAATGATAGTACCACATACTTGTGGCACTGCCACTTGAGTCATATTGGTATAAAACGCATGAAGAAACTCCATGTTGATGGATCTTTGGACTCACTCGTTTTTGAAAAGATTGAGACATGCGAACCATGTCTATTAGTATATATGCATGAAGAAAGTCCATACAGATGGATCATTTGGACTCACTTGATTTTGAATCACTTGAGACATGCAAATCATACCACATGGGCAAGATGACTGAAAGGCCTCGTTTTCAGTAAGATGGAACAAGAGAGCAAATTGTTGGAAGTAATACATTTGATGTGTGCAGTCCAATGAGTGCTGAGGCACGCAGTGGATATCCTTATGTTCTTACTTCACAGATGATTTGAGTAGATGCTGAGAATATTTACTTGATGAAACACAAGTCTGAATTATTGAAAGGTTCAAGTAATTTCAGAGTGAAGTTGAAGATCGTCGTGACAAGAGGATAAAATGTCTGTGATATGATCATAGAGATGAATATCTGAGTTACGAGTTTGGCACACAATTAAGAAATTGTGGAAATTGTTTCACGACTAATACCGCCTGGAACACCATATTGTGATGGTGTGTTCGAACATCATAACTGCACCCTATTGGATATGGTGCATACCATGATGTCTGTTATCGAATTACAACTATCGTTTATGGGTTAGGCATTAGAGACAACCACATTCACTTTAAATAGGGCACCACGCAATTCCGTTGAGACGACACCGTATGAACTATGGTTTAGAGAAACCTAAGCTGTCATTTCTTAGAAGTTTGGGGCTGCGACGCTTATGTGAAAAAGTTTCAGGCTGATAAGCTCGAACCCAAAGCGGATAAATGCATCTTCATAGAATACCCAAAACAGTTGGGTATACCTCCTATTTCAGATCTGGAAGCAAAAGTGATTGTTTCTAGAAACAGGTCCTTTCTCGAGGAAAAGTTTCTCTCGAAAGAATTGAGTGGGAGGATGGTGGAGACTTGATGAGGTCATTGAACCGTCACTTCAACTAATGTGTAGCAGGGCACAGGAAGTTGTTCCTGTGGCACCTACACCAATTAAAGTGGAAGCTTATGATAGTGATCATGAAACTTCAGATCAAGTCACTACCAAACCTCATAGGACGACAAGGATGCGTACTACTTCAGAGTGGTACGTAATCCTGTCTTGGAAGTCATGTTGCTAGACAACAATGAACCTACGAGCTATGGAGAAGCGATGGTGGGCCCGGATTCCGACGAATGGCTCGAGGCCATAAAATCCGAGAGGATCCATGTATGAAAACAAAGTATAGACTTTGAAAGAACTACTTGATGGTCGTAAGGCTGTTGGGTACAGATGGATTTTAAAGGGAAGACAAACAATGATGGTAAGTGTCACCATTAAGAAAGCTCGACTTGTCGTTAAGATGTTTTCCGGCAAGTTCAAGGAGTTGACTGCAATGAGACTTTCTCACTCGTAGCGATGCTAAGAGTCTGTTAGAATTATATTAGCAGTTACTGCATTATTTATGAAATCTTGTAGATAGGATGTCAAAACATTGTTTCCTCGACGATTTTCTTGAGGAAAGGTTGTATGTGATACAACCAGAAGGTTTTGTCAATCCTGAAAGATGCTAACAAGTATGCAAAGCTCCAGCAATCCTTCTAAGGATTGGAGTAAGCATCTCGGAGTTGGAATGAACGCTTTGATGAGATGATCAAAGATTTTGGGTTTATACAAAGTTCATGAGAAACTTGTATTTCCAAAGAAGTGAGTGGGAGCACTATAGAATTTTTGATGAGTATATGTTGTTAACATATTGTTGATCAGAAATGATGTAGAATTTCTGGAAAGCATCCAGGGTTATTTGAAAAGTGTTTTTAATGGAAAACCTGGATTAAGCTACTTGAACATTGAGCATCAAGATCTATAAGGATAGATCAAAAAACGCTTAATAGTACTTTCAAATGAATACATACCGTGACAAGATTTTGAAGGAGTTCAAAATAGATCAGCAAAGAAGGAGTTCTTGGCTGTGTTACAAGGTGTGAGTATTGAGTAAGACTCAAGACCTGACCACGGCAGAAGAAAGAGAAAGGACGAAGGTCGTCCCCTATGCTTTAGACGTAGGCTCTACAATATGCTATGCTGTGTACCGCACCTAAAGTGTGCCTTGCCATGAGTTAGTCAAGGGGTACAATAGTGATCCAGGAAGGGATCACATGACAGTGGTCGAAGTTATCCTTAGTATCTAGTGGACTAAGGAATTTTCTCGATTATGGAGGTGGAAAGGGGGTTCGTCGTAAAGGGTTACGTCGATGCAAACTTTGACACTAATCTGGATGACTCTGAGTAGTGAACCGGATTCGTATAGTAGAGCAGTTATTTGGAATAGCTCCAAGTAGCGCGTGGTAGCTGCATCTACAAGATGACATAGAGATTTGTAAAGCACACACGGATCTGAATGTTGCAGACCCGTTGACTAAAACCTCTCTCGTAAGCGTAACATGATCAAACCCTAGAACTCATTGAGTGTTAATCACATGGTGATGTGAACTAGATTATTGACTCTAGTAAACTCTTGGGTATTAGTCACATGGCGATGTGAACTTTGAGTGTTAATCACATGGTGATGTGAACTAGATTATTGACTCTAGTGCAAGTGGGAGACTGTTGGAAATATGCCCTAGAGGCAATAATAAAATGGTTACTATTGTATTTCCTTTTTCATGATAATTGTTTGTTGTTCATGCTATAATTGGATTAACTGGAAACCGTAATACATGTGTGAATACATAGACCACAACATGTCCCTAGTAAGCCTCTAGTTGACTAGCTCGTTGATCAATAGATGGTTATGGTTTCCTGACCATGGACATTGGATGTCATTGATAACGGGATCACATCATTAGGAGAATGATGTGATGGACAAGACCCAATCCTAAGCATAGCACAAGATCGTGTAGTTCGTTTGCTAGAGCTTTTCTAATGTCAAGTATCATTTCCTTAGACCATGAGATTGTGCAACTCCCGGATACCGTAGGAATGCTTTGGGTGTACCAAACGTCACAACATAACTGGGTGGCTATAAAGGTGCACTACAGGTATCTCCGAAAGTGTCTGTTGGGTTGGCACGAATCGAGACTGGGATTTGTCACTCCGTATGACGGAGAGGTATCTCTGGGCCCACTCGGTAATGCATCATCATAATGAGCTCAATGTGACTAAGGAGTTAGCCACGGGATCATGCGTTACGGTACGAGTAAAGTGACTTGCCGGTAACAAGATTGAACAAGGTATTGGGATATCGACGATCGAATCTCGGGCAAGTAACGTACCGATTGACAAAGGGAATTGTATACAGGATTGATTGAATCCTCGACATCGTGGTTCATCCGATGAGATCATCGTGGAACATGTGGGAGCCAACATGGGTATCCAGATCCCGCTGTTGGTTATTGACCGGAGAGTCGTCTCGGTCATGTCTGCATGTCTCCCGAACTCGTAGGGTCTACACACTTAAGGTTCGGTGACGCTAGAGTTGTAGAGATATTAGTATGCGGTTAACCGAAAGTTGTTCGGAGTCCCGGATGAGATCCCGGATGTCACGAGGAGTTCCGGAATGGTCTGGAGGTAAAGATTTATATATGGGAAGTCCTATTTTGGCCACCGGAAAATGTTCAGGATTTTTCGGTATTGTACCGGGAAGGTTCTAGAAGGTTCTGAAGTGGGGCCCACCTGCATGGGGGGACCCACATGAACGTGGGTAGTGGGGGCAAGGCCCCACACCCCTGGTCAAGGCGCACCAAGATCCCACCTTAGAAGGAATAAGATCATATCCCGAAGGGATAAGATCAAGATCCCTAAAAAAGGGGGATAACAATCGGTGGGGAATGGAAATGATGGGATTTCTTTCCCCCACCTTTGCCAACGCCCCAATGGACTTGGAGGGCAAGAAACCACCCCCCTCCACCCCTATATATAGTGGGGAGGCGCATGGGAGCAGCACCCCAAGCCCTGGCGCCTCCCTCCCTCCCGTGACACCTCTTCCTCCCCGCTTGCGCTTGGCGAAGCCCTGCCGGGATCCCGCTACTTCCACCACCACTCCGTCGTGCTGCTGGATCTCCATCAACTTCTCCTCCCCCTTGCTGGATCAAGAAGGAGGAGACGTCCCCGCTCCGTACGTGTGTTGAACACGGAGGTGCCGTCCGTTCGGCGCTAGGATCATCGGTGATTTGGATCACGACGAGTACGACTCCATCAACCCCGTTCTCTTGAACGCTTCCGCGCGCGATCTACAAGGGTATGTAGATGCACTCCCCTCTCTCTCGTTGCTAGATGACTCCATAGATTGATCTTGGTGATACGTAGAAAATTTTAAATTTCAGCTACGTTCCCCAACACCCCTCACTCGGGTTTAAGCTTCTGTCACTCTAGCAACCCACTATAAGCGAATCATAAACGTATTGCAACATCCTACAGCGGGAATCCTTCACGTGTGCACGACACGGAAGGCACCATAGGACGGCACCAAAATAAAACATACAACTCAAACCAATCTAGATCATCAATCAACCCAAAAGTCAAAAGAAATCTACTCAAAACATCATACGATGGCAACACATCGTTGGATCATAATATGTGGCATAAAGCACCATGTTCAAGTAGGGGATTGCAGCGTGGTGCGGGAGAGTGGACCGCTTAAAAGAGACGAGGAAGGTGATGAAGATGGTGATGTTGATGAAGACGATCACCGCGGCAATGGTTCCCCCGGTGGCACTCTGGCGCCACCGAGAGAGAAGGGGAGAGAGTCTCCCCCTTGTGCTTCCTCCTACATGGCCTCCCCCTAGGGCCTTGTTTGGCACATGAGATTTTCAAGCCCCAAAGGGGCTGGGGATTTTGGGGGATTTGGTGAATCCCTCCACTTCACCAATCCCCTCTAATCCCCTACGTTCCCTCCCATCCCCAGCCCCAATATTCCATTTCACATAAATTTGTTGTTTGGTAGTGCTGCTGGTGCTGGAAAGGGGAGAGGAACGGTGGTGGCTCTCAGTGACGGCGTGCTTGGCGAGCTCGTCGAGGACGAATATACAAACGACTAACCAATCGGCGGCAGCCATGTTAAGAAACCATGGATGAAGATAGAGGAGATGGGGGAGGAGTGCCTCGGGGGAGATAACCAGCTTGCCCTAGGAAGAAAAGGAAGCAGGCGGCGGCAGCGGCGGCGCGGCGACGACGACGGCGGCGGCGGCGGCGGTGGAGATGGCTGCTGCGCGTGGCTCTTACCACTGCATCTCGTCTCCCTCTTGCGCGAGGTGTGCGAGCCGCGAGGTACCCCTCGATGCTGGAAAGCCCCGTGGTTCGGGGAGGATATGAGAGGATATTCGGGGCTGGCCCGGTTGAAGCCCAATGCACCAAACGATTCACGTGGGCTTTTAGGGGCTCGAAAGCCCGACGAGGAAAATCCAGTAGAAGCCCCTCCAATTCCGGTGTGCCAAACAAGGCCTAGATGGGGAGAGGTTCTCCCTCTGGTCTTTGGCCTCCATGGTGATGATTGCCCCCCTCCGGGTTCCTCCTCCATGGCCTCCGGTGATGATGTCCCCCTCCGGCAGGGTGCCGGAGAGGACCTAGATTGATTTTTCGTGGCTACAGAGGCTTGCGGTGGTGGAACTTCCGATCTAGGTATCTTTTCAGGGGGTTTTGGCATTTATAAAAAAAAATTGGCGTCGGTCTCATGTCAAGGAAGTGTCCGAGGGGCCACAAGCCGTAGGGGCACGCCCTACCCCCCAGGGCGCGCCCTGGTGGCTTGTGGCCACCTCGGTCACTTCCTGGTCCAACTCTGGTGCTTCGGGTTCTCTTTTGGTCCATAAAAAATCACCGTAAATTTTCAGCCTATTCCGAGAACTTATATTTCTGCACAAAAAACGACACCACGGTAGTTCTCCTGAAAACAGCGTCAGTCCGGGTTAGTTCTAATAAAATCATGCGAAAACCATATAAAATTGTTCTAAACATGGCATGAATACTTCATAAATTATAGATACGTTGGAGACGTATCATGCCTATATACATGATCGTTGCCATGAATATGTCAAAACTATGCGCTTCTCTATCAGTTGCCCAATAGTAATTTGTTTACCCACCGTATGCTATGTGTTCAAGAGAGAAGCCTCTAGTGAAAACTATGCCCCCTGGGTCTACTTTTATCATATTACTAAAACCAAAAATACTTTGCAGCAATTTCTTTATTTTTATTTTGTTTTGCAATTTATCTATCTATCACTATCAGAATTAATCCTTGCAAGTAACGAGTTCAAGGGGATTGACAACCATCTTGCCCGCGTTGGGTGCAAGTATTTGTTTTTATGTTTGTTGGTATTGAAGATAGGAATTTGCGTGGTTCTCCTATTGGTTCGATAATCTTGGTTCTCACTGAGGCAAATACTTATCCCTACTGTACTACTTCACCCCTCCTCTTCGAGGAAATCCCAACACCGTTTACAAGTAGCAGAAGGTTGATGAAGATGGCCTCCGTGATGGATTCCCCCTCTGGTAGAGTACCGTTGGAGGCCTCCAGATGGGGTCACAGAAGAACATAGGCTTGCGGCAGTAACAAAATTATTTCAGGTCTTGCTCTGGGGTTGTGGAATTTAGGGAATTATAGGTCTGGAATTAGGTTAAATAGAGGCTTGTGGGTCCACATTTTTGGCTTGCGGAAGACATAGAAAAAAGTGAGTCCAAATAGAGGCTTGTGGGTCCACATAGGCTTGCGGAAGACATAGAAAAAAGTGAGTCCATTCGACTCCAGGGCATATCACCGAGCGTAGATCGTAGCCTCACTCCTGGTTGGAATAAACCTCAGCTACTGTGTAGGTCAACATTTTTGAATATGCCAGCAAGTCACGGAGAGGAAAACAATAATAAAATGCTATCACTATATGCAATTTTTGGCTGTGAGGCTCTAAGTTTAAGTTTTTGCGAAAAGTAAAATTTTCCTACAACAAAGGACTTACTTGTAATTAATAAAATTTATTGTTGCTAATGAGATGGTTCCGCCAACCAATGTCTCATAACAATTCATTATCAACCCAACAATAAATTAATTATTTTGGTGTTGAGAGTTCTAGATAAACCCGATTCCATAGGCTCAGATGTCCGTAAACAAGGACATGGCTAATTGATTAGATTTCACTCTACAGAGTCTTGTGCACTTTACCCACAAGAATCGTTCCCTCCTTTTATGTCCTTGCATTGCATGGTGTTTGAAGACGAGACGAACGAAACATGGTCTTCCGTAGAGTTCCTATGGGCCACTTCCGGTGCCCATCCATTTCCTACCGTTCTTCTACATCTGCTGGGACCGTCCGTCCAGAGTCACTACTAGGGTCAACCAAGCCAAAGCCCATAGTGACTTGTGGCTGCACAAGTAAGATTCTGATCAAGCTATATCCATCTATCTCTTCGAGCTTGGGTGAAGCTTTCCGCAAGATATGATGGCGCTTCTCCATGCATCCTGGATCAACCACTGGGTACTCCAGGGTGCCCTTCCATCCGTCCTCCACCCAATAGTGAATTGAAGTCCGTCTTGAGATCTTGAAGTCTTAGGGTTGTAGTCATCAACTTAACTCTCACCACTCCCACGTAATTCACTCAACCAACCCCGTCTACTAAGCATAGCAAAATAACTACAACATTCCCGGGCATTGGTAACAAGGGGATTTGGGTTCAACCTACCACATGATAGTACTCAAGAACAGAAAATCAAATTCACCTACTTGCATGCATGGTGGGGAGGAGAACAACTAATGCATTAAAAATCTTAGGTAACAAAATACATGATCAAATGACTTGCCTTGGTGACGGTCTTGAAACTCTAAGGACTTGTAACAATAAGCCTCGCACTTCAGGTAATCTATCGAAACAAACAAGACATACATAAGCATACCATCATACAAAAATATAACAACAAGTAAAACTAAAAATAAAAAATCAATGAAACACACAAAGAAAACCAGAACAAAACCATACGCGAAAGTGCTTAATTCCCATCACCCGTCTCTTTTTCCTAACAATCTTTCTTAGTTTCCTCACTTAACGCTTGTTCCTGAATATCTCATTGCCCCATACGCGAAAGAGATCGAAGTGTGGATCAGTACCGCTGATATATGTATTTATAGGCAACCAGTGAATGTTAGAAGCTAAACCGCGGTTGCACAAATGATGTAAAATACAACTACCTCCATTCCTAGGTACAAGTATTTTCAGAGATTTCAATATGAACTACATACAGATGTATATAGACATAGTTTAGATTAGAATGTAGATTAACTCATTTTGCTCCATATGTAGTCTATATTGGAATCTCTAAAATACTTATATTTAGGAACACAGGGTGTATAAAAAATGGGATGCAGCTAACCTCGATGGCAAACAACATCATCACCCATTGTAGCCTTGCGTAAGTACATGGAAAGGTAATATTAACTACAACAGCGTTAACATCCACCAAAAATAGCAAATGGTAATAAAACGACAACATTTGTAATAATATCTTCATTGCAAAAGAGTAGCATGGTAGCAAAGGGATAGATTAAAAAATGGATAGAATTGTTTACTACAACATGCACGTTTAACTACAAACAACCAAGTACAATCAATGAAACTAGTATTGGTAGAAATAAAATTGATAGAGTTAAACATCGCAAGGCAGGTGCTGCTAGAGCAGAGAATGGCCCAGTTGTCTATAAAAAGTTAGGGAAAATAGATAAGATGGGTTAGGCGTGTTTACTACAACATGCTTAATACATCAACCATACAAAACATAGCCATTGCAACTGGTATTGGTAAGATTGAACTAGTCAGTTCATACTTGTAAGTCCTGAGGGGTAGTTGCTGGGGCACTTCTTCTTGGCCAGAGCCTGCCCCACGCTAGCGGCGGCGGAGGTGAGGTGTTCCTCCGGGTCGAAGCGTGGATCAGTGCCACTGACAGGTGTACCTACACGAAGCAAGTAAATGTTAGAAGCTAAATTGCAATTGCACAAATGTTGTAAAACACTCTAAGACATGGGATGCAGCTAACCTCGACGGCAAACAACAGCATCGCCCATTATGGCCCTACGTAAGTACATGGAATGACATGTTAACTACAATAGGCTTAGCATCCACCAAAAATAGCAAATGGAGATAAAATGACGACATCTCTAGTGATATCTTCATTGTAGAGAGTAGCACAGTAGCAAGGGGACAGATCAAAAAAGGGATACAACTTTTAATTACAACAGGCTTAACAACATCCCGAGTCATGTATTGTAAGTTTGTAGCTAGTATTGGTGAAACTGAGCTGAACAGTTAATATTTGAACATCACACAGTGTGCAATACTGAAAATAACAAGGCACGTTTAACTACAGGCAACCTAGCATAGCCATTGAAACTGGTACTGATAAAAATTCAATTGACAGAGTTAAACATTGCAAGGCAAGTGCTGACAGAGTAGAGAATGGCCCGGCTGTCTATAAAAAGGTAAGAAAAATAGCTAAGACGTGTTAGGTCTGTTTACTACAACATGCTTAATACATCAACCGTACAAAACATAGCCATTGCGGCTGGTATTGGTAAGGTTGAACTGGTCAGTTCATACTTGGTAAGTCCTGATGGGTAGTTGCTGGGGAACTTCATCTTGGCCAGAGCCTGCCCCAAGTTAACGGTGGCAGAGGCGAGGTGTTCCTCCGGGTCAAACCATGGATCAGTGTCGCCGACATTTGTACCTACAAGAAGCAAGTAAATGTTAGAAGCTAAACTACAATTGCAGAATTTATGTAAAATACTGTAAGATATGGGGTGCAGCTAACCTCGATGGCAAACAACAGAACCGCCCGTTATAGCCCTGCGTAAGTATAAGGAAAGGCATGTTAAGTACAACAGGGTTAGCATCCACCAAAAATAGCAAATGGGAATAAAATGACAGCATCTCTAGTGATATCTTCATTGCAGGGAGTAGCACGGTAGCAAAGGGACAGATTAAAAAATTGATACAACTTTTAATTCCAACAGGCTTAACAACATCATGAGTCATGTATTGTATGTTTGTTGCTGGTATTGGTGAAATTGAGCTGGACAGTTCATACTTGAACATCACAGTGTGCAGTACTGAAATAAACAAGGCACCAACATGCTTAATACATCAACCGTACAAAACATAGCCAAAGCAACTGGTATTGGTAAGATTGAGGTGGTCAGATCATACTTGGTGAGTCCTGGGGGGGGTAATTGCGGGGCACTTCATCTGGGCCAGAGCCCGCTCCAAGTCGGCGGCGGTGGAGGCGAGGTGTTCCTCTGGGTCGACACGCACAACGGCGATCGCGCCATGGACCGCCATCGGCTCCTCGACCTCCACGTGATGTTTGGTTGGGCTTGCGTGGCGATGCTCTCGAGTAGGGGCGGTAGGGATTTGGAGGCATGAGGATGTTTCTCAGACACCATTTAAGCAATCAGGCATGGGCCTTGATAGAGATCGGTGGGTTACCTACCAGGATCGATGATGCTCGGCCATAACGTAGATGTGGTTGAAGCTGTGATCGCGGTAGCGGCGATTTGCGCTACCGGGATGGGACAGGATGGGGAGATACTTCAGAAATGTGATGGGTGGGTGTCGGTGTCAAAACCGACAGACCTCAGGGTAGGGGGTCCCGAGCTGTGGATCTAGGATCAACAGGTAACAAGGGACGACTAACACAGTGTTTACCTAGGTTCGGGCCCTCTCAAAGAGGTAAAACCCTACGCCCTGCTTTATTGTATTGATTTTATGATGTGGTTTACAGAGTAGATCTTCCTCGAGATCAGTGTTAGCTAAACCCTAGGCTACGACGGATGAAGATAGTTCTACCCCTAATGACTACAACCCTCGGCTTATATAGACACCGATAGGGTTAGGGTTACCGAAAATAGATTACAATAAGGAATAAAAGAGATCTTCCGCTTCCTTGACTTGGAGGGCACACCATGGCTTCATAGATCTCCTGTCATAGTACGACACCACCAGTCAGGACCCCTTAGTAAATGACTCCCTCAGTAGCCCCCGAACTTGCCTCCAACGCCAAGACTTGTATCCGGTATCCATTCATCCGACCAATATTCGGTTTGCGGGGCAAGTTCCTCAGCTAGTCTCCCCCCTGTTCGGTACCAAGTGATGTTCGGAATCTGAAACGGCCGTTTTACTTAACACCGAAGGTAATAATAGAAATATCGCCCAAGCGCAAATAGTGCCTTCATCTGACAACTTTTTCTCCTTCAACAAAGAGTCGTTTCCGGCCATAACGCCAAGCAGTTACTATTTGTCAAAGCACGGCTGGAGGCTGACGCCACCCTTGACACGTCCCCTCAAGGTGGAGATTGTGTCCCACCTTTCGGGGGATATGGTTAATGTTTTTGATTCCCCTCCCCACCCATAACGCCGCGGAGATATCGGCTAGTGGAGAGGCCAACGGCGTGAAAATAGGGATCTCTGGCCTGCCCAGCCTGCATCTCACGCCTTCTCCTTCCTTCTGCACTCGCAGCCCTTCAGAGCTCCAGCATCCTTTTTCCCTGCTTCCATAGCCAATCCCGCTTCACCTCCTTCAAACATGGCCGGATCTAGCGCCAACAGGAAGTGGGAGGCTTCCTCTATCATGAACGAGGATATACTGAAGCTGAAGGAGGCCGGTTACTTGGCATCCTATGTCGCCCATCGAGCCCCCGAAGAGGGCCAGACCAACCCTATGCCCGAGCCGAGTTTTTCTCCCCCATTTCCTTAGGGGGCTAGGATTTCCTCTGCACCCCTTTGTGCGGGGGTTGATGTTCTCACTGCAAAAAAAAGACACATCCGTGATATTTTGGGCCGAACGATTTTTTTTCTGTCATACTTATGACACTTCTATGACGATAATTGTGAAAAAACCCGGTATCATCATAGATGTGGTGGGCTCCTACTTCTATGACAAAACATCATGACAGAAAATGGGCTTTTCGTCCTGGGCGGGCCGGAGATGCAGCTGGATGACATTCTTTGGGCCGTCCATGACGGAAAAAACCGTGGTAGAAGCGAGGGCGAAGAAAATATCGGGGTGTTCCCGGTTACGGTGGGTGGTCGGGGCTAAGCGATGCGCGTTTATCTCATACACATACGCGCGTGTGTGCGAGGCGTTGGGCTCTAACTAAACCCGAGCGAGGCGTTGGGATCAAAATAAACCCGAGCAATTGCACTAGGTACGTTAGTGAACCCGATCGAGCGATTCCTTCACTACTGCTGCTAACTGAAGCCGATCGATGCTGCCTCTGGATGAACAGTGAGCGTTGCTGGGGGGGTTTGGATGAACAGTTCCCGTTGGGGGTGGATGAACAGGACCCCGTGGTGTTGCCTCTGGATGAACAGGACCCCGACCGATCGAGCCGGTTGCGGCTGGATGAACAGGACCCCGTGGAGGGCTGGATGAACAGGAGCACCCCGTGGAGGGCTGGATGAACAGTAGACGGTGGAGGGCTGGATGAACAGTAGCCTGTGGAGGGGTGGTTGAACAGGAGCCCGTGGAGAGGGCTGGTTGAACAGTAGCTGGTGGAGTAGCGCGCGGTGGAGGTTGGATGAACAGGAGCCCGTGGATGAACAGTCGCAGGTGGAGGCTAGAGGAGGTCGACGGTGGATGAACAGTAGCCCGTGGAGGCTGGAGGGGGTCGACGGTGGAGATGAACAGTATCCAGTGGAGTCCCGTTTTGCGGTACGCCACACCCCTCCCGATGAATAGGACCCCCGTTTCGACCGTAGCGCTCCAACACAAGTCCGTTTCCTCCGTTTTGCGGTACGCCACACCCCTCTGGATCAACAGGACCCCATTTCGACCATAGGAGGTCCAACACAAGTCCGTTTCCTCCATTTTGCGGTACGCCAGACCCCTCCCGATGAACAGGATCACGTTACAAACGTGGCCGGTATAACACAAGGCCGTTTCCTCCGTTCTTCGGTACGCCAGGCCTCGTTTCCATCGGTTGTTCCGTCCAAGCCCTCCCGATGAACACGACGACGCATTCCATTCCGACCCAGCCGGTTGGCTCCCCATGAACACGACGACGACGCTGTTTTTCCGTTCCGACCCAGCCATGTACACGAGCCCTGGCCGTACGTATGCGCGAGTAGGCGTTTGAGACCCCGCCCGTATGTACGTACGTGGCCGTATTTACTTTCTTCCACCCTGGCCGTTGTACGTATGTGTACATGCTACATGCGTGCCTCTACTACGACACGTGCACGCCTCTACATCGATCACTATGTACGTACACGTTCACGACCAGAATGACAGTGCTATGTACGCTTCGACCAGGTGGGTCCCGACTGTCAGGCACTTCCTTGCGTGCGAAGATGTAGCTGGTGGGTCCCAGCAGTCCGGGGGCGAATCGTTTTTTTTTGCCCGGACGCACTTCCTTGCGTGCGAAGATGTAGCTGGTGGGTCCCAACAGTCAAGGGGAAACGTTTTTTTCACGAAATACGGTCGCCCGTCCGGTGGGTCCCCGCTGTCAGGTGGAGGAATAATTATTTTGCGCGTAATAAGGAGGCACTTCCTTGCGGCTGCCGTGGACCCAGCTGTCAGCCTCTCCACGTACAGTACTCTTCCGATGGAAGTCGTTCGTTGACCACATTGACCACGCCGCGCCAAGAGCACCACGGCGGTGGACGACGGCGAGGCCTAGGAAGGGGACGAAATGGAGCCGGGGAAGACGCGGCAATGGAAGCCCGCGCGGAGAGGAGTACGAGGGTTCACTGGTTCGGCTGCCATCACTGCAGAATAATATGGGGTGTGGGTGAGTAGAGGGATGGCCTGGCCAGCGGTGGGAGTAGTAGGGGCGGTGAGGCCTCCGCGGCATCACAGTCGGCCACGGGAGGCAGGAGCACGCGACATGACCGACGCTGCTTTGGGCGGCTGGAGCAAGAAGACCAGAGGTTGAAGAAGCACTACGGCCGTTGGATGGACATCGTACGGTCACTAGAGCAAGAATCGTTTATATTGACTAAGTTGACAAAGCCCTTGGTACGCGTCAACTTAGTAGGCCCATAGTTCAGCCTCCGAAACGGTGCGCCCCAGATGTCAGGGGGAGGAATCATTTTTTGCGCGGCTGAAGCAAGAATATCCGAGATTTAAGAAGAAGCACAACATCCGTTGGATGGACATCCAACGGCCACAGCTGCCAGAACCGTGTGTTATTGACAAAGCCCTGCATATGTGTTAACTTAGTTTTTTTAGGGGACGCGTCAACTTAGAAGGCCCACAAGTGTGTGGCAGAGAAATATAGCCCATTTTCAATTTGTAAGAATGTACAACCCATTTTTTTAAATTCTAATGGAATTTACTACAGCCCATTTACAGTTTGTTAAAAGTACAGCCCATTTTCTAGCTAGGACAACGATTAATAATTTCAACCAACCGCTCAAAACAGAATTAAAAAAAATCCCCACATTTTTATGGGATCTGAAATATTTTTATCCGAAATTTCTAGTCAGATTAAATATAATTTCAAAATAAAGTTGTGTTATGTTAAAATCCAACGAAATATTGCGCGCGCAACAAGTAATGAAATTAAAATTTTCAAATTCCAAAAATAATATATTTTTAAACTAATTACGCGTTTGGTGCATTTTTTATAGTTACTGCCAATTATTATAACTACATCCCATTTATTATTTCTTAAAGTCCATTTTCTTGTTAAGCCTAATGCATACCGCATAGGAAAGTTTGCAGCCCAGCGGGGCGGAGAATAACAAGTTGACCCGGATATTGTGTACAACTGTCGGCCCAGTTGCATTGCTGATGTTGAAAAAAGGCATGTGTAGTACAGTACAACCTAACATGGCTACTCAGCCCACATTCAGCGACGCCGGAAAGGCCCAAACAAGGCTTCTGTACAACTTTTTGAAGTCACTGAGCTCAATTAATAACTTAGTGGAACCTAATTAAAAGCTGTCATGAGCAAAGAAATAATTCAACGGGTCCCACTTGTGCGTGGCTGTGTGTGTGTGTGAGACCCATCGGTCGATGCTCGTAACTACATCTTTCAGCCATATGCATTGCTGATGCTTAGTAAAAACTTATATAGTTGACACAATCATATAGAACATCATAGCACACTGAACTTGCATAAAAAAATTTCACGCAGGCGGCACAATCAGGATGGAAGCAGTGGATCGCTACGGGTAGGGCTATGTTGAAACCAACGAACTCGTACATAACGGTTCATCGTCTTTATCAATGACGGGGAAATATCTTGAATGCTGTGCAAAGAAAACAGACAGACAACACAATAAGTTCTGCTAGCACATTAAGTTGACCTACAACCCTTTCTAAAAAAAGTTCAGGTACAAAATTAGAACAGGTCACAATCAAATGTACTGGCACATCAGTGCTTCACACCCATAGCTCGAATTTAACTAGTATCTGACAAGATTCAGTTGTTACCTCAAATTAGAGCACATCCAGGCAGCCAGCCCGGCCTCTTCTCCCAAAGAAGCAGTGGCCTCCGCCGCGCGATGGAGTAGGCCCTGTGCCATCCATCATTCCAAGCAAGACGGGGAAAGTCTGACGTTGACTCCTGTAATGGACGTCGTCGACGGACCCTGGCACCAGCGGCGGCGACAGGACTTTGATTGATGGATTGACCACTTCTTCGGCATGCACAAACACTCGATACAGGTACATCCCTAACGTGGTCCGCGGCGGCCTTGGTGACGATGAATAGTACAACCCCGGTTCCTGTACCGGTACCTCAGCACCAATCAACTTGGGTATGGTGGATGGCTTCTTCATCCATGCCATAACCGTCAGAGCCCAGCTGTCTGGAGGAACAAACATACTTATGAGCTCACCTCCAAGGTCGTTGATAAGCTCAGTCATGGACTCGCTGTTCCAAGCACGTCGAGGCATGCCGTGGAAGGTATGCTTTGTTAAAATCTCAAGTCACAGGGCACCGAGCCCCATCCTGGGTGCCACCGATCAAAGCTCACCAGCGCGCCATCGCAGAACAAACGCCGGGAAGATTCGAACACACGACTGCAGTCGAAAGTTGTCCGGAACTTGATGAAGAAATCAGCCGATGGTGGACAGACTTCGATGAGCAAGTCACTTACTTGGATACCGTGCGTAATGCCAAGAGCTTTGACATGGTCGTCCGGCGAGACGGGAGGCCGGTCGCCATTGATGGTTACCATCAGCACTTTGCCGGCAAACTGGTCGTCAAGCGCCGCCAGGCCACTGTTGAGCGACAGCACGCAACAACCGAAGGCAGGACGGACCTCAGGATCTCCGGCTCGGAGATCCGCGTTGACCGGCGACATGATAGTGCGCTTGAGTACAGGGAGTACAGGAGGGGGATTTGGGGGAACTGGAGTAGGAATCAAGATTCCAGAGGTGGGGGAGGGGCGGGAGATAGGGGATGAAAATGTAGCATGAATTTCGAACACGCGCCAATATGCTCTCGGCGCGCAAGCGCACGAAAACACCGGTGGCGCCCACATGTCGTCCTAAGAGTCCTTATTCTTTCTTTTTTGGAGAGCTCGACCTTTTTTTGAGGATCTTTTGAGAGCCCGGCCTGAGAGTCATAATTGACCTATTTGGCATTGTGTTACTACTCGGCCCATATTCAACGACACCTCACTGGCCCAAACAAGTGTACATCATCGAAAAGACACTGAGCTCAAAATTATATAACTTGAAAAAAGGAGATACACTGAACACTGGAGAATGGTGATGCCCTCATTTAGCCCACCAGTAGTACGAGACAATAAACAATTCGAAACAACGATATATACAACATTCAAACACTGACTAGTGACTGCTACTGACATAAACAACAAGACATGATAGTTCATAAGAAGTATTGTTACACCACCAAAACGCACCCATCTGCAGCGCTCAGACTCTCGTGATCCAGACGAGAATGACATTCTAAACAGAGGCAACTATTACATAGTAAGAGTGACATAGACGAGGATGACCAAATGACAAGGAATATGCATATCAAAAGAAAGAACTACCCATCCAGAACAAGCAGCAAAGACAACAAAGTCATTCGAAGAGATGATCCAACACCATCATAATTTGCAGCCCCGCTTCAGCGACCAATGATCCGAAGACACCAGTACTCCACCCTTTCGACGCAATAGCCCAATTACCTATCAACCTGAAGGCTTGAACCACGTCACTATCTGTCGTAATTGAGACATCCAAGGATCAAAGTTAATCTGGATGCCTTTTTCATTCTCACCTTCTTTTGGCTGCATGCTGTATCGTTGACAATCAGGGGAGTTTGCTCCTGAACTCCTAGGGCTCGCCATGTAGACACAGTTTTCCATAGCAAACGGAGCCTCTCTTCCATCAAGGTCCTTGCCAACGGTGATCTCCTGGCTAATCGGATAATTGAGTCCGAGAAATAGAGAGTGTGAACCAAGGCTGTTTACCCTCCTCCAATTAAAAAATCCTGAAGGCCCCAACAAGCTGGTATCCTGCTCATAGACGTAACAGCCACTGTCCGGATACTCACGTATTTCATGGTGCTTGTATAAAGTGGGGTTTTTGCAATATAACTTTTCCGGCTCATGTGTCCGAATGATCATCAGTCTTTTGCCGTCGTCTGATCGAGCGAGGAACCAGTTGTGCTTCCCTATTTTTGGCAAAGGTGGTGTGATTACAAAGGGCAGTAACTGTAGGGACACTGCATCATATCAAAAAGGACAGGCATTGTTAATGTAAGATCAGCATTGCTCAGAGTATGAGTAGGATAATGCAAGAAACAACATTGATATGTCCCTGTTGGAACTGGGAGGAAAATACAGGGAAATGTATTCTGGGTTCGAAAATATAGAAGTGCCATGCATGGTTATACTCATGTTATCTCGCAATCGATTCTTCAAAGGAAACTACCATGTCATGCATGTTATGTAATCATGTTCTGTCCTCACAAACAAATTCGTCAAGGTATCTAACAGACCATGCATTGTTATATACTCGTGTTCTGTGGGCAATTTTTTTGTGAGGATATTATTCTAGCCATTGATTGCTGAAGGGCGAATATAGGTATGTACACATGGTAAGTATTACAGGATTTCACTACTTCCAAATATAGAGTTATCCATATGCACATTTACTTCCCTAATGTATGGTTAGATGAAACCAACAGTGTGGTGCATGTTTCTACATCATGAAAATGAGGAAACTAACATGGCCATTGATACACACTCATATTTAGTAGTAGTATATAGATTACTGCAAAATAAGGAGAATATCCATATATTCCTAACCGTTTGATTATTCAGGGGTAAAAATTGGCTGTAATGACATGGTCACAATCGCAAGAATTAACTCATTCCAAATATAGCTGATTTACGGCGTCTCTAATACATTACCATAGTTCTACTCAAATTCTGCTCAAACAAGGATATGCCAATCATCACAAAAAGTTCAAACAGTGTCATGGCGTCATCATTAAGATGAGATGGAAACAACTTACATGCGCCGTCCCAGGAATACGTGGTGCCATCTGCTTTGTCGATCGCGTAGATGATGCCATTGTGTTCAATAGCATCACAGAAGTGTGTATCAGCTTTGACGATGATCCACTGCGAGCTGAGTTGTCTCCAGCTAAAGAAGGCACCGGCGTAAAGATAGACGAGTCCGCGGTCGAACAAGGCAATTAGCTTGAAGTCTGCGTAATTCGCATGTCGTGTGGGCACTTGGCAGATTACAATCTTCTGCAAAACAAGGTCTGTCCAACTGACGTGGTAATCTAGATGACTTGGACCGCGATGGTAAAACTCTATATAATCCAATTGAGGAAGGATAATCTCATGGGAGGTCTGGAAGTTCACGAGCACCAACTTTTTATCGTCTTCATTGAAGGCAGCCATCCCGTGGGAGTTCATGCCGACCCAGTACATACCTGCCAAGAAGTTCCGGGCGATGGTGATTGGATCGAAGTCGAGGGAAATGATGTACGGCGACCTACTACATACATGCAAAGAATTTTCAGCAAATGGAGATCAGATTGAAGTCGGGGGGCATCATGTATGCCTCCGTATCATGGTGAGCCAATCGCGCAAGACCAGATAGCAGCAAGCAGGGTGTCTTGAAAAGCTTAGGCTTCGCTTCGACGATGGCCGTGTGCATGTCCCTCGAGCATGCAACCAGCCGTAGGGCGCTCAACATATCCATACACGAACAACAGAGGTCGAGGATGTCACTAGGGAGATTGCTCCAATCGCGGCTCATATGGATGCTGCGCGGTTCGCGTTCGGCCATGGTGGAGTTTGGAAGGTGGGGTTTTTTGGGGGCTTGATTTACGGGGGAGAAGGCTGTCGGTGCTGGAGCGGCTAGCAAGGGAATAGTGGTACTGGGGGGAGGCGAGTGAGGCGATGGTACACGGTGGCATAGTGAGATGGAGACGGAGACGGAGATGGAGATGGAGTGGTGCTATGGGAGGGGAGAGGGAGACGAGGCGAGGCATGCTAATGTGCTGTACAACGGCGGTGACAGACTGCACATTGCACAGGGTGAGGCTGACTTTAGTAACCCGAACACGCCGTCTGGACTAGTGTCTGGCGCAAGGTGTTGTCACTTCACTGTGAGGACCGGATGAATAGTATTTTGACCATCAAGTGTACCACAGTTTTACTACTACTACTACTAGTAGGAACATGAGTACTCCAGTACTGTACAGCGGAAATAGGTCTCCCATGCTAGCATGCCTGTTCACTTCATCCTCCAGGTATCATCCATATTGCGACCAAAACCAAATTCTCGTGCATGCGGAAGCGCGAAGATGGGCCTTTTCTTTTTTGATGAGGATAACCGTGTATTCCTTAACCAGAGAATGTTGTGTCTCCCACGCACGCGCCAATATCCATGTGAACCAGCTACGACACATTTTTTTATCTGTTTGGATAGGTCCCACCTATCAGGAAGGATGGGCACGTACACGAACAGGTACGACTCCTCAGTCTACCCGCATAGCCTTTTCGTTTAGTCTACCTAGCCATCTAATCAACTGCCTGCACGCCACTTCTCCCATTTACTTCTCCATCGGGAACCGATTTTCCTCGGCTTCTTCACCTCCCCTTCGTCTTCATTTGCATCCAAACCCCACTGCATTCACATTGTTTTAACCTCTTTAAATAATCATCTACTACTTCAGTTAGACTAGCCATCTAATCCTAATTCTCCAAACCATAGCCCTCCGTTCCAGCGGTTCCAAATGGCAAAAGAGATCGAGATGCAGGTTTTTAGCGTCCAACATGTCCTCGTCGAAGGCTCGTTGAGCATAGTTGCCACTGTCACCGTCCACCCAAGGGTTGTTCGGAAGTGGATCAACAATGTATCCAACTCCCTCAAAAAGGTAGAGACGAGGGTCATCGATCTCGACGCAGAGTACACGGAGCGTGCCACTGGGAAGATCCAACGCACCGCCGTCCTTCAGCTTTTCCTCGAAGATGATGTTTTGGTGTACCACATCATACTCGCGCCCTCCATACCAGGTGAGCTTCACGATTTCTTGTCTCGGGAGGACATATACTTCTGTGGGGCTGCCATCAAAGGGGACAAACAGAAGCTGGAGCCGTACAACCTTGATTTCAAAAGCATCGCTGGCCTACAAACCAGAATCAAAATTCCTGTAGAATATTGTGATAAACAGAAGCCATCCCTATTCGATGTAGCAAATTTTGTGCTCGGTACAAATCTTCAGAAGGGTGACGAGACGGTGGCATTAAGGTCGTCTGGATGGGAGAATTATCCCTTGACGTACGAGCGGGTAAAATATGCTGCCCTCGATGCCCGTGTGAGTTTCGAGATAGCTGCAAGGTCCAAAGAGCTTGTTGCGAAGCCGTCTCCCACAGAAAATGAGAACAACAAGAAGAAGAAGATAAGGCTGCACCAGCAGCAGGGCATTATGGATGGATGAACTATTTCCTCTCTTGTAAAAAAATTATTCCCTCTCGGTGTATATTGATATATATGGACTATTTCGATGTCTTTGGAACAAGTAGTAGCGTGGGTCCGCTTGACTATAAGGAACTATTGATCCAC
Source organism: Aegilops tauschii subsp. strangulata (assembly GCF_002575655.3). NCBI lineage: Eukaryota > Viridiplantae > Streptophyta > Magnoliopsida > Poales > Poaceae > Aegilops > Aegilops tauschii. The sequence goes on along the minus strand of NC_053038.3, from coordinate 109,818,155 downwards.
CTAGCTTTCTCTACTACTCCTTCCAGTGATCGGTATGCAATGTATGTGTCCGTAGACATGACAGCTTGTCCATGGAAGTTCAACTACGGTGACCACCACGTTTCATCCACTGCCACTTGCGATTTCCACGACGCCGCTCCAACCCACGGCACCACGTCCCCCGACGTGCGCCTCACCCCTCTCGGTCGCACCGCCCCTCTGCCTTTGTGTGCATGACATGTGGGCCACCTTAAATGCGGCGAGCATCAAGTTTCTACCACAGCCACACGGGATTCCCACGATGCCGCACGAACCCATGACACCACACGTCCCCTGACCTGTGGCTCACCCCTCTCGGCCCCACTGCCTTCGGGAGCATTACATGTGGACCAGCCACCTATCGGGTCCACATGTTATTGACTCAAAGGCAGGTGTAATAAGGCGCTGAAGCTCCGTCCCAAGGGCCCTGAGAGGGAAATGTAACTCCTGCGCCAGGCTGGTGCTACCGCTGCACGAACTCATGACAAACTCGAGATTTGTTTCTTTACTATACATGCACGCAACGATTTAATGGACATTGTAATCTCAACATGTGATGGGGAGCTCCAAAGTTGAATTTGAAACTTATAAAATGAAAATATTCAAAACAAATAAACTGGGAGAGAGGGAGTATATCGTAGGATGTCTCCCATACGAAACAAGTCCCCTGGTTTGTCACCGCGAAGATGCGGTTAGAAAGGAGCACAGCGTCTTCGTACTCGTACGACAACAAATTGGCTGCAGACAGCATGGTCCACCTTTGACCGTCATGTGCAAGGTTCGTGCTATCTTATTCAATCTCATCGTGGTTCCATCGTACCAATTCATGCGGTGGCCCATTGCATGGCTGACCCCAATGTTGGACAAAGGTTCTACGGAACGGTGTCACCATTGTAAATGTTGTGCAAATTGATGTTGGTACCCTCCCGTACATATGCAAGCCAATCTCCACTTGCACCGAGCCTAACCTGTGAAATAGTGAGGAGGGGGAGAGTTAGGAAATGGACATGGAAGTAGTCTTTAGAATGCATTTACTATGTGATCAAACTCATCTTGCCTGCTCATCCGAGGAAATCCGAGTGCCCCTCAACATCGGCATCTCAAGGGGCGTCAACTTGCAACTACGGCCACGCCGCGCTGGAGAGACCCCCAAGGAAACATCCTCGTGCGTTCCATGGAACATCAAGATGCATTTGTATGCGTAGTTTATCTTGTGAGAGAAAAGGATGAACGAGGGAAGGCCTCTAGAGATAGAGATAGACAGTACTACTACCAATGTGCTGGCCCGTGCGTTGCAATGGATCCAAAGTAGTAGAATAATACTTGTTCACGTGCTTGAAATATAAACACGCTAGTTTTGATATACATGTGTCAGCAGACATGACAGCCTGTCCATGGAAGTTGAACCACGGCGACCATCACGTTTATTGTTTCTACCACTGCCACACCCACATGCGATTCCCACGACGCTGCTCCAACCCTACCTGTAAGCACAACGTCCCCCGATGTGGACATGGATCCTCTGACGTGGCTATCACTGCCTGACCCTGCCTTTCCTTCGCTGGTAGGTGGGACCCACACTTGGGGGTCCCACATGTCAGTGACAGAATGGTAGGATTGTTCAGGTCAGGGGATCCTCATCCCCCCGACGTGCGCCTCATCCCTCTCGGCCCCACCACTCCTCTGCCTTTGTGTGCATGACATGCGGGCCAGCGGAACTGCGGCAACCATCAACTTTCTACCACAGCCACACCCGATTGGACGCGGTTTGCCTGCTCCGCTGCTGTGCTCCGATCCGTACTTCCGCACCATCGAATTTTCATCCAGCGGCTGTGACACATTTCGTCCCGGGCATCAATCCTCAGCTGGAGTACTTCTGTACTACATGTAGTACCCGCCGGTGTGGCCATCTACGCCTCGTAACGCCCCGATGCCAGGCTGTGGCACCCACGCCACGGCCACGCCACAACTGGCTGGTTCATCTCGAACGAGTGAGTCGCGAACCACACCACCACCATGAGAATGACATGTGGGCCAGCCGCAGTTAAGGTCCGCATGTCATTGACTCATAGGCCGGGCACAAAGCCACTGAAGTTCGGTCCTGTGGGCCCCGAGAGGGAAATGTAACTCCTGCGGCAGGCCTTGTGGTGCTCCCGCAGTACGAGCTCGTGCTAAACCCGGAATTTGTTTCTTTCTACTACCAACTAGTAGTAAGGTACACGTGCATTGCACACATGAGATTATGGTGGTTTGTGCATTACGCTTCTACATGTGGAGTCTTCTAGATTCTACATGTGGCAAAATCTGGTGGAATGTAGATGATATCCAACGGCCAGTTGTGCTCTGATTTGCCATCTTTGTACCATCGGATTGGCTTCATCCAACGACCAACTTTCAAAGTTATTCACACACTATATAGGGGTATAGATGTTTGGTTTGCAGCCTAAGGTTGCCACGCCTAAGCTTAGGCATGCCACAAGTGTGTTTGGTTGCGTTCTTGTCTCAGCATAGTTGTTCCCTCTTCATGCATGCTCAACTCAACACCCCTCTTCATGTATGCTCTCTTCATGCATGCTTCTAGTGTATTTGTGCTAAGCTAGTGTGGACTCATGCACCCTCCATACACTCTACCAAACACCCAAAAGTGGGTCGAGAAGGGAACTCTTGGGATCATGCACCCTTCATACACCCTACCAAACACACCATGCATGTGTTTGGTTCATTGCTACACTTGTGGCTTGCCACACTTTTCTAGCTACATGGTCCACATGTCATAGACTCAACTTCTTGCCAAATCTTGCCACACTTGTGGTGGCCATTTTGTTAGCCACATGTTTTGTGGCAGACACACTTTGCCTAAGCTTAGTTGTGGCAAAGTTAGTCATGAATGAAGTTCAACCATGGAGTCTTCTAGATTATACATGTGGCAGAATCTGGTGGAATGTAAATGATATCCAACGGCCAGTAGTGCTCGGATTTGCTATCTTTGTACCGTCCGATTGGCTTCATCCAACGACCAACTTTCAAAGTTATTCACACACTATATAGGGGGTATAGATACAGATGTGCCGGCCGTTGCAATGGAACCAAAGTATGTCTATTTAGTGGAGTGCACTCTAAACACATTATATATTTATTTTTCTCTAACCTTTCATAGCCATGCAACCAAGCCACATAAGCTTCATGGGTGCCCCCCACATCATATTATTCATACTACGTTGACTGAAAAAAAGATAAATCACCCAAAACAAGAGCTTCCCATTTTTTGTTCCTACGATGCTGTGCCGTGCACGTACCTATTAGTTGTATAGTGGTAGTACTAGTTGTATAGTACAAACTTGGTACTAGTACGAGTAGAGTAGTACGGAATGCTCCTACTCTATCAACGAGCATCTGACACCAAATTTCTTGGCTTCTGTGCTACAGCTAGATCTTCCCCTCGTTTCTGTTTTCCAACCCGGCGGCGGGCGGGGTGCGGTTTGCCAATAGTCGGTTTGCTCAACAACGGTCCCACATGAAAGTGAAAATGCTAGGCAACACGCCTTCCCTAAGCTATGTGTCGTGCTGGACGGGCCGTGGAGTACTCGCAATTCCCGGGCGTGTGTGGGGGGAGTGCGACGCGAATGCGGCAGGCCTTTTCCTTTTACTAGCAATGTGCCTGTGCGTTGCGACGGATCCAAAGTAGTAGAATAGTAGTACTTGTTCACAAACTTGAAAGAAATCACTCTTGTTTTGATATACTCCTAATATATTACTCCCTCTGTTCCTAAATATTTGTCTGTTTAGAGATTTCAAATGGACTATCACATACGGATTATATAGACATATTTTGAAGTGTAGATTCACTCATTTTGCTCCGTATGTAGTCACTTATTGAAATGTCTAGAATGAAAAATATTTAGGAACGGAGGGAGTACTTTTCACTCAAAATATATTTCTCAGGCTGTTTTGATGAGGTGAGGGAGGGATGTGGTTGCTTTCAAGATAATAAGGGGTTTTCGGCAAATTGGACCAGAGAAGTGGGCTATTGTTGCAAAAATGCCACAACTTACCTCACAATTATTAGATGCAGATCTAATGGTCAGAAACGACGGATGGCAGACACACCACCATCACCAACTGAGTCTTTTATAGGAGTAGGAGTAGAGAAACATGTATAAATTGTAACATTTTGGTTCTGCTCCTTGGCACGATGGATAGATAGAAACAACGATTGGAAACACTACGGTGGGGCTATTTCTGCCAGATAAGCAGGGTACGTAGTAGCTAGGTTGGCGCATCGTCGGTTTGGTCAGACGCAGTCCGACATGTTCTAGTGTTTCTAGCAAGATGCCCGCGCGTTGCACGAAGTTGATGGAAAAGGTAAGCACAACTTATAAATTGACGGATGGAGTACTAGTTACAGTGATGCATATAATTAAGCAAAGGGATCACATATGTCAGTATTGACTGGAACGAGAATGCAACAACACAATAAGAATTAAGGCCACGATGATGATGCGATCGCAGTGGTGGTTACAGAAGGCAAGAAGAAAGATGCATCCATCAACGTATGACCTCGTCCTCCTCAACTTAGTGCGCCGGGCCACCGACCGGCGGCTAAGGAGCGGCGGCTTTTGTGGCGAGGTCGAGGTGCTTCTCAGCAAAGGCATCCAAGGCTTCCAGCCGGTTGAGGAAGGCCAACATCGTAGCGTCCTCACTGGCCTTGTAGATACCTATGTGCATAATTTGCTCGTAAACGTGGATGTGTAGGTCGATGAATTGTTGCAGGGCGAGGCGCCTCGCGGCGAGCGCGACCTCCAGGTGGACATTCTTCGTGGCGTCGGCGGGCAGTCGCAGGGCCACCAGTGCTTGAAAGAGGTTCCGGCCATGGAGGCCGATTAGGGTGGCTGGCAATGAGGAGCCTGGGCTGGAGGAGTACGGCGATGTCGTCTGCGAGCTTCTTGAGGACGGTGAACTTGTTGGTGGTGGCAATGATCATCTGGTCCAACTGAGAGTCGTAGTTGGCGTCGACGGCGACCATCCACCAGCCGGTCTCCGACACCGCCTGGAGACGATCCTCGGTGCCATGCCACAGGCCGACATCATGGACCATCTGGCACAGCCGCTGGCCGCTCGCGCGCATCACCGCCATGGGTCTAGAGTGAGCTCTTTTGCGCTCAGTGTAGGTGCTTAGGCAAATGCTTAGGTGCGTACGATGTTGTAGATGCATGGAATGGAGGGGCGCCTTTATATGAGGGCAAACTGCGTTGCATTCACATCGTGCAGCCTCTTTTCCCGGTCCTCCTCCCATTAATTCCCTCATGCATTAATTGAAGGAGGATGCATTGGCCGTTCAACATTTCAGGAACCGCTACTCCCTCCCTCGTCTGCAGTAAAGCCGTATCGGGAACTGCGCCGCCTGCTGCCAAATCAAATAGTATTGCGCCACCCGCTGCACGCCCGGCTAAACATGCCTCCTCGCCTCCATTGAACCCACATGCAAACTGAGAAACCTACTCCGGCCACACGTCCGTTCATGAGCGGGCCGGAATTAAACGCAACACCGGCCGAGCTCCTCCCGTCCGCCCTTAGTTTAAACGAGGCCAGATGCCGGCCAAGCTCCTACCGTCCGCCCTCTATTTACACGAGGCCAGACAGACAGTGGACAAGAATCGCACTCCTCCGCCGCTCCCCCATCTCCTCCTTCACCATTTTCTCCACTTTTCCGATGGCTTCCGAGGAGCCGTTCTCCGGCATATTACCCGGCTCGGTGGCCCACCGAGCCCTCCAGATACGGGCGAGGCCGCTCGGTGCTTCACCAACCTCGCTTGGCCCGACGGAGCCAGTTGCCACCCCAAGCAGGCACGTGGTTCAGCAACTCGCCGCTCCAGTTCAGCTCGATGAGGAGTGGCGAGTTGCTCCACACCAGCACGGCGGTGAGCACACCGGTACAGGCGTCGTCGCTGCCGCATCGTACCACGCCACAATGTCTGCGGTGCCGCGCCACCCGTGTTTGTGGGCGCGCCTCCCGTGCCTGCGGCAGCGCCATGTTGGTAGAGACAGAAGCCGGGTGCGTGGAGAGCGACGAGTCGGTGGCCAGCTTCTCCGTGCCCGCCGCCATCATCGAGGAGAAGTAGAACACGGGAGGCCGCTGCCACTTGGGTCCCATGAAGGCCACCGCCGAGGCGACGACTGCGCATTCAGGTGGTTTCTTTGCTGCTTCGTCTCTTCCGAGGACCTTCGTCGACCCCGCAAGTGTCCGCCGGGCATGAGGAAGACAAAGGGATCCGCGGGCGGCCATTTAGATTATGTACTCCCTCTCTAGCTGGCGGGAAATATTTGTTCTAAGAATGGATAAATTGTATACATCTATAACTAAAATAAGTCTAGATACATCCATTTCTAGGACAAGTATTTCTGGACGGAGGGAGTATTAATTATACCAAGAGAGCCGGATTGGCACCGCTTAGTTCATGTAAATGTAATGAAATCCATCATGTTGATATGAAGATCCGGCTTTTTTATAAGAAATCCTTCATGCTTATATGAAATCAGTCCGTGTTTGCACGAATTTCATCTGGTTGGTTAGAGTTGTGAAAATGTATGCCGCTGGCGTTTGATGTCGTCCTCCGCGGAAGGAAGCGGGAGGAAATTTGCCGGCTGCCGTTGGAGATGCTCTTATGCTGGAAATAATAGAGTGACATCCAATCCATTTGAGTTAATTGCATGTATGATTGTCCCTCTATAAAAGGTTAATTGCATGTACAGTGTACACGTGACTTGCAGGGTGGCTACAACTTCCTATAGAAAGTTAAAAAGAAACAAGTCCATCCTTAATCTTGTATTCTAAGTACTCTGTGGGTTCCACTGTCAGTACAGTAGCGAAAGAAGTATATATTAACTAAGTAATACATAATAAAAATATATAAAGTTAAAGACAGAATTCGAACTCATGTCATCGCGTTGCGAGCATCCGGCGCTAACCAGTCCAGCACATTTTTTTTGTAGACCATGCTGGAGATATATCTCCATGTCTACTCTTATACTCCATCCGTTCCCAAATATTTGTCTTTTAATTTTAAATGGACTACCACATACGGATGAGTATGTAGACATATTTTAGAGTGTAGATTCACTCATTTTGCTCCATATGTAGTCACTTGTTGAAATATCTAAAAAGATAAATATTTAGGAACGGAGGGAGTAGAAAACAGAGTTGGTGATGATGGTGTGCGTGCCATCATGCAATATAGGCCGTCGGATTTATATCTAATGGATAGGAAGGAAACTGTGGCAATTTTGCAAAAATATACCCACACCCATCTCCACGTTCGCAAATACGGCCTTCCCTCATTCATCCTTTTTTCTCACAAGATAAACCACTCATACAAATGCATCTTGATGTTCCGTGCAACGCACGGACATCTAGCTAGTTTCTTTTAAAATAGTTACTGCGATAATTGGGTTGAAGTGATATATTTTATGTCTGCCCCGAATGATTTTAGATTCACTAGTAGTAATAAAGAAAAGGTTGCCTTGTTAATTAACAGAAAACAGGGTGAAAACTATCACATGAGGCCGGTAAAAACAAGGCACACTGGGTTTAGCGTCATTGTCACTACAACTGTGCACGCGCGAGAAGTCTACATATCGAGGGGGCTACTGAGCGAGGCACAGAGACACAATGTTCGAGAGAGAAACCAATTGACAGATTACGATCAGATCGAGTTGTCACCCTTCTGTTGTCATTGTTGGGGTGGGGGGGGAGGGGGAGGGAGAGAAAGATGTATCGAGAGTGTGCGCAGTAGGCACAGAGGCACAACTAGCGAGTGTGTGTGTACCTGTGTGTGTTTGAAAGAGGAGTAGATAGATTACTATCAAGATCGAGGTGCCACCCTACTCCTTCGGTGTCTGGTAGTGTGTGTGCGCGTGTGTGTATTTGATAGAGAAGCCAGTTGATAGATTAGTATCAAGATCGAGGTGTCACCCTACTCCTTCGGTGTTGGGAAGTGTGTGTGTGGTTGTGTGGGTGTGGGTGTGTGTGTCGGGGGGGGGGGGCAGTGACACTTACATATCTCTAATCTTTTAAAAAACAGAGTTGGTGATGATGGTGTTCCTGCCATCCTGCAATATAGGCCATCCGATTTATATCTGATGGATAGGAAGGAAACTGTGGCAATTTTGCAAAAAGATACCCGCACCCCTCTCCGCATTTGCAAATAAGGCATTCCCTCATTCATCCTTTTCTCCCACAAGATAAACTACTCATACAAATGCATCTTGATGTTCTGTGCAACGCATGGGCATCTTGCTAGTAGGGAGAAGGAGTTTGTGTGACACATATCTAGCTATATTAAGGGATAGGTAGATAGCATTTGTGCGAGGCATACTTAAAGCATCACGAAGATAAACAAAATGGTGTGCATGCAAGTGCCAGAAAAAATGAAGCGAGAAACAATGTGTGTGCGCGCGTGTGTGTGTGTGTGAGAGAGAGAGAGAGCGAAATCTCAAAACAAAAGGTGCTCTGCTGGAATCCCATTGTATGTATTCATATGGTTCCAGAACTCGAGATAACCTTAGGCATATATGTGAGAGACATTATTATACTTTGAGACATTAGTGGCTGTGGGTGGGCGGAATTAAAGGGGTGGGTGTGTTCGACAGAGAGAGCGTGTGTGTTTCTGTGTGATAGACTTGTAGGACGGGGTAGAAAGACGAATTCTAACCTTGACGGAGGGAGAGAAATACACGAAGTGCGCGTGTGTGATTCTGATGCCCACGGGGAAATGAGATATGTATGCGTGTGAGAGAGATTGCACAATTCATTCACGTATCACTATCTAGCGATCGTGGACGTGCATCGCTTGAACATAAATCAATATCTACTTCGCATCGTGGCCAAAGGTACAATATCTATTCAACGCTATTAAGATTGGACACTCACATATCACATTTTTTTCTATTTAAATAAACCTTTTTAGTTGTGCATGCCAAAGTTACAGTGATGTTTCTTCAAACAACCAATGTAGCTATCATGTACATGCACCATTGTTACTCTTGTATTCAAAATCATTAGTCTTGGATGATTTAAGGTTCTATTATGAAGTAATATATGTAATATTCATATATGAATTCAATGGGTACGCAATTTGTGAAATGGAGGCTATGTAATCATATGAGGTAACACTTTTAAGTAGCGGACTACAATATCCATTTCTTTTTGTGCGCCTCTACACTAACAGGTCAATGCATTATGTTTAAAGTAAATAACCAATTGCACTAAATTATCTCTTTACACGAGAAATACATAGGCTGAACGTTTGATCCCTTTTTTGTGAACGCGCCACAACACCCGTACGATTGGCCCGCCCGTGTGAACGTCCAAGTTATCGGCACATCATCCCGAGTTATTGTCTTTTTTCTGGGGTGGACTTCACACCAGTTATTAACTACTAACGCATGCCCCATGTACACAGTCTCGCATGACCTTCCCGCTAGCACGGTCAAAAATTAGTTGAAACTGGATACGAACGATCCTACGGGCGGCAAAATCTCCCGCCTCCTTCTAAGATTTCCGCCACCTTAGTCTTTAGCATGAGAAATTCTCCTTTTGTCCTTGGTGCACGGAGACCAACAGTTAAAATACCGCCCTCATCTACATAATAGGTCGGGGCTACTTTGGTAAATTCCGGTTCCCCCCACTACACGGCACCCCCATTTCCTCTCCCCCTCCCGCAAAAACGACTAACTCCACAACACAAGAGCATCTCACATCACGCCGCCCGTACTTCATCGGCCTTTTCCCCCTCCCCTCTCGAAACCCTAGACTGCTCATCCACCGGCGTACCAGAGCCCATTCATTGCCAGCGGCGTCCACCTCGCCGGATCTGCTTCTGCGGCCACATCTACCCCTCCTACCTCCCCTAGAAACAAGTAGACTGCTCATCCACCACTTTACCACAGCCCATTCTGTGCTGGCCATGTCCACGGTGCCGGATCTGCTTCGCCGATACTCTCGTCAACCGCAGCGCATCTGCAGCGGCTCATTCGTACTCCCTACCGGAGATGCTTCGTCCACACCCCCTGGAGCCGCCCCACCGATGCCCCCGTCGACGGCCTCTGATCCTCTTCGCCGACACCTTCCTCAACTCTACCGGAGCCGCTTCGCCGACACCATCGTCAACCCCACCGGAGTAGCTTCGCCTATACCATTCTCAACCCTACCGGGGCCGCTTTGCCAACTCACAAGTCCACGGCCTCAGATCCGCTTCCTCGCACCCTCATCCAACCTACCAGAGCAGCTTCTGACGCCTCGTCCACGGCCGCAGATCCGCATCGTCGACACCATCCTTAATCCAACCACCGGAGCAGCTTCACCTACGCCCTCGTCCATGGCTACAAATCCGCTTCGCCCACACCGTAGTCCACCCTACCGGAGCCGCTCCACAAACACCCTACTCGACGGTTCTAGATCTCCATACCGGACCCTGACAGCCAGCAGCGTCATCATCCTTGACGTTCCTAACCTGATTCCCACCGTCTGGCAAGATGCCAAGCACCCGCCACGGCCTAGGTACTTGTCACCTTTAAACCCGTCCAGCATCACCTGCCCGATGTACTTCACATATACTAACAGGTCGCTGTTACATGTTATGCAGCTGGCAAAAATTACAAGGATGATGTTTCTTCTGGATCTAACAGCTTGGCCAACCAAGATCCTGGACCGAGGCATTGCTATGATCTTGTAAGTGCGTCTCTCTCTCTTGTATTGTTCTGTGCCTGCCAGCGTGCTTTGCTAGGATTTTTGACCAGTAATCCCTTTGTGCAGACAATGATTTCTACTACTGGCTGCTAAATTAGATATGTAGATGTCGTACATGATACTACCTCGTACCTCCGTTCCTAAATATAAGTCTTTCTAGAGATTCCACTATAGGCTACATACGGAGCAAAATGAGTGAATCTACACTCGAAAATGCATCTATATACATCTGTATGTGGTCCATACTGGAATCTCTACAAAGACATATATATTTAGGAACAGAGGCAGTACATTACACAAAATCGTAGGTGGCATGTAGGAATTCCAGTGCACTACATTAGGCTCCCTTAGAGTGCCTGCTAGTCCAGCACACAGAGTCATGGCTAGTTTATGCTACGCAGACAATCATTAATTGGTGGTTTAAATATGCGCAAGGGATATGCAATGTATTATCATGTATAGATGTCTGAAATTAGGCGTGTCAACTTGCAGATAGGGTTACACAATGAGAAAGTACAAGATGTATGTGGCAATTTCACGGAACATCGCAAAAAAAGGAGAGGCAGCGGTGAGCCTATACAGTGTGCTATTGTACGTCACTCCTCCATTGCAATCATCGTGACATGTTATTTGTATGTCAATTCTATTGTCCAAGTTTCTTAGGGACAGTTATTACGAGTTATCCTAAGAAAATAAGCACCTGTGAATATAAGCTCCATGTAATAAGCCAACCAGTTCTTTTCATTGCGTTTTCAGCTTAGCTTTGGTATGATCAGTGAAAAGTCTAGATTGCATTATATTTTTTCATTTTCCTGCCCATATGAAAATTAATTTGGCTTGCAAACATCACAAATTGAAACCAGTGCAGTAATTAATATGATAGGAAAACAGACCATCACTATTTGCTCAAAATGCAAATACAAAGATACCATCTACTTGGCACAATCTACTTTGGTCAATGTTTTCCATAGAGATTCCATTGCCTAATTTAAACGAAGAACACATGACCCACATTTAAATGAAGAACTATTATTTATTGAAATTCGATGGTCCAAGTGGCTGGTTATTATCATATAGCAGCACCACCTGAAAGCATCATATAGCAGCAACAGCAGCTCATAGCAACTCATCATACAGCAGCAGCAGTGTGCAATTCATCATATACCAGCAGCAGCTCATAGCAATTCATCATATAGCAGTAGCAGGAGCAGCTCATAGCAATTCATCATATAGCAGCAGCAGGAGTAGCTCATAGCAATTCATCATATAGCAGCAACTGGAGCAGCTCATAGCAATTCATCATATAGCAACAGCAGGAGCAGCTCATAGCAATTCATCATATAGCATCAGCAGGAGCAGCTCATAGCAATTCGTCATACAGCAGCAGCAGGAGCAGCTTATAGCAACTCATCATATAGCAGCAGCAGCAGCTCATAGCAATTCATCATATAGCAGCAGCAGTAGCCCATAGCAATTCATCATATAGCTGCAGCAACTCATAGCAATTCATCATATAGTAGCAGCAGGAGCAGCTCATAGCAATGCATCATATAGCAGCAGCAGAAGCAGCTCAAAGCAATTCATCGTTTAGTGGATCAGAATGAAAATTTGGCAAAAAATCAGAGGAGATCCTCACCTTGTTGGATGAGCTCATCCTTCAACAGCACCTCAAGGCAACAACCTGGGAGGAGGGGAGGGGGAATAAGGTGCCTTCTGCCGTAGTGTGGCATCAGCCGTAGTTGTGCAACGCCTGCCAGAGTAGTGCATTGGACGAACGACAGTGGAGCAGCTGCTGGAGACCATGAGAATGAGGGGCGGCGCCAGAGGGAGGAGCAGCCAGGGAGATTTGCCCCTACCCGCTGGCCATGTAGCCTAGCTGGACAGAGCATCGTCGAGGACCGGGCCAGATGGGACCAGTGGTGATGGCTCGCTGGAGGAACCCTCGTGCTGCAGGCAGGGGATCGAGGTAGAGGGAAAGGGGAGAGGAGATGCAAGCGGGCAAGGCAATGAACGCTTGCGTGTTTGCTTTACTTGAGGGTGAGGTGTGACGCGGGCGTCAGCAGTTGCATTTTGAGTGTAATATAGGCAGACAGCAGAGTCATTTCACTATTCCCCTTCCCTTCAATTTTTAGTGAGGTTCTACCCGAAACACCCCCCTCCAAAGCGAAATTAGTTAATCCCAAGCCCATAACTCAAAAATGACTTCTTTACATCTTTTATGGCTTATTTTGACAATAAGCCCTAAAAAGGTGGAATCAAACTGGCCCTTAACCTGCAATTCAATTGTGCATGCAACGATGAATCACTCCTACCTGCTATAGTGTACATTTAGGCATCATCATACATGACATAACCTAATACATGTGCATTCCATTGTAGAATCTGGAATATGCAATGTTTATGTTAGTTCATACGTTGCACATGATGTTTAAATGCCCCTTAAATCTGGTCAGTCAAGTGATGGTCTTTAAGCCTCCTTCTTTGCTTCTTTTCTTGATATGTAAGATTTGCTCACACATCTGTTCAATTGCTTGTTTGCATCAGCCAGCCATACCAGGACTGTTTGCTTTGATTACTTGTTGTTCTTGACCTAACACTCTAACAGAGCTTGTCAACGATTTAAACACTAAGGGCTGCTGTAGTGGGGCCTTTTCTAACTCATAGGTGACATAAAGGTTTGGATGTACACTAAAGTAGGCTCTCCAAGAGTACCTGGAGATCCAGTTCGAAGGTATGCCTAGTTTTTACATAGTGCAAACATAGTAAATGCTCATTTCATTGTGTGCAAGTGCAAGAGATGCGGCATGTTTCATTATGTGGTGTTGTTTTGTTATAATCTCATCCTTTTGTGTTCACACACTGGAAAGTATGCATATTTATCTTCCAAGGAGAGGAGTAACTAGTTTGTGTCACCTTGCAGAGGGGGTGCAATGAAGATAAGATTGAGGATTTCCAGGTACAAGATGTTAGGAAGGAGCCTTGCAAGAGAAGTAGGAGCTACGCTGAGCCTCTTCAACCTGTTAAGGTAAGTCACTTTATCCAACTCAACAGTTCAATTCCTTGTTTGTTTCAGGCATAGTTAATTTGCTCTTTTCAATTGCTTTATTTGTCCTCAGTTAATGAGATGCCCAAACAATGATGCCTGATGTTGGGTACTTGTATAACTATTAGTTGACATAATTAAAGGCCTTACCATTTAATTACTCTGCCGAAGTGTGCCTGAAGCTTTGAAGTCTATTAACCAACTATTATTGCATGAGGCTCACAATCTAGTTTATACTAGGCTAATGATTGCATAGTTTTGCTTGCTGTAGTATGTTTGTGTGAAACCCTCTGCTGTTCATTATGCTCCCTAAGACTTTAATTGAGCTACTGAATGGCCAACTGCTTGCTTACTTCTACGCAACGTGCTATCTAAATTTGTAACTTGTCTGTGTTTTAGATTGGGCCCCAACATCATGCTCCTCTGGTGAGCTAAGAGAGATTTCTATATGCACGCTGCACAGACTACTTTTTTATAATTTTTAAAATATCACCTGCTTATGCTTCATGACGTGTAACAGTATTGTTAGTCCTGTTTTGCCATGTAAAAAATAGTTTGTCTTGCTCGCTTCACTGTTGTAACTATATTTTTGCCCTAGTCATGTGTACTTATAGAAACATTTCAGGATGAAGTGACATCAACACAAAGATCTGCGAGCAGTGCGGCATGGCCATTACCGAATGATTATGGATTGGAATTGGAATGTGCTGATGTTCTCGAGCATCAACTAGAGGTGGCAAGACAACGTGTACATGATTCTCAACGTACAATCAACAAGTTGAGACTGGACATGCAGGTATTAGATGCAAGAGTCAAAAAAATGAAACAGGACACTGAGGTAACAACGAAGGAATTGGAGATTTTGCAGACTGAAATTTGTGCTATCTAAATCCAGCCAATCCTATTTTCTGAAGAGATTATAGTTCAAATGGTAAGTTATGTTGATGCGCGTCCATGATGTATGAGCTGTATTTGCCCAGTGTATGTATTTGCTATTTGTGTATGCTTTATATCACTGGTGCCAAACCATAATGCCCAGTGGGTATAATCGGTTGTAATTTCTTTATTGTATAGTGTAGGATTATTCTACGTTTCTATGCCTTAGTCTATTTATTGTATAGTGTATGTTTTTAGAGGTGATAGTATAGAGTAGGATAATTCTTTGAATATGCTATATCGTTCAAACGGGGGCCAACTCGCCCAAACGTTGTAGTGACCATGGCCCTCCACAGGCCGTATGATCCATGGGCCATTTACGGGACGGACGATCCATGGCCTTCTATGGCCGTCGAATCTGTGGGCCTTCTATGGGCTGTCGGATCCACGGGCCTTCTATCGGCTATCGGATCCATGGGCCTTCTATGGACCGTCGGATCCATGGGCCTTCTATGGGTCGTCGGATCCATGGGCCGTCTATGGGCCGTCGGATCAATGGGCCTTCTATGGGCCATCGGATCAATGGGCCTTCTACGTCCCGTAGGATCCATGGGCCTTCTACGGGTCGTCTCGTCTATGGGCCTTGTACGGGCCATATAAGGGGCCGTAAACGGGCTAGAGTGGAAATCGTACGTTTTATGGGCTGACCATAACGGGCCGTTAATAGGCCGTATTTGATGATGCTATGAAAATGGCCCAACAGATTAACGGGCCACAAATGGGCCGACTGTATCCACGGGCTGAATTTGGCCCACAAGCAGAAAAGGCCAGTAACGGGCCATAAGTAACCGAATGCTGGAAATGAGCCCAAGAATAAATGGGCCCTGAGAAGGCCGAAGGTTAACATGGGCTGAAAACGACCCAATGGAATAATGGGCCGCTAATGGCTATAAAGCGATACACTGTTTATTACGGGCCAGTTTCACCACGGGCCGTTAATGGGCCAAAAGTTACAAGGGGACTCATATGGGCCAAAATACGTCATGGGCCATACATGGGCCGGAAGTTACAACGGGCTGGAATCATATTGGACGGCCCAGATGACGCTACTGGGCCTAATTCCGGTAGGCCTTAACGGGCCGTGAGTTAGCGGGCTGTAAATGGGCTATATGCGAACATGCCGTTAACAGGCTTTCTGTGGGCCGGCCCGCCACCTTTTGACCAAGTCAAACGGACCGGCCTTTTCACAGGAATGGGCTTCTGTTGGGCCGTGCCATGCATCGACGTATCATAGGCGCTTTGGGTCCAATGAGTGGATGACATCTGTCCCAACGGTGAGCCGACACGTGTTTCCTCCAGCCAATGATGATTTTACACATGGAAAATCCCCATTGGTCGGGGCTGTCAACGGGTTATCGGATCCAAAACTGGACCCGATAGCTTAACGGCGTTCCGTTACGGTGGATGCCACGTGTCGGTCACCCTTGACGAAAGCACTTCTGTGACGCGCGATTTATCGTCATGGAAGTGGACACTTCCGTGATGATAATTTTGGTAATGTCATGGAACACTTCTACGACAGCACAGGTATGACTATCTTGATTCTGTCATAAAATCGTCATGGATGTACATGCATGACAAAAAACGCGACCTACTGTGACAAACACGTATCATCATGGAAGTGTATTTTTTTGTAGTGTCTACTATGGGCTGGATTTCCACAATCTAGCCCCCAACTCTCTCCTCCACATTTCGACTTTCATTGTCGTTTGCGAGGCGCTCCTCCGGGTCTAGCCACACTTCGGCTTATGGCTGAAGGTGTTCAACATGAAGCCCAAGGTGGTCGGCGGGAGAATGCGGACTGCGGTCGGGCCATGATCAGCAAGCTTAAACGGGTCCAGTGGCCGGACGGCCACTTCGTTAACACTGTACAGATGTGGCAGAAGGAGTGGTTGTACATCACCGAGCCGAGGGAGGCCGCATGGGGAGCGGCCCCCGCATTCCGGTCCGGACCCCCCCCCCCACCAGATTGGCCTCCTCGACAACCAAGAGTCTGGACTGGGGAAACGTTGCCGACACCAAAGCGCTGTAGAAGCGCGTCGACAACATAATGGAGACCGGCGCGAAGATGGTCGACGTGTTTAAGATCATGCTCAACCGTGGGCTCCTCCCTTCCAGGAGACGGCGAAGCCCATGTGGGAACATGAGCCCGAGGATCCGGCCACTGTGCGACACCTCTTCGGCACAACCCCTAACAAGATATGGGGCCAACTATTCCAGCCCTAGAAGGAGTGGCCGGCCGAGGGGAAGGATATTGGTATTGATGTCGTGAATCCCCCAAGGGAGGTGAGTGGCATGTCTCTGCGAAGAGTATTCGCATATTCACATGACGTGAGATTCGATCTAACTTTGTTATGTGGATTCTACAGGGCTGGCTTGCCAAGGCCAAAAAGATCAGTAGCCCGGCATCGCTGCTGGAGGGGCCCCGATCAGAGCAGCTGGAGAAGATGCCGGTCGTGGTTCCCTACAAGGCTCCCGCTAAGAAGGGCAAGAAGCACCGAAGGCCAGGGAGGGCCTCCGCCGCAGGATTCGTCCGGGCAACCGGTCCGGAGACACTGCAGCCTCATCCGCACAGGATGGGGGCGAGGAGGAGGAGGATGAAGAGGAGAGTTCCTCTTCGCACTCCAAAAAGAGGCCAGCGTCCGAGGAGGCCGAGGAGGTCCAACCTTCCCTGGCCCCAAAGAGATGACACCGACCCAAGTTGGTGATACCAGACAGCTCGGCAACGAGAAGTCCGAGGCATCTGAGGAGCCCCTATAGGATCGAAAGTATGTCTAGGGGGGGTGATTGGACTACTTGACCAAATAAAAATATAGCCTTTTCCCAATTTTATGTCTTGGCAGATTTTAGCAATTTTACAAAAGTCAAGCAACTAACCTACACATGCAATTCTAAGAGTATAGCAGCGGAATGTAAAACAATTGCACATGAAGGTAAAGGGAGGAGTTTGAGGGAGAAAACGCAATGTAGACACGGAGATTTTTTATCCGTGGTTCCGATAGGTGGTGCTACGTACATCCACGTTGATGGAGACTTCAACCCACGAAGGGTAACGGTTGCGCGAGTCCACGGAGGGCTCCACCCATGAAGGGTCCATGAAGAAGCAACTTTGTCTATCCCACCATGGCCATCGCCCACAAAGGACTTGCCTCACTAGGGTAGATCTTCACGAAGTAGGCGATCTCCTTGCCCGTACAAACTCCTTGGTTCAACTCCACAATCTGGACGGAGGCTCCCAAGTGACACATAACCAATCTTTGAGACACCACTCTCCAAAAGGTAATAGATGGTGTGTTGATGATGAACTCCTTGCTCTTGTGCTTCAAATGATAGTCTCCCCAACACTCAACTCTCTATCATAGGATTGGATTTGGTGGAAAGATGATTTGAGTGGAAAGCAACTTGGGGAAGGCTAGAGATCATGATTTATGTGGTTGGATTGGAATATCTTGACCTCAACACAAGTGTAGGTGGTTCTCTCTCAGAAAATGTATGTTGGATGTGTAGGCATGTTCTGATGGCTCTCTCCACGAATGAAGAGTGGGTGGAGGGGTATATATAGCCTCCACACAAAATCTAACCATTACACACAAATCACCAAACTCGGTGGGACCGAATAATGAAACTCGGTCAGACCGATTTAGTTCAAAATGTGACCGTTAGGCATTTTGGTGGGACCGACATGTCAACTAGGTGGGACCGATTTCATTAGGGTTAGGGCATAACATAATCTCGGTGAGACTGAGTACACAAACTCGGTGGGACCGATTTAGGTAATACGCTAACCAAAGAGTTGGTGAGGCAAACTCGGTGGGACTGATTCGCTCATCTCGGTGAGACCGAAACGTTATGAAGGGGAAACAAAGAGTTTGCATTGCGAACTCGGTGGGACCGATCGCTCATCTCGGTTGGACCGAAACGTTATGAAGGGAAACAGAGAGTTTGCAATCCTGTCTCGGTGAGACCGAGATCCCTATCGGTGAAACCGAAGTGACTAGGGTTTGTGGCAGTGGCTATGTCAACTTAACTCGGTGGCGCCGGATAGAAAGTTTTGGTGCGGCCAAGTTTGACTTTTTGTTGGTGTACAAAAAGAGGGGCACGCTTTTTGTACCCCTTTACCTGTGCACGGGCAGTCAGAGCCGCGCCCACGACCACACCAAGCAGAATAGGGGAGGTGAGCCAAGGTAAGACCGAAGCCCAAGACAATCAAGGCAATGCCAAGGCCAAGACCACAAAGAGCAGAGGGGCGAAGCAGGTTCCCCCGGCAAGACCCTTGCCGGGCGGCCTCAGCGGCCCACACCAACAGAGCGAGCCACCCTTGAGCCCATGACCCCCAACGTCATCATCAAGGTGGGGCCAGGGCTCGGGAAGGCACCTCTATGGTGGCATGCAGACCTTTGTGAAGAAATATTCAAGATCAGATGAGGATCAGAAGACGACGATTCTCGGCAAGATCTCTGCCGAGGAAGGCCACCAGACCCCCGGCAAGGTCCTTGCCGGGGGTCGGCAGCACGAGACCTTGCCGGGCCACCCGACAAGACCCTCGCCAAGGACGCCAGCGGGGCCACCGCCAAACCCGCACCAAACAAGCTTCCACCACCGTTCACATGCAGCTGCCAGCCGAACCAGCTGGGCAGGCACCTGCGTGGCAACATGCAGCTCCCAGGCCAACTCATCGAGCGCCTGCGTGGCGGCATGCAGATCTTCGTGAAGGCTCCGCCACCGCTCCACCTCAGCTGCCTGGCTGCCTACATGGCACCACGCACCTCACTGGCCAGGGCACTTGTCAAGGCGAGGAGGAGCGGCGACGGACGGGACGGGCCTCGCCCCCATCCCCAATAAAGCAAGAGGACACCTAAGCTACGCGTTAAATGCATCTTGTCCTGTAATACGAGCGATAAGCTCAGGGCACTATACGCCTTTCCACCTCTTGTGTGTCACTGTGGCTGCCCCTTTCAACTATAAAAGGAGGCCCATGGCATACTGGAGGACGATTCGGCTCTTTCGAACCACGCACTGACCACAGCTAGTTCGAGAGCTCAAGAACTCTTAGAAATACACCCACCAAAGCAGGACTAGGGTTTTACGCATCCTCGCGGCCCGAACCTGGGTAAACGATCCATGTGCTGTCTACTGGCCCTGCTCTCCTCGCAACCCTGTGCCCCGGCAACCGTAGTAGGGATTCTTGTGATCCCATAGGTGTCGTTCCACACCAACATCTTTGGCGCGCCAGGTAGGGGGCGCAATTGTGAGAATCTGGCCTAGTAGTTAGCATAGCGGTTCTTCATCGCTTTCGGTTTCTGAGAAGAAGGTGGCTGGAGGAACGACGCCGGCTCGGCAACAGAAAAGCTAAGTCATTCAGAGCCTTGGGTTATTTCCTTTTACACTTAAGGTTATCGTCCTCGAGGATCTTGCCAATGTATGGGAAACCTGCACGCAAAGGCCCCCCCCCCGCAATTGGCAACGCCCATGTTCTGTTTCGAGTCCGCTCAACAGCTCAAAGCGGCCGCGCCGAGAGTGGCGGGGTAGCCTTCCACACCTGGCAACGCTCCTGACTCTGACTCGAGTCAAACTCAAAAGTTCGAGCGGCTGCGCTAAGGGCGGTAAGGTGGTTTGCCCGGCAGCAAGCACACCCGGCAGGCCAATGGGGATCCGTCCCCAAGACGCCTCCTTGGGTTTACGCGCCAGCAAAGCCTACCGAGTTATGTAGGGCGGACATACAAGGAAAAATCAAACAGGAAAATAACATGCATGATACCAAAAGTGCAGCAGAGTTATATTACATCAAATTGTTGCTGCGGTTCTAACTAGAGATAGCAATTGT
This sequence comes from Aegilops tauschii subsp. strangulata, assembly GCF_002575655.3. Lineage (NCBI taxonomy): Eukaryota > Viridiplantae > Streptophyta > Magnoliopsida > Poales > Poaceae > Aegilops > Aegilops tauschii. Next base: position 109,797,590 of record NC_053038.3, on the reverse strand, counting down.
CTTGGTTTTGAACCTGCAACGGCGATAAAGAATGGGATGCCTAATCCCGACGCTGGCCCTCCACCCTCTGAATTCCACCGACTCGGCTGATGATGGGCTTGATGCGCTCCATGAGCGGCGCGAGGTCAGTACCCTCCGGCAAGCTCTCCAGCGTGGCGTCGAAGTCGAGGTCGGGTACCAGTGCGCCACCTTGGTGAGAACCTTGGTCATGGCTCCCTGGCAAAACCTCCGGGACTCGTCGGCCAGTGAGGCCGCCCGGTTGGTGTGGAGCCGCTCCAGACCGCCGACGACCTTTTCGAAGAACATGGTCAGGCTGCAATTGGTGCTCATGCTCCGCTCCGGGACGTACCTCACATCCGGCATCCCCATGATGGCCAGCTGCGCGGCGGCCTGGTTGGCGACGGTGGCGAGGCGATCGAGCCAACGGTTCTCGCCCGCCACGTGATCCGCGAAGTTGAGACCCTCGTTCTCCCGCAACTGCTTCTCGGCCTCCAGCTCCTTGGCCAGGGTCCCCTCTTGGGTCTTGGCCTCCTCCAGCACCTTCTCGAGACCCTCCAGCTTCAGCTTGAGGTCCTTGATGGAGTTGTTGGCCTCGGAGAGCTCCCCAGCCTTGCTGACGACCGCGCCCTGCGCCTCTGTCAGGGCACTGTTGAGCGTGTCCTTCTCCTGGGACAGCTTCATGGCCTGCTCCTTCAGCCCGTCGCGCTCTGCCTCCAGCTCCTCCACCTTGCCGGCGTAGACCTGGGCTTGGGCGTTGAGTGCCTCTTTGTGCCTCTGCTCCAGCTCACTGGTCCGCTGCAAGACAAGCTTCTCCACCTCTGCTTCCTTGTCGCGAAGCATGGCGGCAAGCTTTCCCTTGCGTGCAGCGAGGTCCTCCTCCTAGGAGTTCAGCGTGGCCTCGTGCTGGGTCCGGGCAGCTTCAGCGGCCGCGGCCAAGTTCCTCGCCATCTCTTGAGCTTTCTCGACGTCGGCGAGCTTCATGGTGAGCTCCACGTCGCGCTTGGCCAACTCGCCCTGAGCGGCCTTGAGCTCCTTGTGGGCCTCGCGGAACCAGTCTTGCATCTCGGCAACGCGCTGCTGGAGGTCCGCCTCCGCCTTCTCCACCACCGCCGTCCTGTACTTGGCTTTGTCCAGGCGGGCGCGATGGAGCGCTTGGAGCTTCCAGAAGCTGGCGCCCATGGCGTGGAGGAGCCGCTCTTCCTGCGAACCGTTGCCACCAACGATCGGCTCGTCGACGACTTCGATCCCGGTAGCGGTGAGCACTTCATCGTCGAACACCTCCCCCTCAACGGGTGTCCTGGTGCTCGACGCGCTTGGAAGGTGGACGAACAAGTTGTCGCTCACCCTCATGTACTTGCCGGAGCCGGAAGCAGCAGAAGAGGAAGGCTGGTCGCCAGCCACCTCCTCCTCCTCATCCTCGGCGGCGGCCCCGCGGGCCCCTTCGGCAGGCCCCTTGCCGGCGTCCCCGGCAGGCCCCTTGACGGCCTCCTCGGCAGCGCCCCTGGCGGCCTCCTCGGCGGCGATCTTCTCGGCGTCTGCCTCGGCAGCCTTGGCGACGCCCTCGATGACGGCGTCCACATCCTCTAGGTTCACCGAGGAGGAGTCTGGACGCCGAAAAAGGAGGTGAGGCAAGGCCGGGACCAAGGGCCAGAAGGAAAAAGAAGCATGGATGAACGGCGAAACGATTTACCTGTGCCGGTACCCGGCTGGGAAACGAAAGTCCCCTCCCCTCCAATATTCGGAGTCGATGCAAAGCCACCGGCGCCCAAGTCCTCCTCCTCCTCCTCCATGTGCGTGGGCCCGGTGCCTGGCGCCCTCGCCGGGGACGCCCCTCGGGGCGGCGTGGTCGATGGGGGAGGCGTGTTGGGAATAGCCCTCCGTGGCTCCTCCTGCTGCTGCTCTTCTCCTGCATACCTGGCAAGGTCAGCGCCGAAAGTGTCGTGCCCCGAACACATGTCGACAGGGGAAAGAGTGATGAACTTACGTTGGGGGCTCTGCCGGGGGCTGCTGTCCGGGCTGCTCAACACCACCAATGGCGCCCCCGAAGTACCAACTGGGGGCTGGCCACCCGCCGAGACCTTGGCCCTCTTCACCCTCTGGGCCAACGTCTCCACATCCCTGCAAACATGAAGACAAGTTAAGATGAGCAGCGCAGATTGAGGAGGCAGAGATAACGGAAAAGAACCAGATACTTACTCGTCGTCCGCCTCCTCCTTTGTTGTTTTCGTTTTCCTCCTCGGGCTGAGGGATCCACAATCAAAAGTGACCCCCGTGTCGACGTCCGCCGGAGGAGGAGATGGAGGTGGAGTCCGGACACGCGTGGACGGAGAAGGGACGGTCGTCTTCTTCTTCACCGCGACCTTCACCGGCTTCTTCGCCGCCGCGGCCCTCGTGTGGCGCCCGGACCCCTCCAAGGTCAGCTGTGACCGCGCAGCCCTGCCAGGCCGGACCGGCTCGCCGGAACTGGCCCGCCGCAGGACTCGCCCTCTCCCCACAGCCGGCGTCGGGCCTGTGGTCTCGACCTCCTCCTACGACGACTCGCCGGTCACATCTTCAACCAGAGGAGCCTCGGTGCCGGCGCTGCTGGCTCCCCCGGCGGCCGCCGCCCACCGGGCGAGCTCCTCCTCCTCCGCGGCCGTCGCGGCGTTGTCCTCCAACAGCCGGCGCTTCCGGCCTCCCTGGCAAGTTGTGCCTCCTTCGCCCTGGTGGCGATGTAGTCCAGCTCCGCCTGGGTGGTATCCTGGACAAGCAGCCACTCGGCGTCGGCGTTGACATACCCCTCATGTAGGGTGTCAAAGAACTGCTGCACTTCGGCATCCTCCGGCTCCTTCCAGCTCGGGTCAGGGCCATGAGCTATATGTTGTTAGTAATTACCAAAACCACCCAGGGATAGTTGCACTTTCAATCTCCCCCTTTTTGGTAATTGATGACAACATATAGATCAAAGCTTCGACAAATGATAATAAGATTTAAGTACCTCGTCGCTTTGAGAAGTATGTGATAAGCAAGAGCTCCCCCTAAATTTGTGCATTATTTAAGATTTGCTTTTCAATGCAAATGCACAATCGATTAGGATCATGGGTTACTCTTCCATGTCACATACATCTTGGTGGAGCGCTCAAAATGATATAAATTAAAAGCATGCACTCATCACCAAGCAAAGTGAATGATCATATAAGAGATATAAGAGATAATATCATCCAAGCAAGCATTAAAGTGGCATATGATCAATCACATGATCATACAAGTATCTCACACAAGGACATAAAGTATAAACCAAGCACCCAATAAAGTTCAACCAAAAGCAAGAGAGACAAAGAAGCAAAACACTCTCTCTTGAAGCCTATGATCTATACATATTTCTCCCCCTTTGGCAAAAAGTTACCAAAAAGCTCAAATATGCATAGTGCTATGCGTCTCCCAGGCTTGGTCTTCGGGAGGTGGTGTACAGAGAACTCCAAGGACGAAGGCATCAGTTGATGTAGTTGGAGCTGGTGGAGTGGCTGCTGGAGGTGGCACTGAAGCTGTGGCTGCTGGTGCTGATGTGGTGGCTCTAGTGTCAGCCATGGGTAATGCAGCAGACCTCTGATCTCTAGGCACTCACTGAAAAGCATCGGTAGTTGCCTTCCATTTCCTCTCTTCTGCTTGCTCCTGGAGCTGCTCAACTACTGTTTGTATCTCAGTAACCTTCAGATTAAGATCATAAAATTTGGTTTGTATGATCCTCTCCAAGCTCTCCTGGTTTTGAGTCAGGGTGGCCAAGCCCTTCTCAATCCTCAAAGTAGATTGGATTAGATATGCCAGCTGATCTTGCTTGCTCTTCAGGAAAACTTGAGATGCTTCCTCAACACTAGGCATCTTGGCAGCTTTCTCTGCTTTAGCTTTTGCTCTCTTCTCTTTTGCTTGAGCTGATGATGGTTCATCCTCATTCATTACAACTTTGTTGTCCTCAAATTCAGGATATAGGGGTAGATGCTCCCTGTCCAACAAATATGTACCTATGCCCATCTTAGCATTGATGAGCTCCTGAATATGTGGAGCATACCCACAACTTCTCTTTTGGTCAGCAGCTGTCCTCTTGATTGTCTCTACAATCAGGCTCATGACTTTGAACTTTTGAGGGACATCAAAAAGCTGTAGCAGGTTGATAGAATGTCCTCTGATCGTCTTGTGATCTCCTGACTTGGGTAGCAAAGTGTGCCTTAGGATGGTGTTGATGGTAGGCAGACCACACAACAGATAATGTACAGATCCAAGCTTGTGTGTCTCCAAAGCTTTATCTGGGATCTCTTTGTACATGTTTGCCATGGAGTTGTGGTCCTTCTTCTTCTTTGCATACACATCTAAGTCATCTTCATGTTCCTCTGGGGCATTGATCAGCTTGGCCCATTCTTCAACAGTGGATTGGTACCTAGTACCTTTAGACATCCAAATGATCTTCCCATCTGGGTAAAAGTGAGCAGTGGAGTAAAACTGCATGATCAGCTCATCATTCCATTTTGTGAGCTTCTGCCCAACAAATTTGTCAACCCCACATGCTTTGAAGCTATCATATACTCCTGGGAAGTGATCTTCCTTCTCCTTGATGTACTTCGAGTCAACCCATCTCATGTCACATACAATTGGCTTCTTGTCAAGCATAATTGTCTCATAGAAGTCTTGCTGTTCTTTTGTATGAAACCTATAGTCAACTGCAGTCCTCCTCCTTACAACATAAGGATCACACTGTCTTCACAATCTCAGTCCAGCATCCTTTCTAATATGCATGTCCTCAGCCACTGGATGAGCATCATTGTGGTCTGGAATCTTGGGTTTCAACTTTCTAAAAACAAGAGACTCATCATCCTCTTCTTCAGCTTGAGGCACTGGGGCCTTGTTCTTCTCTTCTGCAGGAATGCTCCTGGTGTTCCTCTTGGGATTTGGGGGCCTCTGAGCTTGAGCTTTGGGAGCAGTCTTGGGATTTGATGGAGCAGCCCCTGAATTGATAGCATCTCCCATAGGCTTTTGAGCTTTGGGTGCTGGTGCAGCATCCTCTTCCTCTTCCTCTTCTGACTCTCTTACCATAGTTGATTTTCCAAGAACTTTTGCAGTTGTGGTTCTTGCCCTCTTCTTTTTCTTGTCATCTCCTGCTGCTTCACCATCATCACATTCTATGGTGAATTTCATTGTCTCTCCTATTGCAACTTTCCTTGGCTTTGACATTGGCATTCTTCTGGCAGGTGCCTTCTTGTTCAAGCCTGGCTTTGTTGCAGCAGCTGTGCCATACTCCTTCTTCAAGAAATTCTTCCTTGAGGTGGCTTCGTCCTCAACAGCCACATAGTCCTCATCCTCAGAGTCTGAGGTTCGCTTCTTCCTTGTCCTGGTGGCTGCCTTGAGCAAGTTACTAGGTGTGCTCCTGCTGCCCTCATCATAGCTGCTTGAGGGATCTGAACCCTCACTCAATTGCACTTGTTCCTCAGATCTGTTCTGACTGTCACTTTGGTCAGACATCTTGGCAAACTCACTGACAGGAGACCCTGTGAATAGATGTAGATGAGGTATAGTGGATGAGCATCACAAAGTGCAGAGGTTTTGTAAAACAGATGACTTAAAAACTTAGTTTTAGTTCTCCACAGAAAGCATTTTGGAGCTACCGATTTGATAAACTCGGTGATACTGAAGCAATTTTTGTAGCCTAAACATGTGAACTCGGCCAGACCGAGTCATAGTTCAGTGGCACCGAGGCTGCTAGGGTTTCAAAGAGAATCGAACTCAGTCACACCGATCTGCAGTTTTCGGTCAGACCGAAAACACATGTGCAATGGCCTAAGCCAAATCGGTGAGACCGAATTCTACAACTCGGTCGGTCCGAGATGAGTTCGGCGGAGACCTAACCCTAAATTTTCAAATCAAATCTAATCTAAGGATGTTTTCAGTGGATAGATCATTTGCATACATGGTAAAGATCATGGCAAAGCAATGTGCTATGAATCGGAGTTTGGGAAATAGCACAAAGAATCGAACCCATACCCTAGTTCGGTGGAGGTTCGCTACGGCGACAACGGCAGAGCAGATTTCCGTTGACGGCGATGGAAACCAGCGGCGGGAGGTCGCTGGCGGCAAGGAGACGATCCAGAGACCCAAGGAGGCAGAGCAGGACACACGCGCGGGCTGAGGAGTTTGAAGAAATTTCCAAAAACTCACCTGTGGGTATATATATCCCGACCCTATCGGTGTGACCGAGTGGAACAACTCGGTGGCACCGAGATGCAGAATCGCAAGCGGTTACTGCAACTCGGTGTGACCGAAAAGTTCAAATCGGTTGCACCGAGATGAAAAACCTAGATCAACTTATTAGTGAACTCGGTGTGACCGAAGTGGATGACACGGTCATACTGAAATGCACAAAGAGGTTTTGGAGGTTTTAAGTCTATGATGAATCGGGACTCTGAGTGCTCCTCACATAGAGTGGTTCGAATCTGACTTGATCAAACTTTGTGATGTAGCATGAATAGAGTTTGAGACGAGAAAAGCATAGATAGCTAGAGAGAGTACTTATGCATTCTTGTCCATCCATATGGCAAAAGAAGAAGAGCCAAACAATCAAAGCAACAAATGGATGTCCTCGAATGATTGAAATATGCATCCAACATGCTCACACAATGAAATGGCAAATGAAATATGTGACAAAGCATGCACAATCACTCTAGCACCTATCAAGCAATTGGCGATGACTAGGTCATCTATATATGAGTATATTGACTTAGGAGTCAAATGAGAACATTTGATCATAGGTCATACTCATCGTTTAAGCACAAGTGGGGTTGCCACTTTTACATAAAGCATTGTTGTGTTCACATCATTAGAGTTGCTTTAGCTCAATTGATTAGAGTAAAGCTCCCCCTAGATGTGATATCCCCGTAAGAGGGATGAACTAACCTTGGGGTTTGTCGATGATGACTTCATGTAGGTGTTGAAGATGTGGGCGCTCAATGTTGATGTAGATCGTTTGGAGCAATCCATTTGAATGAGTTGCACTTTCAATACCTACACGGGTTAGTCCCACAAGGAACAAACAAGGATATGCATAGACATAGAGTGATGTACACATAGATGATGTCCTTGAAAGCATTAGGTTACCTTGTCCCTAGTCTTACCAACAAGAGGGTTTGTGACTCCTTGAACTAGTGCATGATGTGGAAGTTGTTTGCACTTGTCCTTGCCAAAATGATGTGAGTGAAATATGTTGGCAGAGTCACCCTCAAGAACTCTCTAGTCCTTCTTCTTCGGGATCCACACCATCTTGATGGGAATCCTTGGAGTTGTTGTCATACTTGATGAAGTAGAACTTGATGTAGTCTTGGGAACCCACTTGACCAAGGCCTTGGGAGCTTCTTCAAATGCATCAATCTCCTCTTGAAGCTTATCCTTGCCTTTTTGCTTGTGGTCTTGTGGTGGAAGATCATCTTGAGCTTGTGTTCCTTGGAAAGAAGTAGGATCATACTTCTCTTGTTGAGGAACAAACTTCGCCTTGGGGTATTGATCTTCTTCCCACTCAACTCCATTGGCATTGAACTTTCGTTCAAAACCATCACCTTGATTCTTCCGGTGTCTTCCTTGCTTGCGTACAATTTCCTCAAATTGCTTACTTCCGGCAAGGCTCTTGTAAACACCTTTCTCTATAATTCCCTTCAATAAGCAATTTTCTTACTCAAGTGTAACTTGGCTAAGAGGATCGTTAGTGGAATCAAGAGTACTACTAGAAGCAACAATATTTGATTTAGCATGATTATTGTTACTACTAGATGAAGAATCTTTCTTACTCTTGTTGCTAGATTTTACTTGTGGCATGTAAGTAGACAAGAGTAAATACCTGGCAATGTAAGAAGAACTTTTCTTGCGAAGATAATCATTGATTGCCTTTAAGAACTCATGCTCTTGCTCAAGGTTGAGATTTTCAAAGCATAGCTTCTCATGAGTCTTTAAGAGTTCTCGATGATCTTCCAAGGTAGTTTCATGAGCTAACTTAAAGAGTGTTTAGTTCTTTAGTTAGACGCTCAATCTCCTTCTTATCATTGTCATTTGTTTTATCTTGATTAGTATGATTAATAGCAAGTTCATCATAGTTTTCATCAAAAGAGTTGTCAACAAGTAAATCATCATCCCCTAGCAAATCATCTTCATCACTATTGAAATCAACATACTCGGGGTGTGATACCTTTGGGCCTTTAGCCATGAAGCATCTTCCAATTTCTTCATTTGGTGATTCAAATATTTCATAGGAGTTGGTTGACAGAAGTGCTACACCAGCAACACCTTCATCTTGAGTATATTTGGAGTCGGAGTAATAACTTCTTTCGGAGTGATGGTCGGAGTCAGAGCCGGATACCCATTCACCAACATGAGCTTGATGTCTTCGTTTTGTGTAGCTCTTTGATGATTTGTCCTTCCTTTCCGAATCCTTACTTCTCCGAGAGGTTCTTCGTTCATAACGATCATCTCTACTCCTTCTATCACTATTAGGAAAAGGGCTATAGCTAATATGGACATTAATAGCGCACCATGTATGTGGTGCGCCACTGCTATATAGCAGTGGCGCACCAGATACAGGTGCGCCATTACTGTCCTCATTACTAATGGCGCACCAGACACAGGGTGCGCCATTACTAACAATTTTTTTCCAAAACTATTAATGGTGCACCATGCACTACTAGGAAAAGGCTTATTAGTGGCGCACCTGTTTTGGCCATTAATGGCGCACTACAGGTGCGCCACTATCATCACGCCACTAGTAACATATACTAATGGCGCACCCCTGGTGCGCCATTAGTATACCAGACTATAGTGGCGCACCAGGCAGTGTGCCATTAGTAAGTCACACGGTGCGCCATTAGTATGCCTCCAGGGGGCCATATTTACCTTGTGCTCTGGGTTACTAATGGCGCAGTAACAGATAATGCGCCACTAGTATTTTTTATAGCAGTGCGCCACTAATGTGCTGTATGGTGCACCACTAGTATGAATATTAGGAATTATTTTTTTTCTTTTCTGATATTTGCACAGGTTACAAAATATATTACTGCACAGAATATAGACAGCACAACATATAAACAGCAGATTCATCAAATACAATAGAAGATTAGTCTCCGAATACAATTCATCATATTAGTCTCCGAATTCAAAAGACCGAACAAAGTTAGAACATTAGAAGTCTCGAGACCGCGAGTAGAGAGTTTGTCAAAAGTAATACTGCATTCGGAGATAATTGAGAGATGTGTCCTCTCTTATCTCCGTGCTACTGCTACTCCTATGCCTAAACATGACTTAGATTGAACTAAGGCAACATGTGGTGCATGTCGAAAGTAATACTAATCCTAACTTGATCAAGTTTGGATTGTACTACTTTCGACATGCACCACATGCATGTTGCCTTCACTCTAATCCAATCCATGTTCATTTCACCCACAGATATATAATAACTCTTCATGCTCGCATCATGCATCATCATAATAACAAGTCCTACTAATCATCATCATACAACTTCTACTCGTTATTAATAAGACGTCATACGATCATCATCCTGATAGTCATCGAACCAACCCTACTTAATTGTTCTTAGCACATGATCATCAGTATTAGGCAGGACCTAAATACCCTATTTAAGGTAAAATAGCATAAAACAATATAGACCCTGACTCTCCATTATGGACAATGGAGATCATGCTGTCTCCAATTCTTGCGCGGCGCTTCCTTTTGCTTCCAAGAACCTCCTTACGACTGCCCATACATTTTTACCATTCTCTGATTAGCATGTCTCCACTTCTTTTAGAAATCCGGAATGGATAGTTGAGATTCGTAGGATGACCTGGATATATGTTCAAAACACGAAGGCTGCCATTCTGATACATCAAATGAGGCACACAATCCTCTGGAATTCTCTGTTGAAAAACATAGTAATAACTTCATAGTTAGCAATGATGTACTAGTTTTAGAAGTATGCAACAGATGCACGGATGTCGTAATAGTAAAAAATCTTACCAGGGTATCTCCATGGTAGTTACCGTAGTTCAACACGTGCATTAGTGGCACGTATTGACCATAATGTTGAGGAGTTTGATTGTAGATATTGTAATTCTCAAGATCGGTACAAAATCCGACCAGATGATTTTTCTCCTGATAAGTTAACTCGGAGCCATCGGTGTAGTGGGTTTTGTCTACCATGTTCCGCACATTGTTTGAACAATCAAAATAAGCTGTCAATGGAAATAAGCTGTCAACTATTTTGAAATGAACAATATAAATTAGTTAATAATTAACTATGTTTGAGTATCCCACATAGCGTTAGAACTGGAGGCGTATCAACAAGGACCCAAATGTCCATATTGTCTTGGTCGATGTCAGGATCACCAAGATCCATGGTGACAAGCATACCCTCATCAAAACCATACATCTTGCAAAATGCTTCCCAATTTTTGCAACCAAAATGGGTTACGCTCCCAGAATTATACAGATTTACTTAAAAATCCACATCATGACGAGTCCTTGGGTGAATTTTCTTTGTTTCATAATTTTCATGGTCTTCAAAATCCATCCTCTCGAAGACATAGCGTCTTGCATGGCATGGGATAAGCTATACTCGAATTGTAAAAGATGAAAATTACACGTTGAAATAGTTGAAGTCATGCTTAATTATGAAAAAACACTTGTCGTCGTTGCGTACATTTCAACTTCGAAGGTCTCCTCGAGCTTAATGCTGAAGCGCCGATCATCGTCCAGGTGAGGCCTGTCGAACAAACCTCGATCGTCGTGGCACCAGCCGCACTCCCCCAGGAGACTTTCGTCGTCCGATGACGACATTTCCTACGTTCATAATTCAAAACTACATCATCTCTTGCGTCTGTTCATAATTCATAACAGCTAGAACCGTAGCGCCCGACGGGTATCTACTTAGAAATGGAGGGTGGAGAAATGGAGAAATGGAACTGGTGAAGAGTTGAAAGAAAGGTATCTAATTAGAAAATTAGGTGGAGGGTCTTGTAGAGGATAGATAGGTAGCAGAATACATTCAGATGGAAATCTTTAATGAGGATGAATCATGATTTGGATAATTCAAGCCTTTAGGTGAATAGGAAGTTACTTCTGCAAATACCTGTTGGGTCCAATAAGATAAGCCACAGTGTGGTGAAAACACGCCCTTCGAACTGGTTTGAGCTATTGGTGAATGGAGATGGTCTAAGATTTTCATTAGTAAGTGAAGTGGTAGTTTTGAGAGCAAATGGTTAGGATGAGTGGTTCCTCTTTCCTGTTTAGCTTTATAATAGAATATTGTTAGTCATGCACACTTGTGCATTTTCAGCCAGGCCCAGTGGAGTTGGCCTAAAAACATTTCTTTCTTTAAGCCTGCTACATCCATCTCAAGTATTTATGGTCAAGGGTTAGCAGGGCCATCCAAATAGAATATGTGGTATGGGCTTTTTTAGTAGGTCATCCTACCAGATTAGGGTTTATCGATGACGAGCAACTGACATTAGTAATAACTATGAGTTGATATCACACTTCTATATGTATAACACGAGAGGCAGTTGATCCTACTTAATTAAGTACTAAGATACCCCGGCCCATGCATTAGTCGCAAGTACCCCATATGTCCTATTTTTAGCAAAGTCGTGCTAAAATTCACGGAAAATTTCAGCATGACCTTTGCTGAAAATAGGACATATGGAGTTAATCGACATTCCGGCTAACTCAAGGGCCTCTCGGGGTACCTGCAAAATCATTATCCCCGCGTAATGAAGTCACCAATGGGTCATTTCAGAAGATCACAAGTAGCATCATCACAAGTACAACATCATCACAAGTACAGCAGTAGCAGCAGTGAATACAGGCATAACAGCAACAACAGCAGGTTTATTCTTCTTCTTCATAAACACTAATTGTTCCCAACATCATCACAAGTAGCATCATCACAAGTACAACATCATCACAAGTTTAATTTTATATATACTAGGTATATACTGTACATACCAGCCCATCCAAAAACTTTGCTAGCCGTGTGTGTGACAATAAAAATAAAAATAATAATAATAATAATAATAAAGAGATAAAAGAAAAAACCAAAGTCAGTCAGCCGTGTGTACATCTTTCCCATCCTTTTCTTCCCTCAAAAAACTTTCCCGGCCCAATCAACCTGCTGCGTGGGCGCCGACCTCCCACAACATACAGCCATTCAGGATTCTCTCAAAAAAAATGACAATCCAGCGATGCTATGTATGATTTGATTTACTGAAGCAGAACCCACCCAGGTGCTGAACATATGTGAGATGCTTGTCTCAACAAATAAATCCGAAGGATCATCTTTTATTTCGTTCTTGGTAAGCACACCAAAGATCTAACAAAATGTTCTGACAATAGATCACACATCTTGCAGCTTCGCATAATACTCTAAAGCTAGAGTTAAAAAAATCTGAAGATAAACAGCAACCAGTGTAACATTTCAGAGTACTCTGAATCTGAAGACACACTGATCCTTCCACTGTCCGCCCAAATATGAGCTGAAAAGAGTTTTTTGATTCAGAACTTCGATGCGTTTTGTTTCAGTTTTGGCTAGGAGAGACTATAACAGAGTAGCAGATGCCTTAGAAAATTAAGTGTGTTCACTCCGTGTAAATGATGGTGTTAATGCAGACAGCGTAGCAATCCCTTAGTAATTGGAACTAGTGGCGAGCAGAGTGAGCTTGGACCAGTATGTAACTTATGCAACTCTGCACTTTTCTCTCAAAAGAACACATTCCAGCCATTCAGATGTTCACCGTGGAGGAGTGGAGGACTGGATGATCTGTAGCTTCGGGACGGAGGCGCCGTGGGCAGCCGGTGCAGAGGGGCTCGATCTGCTGCTTCGGGGGCTTCTGGAGGAGGCGGACCCGTGCTCGGTGAAGCCTGCCCGGGGAGGAAACGCACGATTCGGGGCGACGACGGTAGTGGCTTGCGGTCCAGTGGAGGGTGGTGGATGGTTGGGAGCAGGGGGAGGGCGGCGGCGGCGGTGGATGGTTGGTTGGGGGTGCCAGCGGTGGTGGTGGATGCTTGGGAGCGGCGGCGGCGGCGGTGGATGCTCGGGGGTGGCGGTGGCTTGCGGTGGTGAGGGGTGGAAGAGCTGCGGTGGTGATGGGTGGAGGAGCGCTGTAGGTGGGGGCGGGGCGCGCTGGAAAGGGGTGGTCGGCGACGAGGGGGAAAGGGATCTGGCAAGCGGGGGGCGAGGGGGCTAGGGATTTGATCTGGCGCGGGGGCGAGGCGGAAAGGGATGGAGGCGGGAAAGGGATAGCAATGGCGCACCTCCCAGGGGTGCGCCTTAAGTACATCCATAGCAATGGCGCACCACCGAGGGGTGCGCCATTAGTAACTTTTTTTTATTTTTGAAAATATCATCAAATTTGTTATTTGAAAATATCATCAAATATCATCAATTTTTTTGGATTTTTAATTGCATTCATTTGTGAATTGGTAAAACATTTATGAATATGAAAAAATATCATCAACTTTGAAAAAAAAATCATGAATTCAAAAAGTGCCCATGAAATTTAAAAATATTCATGAGTTCAAAAAATATTAACAAGTTCAATACTTTTTGTGAGTTAGAAATTCAATACCCGAATAAACACATAAATAAATATTCATGAGGACTAGAACAGAAGAAATATCATTACTAGTTTTGCAAAACAAAAAAAATATAATTTTTAGTAGTGGCGCACCTTGGTTGTGGTGCGCCATTACTAGTTTGAACTAGTAATGGCGTAGTGTACCCTGGTGCGCCATTACTAGTTTTGGAAAAATAAAAAAATTGTTAGTAATGGCGCACCGTGTGTGTGGTGCGCCATTACTAGTTAAAACTATTAATGGCGCACTGTGCCCTGGTGCGCCATTAGTAGTTTTGGAAAAATAAAAAAAATAAAATTTGCTACTAATGGCGCACCGTGTGTCTGGTGCGCCATTACTAGTGAGGACACTAATGGGGCACCTGTATCTGGTGCGCCACTGCTGTGGCGCACCACATACATGGTGCGCCATTAATGTCCATATCAGCTATAGCCCTTTTCCTAGTAATGATGGCACAGTGCGCCATTACTAGTTTTAACTAGTAATGGCGCACCACACACTCTGTGCGCCACTACTAACAATTTTTTTTACTTTTTTTTCAAAACTAGTAATGGCGCACCTGGGTACAGTGCGCCATTACTAGTTCAAACTAGTAATGGCGCACCACATCCACGGTGCGCCACTACTAACAATTGTTTTTGCAAAACTAGTAATGGCGCACCACGTAACAGGTGCGCCATTAGTAACCAGGGTTACTAATGTCGCATTTTTAGGTGGTGCGCCATTAGTAACCTGAGACCAGCTAGATATTTTGGACAACCACCTACCACACTCACTTTCCCCACTTCATTCTCTCCACCTCCTCCTCCAAGCTTGTCTCGGCTACCTCCTCCTCCTCACCTCATTTGCACCATAGATTCACCCAAATTAAGTGGTTAAATTACCTTTTTTGATAGGTAAGTAAGGGGAAAGCTTTCTTTATGTTGTAGATCTACTTTTTTCTCCCTCCAACAACGTGCACATGCACTTTTTATGGCCTAGCTAGATCTACGTATGTTTGTGGTGTTGCACATGTTTGTGGTGTTGCATATATGTTTGTGTTTGCAGGTACCGGTATTTGAAATGCGATAGTTGCCAATATTTTGCCGGAATGTTGATTCATTTCCGTTTCGGCGAGAATTTGGCACTATGCATTCTTTTTGGTCCTATTTTTAGGCAAAGTCATGCCAAAAATTTTCTTGGTTCTAAAATATCGTTTTTCTCTACCCCGCAGGCGACCATGGTCCGCATGATGACCGAACGCATCGTGAATAGGTTTTTGAGCTCCGCGAAGGCCGAGATGCTTCAAAAGAACGAGACGGAGATAAGATGTCCGTGTCGAGGATGCAAGCTGAAGAGCCTTATTACGGACCTAGATTCCGGACAGGTGCGGGACCATCCGCTGTTGCGTGGTTTCATGGATGGCTATCGGTGGCAAGGTGATGAAGATGACTATGAAATCGTCCATGGGGGCCGGGCAAGAAATGAGGAAGGGCAGCAAGACAACCGCGGTGAGGGCGGGCGAGAAGACGAAGAATCTCCAGGACATGATCACGACGATGATGCAGTACACAGTCATCATGTAGAAGATGTCGGACATGATGATGAGGAAGATCAAGACGAAGGGCATGATCATGAAGATGAATATGCCGGAGCAGACGACGATGGACCATCGATGGGCTGGGTGCAGGACCCTCATATTCAAGAGTGGCTTCTCAAGCAGACGGATCACGCCAGAGCTGCCTCCCGAGAGAAAGCCAAGCTGGATCAACTGGAGATAGACGCGGTTACTCCATTGTATGAAGGATGCAGGCCCGAGGATACCCGCCTGAAAGTAACGCTCATGGCTCTGGAGATGAAGGTAAAACACAAAATGACCGACACATGCTTCGACGAGAACATGTCATTCTGGCACGAACGTCTTCCCAAGGGGAACAAGTGCCCGACCAGTTTTGAGGAGGCGAAGAAAATCATGTGTCCTCTAGATTTACCGCACGTGAAATACCATGTGTGCATGAACAATTGCATCATTTATCGGGACGAGCACGCGGAGTCTACCATATGTCTGGTGTGCGGCGTCACTCGATACAAGAAGAGGAAGAAAGCTCCTTGAAAAGTGGTGTGGTACTTTCGGATCACTCCTCGTCTGCAGCGGTATTTTGCGGACCCTAAGCTAGCAAAGCTCCTGCGTTGCCACGCGGATAGGGAGGAGAAAAAGCGAGAAGATGACGGAAATGATCCGGAGATAAATACAAAAGACAAGATGCTGAGTCACCCTAAGGATGCGAGCTAGTGGCAAGCGTTGAACTTCGAACACCCAGAATTTGGGGACGATCCAAGGAACATCATGCTGGGCGCGAGCACCGATGGAGTCAATCCGTTTGGCAGCCAGAGAAGCACACATAGCACCTAGCCTGTGTTTGTGTGGATGTACAACCTTCCCCCTGGTTGTGCATGAAGAGGAAGTAACATTCACATGAGTATGCTAATTGAAGGGCCAAAACAACCAGGGAACAACATCAATCTGTATCTGGGGCTACTGAAAGAGGAGATAGACACGCTGAGGAAAACGCCAACCAATACGTGGGACGCCGCAGAGAAAGAATATTTCCCTATGAGAGTTGCACTGCTCATGACGGTGCACGACTATCTCGGTTACGGATATCTCGCGGGGCAGGTGGTCCACGGATTTTCTGGATGCCTCAGGTGCATGGATGACACAACGTATCGCCAGCTAGATAGAGATCCCGGGTCTTCGAAAACCGTGTTCATGGGACATCGAAGGTGGCTTCGTGACGATGACCCATGGAGAAAACGCAAGGATCTGTTCGATGGTGAAACCGAACCCCAAAGACGCCCGCGTACGAGGAGCGGCGAGGAAATATATGAGCTGTTGAAAAATTGGAAAGATTGCCCACTTCCGAGAAAGAAGCAAAAGGCGCCAGAGCCGGGAAAGAAGCGAAAGGCGCCAGAGCCGCTGCTGAAGGTATGTAAAACGTGGTCTGTTTTCTGGGACTTGCCGTACTGGAAGATCCACCGTGTGCCGCACAGCCTTGATGTCATGCATATCACGAAGAACGTGTGCGAGAGTCTGCTTGGTACCCTGCTCAACATGCCAGAGAGGACCAAAGATGGGCCGCAAGCAAGGGCAGACTTGAAATCAATGGGCATCAGGGAGGAGCTTCACGCTAATGATGATGATGATGAGGCGCAGCAGGAGGCGAAAAGTCATCGCAAAGGCAAAAAGGGCAAGAAGATCGGAAATGACTACCCTCCCGCGTGATTCACTCTAAGTCAGGAGGAGATCGAGCAGTTTTTCACCTGCCTCGTACGAGTAAAACTTCCTTACGGTTACGCGGGGAAGATAAGAAGATACCTAAACTCAGCGAAGCAGAAGTTCAGCGGGATGAATTCTCACGACTGTCACGTGCTGATGATGCAGATACTTCCAGTTGCAATCCGTGGGATCATGGACGCGCACGTCCGTGAAACGCTATTTGGCCTATGCAACCTTTTCAACGTCATCTCTCGGAAGTCGGTTGACGTGAGGCAACTCAGAAGGCTACAGGAAGAGATCATGGTGATACTATGCGAGCTTGAGATGTACTTCCCGCCCGCATTCTTCGATGTTATGGTCCATCTGCCGGTCCATATCGTGGAGGATATCCTCCAACTCGGGCCGATGTTCCTACACAGCATGATGCCGTTCGAAAGGATGAATGGTGTCATCAAAGGATACGTTCGCAACATGCCACGTCCAGAGGGAAGCATAGCCAGGGGCTTTCTGACCGAAGAGTGCATCTCCTACTGCATGAATTATCTAGGCATCCAGAACCCCGTTGGTCTGCCCGTCAATAGGCACCTCGGCAGGCTCGCTGGATGGGGTCACCGCGATGGTCGCCGCGAAATGCATGTCGACTTCGAGGGTCGGCTCTCCGACTTTGAAAGAGCAAACCTAGTCGCGCTACAACACATAGACGTGGTCGATCCTTGGGTGGTAGAGCACAAAACCTTTATTGAGAAGACGTACAATGACCGAGGCCAACAGAGAACAACTCATGTTTCACGCGTTGGTTCAAGGAGAAGCTTCAGCCGTACCCTTTACGTGACGATTCTTCCGCGGAAGAAAAACTCATATTCGCCTTGTCACAGGGCGCCGAGCACAACCTGATGACCTATGAGGCGTACGATATCAACGGCTACACATTCTACACCGAGGGGAAGGACATGAAGAGCGATGGTTATCAGAACTCCGGGGTAACGATGGAATCCTACACCGGTAACGACAAGGACAGAAACTACGGAAGGATCGAGGAGATCTGGGAGCTGAGCTACGCTGGAGAGAAGGTCCCGATGTTCCGTGTCAGATGGGCCAAGAGCGTCATAAAAGAAGACCGGTATTTCACCACCATGGTCATACCCGAAGCCAAATCCAAGACCGCGGGCGCAAACGTCACCTCGAAAAATGAGCCATGGGTACTGGCTTCCCAAGTGGACCAAAGCTTCTTCATTACCGACCCGTCAAAGCCCAGTCGTGTTGTCGTGAGGAGAGGCAAAGGGAAGATCATCGGAATGGATGGAGTCGCCAATGAGCAAGACTTCGAAAGTACGGCGACCCGAAGATGGAACATGACGACGAAGATGAAGTGTCATACACCACAAGAAGAAGCAGGACCACCCTACCTAAAGGACGTCCGTTCAACAGAAGAACTCCATTTGCGAAAAAGAAGGGCAAGAAGATTGTGAAAAGATAGCTAGCTAAGATTGATTGTATTTAAATCGTAGTCTTCATTTCTCGATTGTATTTCGACATATGGAAATGGGCGGCACTTTTTGAATTCATGAATATTTTGAAATCTGATGATATTTTTTCATATTCATAAATGTTTTCTAAGAAATTATTAGATGCAACTAAAAACAAAAAAACAAATAACAAAGTTGATGATATTTTTTCATATTCATAAATGTTCTCATATTCATATTTTTTCATAAATGTTTTGAAATCTGATGATATTTTTCCGCAATCATAAATGTTTTCAAATTTGATCGTCATTTTCTAAAAAATTATTAGATGCAACTACAAATAAAAAAAACAGTTAGTAATGGCGCACCAGGGGAGGGTGCGCCATTGCTATGAAGGTATTTATGGCGCACCCGAATGAGGTGTGCCATTGATATAAAATTTGTTATTTATATTTATTCTTGTATTTTATTTTTCAGTGTTCCTTTTCCTGCTTAAATTTCATGGGCACTTTTTGAATTCATGAATATTTTTCAAATTTGATGATATTTTTTCATATTCATAAATGTTTTACCAATTCACAAATGAATGCAACTAAAAATCCAAATTTTTTTACTAATGGCGCACCGCTAGGTGGTGCGCCATTGCTATCCGAAAAAAAGTTACTAATGGCGCACCGCTGGGTGGTGCGCCATTGCTATCCCTCCCCCACTAAAATCCCCAATCCCCAATCTCACATCTCTCTCAGCCCCCAACTGCGCGGCACTGCCCCTACCAACTGCGTCGCCGCCCCTACGTGCGTCGCCGCCCCCGCGCCCCCGCCGCCTCCCTCTCCCCATCCTCCCCCTCCGACCCCACCCCGACGCGTCTCCGTCTCCACGCCGTCGAGCACCGAAGCAGGCCGGAGAAGTCCAGCATGAGCGTCTACGTCGTCTCCGTCAGATACGTTGGTGAACCGGACCGGAGCCGAGCCGAGGAGCACCGCGAACCCGCCACCGAGCCCTTCTTCCACCTCGGATTCTGCCGCCTCTCCTTCAAGTCTGGCCGGCCTGCTGCTCCTAATCCACTTCCGGGCCTTCGTGTGCCTCCGCGGTGAGCTCCCCTCGCTTCCCCTCTTCTGTTTCCCCTCGTCCCGACCGCTGTAGACCCCTCGTGCACTCACTCGCCTGCGCGTGCCGCCCGTGCTGGCCGCGTCCACCCTGCCGCTCCCGAACTATTTGGAGGATGACAAGTTTGCCATGTTATAGAAACTTTCAGAAATTGCCATGGCAATTGCTCCAGAAATTCGCCATGACAAGTACTCATAGCAATTCTATCCATCACAAACTACTCATAGCAAATACTGCCATGGCAACTACTACAGAATTTTGCCATGGCAATTACTCCAGAATTTGGCCATGTCGAAAACTCGCAGAGATTCTATCCATGGCAACTACTCATAGCAAAGTCTGCCATGGCAACTTTCATAAAAACATTCAGTTTGCCATGGTACTTGAAATAAGTTTGACATGTTGTAGAAATTTCAGAATTTCCCATGTTTGACATTTGCCGTGTTTTTAGCTACGAGCAATCCTACATTTGCCATGTGACCATGGTCCCAAGATTTGCCATGGCAAAAGATTGTAGCTGTGTAAACAAAAATAGTGTGATAGCTCAAAAAATGAGATCTGAACCTACTACACAAAAATTCAGTTATGTATCAGGGTGGCAAAATGTTTGTTTGTTCTGTAAAATAGCATGGCAAATTTTTATCTAAGAGTTTGTTCTATTTGTATTTATCTAAAGATTAGCATGGCAATTTTCTACATGGCACAATCTTTCAGCATGGCAAAATATAGGATGATAGCGTCCTAATTTTTTCATATGGCAAAAATGAAGAAAAGCATCAACTTATACCTGAGGAAAAAATCTGAAGCTAGTGACAGCGCAGTGGCCACGCTTCTACTCTCCCTATATAAGCGTTGACACATTGGCACTCTTTTGTTCAGACAATAGCATTAATAGGTGGAGACTGTTTAATACCGGGGTCCTGTTGTCTTAGTTCATGACAGCTCTTGCGTTTGGTATTGTTGACTTACGTCTCTGCCCACGACTCTGTTTTGCATACGGGCTGTTTTGTTGTTTGTTCGATCGAAAGAAAAAAATGTTCCTTGATGCGTTCGAGACACTAGAATAGGATCCACCATAGAACAGACCAGACTCCATCTTGCATTGGCCGGTGAACTCCTCGATCTGTTGTTAGTCCTTATCTGCATTTTCCCACATTGTTCATGTATTTGATCCACCATTGTTCATGTATAGCACAGAGAGCACCACAATCTGTTAGTATTTGTCTACATTTTGTCACATTCTTCTTGTATCTGATCCAGTATTGCTTGTAGTGGTTTGTCCAAAATGTTGAATGATACTGCCTGGAGATGCATATATTGTTTCACCTCTTCACAGGCCAATGTATTTTCCATGTTGTGATGGAGGCCTTTTTTTAACACTGGGCTTTGCCACCTGTTGTTTGTCTTGTAAATAGCATTGGACAGAGATTTAAGCAAGTAGCACATTGCCTTGTCCACCTAGGATAATGATTTTGCAGGTACCCCGAGAGGCCCTTGAGTTTGTCAGAATGTCGATTAACTTCCGTTCCGGCAAATTCGGGTACTCCATATCTGCTATTTTCAGCAAAGGTCATGCTGAAATTTTCCGTGAATTTTAGCATGACTTTGCTAAAAATAGGACATATAGGGTACTTGCGACTAATGCATGGGCCGGGGTATCTTAGTACTTAATTAAGTAGGATCAACTACCTCTTGTGTTATACATATAGAAGTGCGGTATCAACTCATAGTTATTACTAATGTCAGTTGCTCGTCATCGATAAACCCTAATCTGGTAGGATGACCTACTAAAAAAGCCCATACCACATATTCTATTTGGATGGCCCTGCTAACCCTTGACCATAAATACTTGAGATGGATGGATGTAGCAGGCTTAAAGAAAGAAATGTTTTTAGGCCAACTCCACTTGGCCTGGCTGAAAATGCACAAGTGCGCATGACTAACAATATTCTAATGTAAAGCTAAACAGGAAAGAGGAACCACTCATCCTAACCATTTGCTCTCAAAATTACCACTTCACTTCTTACTACTGAAAATCAATATTACCTAATTAAGTAGGACGAACTTAGTTGTTATAATATTTTCAAGATGATATGATGATGATGGCTTTTAGGGTGCCTCGTCATCGATAAACCCTAAATGATGAAAACATAGGATTTTGGGGTGCCTCGGCGTCGACAAACCCTAAATGATATAACCTTGGCTTTTAGGGTGCCTCGGCGTCGACAAACCCTAAATGATAAAACCTTAGCTTTTAGGGTGCCTCGGCATAGATAAACCCTAAATGATGAAAACTTAACTTAGCATTTAGGGTGCCTCAGCGTCGACAAACCCTAAATGATAAAAGCTTAGCTTTTAGGATGCCTCGGTGTCGACAAACCCTAAATGATGAGACCATGATAATTCCTCACAAACCAGCCCTTAAATAACAGTGAGCCATTATGCTGTCACGCTTGAAGCCTTGCCGGCATTTGCAGCCCTTAGCTTGTTCATTCTGTAGATTTCCAAAATTCAGTTTTGTACCGCACACCGAAGCCAACCTTTTGGCGGCATTCCTCGAGAATTAGGTTATTTGGTCAACTTAGAGATCTTATTCCTTGACAATAACCATGTTTTTGACCAAACTTTTTTCCTATTTAGAGCAAAACATGGCCCACAACGATGAGGCTGGCGGTTCGGGCAAGGCATTCTGGGAGCTGTCCCAGGAGATGGAGGAAGAACCTCACCGCTATGAGGACGCCGCGGAAGACACCGATCCTGACTACACACCCCTAGTGGCGTCGGGGATGACACCACTGATGGTGCTGCCGAGGATGCCACCACTGATGATGGCAGCGCACGCATAGATGGCAGCCAAATGAAGAGGCAACGGAAGGACCGGCGCCCGAACGTGCTCGGCACCGTCAAGGAGGAATTTACTGAAGTGTCCTCCGAGGGGCATCCAACGGTGCCCAAAGAAATAGTCAAGGGGTACGCGGGACAGCTCGGGTGCATTCTCCGGAACACCGTCTCGATCAACACCGAGAACCTAAGGCATCATGACCGAGGGAATTTCCGCAACCTCCTCTTCACGAAGCTCCACGAACGATACAAGTTCCCCGGTGACTTCGCAAACACACGCCTCTCAGGGAATAAAGTGAACAATGCCGCCCTCCCGAAGATGAGCACGACCCTGGCTACTTGGAGAGCTGCGGTGAAGAGAATGATTGAAAAAGGTGATAGTTATGAGAAGATGAAGGAGAAAAATCCTTCGATCAACGAAGATGACTACCGGGAGTTCAAGATCAAGTGCGAGAGCAACGCAACCGTGGAATCAAGTCAGTGGGGGAAATATATGCGGGACTTGAACTTAGGGGTCCACAAACTCGGCCCCGGCGGTTACAGAGTGGCGGAACCTATATGGGACAAGGAGGACGCGGAGCATGCCGAGCAAGGCCTACCACCCCTCTTCGAGAAATATCGTGACAAGCAGACCAGGAACTATGTTAGGGCCCGGTACAAGATTGACCCGGTAACCAAGGAGCTTACCATGGATCCGAAGACCAAGGCGCTTGAGCTTGTTCTGGTAAGGAATACACCCCCGCGTAATTAGCTCCATATGGTTGCATTCTAATTAATGAAGCCAAATTTCTAAATGGTTCACGTTCCTTCCGCAGGACACTGAAAGCAGTAGCGCGGGGTCGTCTCAGAGCTCCCCTTTCGACACCCCTTTAAATAGGGCGTTGAACGTAATGAAAAACAAGGATAAGCTCAGTAAGCCGTCGTTAGCTGGTCGTGTGGCTGGCAAAGGCTTGTCCACGAAATGGTCGGAATACTATACCGCTGGGCGAAAGGAGAGAAAGACCAGCTCGGAAAGCCAGGAGCGCGAGGTTCAACAACTCAAGGCACAAGTGGCGTGGATTCGGGAGATGGTCGAAGAGCAAGTGCGAGACCAACTGGGAGCGACAATCATCCCCATTATACCTACCTTGGTTTCTGGGCTGCAGGCGTGGATGGCGGGCGGCCAACAGGGGCCGCCCCCTTTTCCCAGCTTCACGGGCAGCAACTCGCTGTCACATCCTAGCTAGTTCATGCATTAGAGTGTGCATCATGTCTACATTTCACAGAAACCTGAAATGGGGATGCCAGAAACCCCCAGCACCCCCCCGGAACAACCAGGGTTTACTAAAATTCCTTTCAATGAACCTGAAATGCCCTCCATAAATGTTCACCACCTTTGGTCCTGGCTAAAACCTCTGCCAAAAATGGTTTTATATTTTTGGAGGCCGTTTTGGATTTTTGCACAAGCCATAAGTATTTGCATTTGGGCATTTTAAATCCTATAAATATTTTCAAATGCCCAATTAATCTTGAAGGTATTTTTAGGCTGTTGGGAATAATTTCAAAGGTGCCTCAGAATATTTCAGGATTTTTCTAAATGAAATAATATTTTTACTATTTCAAAACACAGAACAGAAATAAATAAAAAGAGAAAGAAAAACAGAAAGCAGAGGACTTACCTGGCAGCCCACCTGGCGGCCCAGCACTGTGCTGGCCCGCGCCAGTCAGCTGCCTGCTCTCGCCAGAGCAGGCAGAGAGGTGACGCCGGCGAGCGCGAGCTCGCCACAGCGCCAGTTGCTTGCCGCCCTCGCCGCGGATGCGCTGGCCGACCTCCCTGGACGCGCCCCCGAGCCTCTGGACACCGCCATTCTCCCCCGTCGCCTCTCCCTCGCCTTCTCCCAACCATGGCCGATGCCGCCGCAGCCACCTCACCGGAGTAACCGCGTCCACCGTCGACCTCGCGCCATTCCAGCGTGTCCAATAGCTCCGCCGTCGCCAACTCCTTCGAGCAAGCCGAGCCCCGAGCGCTCGTTTGCCCCGAAGCTCCGCCACCGACCCCGCCTTCGCCGCTCACCGTCGGAGATCCCCTCCGCCGTCGCCACTGCAACAGCCCGCCTCCGACCTCGCCGTCCGCTCCGTCGCAACCGCCGTGAGCATGGCCACCTTCCCATCCTCTCCTCTATCTCTCTCTCTCGAGCTCTGTAGCCACCGCACGAAGCTCACCCGTACGCGCCGCCGCACGAGCTCATCGCCGACGAGGCTCCGGCCATCCAACGGCCACACCACCGTAGCCATTAGCTCCACCGCAACGCCAGGAACCTGTAGCACCATCGCATGTCCCTCGCCATGCTCTCTAGCTACGTTTTCAACCACGCCCGTACCCCGGCAGCCGCATGGCTCGTCGCCGGCGTCGATTCCGGCGACCCTGAGCTCCACTACCACAACCAGTCCACGCGGTTCGCCCCCAGCTACACGTAGGTACTCTCCGCCGTCCTTTTGGTCGCCGGAGGAGCAATCCCGCACCCCACCGCCGCGTCTGGACGTCGCCGGCGGCTAAACGCCGGCGAGTCTGCGTGGTTTGACCACGGGTTGACCCCCCCAGGGTCACTGACAAGTGGGGCCTGCCTGCTAACTAATCTGAGTTAGAGATTTAAACTAATCCTAATTAGCTAATTATCTAACAGTGACACTGACACAGGGGACCCACACGTCAGGTTTGACCTGGACGACCCCGTTGACTTGCTGACGTCACACTGACGTCAGGCTGACGCAGTAAAGCATTTACTGGAATTATTCTTATATTGGAAATTCCAGAAATTATCACAAACTTCAAAAAATCATAGAAAATAATCTATAGCTCAGAATGAAAAGATTTATATATGAAAAATGATCAGAAAAATCCAGCTATCCATCTGTACTGGTTTCATGCATGATTAAGCAAGTTAACCTACTGTTTTATACAGAACAAGGTAAAGCACTAATATGGGCCATTTATGAACTTGGAATTTGAATCTTTGATTCAAAATAGTCCAAACCCTTCTGGCCTTAGTTGCATTAGCCCAATACATCCATTTTGCCATGTCTCATGCATGCATCATATTGTTGCACTTGCTTGGTGTTGATTGTGCTTCGATGTGTTCATTGTGGTAGGTCCTGCCTCCGAGGATATTCACGAGTATCCAACTGAAGGGCAGTATCCCACCACCACTCCGTCAGGCAAGCAACCCATTGATCATTTCGATACAAACCCATCTTCTCGCTTCTGCTCTCATTTACTGCATTAAGACAACGCGATTCAAACTGCTGTGTGTTGCGGTAGTTGAACCCACTTTCCTTTGCATGACCTGTCATTGCCACAGTAACTAGATGAAACCCACTAGCATGTGTAGGAGTTGATTGAGCCATGTTGTGTTCCTACAATGCTATGCTTGCTATGCTTAGAGTTGTGTCAGGTCTGGCTCATCAGGGTGATGAACTAGAGTGAAAGTGTGTGTGTCGGTAAAGAGAGTGAAGTGTTGAATACGTTTTGGTAAAGGTATCGATGGGAGGCCATGTAGGAGTACATGGTGAGTTGTTTCATTGAGACCGTCCCTAAGAACTGAGATCTGTATGCGTGATTTAAGATTCAGCTACTACCACACATTGGGCCCGAAACCAATGGACGCCCTCGGCTTCTTATTCACCCTTGTCCTCTGTCCAGGAGTTGCACGTAGTTTCTGGTGTTTGTAGTAAGCTGGAGGCCGTGGACAGCGCTGACCAAGGGGTGGGGTGTGATGCGGTAGGCTCGTGGCCCGGTGTACCGAGTCGCCCATTTGGTGACCGGGAACCCTGCACACATCGTTCGGGGCCGTATGTGGAAACCTCGGCCGGACTCCCTGCGGATGGAACCTGAATAGGCGATAAACCTGGACTAGAGACTCGAGTGTTTAGGTAGGCTGTGGCCAACACCCACGTTGGGCTTCCGCTTGAAGGTTGCCGAGTACACGTCGTGTAGCGACGATAAGTGGTGAGAGCGTGTGTGACGAAGTACACCCCTGCAGGGTATGAAACTATTCGAATAGCCGCGTCCGCGGTAAAGGACTACTTGGTTGCTTATGCAGTTCATAGAAAAGTAAATGGATACTACTAAAAGCCTCAAGATAAGTGTGAGTACCGCGGATGGCCCTCTCGTGGGATGACGAGGGAGGATCCACGGTGGAGTATTGAGATGGTGATTAGTGGACTCGTGTGCGAAAACTATTTCACAAGTGGTGTATCGTAGGATAGCTTAGCCAAGAGTCAAAGCTGGCTTGCTGCAATAACCCCACTACCTTCTTGAGAATGAACATGTATAGTAGGATCTGTTGTAAGACTTGCTGAGTACCTTTGTACTCATGTTGCTTTAATTACTGTTCTCAGATGAGAACACCGCCCCTTCTGACGGGTTCTACGTAGAACTCGACGACAACGAGTGACGCGCCACCCAGGTGGTGATCTAGGCTTGTGAAGGGCCTATGTAGATAGACAGGCTTCGTCAAGCCTTCTTTCTTTCTAGTGTCTGTACCCAGACAGTTTGCTTCCGCATGTGCTTGTATGATTGTATGACTTGAGTGTCGGGTCATGTGACCCCTATCTGTATGAACAAGTTATGTAAGGATCTCCGGAGCCCTTTAAATAAAGTACTTGAGTTGTAGAGTTTTGTTGTGATGCCATGTTGTATTTGCACATATCGAGCATATTGTGTGTATGTTTGAAATGCTTGGTATGTGTGGGATCCGACAATCTAGTTGTTTATCCTTGGCAGCCTCTCTTATGGGGAAATGTAGTCTAGTGCCTCCTTGAGCCATAGTAGTCCGCTACAGCCCGGTTCACCGGAGTCCTGCTAGCCCAGCACTACTGCTCTGGACACCTGACTGGCCGGCATGTGAATCATAACGTTCCCGTGTCTGTCCCTTCGGGGAAATGTCACGCGGTGACATCCGGAGTCCTGCCTAGCCTGCTACAGCCCGGGTTCCCGGAGTCCTGTTAGCCCAGTGCTACAGCCCGAATTCACACGCTGATGACCGACACGTTCAATGTTGATTCACGTATGCCTGTCCCCATACGTTAGTGCCGCTTGGGGTTCACGACTAGCCATGTCGGCCCGGGTTCTCTGTCATATGGATGCTAGCGACATTGTCATATACGTGAGCCAAAAGGCGCAAACGGTCCTGGGCTATGGTAAGGCGACACCCGTGGGAGTACCGTGCGTGAGGCCGCAATGTGATATGAGGTGTTACAGGCTAGATCGGTGTGACTTGGAATCGGGGTCCTGACAGCGTTGGCATCAGAGCCGGACTGCCTGTAGGTGCGATAAGCCAAACTGGTCGATGTCGAGTCTAGAAATTCTTTAGTTATATGTAGGGGAATTGATTGTGGGAGGGAACGTAAGGTGCTTTTACTCCTTTACCTCATGCCCGCTGATCTGAGTCATACTCTTCTCATTCTACGCGGGTGAAGGACTAGGCTCTCTCCTCTCTGTCAGGTTCACGTGTTACTAATCCGTAGTAACTTATAGGATTGTTGGTTCCATGCTTCGGTTCAGTTTCTACTACCCTAGTATGTTGTAGGTTGAACCAGAACCTTGACATGATGTTGTTGAGTGGTATTGCAAACTGTTGCGAATGTCTCAAATCCTTTTTCGAGCATTTACAGCCGTTATGCTGTCCAAATTCTCCTAGAAATACTAATGCCTTGCATTATTTCGTGCTTTCAGATGGCCACCCGTTCCCAGAACCAAGTGGTTCGTCTGACCCGGTGCATCGGCGTACCTGGTCACACGGCCATGTTGGTCTAAGTGATGGTTGAGACAGGCTATCGTTGGTATCCCGAGTACCGTCGAGGAGCAGTTCCGAGACTTTAATCAAAGTCAATATCTTTGCACCGTCAGGATTTACCCATCCTATCCTGGAGCCACTGAACCCCTCCATTGCTCTTATGGACTTGGGGTTACTATCGAGATGTCCATGCAGGACGCAGCTTACTCAATGATGACTATCATGCGAGCCAGAACTGCCTTGCTTCAGAACACCGACTTCTGCTATATGCCAGCAGCACTCCCTGGGGCACAGGGGTACTATCAGGCCATTTACTGTGATTCTACCCATGAGGGCTCACTACTCCGTACCACCACCGAGATGCTTGAGGACAAGGACCGTGAGAATCGTGCCTTGCGAATGGAGCTCTTTAATGCTCGTGCTGATCACTGGGCCACTCTGACACGGTTTGCACCTGCCGTGCAAGCTAGGTTTATGGACATGAGGGACATATACCCCGTGCGATCTGGTCTGCCAGAATGTATGGAATGGCGTGATGTAGGAGGCATCACCCCTCCTCGTGGACCCCGTCTGCCACCGTTTGTTGGACCAAGGCCACACCCGAGTCCCTATGGACCGCAAGCTCCACAGGACCGACTGTTTCCGGATGATCATGTTCAGCTCCCAGGACATGGCGGTGACTTCTATGAAGATTACTACGGAGACGCCTGAGTTGGTAGTAGTTCCACTAGTATTGTAACAGTTGTAATCTCCACAGTCCTGCGTGTCTTGTGGGATACGACTTGGTGTGTATCACGTTCCGGAGGTGTAGAAAAATAATGTCTAGGAGCTTGGAATGCCTCTGATGAGATGTATCGTCCTTCATCGTAGTTGTACCTTAGCCTGGGCTTGTACTAAACTATGCATGGCGTGCATGACCGTTGGTATATGTATGTTGCTATGTTACCATGTCATACTGATGGTCATCTCTGCATTCCGTGTTATCCATTACATTCCGCATTTCCCTATCAAGATTTAGCTATCCTTGTCTAAACCGTTGCTTTGTTTCTCCTAGGATGGTTAACACCCGCAACAACCCTGCTGTCCAGGCGCAGGGTGAAGCCAATGCAGCCAGGGCGGAGGATCTGCCCCAACCGCCTTCACTGGCCGAAGTTATGCTGGAGGCAGAAAGAAACAAGCGTGAGACTAACCGCTTGTTAGAGCGAATTGAGCAGAATACTGCACGTCACCAGAGGAACGACCTGGTGTCCATCAATGACTTTATCAAGTTGTATCCACCGAAGTTTAACCATTCCGTTGATCCCCTTGATGCGGATGATTGGCTTCGCAGCATCACCCATAAGCTACGTTCTGCCAACGTAGCCGAAGCTGATAAGGTTACCTACGCTGCCTATCACCTCGAAGGCCCTGCTAGCCTTTGGTGGGAAAACATTGAGGCTATGCGCCCAGCTGGCCAAATCACTACTTGGGCTGAATTCAGTGAGGCTTTCCACGAGCATCACATCCCGGAGGGTCTCATGGATCGTAAGCGGGAAGAATTCTGCAACTTCACCCAAGGCAGACTGACCGTGGATGCTTACAGCCGTGAGTTTGGAAATCTAGCACGCTATGCTCCTGAAGAGGTATCCACCGACGCCAAGAAGCAGGCAAGGTTCCGCAAGGGACTTAGCCCCGAGCTTCGTCGTGATCTTCGTCTGCACGAGTGCACCTCCTTCCAGAAGTTGGTCAATAAGGCCATCAGTGCCGAGACAGGACAGACTGACTATGACGCTACACGCACGCACTCTCGTGATTTTGGTTCCTCATCTGGCTCCGGATCCCAGAAGCGCCGGGTTTGGATTCCAAATACTACTCTGCCACCCAGGTTCATTCCGAGGCCATCCTTCGAGGCGCCTTGCCCCAACCAGCAGCATGCACCGCCCAAGGTCTATGGTGGCCCCGCTGCTAATGCAGCTCCACGCCCCAATATTGTGACATGCTTCAAGTGTGGAGAAACGGGTCACTATTTGCGCGAGTGCCCCCGAAACAACCTTAACCAACCTGGACAGTCCGTTGGCCGTGGTAAGCCAGCAGGAAAGACTTACTACGCCAAGCCAGCCACCACTGCACGTGGCCATGTCAACTATGTTTCAGCTGAAGAAACACATGAGGATCCCAACGTCGTCCTTGGTACACTCCTTGTTAATTGCCATCCAGCAACTGTTCTTTTCGATACTGGAGCATCTCACTCATTTATCTCTGAGAGCTATGCTCGATTACACAACACCACATTTAGTGACATGCCTATCTCCATGGACATTCAAACTCCTGGTTCTAGATGGCAAACCTCTAGGATAAGCCATGGAAATGAAATTCTTGTCGACAGATTGGTCTTCCTTGCGTCACTAATAGCTCTCAAGTCCTCGGACATAAACATCATCTTGGGTATGGACTGGATGTCAGCCCATTATGCTAAGATTGATTGCTCTACTAGAACTGTTCAACTCACCCATCCGTCGGGCAAGACAGTCAATGTTTTGACCCGAGTGTCTAAGCGTCAGCTCTACTCATTAAATGCCAACCCTCTTCCAGACCTCGAAGATGTGCCGGTAGTCCGTGACTTCCCGGATGTCTTCCCTGAAGGACTGCCAGGTATTCCACCTGACAGGGATGTTGAGTTCGTGATAGACCTTGTTCCAGGAACCGTCCCAATCTCTAGAAGACCCTATAAGATGGCACCCCTAGAGCTAGCCGAGCTTAAGAAACAACTCGATGAGTCCTTGAAAAAGGGTTTCATCCGTCCTAGTTCTTCTCCGTGGGCTTGCCCCGTCCTCTTCATCAAGAAGAAGGATGGTACGGATCGGATGGTTGTAGATTACCGACCCGTCAACCTAGTCACAATCAAGAACAAGTATCCGCTTCCCAGGATCAACGACCTGTATGATCAGCTCGCTGGATCCTCAGTCTTCTCTAAAATGGATTTGAGGTTGGGCTACCATCAAATCAAAATCAAGAACGGGGACATACCTAAAACGGCCTTGTTACTCATTATGGCCAATACGAGTATACAGTCATGTCCTTCGGGTTAACCAATGCTCCAGCCACCTTTTCGCGGTTAATGAACTCAATCTTCATGGAGTATTTGGATAAATTCGTCATAGTATACCTCGATGATATACTCATCTACTCCAAGAACGAGGCAGAACATGCCGAGCATTTAAGGCTAGTACTGACGAAACTTCGAGAGCATCGCCTTTATGCTAAATTCTCTAAGTGTGAATTTTGGTTGCCAGAAGTGACCTATTTAGGCCATGTAATCTCTGGTAAAGGCATTGCTACCAATCCCGAGCGAGTTCAAGCCATCCTTGACTGGACTCCCCCTGAATCGGTTAAGCAAGTTCGGAGCTTCCTTGGCTTAGCGAGCTACTGTCGCCGCTCCGTCGAGAATTTCTCCAAGGTTGCTAAACCTCTAACCGAACTCCTCAAGAAAGATAAAAAGTTCGAGTGGACCCCACAGTGCGAGTTCAGCTTTCAGGAACTGAAAAGACGCCTGACATCTGCCCCCATACTCGTACCACGAGACTTTTCTAAGGACTTTGTTATCTATTGCGACGCCTCGCGACGAGGACTAGGTTGCATACTCATGCAAGATCGTCATGTGATTGCTTACGCCTCTCGCAGTTGCGTCCACATGAGGATAATTATCCCACACATGATCTAGAGCTTGCAGCCGTAGTCCATGCACTCAAAACATGGCGACATTACCTTCTCGGTAATCGTTGCGAGATTTTCACCGACCACCAGAGTCTGAAATACATCTTCACCCAGCTGGATTTGAATCTCAGGCAAAGACGTTGGGTCGAGTTGATCTCAGACTAGGACTTAGGAATAACTTACACCCCGGGCAAAGCCAACGTCATGGCTGATGCGCTAAGCCGTTAATCCTATTGTAACAACTTGATGTTACAACAAAGTCAACCACTTCTCCACGAGGAATTCTGTAAGCTTAACCTTCACATTGTTCCTCGAGGTTTTCTATCCACCCTGGTGGCGAAACCTACCCTTACGGATCAGATCATCAAAGCTCAGAAGGTAGATCCGGGAATCTCCCGTATTAAGAGAAACATCAAGAAAGGAGTTGCGGATTGTTTCTCCGTTGATGACCAAGGTGTTGTGTTCTTTGGAGACCGCCTAGTGGTTCCCAAGGTACGCAACCTGAGGCGATTGATCCTTAAGGAAGCTCATGAATCTCCTCTCACCATTCATCCCGGTAGTACTAAAATGTATCAAGACCTACGCCAGAGGTTTTGGTGGACTAGGATGAAGAGAGAAATTGCTCAATACATTGCTAATTGCGACGTCTGCCGTCGTGTCAAAGCAGAGCATCAGCGACCTGCTGGCACCCTTCAGCCTCTGGCTATTCCTGAATGGAAATGGGATAAAATCGGTATGGATTTCATTACCGGGTTTCCCAGGACCAAGAGGGGGAATAATGCTATCTTCGTTGTTGTCGATCGTCTTTCCAAAGTAGCCCACTTCCTACCTGTTCGTGAGAGTATAACCGCTAGCCAGCTAGCAGACTTGTACATCTCCCGAATAGTGTCTCTTCATGGTGTTCCATTGGAAATTAACTCAGACCGTGGAAGTCTCTTCACCTCTCGATTTTGGGAAAGTTTCCAAAATGCTATGGGAACTCGTCTCTCTTTTAGCACCGCCTTTCACCCTCAATCAAGTGGTCAGGTAGAACGAGTTAATCAAATTCTGGAGGATATGCTCCGAGCTTCTGTCATCTCTTTCGGCATGGTTTGGGAGAAATGCCTCCCATTCGCCGAGTTCGCTTATAACAATAGTTACCAAGCTAGCTTGGGCAAAGCCCCTTTCGAGGTTCTCTATGGACGGCAATGTCGAACGCCTCTTAACTGGTCAGAAACCGGGGAAAGACAACTCTTTGGCCCGGATATGATTCAGGAAGCAGAACAGCAGGTTCGCATTATTCGTGAGAAATTGAAAACAGCCCAATCTCGCCAAAAGAGCCATTATGATCGCAAACATAAGGCTATGACTTTTGAGGTTGACGAGAAGGCTTACCTTCGGGTGACTCCTTTAAAGGGAACCCATCGATTCGGTATCAAAGGCAAATTGGCCCCTCGCTACATTGGACCCTTTCGCATTCTTGCCAAGCGAGGAGAAGTTGCCTACCAATTGGAACTACCTCCGCATCTTTCCAAGGTTCATGACGTCTTCCACGTTTCCCAACTCAGGCGTTGCTTCTCGGATCCTATCCGTGGAGTGGACCACGAAACGCTTGATCTCCAAGATAATCTCACATACCGGGAGTATCCCGTTCGAATCCTTGATCAAGCCGAGCGTACCACTCGACGCCAAAACATCAAGTTTCTCAAAGTTCAATGGTCACACCATTCCGAGAAAGAAGCTACTTGGGAAAGGGAGGATCGTCTTCGACTTGAGTACCCCACCTTCTTCCCAACGGATCCTAAATCTCGGGACGAGATTCTTTGAGTGGGGGTGAGTTGTCACATCCTAGCTAGTTCATGCATTAGAGTGTGCATCATGTCTACATTTCACAGAAACCTGAAATGGGGATGCCAGAAACCCCCAGCACCCCCCCGGAACAACCAGGGTTTACTAAAATTCCTTTCAATGAACCTGAAATGCCCTCCATAAATGTTCACCACCTTTGGTCCTGGCTAAAACCTCTGCCAAAAATGGTTTTATATTTTTGGAGGCCGTTTTGGATTTTTGCACAAGCCATAAGTATTTGCATTTGGGCATTTTAAATCCTATAAATATTTTCAAATGCCCAATTAATCTTGAAGGTATTTTTAGGCTGTTGGGAATAATTTCAAAGGTGCCTCAGAATATTTCAGGATTTTTCTAAATGAAATAATATTTTTACTATTTCAAAACACAGAACAGAAATAAATAAAAAGAGAAAGAAAAACAGAAAGCAGAGGACTTACCTGGCAGCCCACCTGGCGGCCCAGCACTGTGCTGGCCCGCGCCAGTCAGCTGCCTGCTCTCGCCAGAGCAGGCAGAGAGGTGACGCCGGCGAGCGCGAGCTCGCCACGGCGCCAGCTGCTTGCCGCCCTCGCCGCGGATGCGCTGGCCGACCACCCTCGACGCGCCCCCGAGCCTCTGGACACCGCCGTAGCCATTAGCTCCACCGCAACGCCAGGAACCTGTAGCACCATCGCATGTCCCTCGCCGTGCTCTCTAGCTACGTTTTCAACCACGCCCGTACCCCGGCAGCCGCACGGCTCATCGCCGGCGTCGATTCCGGCGACCCCGAGCTCCACTACCACCACCAGTCGACGCGGTTCGCCCCCAGCTACACGTAGGTACTCTCCGCCGTCCTTTTGGTCGCCGGAGGAGCAATCCCGCACCCCACCGCCGCGTCTGGACGTCGCCGGCGGCTAAACGCCGGCGAGTCAGCGTGGTTTGACCACGGGTTGACCCCCCCAAGGTCACTGACAAGTGGGGCCCGCCTGCTAACTAATCTGAGTTAGAGATTTAAACTAATCCTAATTAGCTAATTATCTAACAGTGACACTGACACAGGGGACCCACACATCAGGTTTGACCTGGACGACCCCGTTGACTTGCTGACGTCACACTGACGTCAGGCTGACGCAGTAAAGCATTTACTGGAATTATTCTTATATTGGAAATTCCAGAAATTATCACAAACTTCAAAAAATCATAGAAAATAATCTATAGCTCAGAATGAAAAGATTTATATATGAAAAATGATCAGAAAAATCCATTCTATCCATCTGTACTGGTTTCATGCATGATTAAGCAAATTAACCTACTGTTTTATACAGAACAAGGTAAAGCACTAATGTGGGCCATTTATGAACTTGGAATTTG
This sequence comes from Aegilops tauschii subsp. strangulata, assembly GCF_002575655.3. NCBI lineage: Eukaryota > Viridiplantae > Streptophyta > Magnoliopsida > Poales > Poaceae > Aegilops > Aegilops tauschii. The sequence goes on along the minus strand of NC_053038.3, from coordinate 109,762,647 downwards.
AATCTTTGATTCAAAATAGTCCAAACCCTTCTGGCCTTAGTTGCATTAGCCCAATACATCCATTTTTCCATGTCTCATGCATGCATCATATTGTTGCACTTGCTTGGTGTTGATTGTGCTTCGATGTGTTCATTGTGGTAGGTCCTGCCTCCGAGGATATTCACGAGTATCCAACTGAAGGGCAGTATCCCACCACCACTCTGTCAGGCAAGCAACCCATTGATCATTTCGATACAAACCCATCTTCTCGCTTCTGCTCTCGTTTACTACATTAAGGCAACGCGATTCAATCTGTTGTGTGTTGCGGTAGTTGAACCCACTTTCCTTTGCATGACCTGTCATTGCCACAGTAACTAGATGAAACCCACTAGCATGTGTAGGAGTTGATTGAGCCATGTTGTGTTCCTACAATGCTATGCTTGCTATGCTTAGAGTTGTGTCAGGTCTGGCTCATCAGGGTGACGAACTAGAGTGAAAGTGTGTGTGTCGGTAAAGAGAGTGAAGTGTTGAATACGTTTTGGTAAAGGTATCGATGGGAGGCCATGTAGGAGTACATGGTGGGTTGTTTCATTGAGACCGTCCCTAAGAACTGAGATCTGTATGCGTGATTTAAGATTCAGCTACTACCACACATTGGGCCCGAAACCAATGGACCCCCTCGGCTTCTTATTCACCCTTGTCCTCTGTCCAGGAGTTGCATGTAGTTTCTGGTGTTTGTAGTAAGCAGGAGGCTGTGGACAGCGCTGACCAAGGGGTGGGCTGTGATGCGGTAGGCTCGTGGCCCGGTGTACCGAGTCGCCCGTTTGGTGACCGGGAACCCTGCACACATCGTTCGGGGCCGTATGTGGAAACCTCGGCCGGACTCCCTGCGGATGGAACCTGAATAGGCGATAAACCTGGACTAGAGACTCGAGTGTTTAGGTAGGCTGTGGCCGACACCCACGTTGGGCTTCCGCTTGAAGGTTGCCGAGTACACGTCGTGTAGCGACGATAAGTGATGAGAGCGTGTGTGACGAAGTACACCCCTGCAGGGTATGAAACTATTCGAATAGCCGCGTCCGCGGTAAAGGACTACTTGGTCGCTTATGCAGTTCAGAGACAAGTAAATGGATACTACTAAAAGCCTCAAGATAAGTGTGAGTACCGCGGATGGCCCTCTCGTGGGATGACGAGGGAGGATCCACGGTGGAGTATTGAGATGGTGATTAGTGGACTCGTGTGCGAAAACTATTTCACAAGTGGTGTATCGTAGGATAGCTTAGCCAAGAGTCAAAGCTGGCTTGCTGCAATAACCCCACTACCTTCTTGAGAATGAACATGTATAGTAGGATCTGTTGTAAGACTTGCTGAGTACCTTTGTACTCATGTTGCTTTAATTACTGTTTTCAGACGACCACACCGCCCCTTCTGACGGGTTCTACGTAGAACTCGACGACGACGAGTGACGCGCCACCCAGGTGGTGATCTAGGCTTGTGAAGGGCCTATTTAGATAGACAGGCTTCGTCAAGCCTTCTTTCTTTCTAGTGTCTGTACCCAGACAGTTTGCTTCCGCATGTGCTTGTATGATTGTATGACTTGAGTGTCGGGTCATGTGACCCCTATCTGTATGAACAAGTTATGTAAGGCTCTCCGGAGCCCTTTAAATAAAGTACTTGAGTTGTAGAGTTTTGTTGTGATGCCATGTTGTATTTGCACATATCGAGCATATTGTGTGTATGTTTGAAATGCTTGGTATGTGTGGGATCCGACAATCTAGTTGTTTATCCTTGGCAGCCTCTCTTATGGGGAAATGTAGTCTAGTGCCTCCTTGAGCCATAGTAGTCCGCTACAGCCCGGTTCACCGGAGTCCTGCTAGCCCAGCACTACTGCTCTGGACACCTGACTGGCCGGCATGTGAATCATATCGTTCCTGTGTCTGTCCCTTCGGGGAAATGTCACGCAGTGACATCCGGAGTCCTGCCTAGCCTGCTACAGCCCGGGTTCCCGAAGTCCTGTTAGCCCAGTGCTACAGCCCGGATTCACACGCTGCTGACCGACACGTTCGATGTTGATTCATGTATGCCTATCCCCATACGTTAGTGCCGCTTGGGGTTCATGAATAGCCATGTCGGCCCGGGTTCTCTGTGATATGGATGCTAGCGACATTGTCATATACGTGAGCCAAAAGGCGCAAACGGTCCTGGGCCATGGTAAGGCGACACCCGTGGGAGTACCGTGCGTGAGGCCGCAATGTGATATGAGGTGTTACAGGCTAGATCGGTGTGACTTGGAATCGGGGTCCTGACACTCGCGCAACGCGCCGGCAGCGCCATTGGTGTCTTCGGCGGAGGCGGCATTGGTGTCTCCCGTGGCGGCGCCATTGGTGTCTCCGGCAGAGGCGGCATTGGTGTCTCCCGCGGTGGCGCCGGCATTGCAGCTTAATGCACTCAGGTGTGGGAAGAATACGCCGGCCGGCACCTCGGCAGCAAGCGGCCCCTCGGTCAATTGCACGCCCGCCGTTGGCAGTGCCTCGACATTAGCCGAGCACGACGCCATTATGGTAACTAATTAAGCCTCTCGTCCGATGACTTCATCTCCTTGCCTTTGACTGGGCATCCCTGACGCCCTACATGTTTTCGCAGGGTACCGCCGATGTTCCATGCACTCTCCTACACTTCGTGGTCGGCGAGTTGATCGATGTCGCCAAGGCCAGAATCGTTCAACCGGGCAACCGCCTGTTCCACGGTAATCTGATGCCACCCAACGTGTATAGGGTTCAACTGGTTCGGGTGCTGCGGGGCTGCAACGAATTGTTACCTCCGTTTCGACCCCATGGGGCGACGAAGATGATGTGATGATCCTCAGCGCCTGCTTAAGCTGGCCCCTGCTTTGGCCAAAGAGCCAGATTCGTTTGGGGGTGGGGGACACCACCCCACAGACAACACGGCCAGTCGTGCCGGCGCCAAGCCATGGCAAGACCGCCGCAGCGCTACCGGACATGCCGGACATGCATATGGCACAGGATCCGGACATGCATATGGCACAGGATCCGGATGACGACGGTACATTTATCAACGTCGATAAGTACTTCAACGAACATGGGTACGGTGACGAATTCTTGGGGCCTCCTTCTCAAGAACCCAACCCTGCAAAAGACGATCGCGCTGGTACCACGGAGAAACCCAATTGCAACAGGCGTCGTCTGGCGTTCAGTTCTCAGGAGACGCCTCCAGCTGCCGCCTTCACCGAGCCTCAGATAGCCGAGGTGCGAAATATTATCAGCCCCAACACACTCAAGAAGGCGGTCTCTGAGCAGAACTTGATCCCATTACAGCAGAAGAAGAACGGACGGAAAAGAAAGACTAACAAGGGTGCGAGCCAACCGGCACCGAGTATGATCCGTGCTCAGGATGGGCCACCTTCACCAAAGGATATCTCGAGGAGGGTGCATGTGGCGGGTAGGCCGATGCTACCGACTAATCTGCTCAATGCTGCAACCAGTGCTATGCGGAGTCTGCATGACAGTGTTCTTTCTTTGGGGAAGCGGCGTCTCTCCGAGAATGATGTGGCATACCTGGTTTTCGTGGCCAAGGTGCCAGAGGGCAAGGGCTTTGTGGATAGCGCCATCAGGGGTACAATCGTCTTGTGGTTTGATGACATCTTCGCTATGTTTAACCTTCATCCGCTGCACTACACCTTCGTTCGGCTATTTTCGCTGAGTATGGAGATGCGGATCATTAGAGACAAGACCCCGGACATCGTGATAGTCGACCCCTTCTACATGCGTGCCAAGATCTTGGGCAGCGCTGGGGACCGACAAGTCACGAGTTCATACCTCGAAGGCGTCATTCTGGCAAACCCAGATGAGGATAACTTCCTCATGCCTTACTTTCCCGAGTAAGTCATCCCCTCACCGCCCCGTAACATATGATTTCTTAGATTTCGATCGTTCTTTTTTTTCTAACATTCCGTGTTTTGTGCAGTGACACACATTGCACACTCATCCTCTTAAGCCCGAAATATTCCATGGCCACGTATTTCGACTCGGACCGTCAGTCGAAGATAGACTACACAAATATCAAGAAAGTTCTTGATGATGTTCTCCCCGGCTACGCCAGATCTGGGGGCACCTTCAGCATGCCAATTCGTAGGTACGGCAAGCAAGTGTTCACCCACAATACGACGTTCCCCTGCATCAAGCAACCGCCTGCGGTCAGTAGGATGCCTATTACACCCTACATCACATGCGGGCGATCGTACGGGACCATAATCACCTTCTGCTACCAAATAATCTCAAAGATTGGGCCGCACGCTTGTCGGCAATCCAGGACGCGGACATCAGACAAGAATTCTTTCGCATCCAGTCCGAGTTTGCGGAAATCATCCATCAAGATGTCCTTCGTACCTCGGGGCAGTTCTACCTCAGATATCAACCGTCCAACAGTGAGATAGAAACAACGCTACAAATGCAGGCTGACAACGCCCGCGATTTCATGACCATCAGGACAAACGGCGGCTTCATCCACGCTCCGGTCCCTGAGTCGAGTCGAAAGTAGTGATGCTATGTAGTTCTGAAATATCGATTAGCTCATGTTGTAATTAAACTTTAATGAACTTGTATGTCTCTTTGGTTTGGACAGTCGCTCAACTTATATGTAATCGATGCTATTTATTAGTAGGACCATGAATCGTGCTATTAATGTCTTGCTTTTCTCTTCCGATCCTTTTGTTGCATACATATATATTGCTTATGTATTGTCTATGAATTGCTACTAACGTTTTGTTTGGCTAGTGCATAGAGATGCCGTCGTATGTCGTGTACAAGGGTAAGGTTCCCGGAGTCTACGACGACTCGGAGGAGTGTCGGAGACAGGTTCACCGTTTCAGTGGTAACAGTTACAAAGGGTACACCACTAGGGCGGAGGCGGAATCTAGATACGCGCACTATCTAGCGGGAGAGAGGAGGGAGCGGAGGAGGAACCGGATGAAGACCAGTTTCATCGCGATGATGCTAATCGTGATGGCCGCAGCTCTCTTCTATGTGATGGTAGTTTAGATGATCGATATCGACTTGTAATGTGAAGAAAAACTCGCTACTCGCGGTCTCGAGACTTGTAATGTTCTAACTTTGTTCGGTCTTTTGAATTCGGAGACTAATATGATGAATTGTATTCGGAGACTAATCTTCTATTGTATTCGATAAATTTGCTATTTATATGTTGTGCTGTCTATATTCTGTGCAGTAATAGATTTTGTAACCTGTGCAAATATCACAAAAGAAAAAAAAATAATTCCTAATATTCATACTAGTGGCGCACCACACAGCACTTTAGTGGCGCACTGCCATAAACACACTAGTGGCGCACTATCTAGTAGTGCGCCATTAGTAACCCAGAGCACAAGGTAAATATGGCCCCCTGGGAGGCATAGTAATGGCGCACCGTTTGACATACTAATGGCGCACTCCCTGGTGCGCCACTACTGTCTGGTATACCAATGGCGCACCAGGGGTGCGCCATTAGTATTAGTTACTAGTGGCGTAATGATAGTGGCGCACCTGTAGTGCGCCATTAATGGCCAAAATAGGTGCGCCACTAATTAGCCTTTTCCTAGTAGTGTCTCTCTTGGTGGAGATTCTTCTCTTCTACTTCTTCTTTTGGGAGAATCTTCTCTTCTTTTGTAGGGAGCCGTACACTCATTGGAGTAGTGTCCGGGTCTTCCACAATTGTAGCAATTACGTTCACGACTTGAAGATCTTTTGTCATTGTAGGACCTTGACTTGGGACTTCTCTCCTTGCTTCTACGCTTGTAGAACTTGTTGAAGATCTTCACCATTAGGCTCAATTCTTCATTGAAGGCTTGTTTCTCACTTGAAGATGTGGGAGCATGACACGAGGCTTTATAGGCACCACTTGACTTGTTGTGAAGCTCTTCCTTATCCTTGAGTCACAACTCATGAGAAACAATTCTTCCAATCACTTCCGTAGGCTTGAGATCTTTGTAATTGGGCATCATTTGGATCAATGTGCACACGGTATCATATTTTCCATCCAAGGCTCTTAGGATCTTTTTGATGATGAATGTATCGGTCATTTCTTCACTTCCTAAGCCGGCAATCTGATTTGTGATGAGAGCAAGCCTAGAGTACATTTCAGCGACACCTTCACCATCCTTCATTTTGAACTTGTCAAGCTGACTTTGAAGCACATCCAATTTGGATTCCTTGACGGAGTCGGTACCCTCGTGCATATCAATCAAAGTATCCCAAATTTCCTTTGCATTCTCAAGACGGCTGATTTTGTTGAATTCTTCGGGTCACAATCCGTTGAAGCGGATATCACAAGCTTGAGCATTGTATTGCAGCATCTTCAACTCTTCCGCGGTAGCTTCACGGTTCGGTTCTCTCCCATCAAATAATTGACCTTGCAAGCCAATACACACAATAGCCCAAACGACGGGGTTATGTCCAAGAATATGCATTTTCATCTTATGCTTCCAACTAGAAAAATTAGTACCATCAAAGTAAGGACCTCTATGGTGGTAATTTCCCTCGCTAGAGGCCATACTCTCCTAGGTTGTGAAACCAAGGCTATGATCACCAAAAGCTATGGAAATCAAGGCAAATGGAGACCGTGGCTCTGATCCCACTTGTAGGATCGAAAGTATGTCTAGAGGGGGGTGATTAGGCTACTTGACCAAATAAAAATCTAGCCTTTTCCCAATTTTAAGTCATGGCAGATTTTAGCAATTTTGCAAAAGTCAAGCAATTAACCTACACATGCAATTCTAAGATTATAGCAGGGGAATGTAAAACAATTGCACATGAAGGTAAAGGGAGGAGTTTAAGGGAGAAAACGCAATGTAGACACGGAGATTTTTTATCCGTGGTTCCGATAGGTGGTGCTATCGTACATCCACGTTGATGGAGACTTCAACCCACGAAGGGTAACGGTTGCGCGAGTCCACAGAGGGCTCCACCCACGAAGGGTCCATGAAGAAGCAACCTTGTCTATCCCACCATGGCCATCGCCCACGAAGGACTTGCCTCACTAGGGTGGATCTTCACGAAATAGGCGATCTCCTTGCCCATACAAATCCTTGGTTCAACTCCACAATCTTGACGGAGGCTCCCAAGTGACACCTAACCAATCTAGGAGACACCACTCTCTAAAAGGTAATAGATGGTGTGTTGATGATGAACTCCTTGCTCTTGTGCTTCAAATGATAGTCTCACCAACACTCAACTCTCTCTCAGAGGATTGGATTTGGTGGACAGATGATTTGAGTGGAAAGCAACTTGGGGAAGGCTAGAGATCAAGATTTATGTGGTTGGAATGGAATATCTTGACCTCAACACAAGTGTAGGTGGTTTTCTCTCAGAAAATGTATGTTGGAAATTGAGGCATGTTCTGATGGCTCTCTCCATGAATGAAGAGTGGGTGGAGGGGTATATATAGCCTCCACACAAAATGCAACCGTTACACAAAAATCACCAAACTCGGTGGGACCGAATAATGAAACTCGGTCAGACCGATTTAGTTCAAAATGTGACCGTTAGGCATTTCTGTGGGACCGACATGTCAACTCGGTGGGACCGATTTCATTAGGGTTAGGGCATAACGTAATCTCGGTGAGACCGATTACACAAACTCGGTGGGACCGATTTTGGTAATAAGCTAACCAGAGAGTTGGTCAGGCAAACTCGGTGGGACCGATTCGCTCATCACGGTGAGACCAAAACATTACGAAGGGGAATCAGAGAGTTTGCATTGCGAACTCGGTGGGACCGATCCCTCATCTCGGTTGGACCCAAACGTTATGAAGGGAAACAGAGAGTTTGCAATCCCATCTTGGCGAGACCGAGATCCCTATGTCAGTGACTAGGGTTTGTGGCAGTGGCTATGTCAACTGAACTCGGTGGCGCCAGATAGAAAGTTTTGGTGGGACCAAGTTTGACATTTGGTTTGGGACATGTGTGGATGTGAGAAAGTGGTTGACGGTTTTGGAGCATATCACTAAGCATTTTGAGCAAGAAACCAATTAAGCAGCACCTCATCCCCTTCTAATAGTATTGGCTTTTCCTATGGACTCAATATGATCTTGGATCACTAAAATGAAAATGTAGAGTCTTGAGCTTTAGAGCTTGAGCCAATCTTTTGCCCTTAGCATTTTGAGGGGTCCACATTCCTTATCCATGCCATGCGAATCATAATACTTTCCTGAAATATTTATCTTGAAATGGCATTAGTTCAATGAGCTATATGTTCTTAGTAATTACCAAAACCACCCAGGGATAGTAGCACTTTCAGCCCCCAAAGAAGGGATCCAGGGTAAAGCCCCCTGCCAGCAGGAAAGGTGTCCGTATTTTCAGCTATTATTCTTTTAGTAGTTTGTTTTAGTTGAAGGTTGACCCCTTCGAATTGCAGTCCCCCACATGAGCGCCCTACTGAGCAAATCTTGGAAGGGACGTCTCCGCTCGCCGAGCAGGCGGATAGTGGGACTATGGCGCATTCCGTGCCTCCTTTGGTCCCCGAAGAGGCCGAGGAGGTGCGGTCCCAAAGAACTCCTCCTCCTCCTAGCAAAGAGGGGGAGGTAGATGCCGTAATGGCCAAGGTCAATACCTCGGTCACCGAAGACCAGGAGGGAGCGTCCCTCCTGGCCGACAAGGGAAGAGAGTCCGGGCCATCCGCACCCCTTCGTCGACTGCTCCCGAGCCTCCGAGGCCCACGAAGGCACAGGTTCCTCCCAGCAGGAGGGGGGTGGGGAGCCAACGCCAGCGCCGAACAGCTCTGCACGGGCGATGGTGGGCTGGCCGGACACGCTGGAGGAGTTGGTGAGCAACACCGTCATCGTTGAAGGGCACCGCACCCTTATGGGTGCCGTTATGTAGAGTGTTTGGTCCATCCAATCTGGACTGAACGACGTTGTCCAAGGCCTTCTAACAGGCTTTGAGGTAACTAAAGAAATGATCCTTCCTCAAAATGCAGTTATAATTGTTAGTTTAGCTAGGCCGAATATACAGCAGCCCCCGAGACTCTGCCAGGACCTCGAAGAGACCTGCAGAGGATCAAATTCGATAGGTCGATTAACAATGTCGACATTTCTGATGCTAATGGAGGCATCTTCCGTGGACCCGGCTGCTAATGCCGCGACATTAGAGGAGATGGATCGGAAGCTTAAGATTTCCGATCAAGAGCTGGATCTTGTCAACAAACAGCTTGACAAAGCGCAAGGTAAGCTCTGTAAAAAGGTGTGTACTTGCCAGATAATGACTGGCCGGATCATTTACTGATCCCTTATCTTGATTATCCTGAGGGTAGATTTTCTCGCCCATTTCCTTAGGGGGCTAGGATTTCACTTGCACTCCTTTGTGCGGGGGTTGATGTTCTACTATGGGCTGGATTTCCACGATCTAGCCCCCAAATCCCTCCTCCACATTTTCACTTTCATTGTCATTTGCGAGGCACTCCTCTGAGTCCAGCCGCACTTCGGCTTATGGCTGAAGGTGTTCAACGTGAAGCCCAAGGTGGTCGGAGGGAGCATCGGACTGTGGTGGGGCCATTATCAGCAAGCTTACATGGGTCCAGTGGCCGGACGGCCACTTCGTTGACACTGTGCGGATGTGGCAGAAGGAGTGGTTCTACATCACCGAGCCGAGGTAGGCCGCATGGGGAGCGGCCCCTACATTCCTGTCCGGACCCCCCACAAGATTGGCCTCCTCGACCACCAAGAGTCCGGACTGGGGGAACATTGCCGACACCAAAGCGGTGCAGAAGCGCGTCGACAACGTAATGGAGACCGTCGCAAAGATGGTCGACGTGTTTCAGATCATGCTCAACCGCGGGCTCCACCATTGCCAGGAGAGGGCCAAGCCCATGTCGGAACATGAACCCGAGGATCCGGCCACTGTGCGACACCTCTTCGGCACGACCCCTAACAAGATATGGGGCCAACTATTCCAGCCCCAGAAGGAGTGGCCGGTCGAGGGGGAGGATATTGGTATTGATGCCGTGAATCCCCCAAGGAAGGTGAGTGGCATGTCTCTGCGAAGAGTATTCGCATATTCACATTACGTGAGATTCAATCTAACTTTGTTATGTGGATTCTGCAGGGCTGGCTCGCCAAGGCCAAAAAGATCAGTAGCCCGGCGCCGCTGCTGGAGGGGCCCCGATCAGAGCAGCTGGAGTAGATGCTGGTAGTGGATCCCTACAAGGCTCCCGCTGTTGGGGAACGTAGTAATTTCAAAAAAATTCCTACGCACATGCAAGATCATGGTGATGCATAGCAACGAGAGGGGAGAGTGTCGTCCACGTACCCTGGTAGACCGTAAGCGGAAGTGTTATGACAACGCGGTTGATGTAGTCGTACGTCTTCACGATCGACTGATCCTAGTACCGAACGCTACGGCACCTCCGCGATCTGCACACGTTCAGCTCGGTGACGTCCCGCAAACTCACGATCCAGTAGAGCTTCGAGGGAGAGTTCCGTCAGCACGACGACATGATGACGGTGATGATGAAGCTACCTACATAGGGCTTCGCCTAAGCACCGCTACGATATGACCGAGGTGGATTATGGTGGAGGGGGGCACCGCACACGGCTAAGCGATCAATGATCAACTTGTGTGTCTATGGGGTGCCCCCTCCCCCGTATATAAAGGAGTGGAGGAGGGGGAGGGCCGACCCTCTACTATGGCACGGCCTGGGGAGTCCTACTCCCACCGGGAGTAGGATCCCCCCTTCCAAGTAGTAGGAGTAGGAGAGAAGGAAGGGGAAGAGAGAAGGGAAGGAAGGAGGGGTGCCGCCCCTCCCCCTAGTCCAATTCGGACTAGGCCATGGGGGGCACGCGGCCTGCCCTAGGAAGCCCCTCTCTCTCTCCCCTAAAGCCCAATAAGGCCCATATACCCCCCGGCGAATTCTCGTAACTCTCCGGTACTCCGATAAATACCCGAACCACTTAGAACCTTTCCGATGTCCGAATATATCCTTCCAATATATCGATCTTTACGTCTCGAACATTTCGAGACTCCTCGTCATGTCCCTGATCTCATCCGGGACTCCGAACAACCTTCGTTACATCAAAACACATAAACTCATAATACCGATCGTCACCGAACGTTAAGCGTGCGGACCCTACGGGTTCAAGAAGTATGTAGACATGACCGGGACTCATCTCCGGTCAATAACCAACAGCGGAACCTGGATGCTCATATTGGCTCCTACATATTCTACGAAGATCTTTATTGGTCAAACCGCATAACAACATACGTCGTTCCCTTTGTCATCGGTATGTTACTTGCCCGAGATTCGATCGTCGGTATCTCAATACATAGTTCAATCTCGTTACTGGCAAGTCTCTTTACTCGTTTTATAATGCATCATCCTGCACCTAACTCATTAGTTACATTGCTTGCAAGGCTTATAGTGATGTGCATTACCGAGAGGGCCCAAAGATACCTCTCCTATACTTTGAGTGACAAATTCTAATCTCGATCTATGCCAACCCAACAAACACCTTCGGAGACACCTGTAGAGCATCTTTATAATCACCCAGTTACGTTGTGACATTTGATAGCACACAAGGTGTTCCTCCGGTATTCGGGAGTTGCATAATCTCATAGTCATAGGAACATGTATAAGTCATGAAGAAAGCAATAGCAACATACTAAACGATGAAGTGCTAAGCTAATGGAATGGGTCAAGTCAATCAGATCATTCTCTAATGATGTGATCCTGTTAATCAAATGACAACTCATGTCTATGGCTAGGAAACTTAACCATCTTTGATTCAACGAGCTAGTCAAGTAGAGGCATACTAGTGACACTCTGTTTGTCTATGTATTCACACATGTACTAAGTTTCCGGTTAATACAATTCTAGCATGAATAATAAACATTTATCATGATATAAGGAAATATAAATAACAACATTATTATTGCCTCTAGGGCATATTTCCTTCACCCGCTAAGAAGGGCAAGAAGCAAGAAGCACCGAAGGCCAGGGAGGGCCTCCGCTACAGGATCCGACCGGGCAACTGGTCCGGAGATGCTGTGGCCTCATCCGCACAGGATGGGGGCGAGGAGGAGGAGGATGAAGAGGAGAGTTCCTCTTTGCACTAAAAAAAGAGGCCAGTGTCCGAGGAAGCCGAGGAGGTCCAACCTTCCCCGGCCCCAAAGAAACGACACCGACCCAAGTTGGCCATACTCGACAGCTCGGGCGACGAAAAGTCTGAGGCATCCGAGGATCCCCCAAAGAAGGGATCCAGGGTTAAGCCCCCTGCCAGCAGGTAAGGTGTCTGTGTTTTCAGCTATTACGCTTTTAGCAGTTTGTTTTAGTTGAAGGTTGACCCCTCCGAATTGCAGTCCCTCACATGAGCGCCCTACCGAGCAAATCTCGGAAGGGACGTCTCCGCTCGCCGAGCTGGCAGATAGTGGGTCTATGGCCCATTCCGTGCCTCCTTTGGTCCCCGAAGAGGTCGAGGAGGTGCGGTCCCAAAGAACTCCTCCTCCTCCTAACACAGAGGGGGAGGTAGATGCCGTAATGGCCGAGGTCAATACCTCGGTCACCGAAGACCAGGAGGGAGCGTCCCTCCTGGCCGACAAGGGAAGAGTGTCCGGGCCATCCGCACCCCCTCTATTGACTGGTGCCGAGCCTCCGAGGCCCACAAGAGCACAGGTTCCTCCCAGCAGGGAGCGGGCCGGGGAGCCAATGCCAGCGCCGAACACCTCCGCACGGGCGGTGGTGGGCTGGAAGGACACGCTGGAGGAGTTGGTGAGCAACTCCGTCATCATTGAAGGGCACCGCACCCTTATGGGTGGGGTTATGCAGAGTGTTTGGTCCGTCCAATCCGGGCTGAACGACGATGACAAAGGCCTTGTAACAGGCTTTGAGGTATCTCAAGAAATGATCCTTCCTCAAAACGTGGTTACAATTGTTAGTTTAGGTAGGCCAAATATATAGCAGCCCCCGAGACTCTGCCAGGACCTCGAAGAGACCTATAGAGGATCAAATTCGATAGGTCGATTAACAATGTCGACATTTCTGATGCTAATGTAGGCGTCTTCCGTGGACCCGGCTGCTAATGCCGCGACATTAGAGGAGATGGATCGGAAGCTTAAGATTTCCGATCAAGAGCTGGATCTTGTCAACAAACAGCTTGACGAAGCGCAAGGTAAGCTCTGTAAAAAGGTGTCTACTTGCCAGATAATGACTGGCCGGATCATTTACTGATCCCTTATCTTGATTATCCTGAGGGTAGATTTTCTCCCTCATTTCCTTAGGGGGCTAGGATTTCCCCTGCACCCCTTTGTGCGGGGGTTGATGTTCTACTATGGGCTGGATTTCCACGATCTAGCCCCCAATTCCCTCCTCCACATTTCGACTTTTAGTTTAGTTTGCGAGGCGCTCCTCCGGGTCCAGCCACACTTCGGCTTATGGCTGAAGGTGTTCAACGTGAAGCCCAAGGTGGTCGGCGGGAGCATGCGGACTGCGGTGGGGCCATGACCAGCAAGCTTACACGGGTCCAGTGGCCGGACAGCCACTTCGTTGAAACTGTTCGGATGTAGCAGAAGGAGTGGTTGTACATCACCGAGCCGAGGGAGGCCGCATGGGGAGCGACCCCCGCATTCCGGTCCGGACCCCCCACCAGATTGGCCTGCTCGACCACCAAGAGTCTGGACTGGGGGAACCTTGCCGACACCAAAGTGCCGTAGAAGCACGTAGATAACGTAATGGTGACCGGCGCGAAGATGGTCGACATGTTTCAGATCATGCTCAACCGCGGGCTCCTCCATTGCCAAGAGAGGGCCAAGCCCATGTGGGAACATGAGCCCGAGGATCCGGCCACTGTGTGACACCTCTTCGGCACGAACCCTGACAAGAGATGGGGCCAACTATTCTAGCCCCAGAAGGAGTGGCCGGCTGAGGGGAAGGATATTGGTATTGATGCTGCGAATCCCCCAAGGGAGGTGAGTGGCATGTCTCTGCGAAGAGAATTCGCATATTCACATTACGTGAGATTCGATCTAACTTTGTTATGTGGATTCTGCAGGGCTGGCTCGCCAAGGCCAAAAAGATCAGTAGCCCTGCGGCGCTGCTAGAGGGGCCCCGATTAGAGTAGCTGGAGAAGATGCTGGTCGTGGTTCCCTACAAAGCTCCCGCTAAGAAGGGAGAGAAGCAAGAAGCACCGAAGGCCAGAGAGGGCTTCTGCCACAGGATCCGTCCGGGTAACCAGTCCGGAGACGCTATAGCCTCATACTCACAGAATGGGGGACGAGGAGGAGGAGGATGAAGAGGAGAGTTCCTCTCCACACTCCAAAAAGAGGCAAGCGTCCGAGGAGGCCGAGGAGGTCCAACCTTCCCCGGCCCCAAATAGACGACACTGACCCAAGTTGGTCATACCTAACAGCTCGGGCGACGAGAAGTCCGGGGCATCCAAGGAGCCCCCAAAGAAGGGATCCAGGGTTAAACCCCCTGCCAGCAGGTAAGGTGTCCGTATTTTCAGCTATTACGCTTTTAGCAGTTTGTTTTAGTTGAAGGTTGACCCCTCCGAATTGCAGTCCCCCACATGAGCGCCCTACCGAGCAAATCTCCGAAGGGACATCTCCACTCGCCGAGCTGGCGGATAGTGGGTCTATGGCGCATGTCGTGCCTCCTTTGGTCCCCGAAGAGGCCGAGGAGGTGCGGTCCCAAAGAACTCCTCCTCCTCCTAACACAGAGGGGGAGGTAGATGCCATAATGGCCGAGGTCAATACCTCGTTCACTGAAGACCAGGAGGGAGCGTCCCTCCTGGGCGACAAGGGAGGAGAGTCCGGGCCATCCGCACCCCCTCCGTCGGCTGGCCCGAGCCTCCGAGGCGCACGACAGCACAGGTTCCTCCCAGCAGGGAGGGGGCCGGGGAGCTAACGCCAGCGTCGAACACCTCTGCACGGGTGGTGGTGGGCTGGCGGGACACACTGGAGGAGTTGGTGAGCAACCCCGTCATCGTTGAAGGGCACCGCACCCTTATGGGTGCGGTTATGCAGAGTGTTTGGTCCATCCAATCCGGACTAAACGACGATGTCGAAGGCCTTCTAACAGGCTTTGAGGTAACTCAAGAAATGATCCTTCCTCAAAATGTGGTTATAATTGTTAGTTTAGGTAGGCCGCATACATAGCAGCCCCCGAGACTCTGCCAGAACCTCAAAGAGATGTGCAAAGGATCAAATTCGGTAGGTCGATTAACAATGTCAACATTCTGATGCTAACGCAGGCGTCTTCCGTGGCTGCGGCTGCTAATGCCGCGACATTAGAGGACATGGATCGGAAGCTTAAGATTTCCGATCAAGAGCTGGATCTTGTCAAGAAACAGCTTGACGAAGCGCAAGGTAAGCTCTGTAAAAAGGTGTGTACTTGCCAGATAATGACTGGCCGAATCATTTACTGATCCCTTATCTTGATTATCCTGAGGGTAGATTTTCTCCCTCATTTCCTCAGGGGGCTAGGATTTCACCTGCACCCCTTTGTGCGGGGGTTGATGTTCTACTATGGGCTGGATTTCCACGATCTAGCCCCCAAGTCCCTCCTCCACATTTCGACTTTCAGTTTAGTTTGCGAGGCACTCCTCCGAGTCCAGCCACACTTCGGCTTATGGATGAAGTTGTTCAACGTGAAGCCCAAGGTGGTCGGCGGGACCATGCTGACTGCGGGGGGGCCATGACCCTCAAGCTTACACGGGTCCAGTGGCCGGACAGCCACTTCGTTGACACTATCCGGATATAGCAGAAGGAGTGGTTCTACATCACCGAGCCGAGGGAGGCCGCATGGGGAGCGGCCCCCGCATTCCGGTCCGGACCCCCCACCAGATTGGCCTCCTCGACCACCAAGAGTCTCGACTGGGGGAACGTTGCCGACACCAAAGTGCTGTAGAAGCACGTAGACAACGTAATGGTCACCGGCACGAAGATGGTCGACATGTTCTAGATCATGCTCAACCGCGGGCTCCTCCATTGCCAAGAGAGGGCCAAGCCCATGTGGGAACATGAGCCCGAGGATCCGGCCACTGTGTGACACCTCTTCGGCACGACCCCTGACAAGATATGGGGCCAACTATTCTAGCCCCAGAAGGAGTGGCCGGCTGAGGGGAAGGATATTGGTATTGATGCTGCGAATCCCCCAAGGGAGGTGAGTGGCATGTCTCTGCGAAGAGTATTCGCATATTCACATTACGTGAGATTCGATCTAACTTTGTTATGTGGATTCTGCAGGGCTAGCTCGCCAAGGCCGAAAAGATCAGTAGCCCGGCGGCGCTGCTGGAGGGGCCCCGATTAGAGTAGCTGGAGAAGATGCTGGTCATGGTTCCCTACAAAGCTCCCGCTAAGAAGGGCAAGAAGCAAGAAGCACCGAAGGCCAGGGAGGGCTTCCGCCGCAGGATCCGTCCGGGCAACCGGTCCGGAGACGCTACAGCCTCATCCGCACAGAATGGGGGCAAGGAGGAGGAGGATGAAGAGGAGAGTTCCTCTTCGCACTCCAAAAAGAGGCAAGCGTCCGAGGAGGCTGAAAAAGTCCAAGCTTCCCCGGCCCCAAATAGACGACACTGACCCAAGTTGGTCATACCAAACAGCTCGGGCCACGAGAAGTCCGAGGCATCCAAGGAGCCCCCAAAGAAGGGATTCAGGTTTAAAACCCCAGCCAACAGGTAAGGTGTCCGTATTTTCAGCTATTACACTTTTAGCAGTTTGTTTTAGTTGAAGGTTGACCCCTCCGAATTGCAGTCCCCCACATGAGCTTCCTACCGAGCAAATCTCAGAAGGGACGTCTCCACTCGCCGAGCTGGCGGATAGTGTGTCTATGGCGCATTCCATGCCTCCTTGGGTCCCAGAAGAGGCCGAGGAGGTGCGGTCCCAAAGAACTCCTCCTCCTCCTAACAGAGAGGGGGAGGTAGATGCCATAATGGCCGAGGTCAATACCTCATTCACCGAAGACCAGGAGGGAGCGTCCCTCCCGGCCGACAAGGGAGAGAGTCCGGGCCATCCGCACCCCCTCCGTCGGCTGGCCCCGAGCCTCCGAGGCGCACGACAGCACAGGTTCCTCCCAGTAGGGAGGGGGCTGGGGAGCCAACGCCAGCGTCGAACACCTGCGCATGGGCGGTGGTGGGCTGGCGGGACACGCTGGAGGAGCTGGTGAGCAACTCCGTCATCGTTGAAGGGCACCGCACCCTTATGGGTGCGGTTATGCAGAGTGTTTGGTCCATCCAATCCGGACTAAACGACGATGTCGAAGGCCTTCTAACAGGCTTTGAGGTAACTCAAGAAATGATCCTTCCTCAAAATGTGGTTATAATTGTTAGTTTAGGTAGGCCGCATACATAGCAGCCCCGAGAGACTGCCAGAACCTCAAAGAGATGTGCAAAGGATCAAATTTGGTAGGTCGATTAACAATATCAACATTTCTGATGCTAACGCAGGCGACTTCCATGGCCGCGGCTGCTAATGCCGCGACATTAGAGGAGATGGATCGGAAGCTTAAGATTTCCGATCAAGAGCTGGATCTTGTCAACAAACAGCGTGACGAAGCGCAAGGTAAGCTTTGTAAAAAGGTGTGTACTTGCCAGATAATGACTGGCCGGATCATTTACTGATCCCTTATCTTGATTATCCTGAGGGTAGATTTTCTCCCTCATTTCCTTAGGGGGCTAGGATTTCCCCTGCACCCCTTTGTGCGCGGGTTGATGTTCTACTATGGGCTGGATTTCCACGATCTAGCCCCCAAGTCCCTCCTCCACATTTCGACTTTCAGTTTAGTTTGCGAGGCGCTCCTCCGGGTCCAGCCACACTTCGGCTTATGGCTGAAGGTGTTCAACGTGAAGCCCAAGGTGGTCGGCGGGAGCATGCGGACTGCGGTGGGGCCATGACCAGCAAGCTTACACGGGTCCAGTGGCCGGACAGCCACTTCGTTGACACTGTCCGGATGTAGCAGAAGGACTGGTTCTACATCACCGAGCCGAGGGAGGCCGCATGGGGAGCGGCCCCCGCATTCCGGTCCAGACCCCCACCAGATTGGCCTCCTCGACCACCAAGAGTCTGGACTGGGGGAACGTTGCCGACACCAAAGTGCTGTTAGAAGCACGTAGACAAGGTAATGGTGACCGGCGCGAAGATGGTCGACTTGTTCCAGATCATGCTCAACCGCGGGCTCCTCCATTGCCAAGAGAGGGCCAAGCCCATGTGGGAACATGAGCCCGAGGTTCCGGCCACTGTGTGACACCTCTTCGGCACGACCCCTGACAAGATATGGGGCCAACTATTCTAGCCCCAGAAGGAGTGGCCGGCTGAGGGGAAGGATATTGGTATTGATGCTGCGAATCCCCGAAGGGAGGTGAGTGGCATGTCTCTGCAAAGAGTATTCGCATATTCACATTACGTGAGATTCGATCTAACTTTGTTATGTGGATTCTGCAGGGCTGGCTCGCCAAGGCCGAAAAGATCAGTAGCCCTGCGGCGCTGTTGCAGGGGCCCCGATTAGAGTAGCTGGAGAAGATGCTGGTCGTGGTTCCCTACAAAGCTCCCGCTAAGAAGGGCAAGAAGCAAGAAATACCGAAGGCCAGGGAGGGCTTCCGCCGCAGGATCCGTCCGGGGAACCGGTCGGGAGACGCTACAGCCTCATCCGCACAGAATGGGGGCGAGGAGGAGGAGGATGAAGAGGACAGTTCCTCTTCGCACTCCAAAAAGAGGCAAGCGTCCGAGGAGGCCGAGGAGGTCCAACCTTCCCCGGCCCCAAATAGAAGACACTGACCCAAGTTGGTCATACCCAACAGCTCGGGCGACGAGAAGTCCGAGGCATCCAATGAGCCCCCAAAGAAGGGATCCAGGGTTAAACCCCTAGCCAGCATGTAAGGTGTCCATATTTTCAGCTATTACGCTTTTAGCAGTTCGTTTTAGTTGAAAGTTGACCCCCCCGAATTGCAGTCCCCCACATGAGCGCCCTACCGAGCAAACCTCGGAATGGACGTCTCCACTCGCCGAGCTGGCGGATAGTGGGTCTATGGTGCATTCCGTGCCTCCTTTGGTCCCCGAAGAGGCCGAGGAGGTGCGGTCCCAAAGAACTCCTCCTCCTCCTAACACAAAGGGGGAGGTAGATGCCGTATTGGCCGAGGTCAATACCTCGTTCACCGAAGACCAGGAGGGAGCGTCCCTCCTGGCCGACAAGGGAAGAGAGTCCTTGCCATCCGCACCCCCTCCGTCGGCTGGCCCCGAGCCTCCGAGGTGCACGACAGCACAGGTTCCTCCCAGCAGGGAGGGGGGCGGGGAGCCAATGCCAGCGTCGAACACCTCTGCACGGGCGGTGGTGGGCTGGCGGGACACGCTGGAGGAGTTGGTGAGCAACTCCGTCATCGTTGAAGGGTACCGCACCCTTATGGGTGCGGTTATGCAGAGTGTTTGGTCCATCCAATCCCGACTAAACGACGATGTCGAAGGCCTTCTAACAGGCTTTGACGTAACTCAAGAAATGACCCTTCCCAAAATGTGGTTATAATTGTTAGTTTAGGTAGGCCGCATACATAACAGCCCCCGAGACTCTGCCAGGACCTCAAAGAGATGTGCAAAGGATCAAATTCGGTAGGTCGATTAACAATGTCAACATTTCCGATGCTAACGCAGGCGTCTTCCATGGCCGCGGCTGCTAATGCCGCGACATTAGAGGAGATGGATCGGAAGCTCAAGCTTTCCAATCAAGAGCTGGATCTTGTCAACAAACAGCTTGACGAAGTGCAAGCTATGCTGTGTAAAAAGGTGTGTACTTGCCAGATAATGACTGGCCGGATCATTTATTTATCCCTTATCTTGACGATCTTGAGGTTAGTTTTTCTCCCCCATTTCCTTAGGGCGCTAGGATTTCCCCTGCACCCCTTTGTGCGAGGGTTGATGTTCTACTCTGGGCTGGATTTCCACGATCTAGCCCCCAACTCCCTCCTCCACATTTCGACTTTCATTGTCGTTTGCGAGGCGCTCCTCCGGATCCAGCCGCACTTCGCCTTATGGCTGAAGGTGTTCAACGTGAAGCCCAAGGTGGTCGGCGGGAGCATGCGGACTGCGGTGGGGCCATGATCAATAAGCTTACACGGGTCCAGTGGCCGAACGGCCACTTCGTTGACACTGTCTGGATGTGGCAGAAGGAGCGGTTCTACAACACCGAGCCGAGGGAGGCCGCATGGGGAGCGGCCCCCGCATTCCGGTCCGGACCCCCCCCCCACCAGATTGGCCTCCTCGACCACCAAGAGTCCGGACTGGGGGAACGTTGCCGACACCAAATTGCTGCAGAAGCGCGTCGACAACGTAATGGAGACCGGCGCGAAGGTGTTCAACGTGTTTCAGATCATGCTCAACCGCGGGCTCCTCCATTGCCAGGAGAGGGCCAAGCCCATGTGGGAACATGAGCCCGAGGATCCGACCACTGTGCGACACCTCTTCGGCACGACCCCTGACAAGATATGGGGCCAACTATTCTAGCCCTAGAAGGAGTGGCCGGCCGAGGGGAAGGATATTGGTATTGATGCCGCGAATCCCCCAAGGGAGGTGAGTGGCATGTCCTTGCGAAGAGAATTCGCGTATTCACATTACGTGAGATTCGATCTAATTTTGTTATGTGGATTCTGAAGGGCTGGCTCGCCAAGGCCAAAAAGATCAGTAGCCCGGCGCCGCTGCTAGAGGGGCCCCGCTCAGAGTAGCTGGAGAAGATGTTGGTTGTGGTTCTCTACAAGGCTCCCGCTAAGAAGGGCAAGAAGCAAGAAGCATCGAATGCAAGGGAGGGCCCCCGCCGAAGGATCCATCCGGTTAACCGGTCCAGAGACGCTGCCGCCTCATCCGCACAGGATGGGGGCGAGGAGGAGGAGGATGAAGAGGAGAGTTCCTCTTCGCACTCCAAAAAGAGGCCAACGTCCGAGGAGGCCAAGGAGGTCCAACCTTCCCCGGCCCCAAAGAGACGACGCCGACCCAAGTTGGTCATATCCGAGGAGCCCCAAAGAAGGGATCCAGGGTTAAGCCCCTGCCAGCAGGTAAGGTGTCCGTATTTTTAGCTATTACGCTTTTAGCAGTTTGTTTTAGTTCAAGGTTGAGCCCTCCGAATTGCAGTCCCCCACATGAGCGCCCTACTGAGCAAATCTCGGAAGGGACGTCTCCGCTTGCCGAGCTGGCGGATAGCGGGTCTATGGCGCATTATGTGCCTCCTTTGGTCCCCGAAGAGGCCAAGGAGGTGCGGTCCCAGAGAACTCCTCCTCCTCCTAACACAGAGGGGGAGGTAGATGCCGTAATGGCCGAGGTCAATACCTCGTTCACCGAAGACCAGGAGGGTGCGTCCCTCCTGGCCGACAAGGGAAGAGAGTCCGGGCCATCCACACCCCCTCCGTCGGCTGGCCCCGAGCCTCCGAGGCGCACGACAGCACAGGTTCCTCCCAGCAGGGAGGGGGCCGGGAGCCAACGCCAGCGCCGAACACCTCTGCACAAGCGGTGGTGGGCTGGCGGGACACGCTGGAGGAGTTGGTGAGCAACTCCGTCATCGTTGAAGGGCACCGCACCCTTATGGGTGCGGTTATGCAGAGTGTTTTGTCCATCCAATCCGGACTGAATGATGATGTCGAAGGCCTTCTAACAGGCTTTGAGGTAACTCAAGAAATGATCCTTCCTCAAAATGTGGTTATAATTGTTAGTTTAGGTAGGCCGCATACATAGCAGCCCCCGAGACTCTGCCAGGACCTCAAAGAGATGTGCAAAGGATCAAATCCGGTAGGTCGATTAACAATGTCAACATTTCTGATGCTAACGCAGGCGTCTTCCGTGGCCGCGGCTGCTAATGCCGCGACATTAGAGGAGATGGATCGGAAGCTCAAGCTTTCCAATCAAGAGCTGGATCTTGTCAACAAACAGCTTGACGAAGCGCAAGGTATGCTCTATAAAAAGGTGTGTACTTGCCAGATAATGACTGGCCGGATCATTTATTGATCCCTTATCTTGATGATCTCGAGGGTAGTTTTTCTCCCCCATTTCCTTAGGGGGCTAGGATTTTCCCTGCACCCCTTTGTGCGAGGGTTGATGTTCTACTGTGGGCTGGATTTCCATGATCTAGCCCCCAACTCCCTCCTCCACATTTCGACTTTCATTGTCGTTTGCGAGGCGCTCCTCCGGCTCCAGCCGCACTTCGCCTTATGGCTGAAGGTGTTCAACGTGAAGCCCAAGGTGGTCGGCGGGAGCATGCGGACTGCGGTGGGGCCATGATCAATAAGCTTACACGGGTCCAGTGGCCGAACGGCCACTTTGTTGGCACTGTCCGGATGTGGCAGAAGGAGTGATTTTACAACACCGAGCTGAGGGAGGCCGCATGGGGAGCGGCCCCCGCATTCCGGTCTGGACCCCCCCCACCAGATTGGCCTCCTCGACCACCAATAGTCCGGACTGGGGGAACGTTGCTGACACCAATTTGCTGCAGAAGCGCGTCGACAACGTAATGGAGACCGGCGCGAAGGTGTTCAACGTGTTTCAGATCATGCTCAACTGCGGGCTCCTCCATTGCCAGGAGAGGGCCAAGCCCATGTGGGAACATGAGCCCGAGGATCCGGCCATTGTGCGACACCTCTTCGGCATGACCCCTGACAAGACATAGGGCCAACTATTCCAGCCCCAGAAGGAGTGGCCGGCCGAGGGGAAGGATATTGGTATTGATGCCGCGAATCCCCCAAGGGAGGTGAGTGGCATGTCTCTGCGAAGAGAATTCGCATATTCACATTACGTGAGATTCGATCTAATTTTGTTATGTGGATTCTGAAGGGCTGGCTCGCCAAGGCCAAAAAGATCAGTAGCCCAGCGCCGCAGCTGGACGGGCCCCGATCAGAGCAGCTGGAGAAGATGCTGGTTGTGGTTCCCTACAAGGCTGCCGCTAAGAATGGCAAGAAGCAAGAAGCACCGAACGCCGGAGAGGGCCCCCGCTGCAGGATCCGTCCGGTTAACCGGTCCGGAGACGCTGCCGCCTCATCCGCACAGGATGGGGGCAAGGAGGAGGAGGAGGATGAAGAGGAGAATTCCTCTTCGCACTCCAAAAAGAGGCCAACGTCTGAGGAGGCCGAGGAGGTCCAACCTTACCCGGCCCCAAAGAGACGACACCGACCCAAGTTGGTCATACCCTGTCACGCCCAATGTGCGACCCTATCCAAGAGGAACTCGAAGGTCCCACCAAGGATAGACCCGCATATTGAAACGCTTTTGCAAGGTGGATATCATTATATCAACATTACATAATAGATGGGGATACATACAAGAGGCATACAATGCCACATGAATACACCAATGTATCATACATAAGATCAACATCCGACTACTGATGAAACACAAAAAAAAACTCAAACGACATCCACCCTGCTAGCCCAGGCTGCCGACCTGGAACCTATCCCCTGGTCGAAGAAGAAGCAGAAGAAGAACTCCAAAACCAATAACATCGCTCTCGCGTCATGATCATCGCATAACTTCTACCTGCAACTGGTGTTGTAGTAATCTGTGAGCCACGAGGACTCAGCAATCCCATTACCATGGGTATCAAGACTAGCAAAGCTTAATGGGTAGGGAAGGGGTAAAGTGGTGAGGTTGTAGCACCGACTAAGCAAGTATGGTGGCTAACATACGCAAATATGAGCGAGAAGAGAAGCAACGGAATGGCCGCGAAGCTAGCAATGATCAAGAAGTGATCCTGAACTCCTACTTACGTCAAACATAACCCAGAAACCGTGTTCACTTCCCGGACTCCGCCGAGAAGAGACCATCACGGCTACACACGCGGTTGATGCGTTTTAATTAAGTCGAGTGTCAAGTTCTCTACAACTGGACATTAACAAATTCCCATCTGCCACATAACCACGGGCACGACTTTCGAAAGATAATACCCTGCAGGGGTGTCCCAACTTAGCCCATTATAAGCTCTCACGGTCAACGAATGATATTCCTTCTCCCGGGAAGACCCGATCAGTCTTGGAATCCCGGTTTACAAGACATTTCGACAATGGTAAAACAAGACCAGCAAAGCCGCCCGATGTGCCGACAATCCCGATAGGAGCTGCACATATCTCGTTCTCAGGGAAACACTAGACGAGACTAGCTACGAGTAAAACCAGACTTCGAGTTTCCCCGAGGTGGCCCCGCAGGCAGCTCGGTTCGGACCAACACTTAGAGAAGCACTGGCCCGGGGGGGTTAAAATAAAGATGACCCTCGGGATGCGCGACTCCCAAGGGAAAAAGGCTAGGTGAGGAAAATGTAAAACCAAGGTTGGGCCTTGCCGGAGGAGTTTTTTTCAAAGCGAACTGTCAAGGGGGTCCCATAAATCACCCAACCGCGTAAGGGATGCAAAATCAAGGAACATAACACCGGTATGACGGAAACTAGGGCGGCAAGAGTGGAACAAAACACCAGGCATAAGGCCGAGCCTTCCACCCTTTACCAAGTATATAAATGCTTTAATTAAATAAGAGATAATGTGATATCCCAACAAAATTCATGATATCCATGTTCCAACATGGAACAAACTTCTTCATCTTCACCTGCAACTAGCAACGCTATAAGAGGGGCTGAGCAAAAGCGGTAACATAGCGAAACAATGGTTTGTTAGGAAGGGTGACAAAGGTTAGAGGTTCATGGCAATTTGGGAGTCTTGATAAGCAAGTGGTAGGTAACGCAGCATAGCGATAGAACGAAGCAACTAGCATAGCAATGATAGTAGTGAGATCCAAGGTGACGGTCATCTTGCCTGAAATCCCGCTAGGAAGAAGATCGAGTCCATGAAGAAGATGAAGCCACGAAGACGAACGAATCCTCACGATCGCAACGAAACAGGAACTAACGAGAAGGAGCACAACCGGAAAGAAGCAAACAACATGGTAAACACACAACACATAAACATGGCATGATGCACAACCAAGAATGATGCATGACAAGGCTATATGAAGCTACTCATGGCAAGAGATGATGCATACAAGAACAACACATCAAAGCAAGTTTAAATGAGGCCGGAAACAACATATAACAATTCCGATAAGTCCTCATATGCAAATTTCGAAATTGGTCCAGATCTGAATAAACCTTATTATCAAGTTGTTAAACAGAAAGTTAAGATGCACCAAGATGATCTACACGAAATTCTAATCAAGTTACATATAAAGTTCATTTAGTTCGGAGCTACGGCCTAGAAGATATGAGCAAAGCAAGTTAAGCATGGCATTGATGCAAAATGCATACAAACATCAAGCAAACACCTCAAAACAAGGATGCAACAAGGTAACCTGAAACTACATGCAAAACTAAGCAAGTTACATATAGAACATGCTCAAAACGGAGCAACGGTGCAACACATACACTCCAAACAAGATATAGCAACAATCTGTCCAAAACAGCAACTAGGCATATTGCAAGCATCATGAAAATATGCTACAGCACCACAACATGATAACAAAAGGCATGTACATGATGTACAGGCAAAGCATTACAAAACATGAACACTGAGCTATCTCCATAAACCACTAGAACATGCCCAAAAGGACATGGCAAGATTGCAATTAATAACAGATTCACAGACTTGGCAGAAAATCACTGGACATGACAGAAATAACATCAGGTTGCAAGGTTTAGAGCTATCAAACAACATACTACAAGAACTTATCATGGCAACCAAAGATATGGCACGAATCTACTAATTGCGTAGAACAAAAATCCCTTACTGATCACGAGCCAAAAAGGTACAGAAGATATGATGGCACCCATGTAAACATAGCAAGTTTCATAAACAGATTCAGACGGTGAAAATAACAGTTCATGGCAGAAAAAACGATAAGTAGGCATGTTGGTGAGCTTGAACCACTCACCACAGAGCATTTCATGGTATGTGAAGTCAACCAACAGTAAGACGGCATAAATATGTAGGTAAAAATGGAAATATCATAGTCATAGGGTGCATGGATCACTAGCAAAACACATGTCAAAACTGAACTTCATGTTAACAGGCTGACAGAAACATTATTTAGCAATTTGAGAGCAAGTTTGCAACAAGCTACATCTGGCTATAAATGCAAACCAATATAT
Organism: Aegilops tauschii subsp. strangulata; assembly: GCF_002575655.3. Lineage (NCBI taxonomy): Eukaryota > Viridiplantae > Streptophyta > Magnoliopsida > Poales > Poaceae > Aegilops > Aegilops tauschii. The sequence goes on along the minus strand of NC_053038.3, from coordinate 109,736,580 downwards.
GGATGGATAGAGCATAACATGTCTAACAAAACATTCTTAGTGAACATCTCCAGATTATGCATGGAACTCATGGTGACAGCAGGTTAACATGGCATCACAATGTTACAGCTATAGACTTTGCAGGAATGACCGAGTCAGAGAAATCAGCAACATCATGGAGGCTATTTCGCATGTTTTTCTAGTCACCACATAGATCCTAAAAATACAAGACTTGCACCGATGTAAATACGGCATGATGTAGTTCAAAACACATGTAGAGCTCATGCTCATAGGATGCACACATCAAATGCAACAAAAAAGACAAATCATCAAGTTTTGATGATACACAGCAGTTAGGATCATATAGCACTCTTGCAACGGTGATTAGGGCATCAAGATGGACTCAAACAAGCATGGCACAGTGGAATGAATTGACGAGCATCTCATGCTGAACATTTTTACATATCACACGCGCGAAACGGAGCTGTGTGCAAGAAGTTACGGCAGGTCAAAGATGCACACATATTATGAAATTTTCGGGACTTGCTCGTTTTAACAGAAAAAACAGATAGCGTCTAATAGCAAAACAACGCACGGGCGGGGAATATGTGGGCGCTCACCATGGGCCGAGGCCCAGAAGGAGGAGGAGGCAGGAGGCAGGAGGCAGGGGGCCTCCTGGACGCGGCCCGCGCGACGCGATGGGCCGAGGCCGGCGTGGAGGCCCACGTGCGGGACACGGTCAACGGGTGCTCGGGCGAGCCCCCGACGAACTGGAGGACGGCGGCGGGGCGATTCCGGCGAGACGGCGCGACGAAGATGGCCGGAGAGGGGCGGAGCGACGGCGGGGCACGCGGATCCGGCGGCGGGGCTGGACGGCGGAGGGTGCGGGCGTTGGGCGCGGTCGGCGGCGAGGGTTGGCGCGGCGGCGGGGAGGCGAGCGGGATCCAGGCGGCGGCGGGCCCGATCTGGGCTCCCTCGGGCCGCGGCGGCGGCGGGTGGCGCGGGGACACATGGCGGGCGCTGATTGGGTGTGGGGCGGCGCCGCGGTTCGTCCGGCAGCGCGAAGAGGAGGGGAGCTAGGGTTAGGGTAGGTGTTTATATAGGTAGGCGGAGCTAGGGGAGTCCAAATGAGGTGCGGTTTTCGCCCACACGATCGTGATTGAATGACCGAGAGCATGGAGGGGGTTTAGATGGGCTAGGTGGGCTGATTTGGAGGGGTGCTGGGCTGCAAGAGAAAAGGGGCTTTGCGGGGTACGCGGTTAACCGTTGGGGCATCAAACGACCTCCAAATGGAACAAAATTTGACGGGCGGTCTGTCGGTGATATACCAAGGCCACTCGGCAAATCTTGGCCCATTTCGAGAGCGTTTTTCTCCCACTCACGAAACAAGGTCTGAGAGGGGCGACGGGCGCGTGTGGGAGTGTCGGATCGCGAAACGGACAACGCGGAAAAAGACCGGATGCATGTTTCGAAAACATGAGGATGCAATGCAGATGATGACATGGCAAGATGCAACACGCAAGCAAATGATATGGCAACAACGACGAATAACTGGAAGACACCTGGCGCATCAAATCGGGGCGTTACATACCCGACAGCTCGGGCGACGAGAAGTCCGAGGCATCCGAGGAGCCCCAAAGAAGGGATCCAGGGTTAAGCCCCCTGCCAGCAGGTAAGGTGTCCGTATTTTCAGCTATTACGCTTTTAGCGGTTTGTTTTAGTTGAACGTTAACCCCTCCGAATTGCAGTCCCCCACATGAGCAACCTACCGAGCAAATCTGGGAAGGGATGTCTCCGCAAGCCGAGCTAGTCGATAGTGGGCCTATGGCGCATTCCGTGCCTCCTTTGGTCCCCGAAGAGGCCCAGGAGGTGCGGTCCCAAAGAACTCCTCCTCCTCCTCCTTACACAGAGGGGGAGGTACATACCGTAATGGCCGAGGTCAATACCTCGGTCACCGAAGACCAGGAGGGAGCATCCCTCCTGGCCGACAAGGGAAGAGAGTCTGGGCCATCGGCACCCCCTCCGTCGAATGCTCCTGAGCCTCCGAGGCCCACGACAACATAAGTTCCTCCCAGCAGGGAGGGGGCCGGGGAGCCAACGCCAGCGCCGAAAACCTCTGCACGGGTGGTGGTGGGCTGGCGGGACACGCTGGAGGAGTTGGTGAGCAACTCCGTCATTGTTGAAGGGCACCGCACCCTTATGGGTGCGGTTATGCATAGTGTTTGGTCCGTCCAATCCGCACTGAACGACGATATCGAAGGCCTTTAATAGGCTTTGAGGTAACGCAAGAAATGACCCTTCCTCAAAATGTCGTTATAATTGTTAGTTTAGGTAGCCCGCATACATAGCAGCCCCCGAGATTCTGCCAGGACCTCGAAGAGACCTCCAGAGGATCCAATTCATTAGGTCGATTAACAATGTTGACATTTCTGATGCTAACGCATGCGTCTTCCGTGGCCGCAGCTACTAACACCGCGACATTAGAGGAGATGCATCGGAAGCTCAAGCTTTCCGATCAAGAGCTGGATCTTGTCAACAAACAGCTTGACGAAGCACAAGGTAAGCTCTGTAAAAAGGCGTGTACTTGCTAGATAATGACTGCCCGAATCATTTATTGATCCCTTATCTTGATGATGTTGAGGGTAGTTTTTCTCCCCCATTTCCTTAGGGGGCTAGGATTTCTCCTGCACCCCTTTGTGCGGGGGTTGATGTTCTACTATGGGCTGGATTTCCACGATCTAGCCCCCAACTCCCGCCTCCACATTTCGACTTTCATTATCGTTTGTGAGGTGCTCCTCCGGGTCCAGCCGCACTTCGGCTTATGGCTGAAGGTGTTCAACGTGAAGCCCAAGGTGGTCGGCGGGAGCATGCGGACTGCGGTGGGGCCATGGTCGGCAAGCTTACATGGGTCCCAGGGCTGGACGGCCACTTCGTTGACACTATCCGGATGTGGCTGAAGGAGTGGTTCTACATCACTGAGCCGAGGGAGGCCGCATGGGGAGCGGCCCCTGCATTCCGGTCTGGACCCCCCACCAGATTGGCCTCCTCGACCACTGTTGGGGATATTACCACTGGGCGTAAACCGGCCAGGAGAGGCCGGGTTAACTTCATAAGTAGTTCATCTGTATCTGAAGCCCATGAAGACAGACGGTGACGCTTCATGAAGGCCCAGGGCCCAAAGCCGGTTTAAGGCCTGTAGAAACAAACCGGCATTGCGATGTAAACTTGTGTTGTAAGATAGAAGTAGCAGGGACCCGGCCGGACACGATTATGATCCGGCCTCGGAGTTTGTAAACCGACGGGCGTCAACCCATATATATAAGGGGACGACCCGGGGGCGGTTCAAGGAGACCAGACAACAACTCGAGACTCAGGCAAAGCGTATTCGCTCCGTGGTCATCGAAACCCCATCAATTCCATCACCACTAGACGTAGGCTTTTACCTTCATTGTAAGGGGACGAACTAGTATAAAACTCTCTTGCGTCCCTTGTCCGCTTTAACCCCTTTAAGCTAACCCGTAGCGATGGCTCCACGACTAAGTCCTTTCTCTAGGACATCTGTCGTGACAAAACCACGACAGTTGGCGCCCACCGTGGGGCTATCGCACGATGGTTTCAAGTTCTTGGAGGGCAGCTTCGAAGGACTCAAGGGTTACGCTCTGGGCGAATGACCAAGAGTCGTCGCGGCAAGCTCTACATCGACGATGCAGGCTGGGGCCCCGAGGCCGGCTCAATCGAGTACGGGTACCAGGTCCCCTTTGGTGGCATACACGTTTTCATTGGCAAGATCGGCGAACCGGGCCCTGAGCCAGACATCTACACCGACCTCGTCGAAACGGCTCAGCGTGCGAGATCTGCCCGGGTCAAGCCTGTCATGAAGCGTGCCTTCGTGGGAGTTATCCATGGAGGTGAATCTGAGGATATATCGAAATCTGGTGGTGAGACCGTTGTTTATTCCGGTGACGAGTCATCGACTGGAGAGACCGAGTCATTATATCAGTTACAAGATGACCGGATTGGGGGCTGTCCGATGGCGACAATATTCCGGACCCCTTTGATCTGCCAAACCGGGTGGCGATCTTCATGGCCGGCACGCAACCAGTGCTCCACTCTTCGACCATAGCGGCGATGATTTCTGGATCAGCAGCGGCGGCAGCGGCTGGGGCAGGAGGCCCTGTGCGACCGCCAGCTCAGGTTCTATCTAATTTGTTTGATGTGTTGGCAACGCTGATGGCGGAGGTTAACCCGGCGGATCAGGATGCACACAATGCGGAAATCGCGAAAGTGAAAGATCAGATCACCCAGGCAAAAACCGACTTAGCAGCTGAGGATACCAGGATAGCCGCGGAGCGAGCCGCTTTGGATGCACAAGCTTACCGGATTATGCTGGATTAGAGTGCGTCGAACGAAGTCCTGAAGAGGAGGCACCGATCTCACCTGCCGCCGGTTTATGACACTAGAAATCTCTTTAACACCCCAGGGGCAGGGACCAGTAATCCGCCGGTGGTAAACTGGGCAGAGGCACCCGGAGCAGGGGCGCCGGTTCAGCCACGCTTGGTGGACCCGCCTCGTCAGAACTACATTGTGGTACCTCATGTCCCCACGCCACCGGGTCATTATTCTAACCCAATGGACAACATTGTCGCTACCGCTTCACGGCTGGCGGCCATCCCGATCGAAGGCGATTCTCCAGCAGCAGTCGAGACGCGTCAGGTTAAGGAGCTTCTTCAGACAGCCTTGGTTCAACAGGAGGCTTATTCATATAGTCGCGATCGGATTCATTCCACTCCCCGTCCAAGCCGGAGTTACAGCAGGCGTATGGATGAACCGACAGTATCAAGCAATGCGCAGAACCGTGATCCGCCGCGTGGCCATAACCCGGCGGGTGGTGCTGGTGATGCTCAGGAGGTGGTGGACCGGGCTCGGGCACGCAGAGAGGCCGAGTTAGCGGTGCAGCATGAGGCCCGTCAGCTTACTCCGGTTCGTCCAGCCACATCGGTGGAACCAGGAGTTACCTCTAGTTCCTTGGGAGTGCCATGTCTTGTCCCAGCGTTGCGCAATGTGCGTCTGCCCAAGGATTTCAAGGGCCCGCGCATGGTGCCGAATTACACCGCCGATTTATCCCCTGAAACATGGGTAGAAAGCTACGAGATGGCCATGGAGATGCTGGACGTGGATGATGCGGCATGTGCGAAGTACTTTACCATGATGCTAGAAGGAACAACCCGCACTTGGCTAAAAAGCTTACCAGCTAATTCTATCAGGTCATGGGCCGAGTTGAGAGCCCGGTTTGTTCAGAATTTCAAGGATACATGCAAGCAGCCCATGTCAATTGTGGACTTAGCTGCATGTGTCCAGGAGGAAGGAGAGTCAACAACCCATTGGGTGCGCCGGGTTTCGGAGATTTTGCATTCATCAGACCGCATCAACGCTAACACCGCAGTTTTAACATTGGAAGGCAATTGCCGGTTTCAACCCTTGAAGTTGAAGTTGGGAAGGCTCAACGTCGTTGTAATGACATGGGAACCCTCATGGCTGCACTGGTGAAGTATGCCGACTCTGATAGTACCAAGGATCCCGAGTCTGACGATGATAAGACAGGGAAGGGAAAGAAGAGCGGCAACACCAAGGGGCAACACCACAACCCGGCGCGTCATGGAAACAGCGGCAAGCGTAAAGCGGAACACGGTTTAGACTTTGTGACTAACACTAATACACACGACAAGGGCCAGCGGCGTAAAGGTAAACCGCCCCGGTGCAATGGAATGCCGAATCCTAATCCGGACCGTTTGTCGTATCTGTTGAACCAGCCCTGTCCAAAGCATGGGACGAAGGAGGAGCCATCTACACACCTCTGGAAAGATTGTTATATCATGCAAGAGTTCAAAATTTTTGATTCTTTCTGGTATGATCATGGATTAGGAGGCGGTTCGGGCTCTGGCTCTCATGGGCCGGGTTATGGCGGAGGAAATTCCAGTTCAGGATTCCATGGCAATCATGGTGGACATAACAATCAAAGTAATCAAGGTAACCAAGGTGGCTATAATCATCAGGGCAATCAGCAGCAGCAGCAGCAGTCGGGTTACCAGAGCCCCGATGCTGTTGAATAGCGGACAGTATCATGTCTTCACCACTAGCTTGGACAAGCGCGATCAGATGCTTCATAAAAGGATGGTGAGTGCCATTGAACTGACGGTGCCCCGTTATTTGCGCTGGTCCGAGCAGCCCATTGTGTGGAGAAGAGACGATCATCCACCCCGGGTTGACAATCCGGGTCATCTGGCTCTGGTGGTGGCACCTCAGGTGGGAGGTTATAAGTTCACTAAGGTACTCATGGATGGAGGGAGTAGTATCAATATACTTTATTATGAAACTTCCCGTCGCATGGGGCTAACAGATAAAAATCTTAAACCGTCCAATACGGTGTTCCATGGTGTGGTGCCTGGTAAATCAGCATATCCTGTTGGTAAGTTAGCTCTGGAGGTGGCTTTTGGAGATGAGCATGACTCGAGATCAGAAACCTTGACCTTTGAAATGGTGAAAATCAGAAGCCCGTATCATGCCCTATTTGGACGGCCAGCTTATGCTAAGTTTATGGCACGGCCTTGTTATGTCTATCTACAGCTCAAGATGCCGGGTCACAAGGGAACTATAACCGTGCATGGAAGCCGCAAGATTGCTCTGGAGTGTGAGGAAGGTGATGCGGCTTATGCTGAGTCGGTTTGTGCAACAGAGGAGTTGAAGTTTTACAAGGACAATGTTGATCCGGCAGATATGACTTCATTGAAGAAGCCAACTACGGAGGATGATCCGGCCCTGAAGTTTAAATCGGCTGATGAGACTAAACTTGTTGACTTCGTGCCTGGCGCTTCGTCCAAGCAGTTTAGCATCAGCGCTAACTTGTATCTGAAATAGGAAAGCGCGCTCATCGAGTTCATCCATGAGAATCGGGACATCTTTGCATGGAAGCCTTCTGACATGCCTGGTGTACCGAGAGAACTCGCTGAGCACACTCTCAATGTTCATCCTAAGTATAAACCGGTCAAGCAGTTTCTCCGCCAGTTCAATGAAGAAAGACGCAAAGCTATTGGAGAAGAAGTAGCCAGGCTCTTGGCGGCTGGATTTATCGTTGAAGTATTCCAGCCTGAGTGGTTGGCTAATCTGGTGCTGGTCCTCAAGAAGAATGGCACTTGGCGTATGATTTGGACTACACAGATCTCAACAAAGCTTGTCCAGTAGATCCTTTTGCCCTCCCCCGTATTGATCAAATTATTGATGCTACGGCGGGTTGTGAGCGTTTAAGTTTTTTGGATGCATATTCTGGTTATCATCAGATCAAAATGGCAGTTAAAGACCAGGAGAAGACAGCCTTCATAACTCCATTTGGAGCCTTCTGCTATGTGTCCATGCCCTTTGGGCTCAAGAGTGCACAGGCAACTTATCAACGGTGTGTGCAGAATTGTCTTCATAAATAGATCGGCCACAATGTTCATGCCTATGTGGATGATATTGTGGTAAAATCAAGGAAGAAGGATACATTGATTGATGACTTGAAGGAAACCTTTGATAACCTGCGGGTTTATAAAATGATGCTTAATCCGGCCAAATGTGTCTTTGGTGTACCAGCAGGGAAGCTCCTGGGCTTTTTGGTGTCTAACAGGGGCATTGAAGCTAATCCGGAAAAGATCAAAGCCATCACCTCCTTGGCTAAACCAAAGTGTATCAATGATGTTCAACGCCTGGCAGGCCGGATTGCCGCGTTGAGCCATTTTGTCAGTCGCCTCGGCGAGAAGGCCATCCCTTTGTATCAGATGCTGAAGAAAACGGATAACTTCATTTGGAGTGACGCCGCTAATGAAGCATTTGAGAATTTAAAGCGGCAGCTAGCTAATCCGCCGATTCTCGCTGCTCCGGTTGACAAAGAGCCATTGTTGCTATATGTGGCAGCTAACGCTCAGGCCGTCAGTGTGGCTATTGTGGTGGAGCGCAAGGAGGCAGGAAAGGAATATCCGGTTCAGCGACCGGTTTACTATATTAGTGAGGTACTCATTGAATCCAAGCAGAGGTACCCGCATTGGCAAAAATTGGTGTATGGGGTTTTCATGGCAAGCCAGAAGCTTAAGCAGTATTTCCAAGGTCATCCCATCACGGTGGTCAGCTTTGCTCCTGTGGGGGATATAATCCAGAATAGGGAGGCAACTGGTCGAATTGCTAAGTGGGCTATCGAGCTCCGGCCTCACGGGTTGAAATACATACCCCGAACGACCATCAAATCTCAGGCACTTGTGGATTTCATCAATGATTGGACAGAATTACAAGCGCCAGAAGAGAAGCTGGATCACACTTATTGGACTATTCATTTTGATGGGTCCAGGCAATTGGAGGCCTCGGGGGCTGGAGTCGTGTTAACTTCCCCACGAGGTGATAAGTTTTGTTATGTTCTTCGTTTAATGTTCCCTTGCACTAATAATGCAGCTGAATATGAGGCCTTACTCCATGGTCTTCGGATGGCTAAGGAGATGAATCTCAGCTGAGTTAAGCGTTTCGGTGACTCGGATTTGGTGGCTCAACAAGTGTCCGGCACTTGGGATTCCAAGGACCCACTAATGGCAGCATATCGTCGTGAGGTGGATAGTGTTGCAGGTCACTTCAAAGGTTATCAGGTGGATCATGTGGACCGGCAGAAGAATGAAGCGGCAGATGCTTTAAGCCGCCTCGGTTCCCAACGTAAACTGGTTCCACCTAATGTCTTCCTGTATGTTTTGCATAATCCGTCCGTCAAGCTCCCTGGTGAAGAGGATTTGGTTGTTCCTGACCCGGAGGCTCAGTTGGTGGCAGCTCTACATGTTATCCTGGATTGAACGGTTCCGTATCTGGCATATATAAACCGGGGCGAGTTACCAGAGGATGAAACTTTGGCCAGACAGATAACCCGGCGGTCCAAGTCCATGACTATTATCAATGGAGAGTTACATCATTGCAGTGTGACAGGGGCGTTTCAATGTTGTGTATCTCCTAGGAAGGCGTGAAATTTTGTGTGAGATCCATGAAGGAGATTGTGGACACACGCCGGTTCAAAATCTTCGGTGGCCAAGGCGTTTCGTCATGGTTTCTATTGTTTAACAGCTCATGCTAATGCCGAGGACTTGGTTAAAAGATGTGATGGCTGTCAGAAATTCTCACGGCAAGCTCATGTACCAGCTCAAGAATTGAGGATGATTCCAATCACCTGGCCGTTTCCAACTTGGGGGCTGGATATGGTTGGGCCTTTCAAGAGGTCCAAGGACAAGAAGACCCACCTTTTGGTGGCAGTTGATAAGTTCACAAAGTGGGTGGAGGCAGAGCCAGTTAGTAAGTGTGACGCAGCCACGACAGTTCAATTCATCAAAAAGGTGATCTTCTGGTTTGGCTTTCCACATAGCATTATAACAGAGAATGGTACCAATCTATCAAAGGGTGCCATGAAGGAGTTCTGTCAACGTGAGCACATCCGGCTTGACGTGTCATCAGTGGCTCACCCACAGTCCAATGGTCAAGCGGAGAGGGCCAATCAAGAGATCTTGAGAGGCATCAAACCCCGGCTTATGGTTCCTTTGCAACGGACGCCGGGTTGTTGGGTTGAGGAGTTACCTTCAGTGTTATGGAGCATCAATACCACACCCAACAGGTCGACAGGCTACACGCCGTTCTTCATGGTTTATGGAGCGGAAGCGGTTCTTCCTAGTGACATCCGTCATGACTCGCCTCGTGTAGCGGCATATGTTGAAACGGATAACGAGAAGGCACGGCAGGAAGCTCTTGACCTGTTAGATGAGGAGCGTGACATGGTGGCAGCCCGCTCGGCGATTTATCAGCAAGATGTGCATCGTTATCATAGCCGCCGAGTCAGAACCAGAACCTTTCAAGAAGGAGATTTGGTGCTTCGACTCATCTAGGATCAGACGGATATGCACATGCTATCCCCACCTCGGGAAGGACATTTTGTGGTCAGCAAGGATCTGCACAATGAGTCGTACTACCTAATCGATGTTCGAGAGCGAAAAGACTCACGTAAATCGGAGGAGGAGACCAACCGGCCGTGGAATATTGCTCATCTTCGGCTCTACTATACTTGAGCTACAGGCTCTGCTTATGTACATATTATGACATTGTATATATTATGATCAATATAATAAACCGGAGCCTCAGCTAAAGCGGGGTATCTGTTGTTTTCTTACATCACGTGTGGTTACATGGAGCTTATAAAGCGGCGTCCGGTTTACCGCTTGATTTAGCTTCTTAAAGCTTGATCTTAGATCACTTGGGGGCTTGGTCGTATCCGAACCATAGCTACGCCTCTTGATCGGTGCAATGCCACAACATCACTTGGGGGCTTGGTCGTATCCGAACCATAGCCACGCGTCTTGATCGGCGCAATGCCACATCATCACTTGGGGGCTTGGTCGTATCCGAATCATAGCCACGCCTCTTGATCGGCGCAATGCCACAGCATCACTTGGGGGCTTGGTCGAACCCGAACCATAGCCATGCCTCTTGATCGGCGCAATGCCACAGCATCACTTGGGGGCTAAGTTGAACCCGAACCATAGCAACACCTCTTGATCGGCGTAATGCCAAAGCATCACTTGGGGGCTTGGTCGAACCTGAACCATAGCAACACCTCTTGGTCAAATTTGGGGCCTGGCAGCCCGTGAAAAACCTCGACTACAACGGTTTTATTTGACTTTTGCTAAGTTTCTTTTTCTTTTGCTAAGATTTGTGATGTTTTCAAATCAGTGTTTCACAACCCGGTTAGGCTGTCAACTACAAGTTGTCAGTACATGACCAAGTTATAATCCGGAGACTATCAGCCCGGTCTGGTTTTGACTCACAGTCACCAGTATGGAATAAACCGGTGTTTATCACAACCCAGAACGTTATTGTTGTAAACCAGCATTATATAACAGGAGATACTTTTACTCCGGATTAAGGTTATTACCCACATTACAAGGTTGGTCAGCCAACACTATGTGTAGAGGTCGCAGGTATCATATAGTTCCATATTTGGTTATCTTAAACAACCTTGGTTATAAACCTTGGTCATATATATAGTTGGGTATCATGACCCGCTCGGTGGTAAACCACCAGGGCACTTTAAGCTTTTTATCTGCAGGAACAACTGGAATAAATAGCTACGGATTATGAACATCATATCTCAAGCATGGCGGATTAACACTCATGAGTTGCAGATAAATATGCACGAAGGCATAACAGACCAAGTGTTTAACTAGCCTATTACAAGGCGTTTTAGTGCCCAAAGGAATAATTGTTTCTCAATAAACATTGCAGTATGGAAGATTAAACAGGCCCCCGGGTTATGATCGCTGAGCAGCTTGACCTGACGGCTGCGGATCATCTTGCACCGGTTCATCTTCTCGTCTCTACCCAGCGGCTGGAAGTCAACAGTTGTCCAATCGATCCCGGTTAAAGCTTGGAAAACAACTTCGTCGCTTATAAGGGTGGACGGTTCAATGTTAGGGGCATAAGTGTGCTTATGGATTGGAGGGGTCGGGTTTTGAGCCTCAGGAGTTGGTGCAGCAACCCGCTTGTTATTAGTATCATAGCTGCCTGATAAAATAAAAGATCAGGCTCTTCAGCAAGTTGACAAGCCAGTGGACGTACTTCCCGGTTTATGGCTCGGAGATCTTCAGTGCTAAACTCTGATCCGTCTTCTTTTAAGCTTGGGTAGCCTTTAGCCACGTCTGTCGGATCAAGATCAGGCACCCATGCTTTTGCCCGGGTTAGTGCGGTCAGAGCGCCAGACCTTGCAGCAGACCGCTTCAGCTCTTCTATCTGGGCAGGCAGCATAGATAGCCTGGCTAAGGTATCCTTGATCAATGTCGGGGGCGGCTTATTGTGAGAAGCGGTGCAGATAATCCGTTGTGCGCCGGTATACAGTTGCTCTATCAGCGTGTAGGCAGCTTTCAACTTCTTCTGCACATCAGAGCCCAGATGGCTAATGCGAGTTCCTGTATCATTACAAACATCAGTAAATCGGCAACGCATGGGAGGATATGTCGAAAGCATAAAGGAAGGATGCTTACCAAACACAGCAGCGGTCATAGCATGCACTTGCCGCTTTACACCAGTCAGCTCGTCAACCACCGGTTTAAGAGCAGCTTCTGCGTTTTCAGCCTGTTTTATCAAAGCGGCTTTTTCCGTCTCCCAATGCGCCCGCTCTTTTTTGAAGCTCTCTTTCAGTTTCTCCATAGCGCCTAGAGCGCGGGTCAGCTCTTCCTTCGCTTTGGAGGCTTCAGCTTGCTGGGTTTTGATTTTCTCTTGCAGATCAGCGGTTTGGCGTTCCTTCTTGCTCAGCTCCGCCTGTAAAGGGACAGATGTATCATGAGTTGACATTACATATTTGAAGTACCAAGCCCATAACAAGTTATGCCCTTGATACTTGGGGGCTAATGCATGTTTGCTCTTGATCAGAAATTTCTACAAGTCCCAAGCACAATACAAGTATTAATCTTGGCACTTGGGGGCTAATGTGTATTTGCTCAAAAAGCTGTTGGTATGGGAGTTCTTCTACAGTCCCGGTTCATCTTTATAACGTTAAACCGGCCCTTGGGGGCTATACCGGTGAAAGAGCAGTATGGCAACTTTTAAAGAAACCGGTTCATCTTAACGAGGTAATCCGGTCCCTGGAGGGTAAATATGCAAAGATAAGTTATGACAAAGTCCCGGTTTAGATCGGTATCATAAACCGTCACTTGGGGGCTACTAGGAATTGATAAAATACAATTGGACAAAAGAGAAAAATGGTAGTTACCTCATATCGCTCCTTCATCAAGTTTACCAAACTAGCTTCATAATCATGGCTGGTATACAGACAGTTCAAGAAGCCAGAGTGAATGTCTTGAGCATTGAGATGGGCGTAGCTTCATAAATCGGCATTCCATTTGCCTTTGCCGATAGCAGAGAGATCATCCTTGGCAGTATGCTTTGACAAAGCTACAAGATTGCCAGGAGTGGTGTGGCCAGTGCCAGTAATCATAATATCATCATCTTCTTCATCAGCAGCCCTCACCGGAGTTGGCGGTTTATCAGTGTCCTTAGCTGGACTGACCGGTTTGTCATCAGTTCGGACAGGGCTGGCTGGCCGGTTTGCATGGCTGGTAGTATCAACTTGCACTTGTTCAGTAAGGAAGTCATGGTCCTGAGGCGGCGGATCGTGAAGCATGGCGTCAACATCGGTTTCTTCCGCCTCTGGAGTTGTTTCCGGTTCAGCGGCTACATTATCGTCAGCCGGTTTGTTTAACCGAGCTTTCTTGCTGGGTCTTGGCTTGGCGCTGAGAAAAGATAGACATAAGGATCAGTACAGTATGTAAAACACATCAAGAGTAAAGACATGTGCATAGCTCACCCAGGAACTGTTTTGAGGGGTGGAAGCCGTGTGGCCGATGACTCGCCAGAGGATGAGTGCGAAGTACCCTAATAATTTGAATCAGACGGGTTAAGAGGCTGGCGAAAACAACCTGTTTTTGGGCATGAAGTATTAATGGGATAAGAGACCTCTGATCGCCGTTTCCAAACCGGACTGTTCGGTAAACTGGCGGAGGTAACTACCTGGCCGCTGTGCCGGGTTGTACGGCGAGCTTCGTGCTGCTGCGTCTTCAAAAGAAAGTTTGGGTCCAAGTAAGAAAGAGGGTGAGAAAATTCTACTTTTCGGTTTGCTCGACGGATTTTTGGTGTTGGCAAAGGATTTGAATCGGAGGAAAGAATGGTTACCTCTACGTCCTCAGCGTAACTACCTTCAGCGTCGTCCTGATAATAATCATTGTCAATGAGATGTACGAAAAATGAACCAAGAGAATCAAGTTCTACCTCTGGTTCCGGATTACGCACATCATCATCAGCGGGTAGATCAGAGGATGCGGTGGTCCTTCTTTTGGCAGGTTTCTTAACAACCTTGGTCTTTGGACGAACTGGCTTGACCAGTTTGTCTTGCGGCTTCGCCGGTTTGTCTTGTGATGGTTTCTTGTTCCAGAACGGATCATCACCCTGTCAGAAAATAATCACACTTTCAGAGAATATTTAGACAGAAGCAAATTCAGATACAAAGGATTATATGATTCTTACAGCTGGTGGTTTGTTGAAGGTGCAGAAAGGGAGTAGCCTGGTTTGGGCACAGACGGCCTCCGGTTCGTTCAGTATTTTCTTTACAGCCTCAGTGACTTCTTCGTCTGTAAGCTGAATGTCAATATGCCGCTGAGCATCCTTCAAACTCCCCGTGTATTCACACATCAAACCGGGGCGCCGGCTTAAGGGCAGAATGCTCCAGCTTATCCAGCAACGAGCAAGATCAACTCATGTCAAACCGTTCACCATGAAGGCTCTAAGCTTTGAAAGTTGGGGAGCATAGTTGGCCTGTTCTCTTGATGTCAACCTCTGAGGAAACGGGTGTGTGTTGCTCAGGCGCTCAGGGCGGTAACCCGGCAGGGGTTTTCGTCAGATGGAGAGGTATCCATGCAGTAAAACCAAGTTTGGTTCCACTCTTTGGGGTGACTATGGAGTTTGGGATGGGGGAAGCTGACTTCTTTCCTCTTCTGAACCGCCATTCCGCCCAGTTCCGTATTGGGTCCATCTGTGAACTCGGTGCGACGGTTTAAGTGAAAGAAATCCCTAAACAGTTCTACTGTAGGTTCCTCTTGCAGATAAACTTCACAGAATACTTGGAAGTGGCAGATGTTGGTAACAGAGTTGGGAAAAATTGGCTAGCTGAAAACCGGGACCGATGTCTTGAGGGCGCAGCTGAAAATTGGCTAGCACATCTCAGAAATTTTTTGAACCGGGAGGGCTAAAACCTCGTCCGAGATGATCAGCAAACACGATTACCTATCCATCCTTGGGTGTAGGAGGATTTTCCGGGCCAGGGACCCTCCACTGGATGACATCTTTCTTGGCTAAAGTGCCCGTTTTAACGAGGTTGTTTAACTGCTCCTCGGTTACTCGAGAGGGAGCCCAATTGCACTCATAGACTTGTTTAGCCATGACAAGGAAAATCTGAAAAAGGATTATTACCGGTTTAAGATTTACGGTGGAAAATTATACAGCGGTATGAGGATACAAGCATATTGGTAAACCGGATTTGATTATTCGTAAACCTGAGTCTGACAATGGAACGGTATAATGCATTGACGGTTCAACAGGGGACTAATGGTATCTACCGGGTCATCATTTTTTCTGTGAAGTTAAACCGGCCAATCTGGTATTCAAAGTGTGTAAGTGAAGGAAGAAACAAGTTTCACATCTTGCTATGGTAATTTCAGATCTACCGCGCATAGGAAAACAAAATATATTCTGACCTAAATTCCAGCGTACTAAAAGTTCACCAAGTTCAGATGAGTTCGATATCAAACAGGTGCTGAAACTACTACCGCGCGAGATCTATGTGGCTTAAACTACTACCGCGCGAGATCTACGTGGTTTTTGGATCTAATCCATGGATATAAATAAGGAAAAAGAAGGGTGGCGATGAACACTGATGAACGACAGAAACCCTAAAGTGCAGATCTATGGTAAGAAAAAGGGGAGACTTACGTATGCTGTTGAACAGCGGCGGCGCGCGGAGGAGCTCTGGTACGTTCAGGTCGATGCAGCGGCCAAGGTTGGTGCAGCAGTCGAAGGTTGGCGGCGGCGGCCGAGGTCGAAGGGTCGGGTGTCGCGAGGATGAAGATGAAGCGAAGAGGAACGAGGGGGAAAATGGAAAGACCCCCTGGCCCTATTTATAAGGGAGATAAACGACAGATGCAAAAATCGAGGAGCCGGATTTTTGGTATGAGGTGATGCTGTCGCCTCGATTGTCGGAGGCTCGTTAATGACAGGTGACGTCACGACGGTTTACCATGATCCTAGAAAATGATGTCATGGCGGTTTATAAGATTGTGTGAAGATGTTGAAGAAGAAATTTTCTTAAGTATTGAGGATTGACATGAACCAGTTCAAATCAATCTGGGCCTAATGTTGGGGATATTACCACTGGGCGTAAACCGACCAGGAGAGGCCGGGTTAACTTCATAAGTAGTTCATCTGTATCTGAAGCCCATGAAGACAGATGGTGACGCTTCATGAAGGCCCAGGGCCCAAAGCCGGTTAAAGGCCTGTAGACACAAACCGACATTGAGATGTAAACTTGTGTTGTAAGATAGAAGTAGCAGGGACCGGGCCGGACACGATTATGAGCCGGCCTCGGAGTCTGTAAACCGACGGGCGTCAACCCATCTATATAAGGGGACGGCCCGGCGGCGGTTCAAGGAGACCAGCCAACAACTCGAGACTCAGGCAAAGCGTATTCGCTCCCTGGTCATCGAAACCCCATCAATTCCATCACAACTAGACGTAGGCTTTTACCTTCATCGTAAGGGATGAACTAGTATAAAACTCTTTTGCGTCCATTGTCCTCTTTAACCCCTTTAAGCTAACCCGTAGCGATGGCTCCACGACTAAGTCCTTTCTCTAGGACATCTCCCGTGACAAAACCACGACAACCACCAAGAGTCCGGACTGGGGGAATGTTGCCGACACCAAAGCGCTGCAGAAGTGCGTCGAGAACGTAATGGAGACCAGCGCGAAGATGGTCGACGTGTTTCGGATCATGCTCAACCGTGGGCTCCTCCATTTCCAGGAGAGGGCCAAGCCCATGTGGGAACAACAGCCTGAGGATCTGGCCACTGTGCAACACCTCTTCGGCACGACCCCTAACAAGATATGGTGCCAACTATTCTAGCCCCAGAAGGAGTGGCCGGCCGAGGGGAAGGATATTGGTATTGATGCCCCGAATTCCCCAAGGGAGGTGAGTGGCATGTCTCTGCGAAGAGAATTCGCATATTCACATTACGTGAGATTCAATCTAATTTTGTTATGTGGATTTTGAAGGGCTGGCTCGCCAAGGCCAAAAAGATCAGTAGCCCGGCGCCACTGCTGGAGGGGCCCCAATCAGAGCAGCTGGAGAAGATGCTGGTTGTGGTTCCCTACAAGGCTCCTGCTAAGAAGGGCAAGAAGCAAGAAGCACCGAACGCCAGGGAGGGCCTCCGCCGCAGTATCCGTCCGGTTAACCGGTCCGGAGGCGCTGCCACCTCATCCGCACAGGATGGGGGTGAGAAGGAGGAGGATGAAGAGGAGAGTTCCTCTTCGCACTCCAAAAAGAGGCCAACGTCTGATGAGGCGGAGGAGATCCAACCTTCCCCGGCCCCAAAGAGACGACACCGACCCAAGTTGGTCATACCCAACAGCTCGGGCGACGAGAAGTCCGAGGCATCCGAGGAGCCCCAAAGAAGGCATCTAGGGTTAAGCCCCCTGCCAGCTGGTAAGGTGTCCGTATTTTCAGCTATTACGCTTTTAGCAGTTTGTTTTAGTTGAAGGTTGACCCCCCCGAATTGCAGTCCCCCACATGAGCGCCCTACCGAGCAAATCTGGGAAGGGATGTCTCCGCTAGCCGAGCTAGCAGATATTGGGTCTATGGCGCATTCCGTGCCTCCTTTGGTCCCCGAAGAGGCCCAGGAGGTGCCGTCCCAAAGAACTCCTCCTCCTCCTCCTAACACAGAGGGGGAGGTAGATACCGTAATGGCCGAGGTCAATACCTCGGTCACCAAAGACCAGGAGGGAACATCCACCCTGGACGCCAAGGGAAGAGAGTCCGGGCCTTCCGCACCCCCTCCGTCGAATACTCCCGTGCCTCCGAGGCCCACGACAACACAAGTTCATCCCAGCAGGGAGGGGGCCGGGGAGCCAACGCCAGCGCCGAAAACCTCTGCACGGGCGGTGGTGGGCTGACGGGACACGCTGGAGGAGTTGGTGAGCAACTCCGTCATCGTTGAAGGGCACCGCACCCTTATGGGTGCGGTTATGCATAGTGTTTGGTCCGTCCAATCCGCACAGAACGACGATGTCGAAGGCCTTTAACAGGCTTTGAGGTAACTCAAGAAATGGTCCTTCCTCAAAATGTGGTTATAATTGTTAGTTTAGGTAGGCCGCATACATAGTAGCCCCCGAGACTCTGCCAGGACCTCGAAGAGACCTACAGAGGATCAAATTCGGTAGATCGATTAACAATGTTGTTATTTCTAATGCTAACGCAGGCGTCTTCCGTGGCCGCGGCTGCTAACGCAGCGACAATATAGGAGATGGATCGGAAGCTCAAGCTTTCCGATCAAGAGCTGGATCTTGTCAACAAACAGCTTGACGAAGCACAAGGTAAGCTCTGTAAAAAGGTGTGTACTTGCCAGATAATGACTGCCCGAATCATTTATTGATCCCTTATCTTGATGTTCTTGAGGGTTGTTTTTCTCCCCCATTTCCTTAGGGGGCTAGGATTTCCCCTGCAGCCCTTTGTGTGGGGGTTGATGTTCTACTATGGGCTGGATTTCCACGATCTAGCCCCCAACTCCCTCCTCCACATTTCGACTTTCATTGTCGTTTGCGAGGTGCTCCTCCGGGTCCAGCCGCACTTTGGCTTATGGCTGAAGGTGTTCAATGTGAAGCCCAAGGTGGTCGGCGGGAGCATGCGGACTGCGGTGGGGCCATGATCAGCAAGCTTACACGGGTCCCGGGGCCGGACGGCCACTTCGTTGACATTGTCAGGATGTGGCTGAAGGAGTGGTTCTACATCACTGAGCCGAGGGAGGCCGCATGGGGAGCGGCCCCCGCATTCCGGTCCGGACCCCCCACCAGATTGGCCTCCTCGACCACCAAGAGTCCGTACTGGGGGAATGTTGCCGACACCAAAGCGCTGCAAAAGTGCGTCGACAACGTAATGGAGACCGGCGCGAAGATGGTCGACGTGTTTCAGATCATGCTCAACCGCGGGCTCTCCCATTGCCAGCAGAGGGCCAAGCCCATGCGGGAACATGAGCCCGAGGATCCGGCCACTGTGCGACACCTCTTCGGCATGACCCCTAACAAGATATGGGGCCAACTATTCCAGCCCCAAACGGAGTGGACGGCCGAGGGGAAGGATATTGGTATTGATGCCGTGAATCCCCCAAGGGAGGTGAGTGGCATGTCTCTGCGAAGAGTATTCGCATATTCACATTACGTGAGATTCGATCTAACTTTGTGATGTGGATTCTGCAGGGCTGGCTCGCCAAGGCCAAAAAGATCAGTAGCCCGGCGCCGCTGCTGGAGGGGCCCCGATCAGAGCAACTAGAGAAGATACTGGTCGTGGTTCCCTACAAGGCTCCCGCTAAGAAGGGCAAGAAGCAAGAAGCACCGAAGGCCAGGGAGGGCCTCCGCCGCAGGATCCATCCGGGCAACCGGTCCGGAGACGCTGCGCCCTCATCCGCACAGGATGGGGGCGAGGAGGAGGAGGATGAAGAGGAGAGTTCCTCTTCGCACTCCAAAAAGAGGCCAGCGTCCGAGGAGGCCGAGGAGGTCCAACCTTCCCCGTCCCCAAAGAGACGACACCGACCCAAGTTGGTCAAACTCGACAGCTCGGGCGATGAGAAGTCCGAGGCATCCGAGGAGCCCCCAAAGAAGGGATCCAGGGTTAAGCCCCCTGCCAGCAGGTAAGGTGTCCGTATTTTCAGCTGTTATGCTTTTAGCAGTTTGTTCTAGTTGAAGGTTAACCCCTCTGAATTGCAGTCCCCCACATGAGCGCCCGACCAAGCAAATCTCGAAAGGGACGTCTCCACTCGCCGAGCTGGCGTATAGTGGCTCTATGGCACATTCCGTGCCTCTTTTGGTCCCCAAAGAGGCCGAGGAGGTGCAGTCCCAAAGAACTCCTAATCCTCCTAACAGAGAGGGGGAGGTAGATGCCCTAATGGCCGAGGTCAGTACCTTGGTCACTGAAGACCAGGAGGGAGCGTCCCTCCTAGCCGAAAAGGGAAGAGAGTCCGGGCCATCCGCACCCCCTCCATCGGCTGCTCCCGAGCCTCCGAGGCCCACGATAGCATAGGTTCCTCGCAGCAGGGAGGGGGCCGGGGAGCCAACGCCAGCGCCGACCACCTCTGCATGGGCGGTGGTGGGCTGGCGGGACACGCTGGAGGAGTTGGTGAGCAACTCCATCATCGTTGAAGGGCACCGCACCCATAAGGGTGCGGTTATGCAGAGTGTTTGGTACGTCCAATCCGGACTGAACGACAATGTCGAAGGCCTTCTAACAGGCTTTGAGGTAACTCAAGAAATGATCCTTCCACAAAATGTGGTTATAATTGTTACTTTAGGAAGGCCGCATACATAGCAGCCCCCGAGACTCTGCGAGGACCTCGAAGAGACCTGCAGAGGATCAAATTCGGTAGGTCGATTAACAATGTCGACATTTCTGATGCTAACGTAGGCGTCTTCTGTGGCCGCGGCTGCTAATGCCGCGACATTAGAGGAGATGGATCAGAAGCTCAAGCTTTCCGATCAAGAGCTGGATTTTGTCAACAAACAGCTTGACGAAGTGCAAGGTAAGCTCTGTAAAAAGGGTGTGGACTTGCCAGATAATGACTGGCCGGATCATTTATTTATCCCTTATCTTGATGATCTTGTGGGTAATTTTTCTCCCCCATTTCCCTCGGGGGCTTGGATTTCCCCTGCACCCCTTTGTGCGGGGGTTGATGTTCTACTATGGGCTGGATTTCCATGATCTAGCCCCCAACTCCCTCCTCCACATTTCTACTTTCATTTCCATTTGTGAGGCGCTCCTCCGGGACCAGGAGGGAGCGTCCCTCCTGGAGGACAAGGGAATAGAGTCCCGGCCATCTACACCCCCTCCGTCGACTGCTCTCGAGCCTCCGTGACCCATAACGGCACAGTTTCCTCCCAGCAGGGAGGGGGCCGGGGAGCCAATGCCAGCGCCGAACACCTCCGCACGGGCGGTGGTGGGCTGGCCGGACATGCTGGAGGAGTTAGTGAGCAACTCCATCATTGTTGAAGGGCACCGCACCCTTATGGGTGTGGTTATGTAGAGTGTTTGGTCCGTCCAATCCGGACTGAACGACGCTGTCCAAGGCCTTCTAACAGGCTTTGAGGTAACTCAAGAAATGATCCTTCCTCAAAATGCAGTTATAATTGTTAGTTTAGGTAGGCCGCATACATAGCAACCTCCGAGACTCTGCCAGGACCTCGAAGAGACATGCGGATGATAAAATTCGGTAGGTCGATTAACAATGCCGCCATTTCCGATGCTAACGCAGGCGTCTTCCGTGGCTGCTAATGACGCGACATTAGAGGAGATGGATTGGAAGCTCAACCTTTCCGATGAAAAGCTGGATCTTGTCAACAAACGGCTTGATGAGGCGCAAGGTCAGCTCCGTAAAAAGGTGTGTACTTGCCGGACCATTTACTGATCCCTTATCTTGATGATCTTGAGGGTAGTTTTGCTCCCCCGTTTCCTTGGGGGGCCAGGATTGGAGCTGCACCCCTTTGTGCGGGGGTTGATGTTCTACTATGGGATGGATTTCCACGATCTAGGCCCCAACTCCCTCCTCCACATTTCGACTTTCATTGTCGTTTGCGAGGTGCTCCTCCAGGTCCAGCTGCACTTCGGCTTATGGCTGAAGGTGTTTAACGTGAAGCCCAAGGTGGTCGGCGGCGAGCATGCAGACTACGGTGGGGCCATGATCAGCAAGCTTACACGGGTCCAGTGGTCGGACGACCACTTTGTTGACATTGTTCGGATTTGGCCAAAGGAGTGGTTCTACATCACCGAGCTGAGGGAGGCCTCATGGGGAGCGGCCCCCGCATTCTGGTCCGGACCCCCCACCAGATTGGCCTCCTCGACCACCAAGAGTCCGAATTGGGGAAACGTTGCCGACACCAAAGCACTGCAGAAGCGCGTCGACAACGTAATGGAGACCGGCGCTAAGATGGTCGACGTGTTTCGTATCATGCTCAACCGCGGGCTCCTCCCTTGCCAGGAGAGGGCCAAGCCCATGTGGGAACATGAGCCCGAGGATCCGGCCACTGTGCGACACCTCTTTGGCACGACCCCTGACAAGATATGGGGCCAACTATTCCAGCCCCAGAAGGAGTGGTCGGCCGAGGGGAAGGACATTGTTCATGATGCTGTGTATCCCCCAAGGGAGGTGAGTGGCATGTCTCTTTGAAGACTATTCGATTATTCACATTACGTGAGATTGGATCTAACTTTGTTATGTGGATTCTGCAGGGCTGGCTCGCCAAGGCCAAAATGATCAGTAGCCCGGCGCCGCTGCCGGAGGGGCCCCGATAAGAGCAGCTGGAGAAGATGCTAGTCGTGGTGCCCTACAAGGCTCCCGCTAAGAAGGGCAAGAAGCAAGAAGCACCGAAGGCGAGGGAGTGCCTCCGCCGCAGGATCCGTCCGGGCAACCTGTCCGGAGACGCTGCAGCCTCATCCATACAGGTTGGGGGGCGAGGAGGAGGAAGATGAAGAGGAGAGTTCCTCTTCGCACTCCAAAAAGAGGCCAGCGTCCGAGTAGGCCGAGGAGGTCCAACCTTCCCCGGCCCCAAAGAGACGACACCGGCCCAAGTTGGTCATACCCGACAGCTCGGGCGACGAGAAGTTCGAGGTGTCCGAGGAGCCCGAGAAGAAGGGATCTAGGGTTAAGCCCCCTGCCAGCAGGTAAGGTGTCCGTATTTTCTGCTATTATGCTTTTAGCAGTTTGTTTTAGTTGAAGGTTTACCCCACCTAATCGCAGTCCCCCACATGAGCACCCTACCGAGCAAATCTCATAAGGGAAGTCTCTGCTCGTTGAGCTGCCGGATAGTGCGTCTATGGCTCATTCTGCACCTCCTTTGGTCCCCGAAGAGGCCGAGGAGGTTCGGTCCCAAAAAAACTCCTCCTCTTAACACGAAGGGGGAGGTAGATGCCATAATGGCCGAGGTCAATCCCTCGGTCAACGAAGACCAGGAGGGAGCGTCCCTCCTCGCCGACAAGGGAATAGAGTCCGAGCCATCCGCACCCCCACCGTCGACTGCTCCCGAGCCTCTGAGGCCCACGACGGCACAGGTTCCTCCCAGTAGGGAGGGGGGTGGGGAGCCAACGCCAGCGCCGAACACCTCTGCACGGGCGGTGGTGGGCTGGCCGGACACACTGGAGGAGTTGGTGAGCAACTCCGTCATTGTTGAAGGGCACCACACCCTTATGGGTGCGGTTATGCAGAGTGTTTGGTCCGTCCAATCCGGACTGAACGATGTTGTCCAAGGCCTTCTTACCGGCTTTGAGGTAACTAAAGAAATTATCCTTCCTCAAAATGCAGTTATAATTGTTAGTTTAGGTAGGCCGCATACATAGCAGCCCCCGAGACTGTACCAGGACCTCGAAGAGACCTGCAGAGGATCAAATTCGGTAGGTCGATTAACAATGTCTGCATTTCTGATGCTAACGCAGGCGTCCTCCATGGCCGCCGCTGCTAATGCCGCGACATTAGAGGAGATGGATCGGAAGCTCAAGCTTTCCGATCAAGAGTTGGATCTTGTCAACAAACGGCTTGACGAGGCGCAAGGTAATTAAGCTCTGTAAAAAGGTGTGTAATTGCGAGATAATGACTATCCGGATGATTTACTGATCCCTTATCTTGATGATCTTGAGGGTAGTTTTTCTCGCCCATTTCCTTAGGGGGCTAGGATTGCCCCTGCACCCCTTTGTGCGGGGGTTGATGTTCTACTATTGGCTGGATTTCCACGATCTAGCCCCCAACTCCCTCCACATTTTGACTTTGATTTTCGTTTGCGAGGCGCTCCTCCGGGTCCAGCTGCACTTTGGCTTATGGCTGAAGGTGTTCAACGTGAAGCCCAAGGTGGTCGGCGGCGAGCATGCAGATTGCGGTGGAGCCATGATCAGCAAACTTACACGGGTCCAGTGGCCGGACGGCCACTTCGTTGACACTGTTCGAATGTGGCAGAAGGAGTGGTTCTACATCACCGAGCCGAGGGAGGCCGCATGGGGCGCGAGCCTCGCATTCCGGTTTGCACCCCCCCCCCACCAGATTGGCCTCCTCGACCACCAAGAGTCCGGATTGGGGAAACGTTGCCAACACCAAAGCGCTGCAGAAGCGCGTCGACAATGTAATGGAGACTAGCGCGAAGATGGTCGACGTTTCAGATCATGCTCAACCGCAGACTCCTCCCTTGCCAGGTTAGGGCCAAGCCTATGTCGGAACATGAGCCCAAGGATCCGGCCACTATGCGACACCTCTTTGACACGACCCTTGACAAGATATGGGGCCAACTATTCCAGCCCCAGAAGGAGTGGCCGGTCGAGGGGAAGGACATTGGTCTTGATGCCGTGAATCCCCCAAGGGATGTGAGTAGCATGTCTCGTCGAAAAGTATTCGGATATTCATAATACGTGAGATTCGATCTAACTTTGTTTTGCGGATTCTTCAGGGCTGGCTCGCCAAGGACAAAAAGATCAGTAGCCCGGCGCCGCTGCCGGAGGGGCCCCGATCAAAGCAGCTCGAGAAGAAGCTGGCTGTGGTGCCCTACAAGGCGCCCGCTAAGAAGGGCAAGAAGCAAGAAGCACCGAAGGCCGGAGAGGGCCTCCGCCGCAGGATCCGTCTGGGCAACCTGTCCGGAGACGCTGCAGCCTCATCCATACAGGTTGGGGGGCGAGGAGGAGGAAGATGAAGAGGAGAGTTCCTCTTCGCACTCCAAAAAGAGGCCAGCGTCCGAGTAGGCCGAGGAGGTCCAACCTTCCCCGGCCCCAAAGAGACGACACCGGCCCAAGTTGGTCATACCCGACAGCTCGGGCGACGAGAAGTTCGAGGTGTCCGAGGAGCCCGAGAAGAAGGGATCTAGGGTTAAGCCCCCTGCCAGCAGGTAAGGTGTCCGTATTTTCTGCTATTATGCTTTTAGCAGTTTGTTTTAGTTGAAGGTTTACCCCACCTAATCGCAGTCCCCCACATGAGCACCCTACCGAGCAAATCTCATAAGGGAAGTCTCTGCTCGTTGAGCTGCCGGATAGTGCGTCTATGGCTCATTCTGCACCTCCTTTGGTCCCCGAAGAGGCCGAGGAGGTTCGGTCCCAAAAAAACTCCTCCTCTTAACACGAAGGGGGAGGTAGATGCCATAATGGCCGAGGTCAATCCCTCGGTCAACGAAGACCAGGAGGGAGCGTCCCTCCTCGCCGACAAGGGAATAGAGTCCGAGCCATCCGCACCCCCTCCGTCGACTGCTCCCGAGCCTCTGAGGCCCACGACGGCACAGGTTCCTCCCAGCAGGGAGGAGGGCGGGGAGCCAACGCCTGCGCCGAACACCTCCGCATGGGCGGTGGTGGGCTGGACGGACACGCCGGAGGAGTTGTTGAGCAACTCTGTCATCGTTGAAGGGCACCGCACCCTTATGGGTGCGGTTATGCAATGTGTTCGGTCCGTCCAATCCGGACTGAATGATGTTGTCAAAAGCCTTCTAATAGGCTTTGAGGTAACTCAAGAAATGTTCCTTCCTCAAAATGCGGTTATTATTGTTGCCGCATACATAGAAGCCCCCGAGACTCTGCCAGGACCTCGAAGAGACCTGCAGAGGATCAAATTCGGTAGGTCGATTAACAATGTCGACATTTCTGATGCTAACGCAGGCGTGTTCTGTGGCCGCAACTGCTAATTCCGCGACATTAGAGGAGATGGATCGGAAGCTTAAGCTTTCCGATCAAGAGCTGGATCTTGTGAACAAACAGTTTGATGAGGCGCAAGGTAAACTCTGTAAAAAGGTGTGCACTTGCCAGATAATGACAGGCCGGACCATTTACTGATCCCTTATCTAGATGATTTTGAGGGTAGTTTTTCTCCACCATTTCCTTAGGGGGTTAGGATTTCCACTTCACCCCTTTGTGTGGGGGTTGTGGTTCTACTATGGGCTGGATTTCCATGATCTAGCCCCCAAGTCCATCCTCCACATTTCGACTTTGATTGTCGTTTGCGAGGCGCTCCTCTGGGTCCAGCCGCACTTTGGCTTATGGCTAAAGGTGTTCAACATGGGGCCCAAGGTGGTCGGTGGCAAGCATGCGGACTGTGGTGGGGCCATCATCAGCAAGCTTACAAGGGTTTAGTGGCAGGACGGCCACTTTGTTGATATTGTATGGATGTGGCAAAAGGAGTGGTTCTACATCACCGCGCCAAGGGAGGACGCATGGGGAGCGGCCCCCGCATTCCGGTCCGGACCCCCACCAGATTGGCCTCCTCGACCACCAAGAGTCCGGACTGGGGAAACGTTGCCGACACCAAAGCGCGCAGCAGCGCATCGACAACGTAATGGAAACCGGTGCAAAGATGGTCGGCATGTTTCAGATCATGCTCAACCGCGGGCTCCTCCCTTGCCAGGAGAGGGCCAAGCCCATGTGGGAACATGAGCCTGAGGATCTGGCCACTGTGCGACACCTCTTCGGCACAACCCCTGACAAGATGTGGGGCCAACTATTCTAGCCCCAGAAGGAGTGGCAGGCCGACGGGAAGGACTTTGGTCTTGATGCCGCGAATCCCCAAGGGAGGTGAGTGGCATGTCTCTACAAAGAGTATTCGGATATTCACATTACGTGATATTCGATCTAACTTTGTTATGTAGATTCTGAAAGGCTGGCTCGCCAAGCCCAAAACAATTAGTAGCCCGACGCCGCTGTCGGAGGGGCCCCGGTCAAAGCAGCTAGAGAAGATGCTGGTCATGGTACCCAACAAGGCACCCGCTAAGAAGGGCAAGAAGCAAGAAGCAAGAAGCATTGAAGGCCAGGGTGGGCCTCCGCCGTAGGATCCGTCCGGGCAACCGGTCCGGAGACGCTGCAGCCTCATCCATATAGGATGGGGGCGAGGAGGAGGAGGACGAAGAGGAGAGTTCCTCTTCGCACTCCAAAAAGAGGCCAGCATCCGAGGAGGTCCAACCTTCCCCGGCCCCAAAGAGACGACACTGGCCCAAGTTGGTCATACCCGACAGCTCGGGCGACGAGAAGTCCGAGGAATCCGAGGAGCCCCCGAAGAAGGGATCCAGGGTTAAGCCCCTTGCCAGCAGGTAAGGTGTCCATATTTTCAGCTATTATGCTTTTAGCAGTTGTTTTAGTTGAAGGTTGACCCCTCCGAATTGTCGTCCCCCACATGAGCGCCCTACCGAGCAAATCTCGGAAGGGACGTCTCCGCTCACCGAGCTGGCGGATAGTGGGTCTATGGCGCATTCCGCGCCTCCTTTCATCCCCGAAGAGGCTGAGGAGGTGCGGTCCCAAAGAACTCCTGCTCCTCCTCCTAACACAGAGGGGGAGGTAGATGCCGTAATGGCCGAGGTCAATACCTCGGTCACCGAAGACCAGGAGGGAGCGTCCCCCTGGCCGACAAGGGAAGAGAGTCCGGGCCATCCGCACCCCCTCCGTCGACTGCTCCAGAGCCTCCGAGGCCCACGACAGCATAGGTTCCTCCCAGCAAGGAGGGGGCCGGGGAGCCAACGCCAGCGCCAAACACCTCCGCACGGGCGGTGGTGGGTTGTCCGGACACGCTGGAGGAGTTGGTGAGCAACTCCGTCATCGTTGAAGGGCACCGCACCCTTATGGGTGCGGTTATGCAGAGTGTTTGGTCCGTCCAATCCGTACTGAACGACGATGTCGAAGGCCTTTAACAGGCTTTGAGGTAACTCAAGAAATGATCCTTCCTCAAAATGTGATTATAATTGTTAGTTTAGGTAGGCCACATACATATATAGCAGCCCCCGAGACTCTGCCAGGACCCACTACTAGGGAAAAGCCTAGTAGTATCGTGGGTTTAATGCCTATTAGTAGCGCAGGGAACCACGCTACTAGTAAGGCGCTACAGCTATTACTTAGCAGTAGCAGCGGCATAGGCTACTGCTAAGACATATATCCGCAGCGCGTGTTTACTCCAGCGCTACTGCTAATCTAACTAGTAGTAGCGTGTTTCCTGTCCATCGCTACTAGTATTGGTTTTTTCATTTTTTTTATTTTAGTGTATTTATACGCCGTTATACAAATTTTGGTATATTACCAATTATGAGGTTGTTATATCAATATGTCCATAACAGTGTGTCAAATGAAGGTGGATTAGGTTCAAGTGGAGGCAGCATGTGGTGCATGCCAAAAGTATACTACTAATCCAAACTTGATCTAGTTTGGACTAGTAGTACTTTCGATGTGCACCACATGTTGCCTCCACTTGAATCTAATCCGCCAACACAAGCTATTTAATCATCATCATAGTCATTACCACCAACAGTAGCTATTTAATCATCATAGTCATAGTGTAGCACACATCATCATCTTCAAACTCATTCTAGCTAGATAATCAC
Organism: Aegilops tauschii subsp. strangulata; assembly: GCF_002575655.3. NCBI lineage: Eukaryota > Viridiplantae > Streptophyta > Magnoliopsida > Poales > Poaceae > Aegilops > Aegilops tauschii. The sequence goes on along the minus strand of NC_053038.3, from coordinate 109,708,383 downwards.
CACCAACACTAGCTGCGGTAGCTATCTAATCACCACCAACACTAGCTAATAATAATCAGCATGGTCATTACCACCAACACTAGCTATTTGATCATCATAACTCATTTCTAGCTAGCTAATCACTCCTGCTGCTCTCTCTCAGGTAAAATAGCATAAACATCTGTAGCACTCCTGCTTCATAATGTTGGAGCATGCAGATGAACCTGTCTCCTAATCGTGGGCTGCGCTTCTGATTGCTGCCCCCTAGTACTTCTTTGCGATCGTTCACAATTTTGCTCCAGTCTTTCACTATTAAGCATTCCTCGCTTTTAGAAATCCTGAATGCAATAAATTGCATTGTAGGATATCTTGGTCGTAAGCTAACCATTCTCATGCGACCTTTAGTCTCGATCCAATGAGGCACACCATTCATCGGGAGTCCCTGTTGAAGAACATCGTATATTAACATACTTAGCAATGAAGTTTAGCTTAAAAAATAATGTATGCAAAAGATGCACTGAGGACAAATAGTAAACATTTTACCATCTTTCCTAAATAGATGTGACCGTAGTTCAATACGAACACTATTGGTTGCACGTTTTGAGTACTAAGATTTTTAAGTCCAGGAAAATAATTTGTCTTGACAGTATGAAGATCCTCAAGCCATGAAACATAATGACCTATCTCCTCGCAGTTTAGTTCAGCCCCGTGACAGTGGACGGTCATGTCTACCAAGCGCCGGACATGTTTGCTTAAATGGAAATAAGCTATCAATAGAAATTAGTTGTAAACTATTTTTGAATAAACAATATCGAAGACATAAATATGGTTGAGAAACTCACATAATGGTATAACGGGAGGCGTCTGCACATCGACCCAGATGTCGATATTACCTTCAATATCATCTTCTGGACGAATATCAAAGGTGATAACCATATCAGGCTCAAATGCATAAGTCTTGCATAGTGCTTGCCAAGTTTTGCATTCAAAATAGGTGTAGGTGTCTGCGTTGTATAATTTTGCGTGGAAAGTATAACCATGCTCGGTCTTCAAGTAAACTCTCTTTACCTCCATAGTAGTTTTCATAGGACTGAAACATATCTTATCCAAGACAAAAACTCCTGCATGGCAGGGGATACGCTAGTAGAATAGTAAAAAAATTAAATTATAAGTTGAAGCAAATGAAGCAGATGTCATGCTTAATTACGAAAAAGACTTGTCGTTGTGACTTACTGTATCCACTTCGAAGTTCTTGTCCAGCTTGATGCTGAAGCGCCTATCATCATCTAGGAAGATTCTGTCGCATAGGCCGCGCTCGTCTTCACAGTATTCGCAAATACCGAAATCCTTTTCGTCGTCAGACATTTCCTATGTTCATAGTTGAAACATTAATTGAAAACTGATCGAAGGCAACTACCAGGATATTCAACACACAAATCCAGGGCACTCGATATTTCCTACATATTCTGGCACAAGTCATGCCAAAATTCACAGAAAAATACGGCATGACCTTTGCTAAAATAGGATATATCGAGCGCCTGAAATTTGCCAGAACGGAAATGAATCAACACTCCGGCAAAACATAGGCCACTCGGAGGTGTAACCTGCAAACATGACCGGCCACTTGGGCAAGCACATATCCTATTTGAGCAACACAAGATATACATTTCAAAATATCTTATAGGACTCATATTGACATGAGCATTCAATAAGCAAAACCAAATCGTAAAATAAATAAGTATTTAAATTAGCATGCATTCAATAAGCAAAAGTAAATCATCTCATGTGTCCGTACATCGTCGAATATTATCACTAATACATCCCGAATAGTATCATACATATAACATCACTAATACAACTAAAACCCTAGCGCACGACGGGTATCGGCGCAGGCAGTGGACACCCAAAGAGACGGAACCATCACAGGATCATAGCTCAAGTGAGATCCCTAGAGAACTTGCCAGGTATTGGAGAACCTGTGCTCCAACGCAAACAAGTAGCGACGGACGTGCGCGTCCTCCTCGCTGACACGGTGACGTACCACCTCCGCGGGGTCCTCAAGCCTCTGCACCGTCACTGGCCCACGTGACCGCCACCAAAGAAGGTTCGGGTCAACGATGGGCTGGCTCCTCACCAAGCTGCGCCCCCCGGTAGGTAGCGCCTCCCAGTACCAGCCCGGCGGAGCCCAGTCCCGGACATGACCCATCTGGTCAAGCAGGTGTCCTCCGCCAAGTCGACGACGAGGATGCGGGATAGGCATCGTCAATGTCGATGCGGGAATAATTGCTTTAACTAAAAAAATAACAACAATGTGACATGTTCAACTAGTTCTATTAATTCAATTAGTTCTTACTAAAAATAAACTTACTATAAATAAAAATAAACTAGTACCTAATTAGTACCTAGTTCTTACTAACTAATTAGTACCTAGGAACTACAACCCTAATTACCATCTAATTTGATGAACCTAGGGGTGGAAAGTGGTAGCGGATAATCCGAAATATCCGATATTCGTATTCGATCGGATATTCCAATTATCCAACTTAAAAGTCAAATAAGTGGTCAAATTTTACTCGTTTTATGATTAATCTTAGAAATTATTACGCATTACAATTGTGTTTATTAATAAACCTATTTATCATTGAATTATTGTATGTCACAAGTTGAATACTTCATGTCACATAGCTATTGACTAATACATTTAAGCAATATGTCGCTATTATTCGTATCCGTTCCGAATCAAGAAAACATCCGAGCCGCATCCGTATCCGATAACATCCGTATTCGCATTCGTATTCGTTTTGTAAATATGAAAACGGAAGTGGTAAGAGCACTATCCGATCCGCATCCGGTTCGTTTCCACCCCTAGATGAACCCTAACTAATTTGATGCAATTAAAATTTGAAGAACCCTAGGCAGAGGTAGGGGAGGGGGAGGAGCAGGCGTGCACACCTCAGGTACCTGAGGCGAGGGAGGGGCAGGCGGCATCGAGGTCGGGGTCGGGGCTCGGGCGCGTGGCGGAGGGCGGCGTCGAGGTCGGGGTCGGGGGCGGCGTCGAGGTCGGGGGCGGGGGCGGCTTCGAGGTCGGGGTCTGGGCGGCGTCGAGGGTGTGCGGAGAGCGACGGGAGAGCGCACAGCGGCCGATGGGTGATGGCGGCGGCGACAGCGGAGGAGTGTGGATTTGGGGGAAGTGGCCGTGGGGAGGAACGAACCGCGCGGTTAAGTCAAAAGTAGCAGTAGCGCGTTCCGGGAAGTGCGATACTTCTAAGTTAGCTATAGCGCGTTTCCGGATATGGGCTACTGCTATTCCTTTCCCTTTTTTCCCTTTTTTCATTTTATTCTTTTCCTTTCTCCTTTTTCTATTTCTTTCATTTTCATTTACTTTTCTATTTGCTTTCCATTTAGTTTTATTTCCTTTAGTAGTAGCGCCTTTCTGCGTAAACGCGTTGCTACAAACCACTAGCAGTAGCGCCGTTCACAGTAGATCGCTACTACTATGTGTAGCCTATCGGCTTAGGAGTGGGAATTTTAGTAGTAGCGCTTTTATCATCAGGCGCGCTACTGCTACAATTGTATCTGCAGCGCAGTCTACGCCAACGCGCTACTGCTACTTAACACTAGCGTGCTTTTGGTCACAGTTTCCGGACTCCGAGCGTCCTCCCCTCCTCAGCAATCAAATGAAGCAGCTAATGGACATGCATCGGATATCCGAGCTGGCCTTGAAGGGCCTCTGTGTTAGCCTGTGGCCGGCTGAGCCCATTCCGGACACCTACTTCGGCCTTTTGCAGAGGCTGCAGGAGGCACCGCTCCGGATTGACGCCATGAAGCGGTCGGCGTGCCATGAGGGGGCGAGGCTCGCGTTTGCAAGACCATAGTCCATTGGCCAAGGATTAATCCAATGGAGATGGCTACTGGTCCTCCGCCACAGGGAAAGGAGCATCACCGCCCCGAGCAGTACTTCATGCAGGTGATGACCGGAGCGCGGGCGATAGAGGGCCAATGTTCAAAAAACGTAATGCTCGAGTAGTTGTAGCAAGTTAGTACCAAGTGGGATTTATGCTTTATTATGCGCCCGGCGAACTTATTTGATATTGTAGTGATTAAATTTTGACTCCTATGTGGCCGTATCTTTAGTTCTGAAAGCTACCAGTCGTCGGGTTCAGCCCCCAAGTGAATATCATGAAGGGTGTTTTGTTTTCGCAATGTTACCTTTAGCCAACGTCTTGGTGCCCGGAGGCGGTAGTGCGGGAACGAAACAGGTGATCAGACTATTCGGTTTTACTGCTTTCACTTAGCCTTTAGGAGCTTGACGATGGGGACAAGGCACTAGCCCCCGGTCTGTTTGTGATGTATTGGGGTCGAAGCCTGCCCTTTCCAATCACATGGTTTGTGTTAAGACGAACCCTTCATGTGACACAGTGAAACCGCCAAGGATTTTCAGAGCCCAACCTCGTCATCGGATCACAGACCCATTCACGCTTACTATGATGATTAGTTTTCGGCTTTTTCCTCCTGAGGTACTTGACCGGGCGAACCAGTAGTACAATCACAGGGGTTCTCCCTTTGCCCTCTTAGCCGAACGAGCGAAACATTAGGGGCAAACACAGGAGACGGGCAACCCAACTATTGACCCAAGACATAGTTCAGAACAGATGCATATAGTGCAATGTCCGAGACGGCGGACACCTAGCGGGAAGCGGTGCCGGACTTAAGGATATTGAGATGATATATAAATCGAACTCATGACTGATTAATATATTTTCATGCCGGGCTGTTCGAAGAGAGAGGAGAGAAATCAGAAAAGGAGTCGCAGGATGCGGATATCCGAACACCATAAAGGGTATTCTATTATTTCTCGAAAGCACAGGACATCTAACCGTACAATTCAAACTGCGAAGGCAGTACTTGTAAGATAAAAAAGAAGAAGGAAATTTACAGAGTAAAGGTTGACACGGGGCCTTGATGTGTGAGTTGAAGCGTTCACTGTGCCCTGCTGCACGTCTGCGCCTTTGCTTTTGATAGGAGGGGATTGGGACCTTGTAACACCCCGCATGTAACTTGCCATATTTGTAACTCCGACTCTTGCCATTTTCGACTATGTGTTATGATATTCCCTCCGTGGTCGGGTTTTGTCTTTCGTTTTGCATTTTTTCATGTCATGCATTTTCATATCATGTCATCATGTGCATTGCATTTGCATACGTGTTCGTCTCATGCATCCGAGCATTTTCCCCGTTGTCCGTTTTGCAATCCGGCGCTCCTATCTCCTCCGGTGCACCCCTCTTGTTTTCTTTCGTGAGCGGGTGTCAAACATTCTCGGAATGGACCAAGGCTTGTCAAGTGGCCTTAATATACCACCCGGAGACCACCGGTCAAGTTTCGTTCCATTTGGAGGTCGTTTGGTACTCCTACGGTTAACCGGGCATCCGCAAAGCCCATCTGTGTGTTGCAGAAAAACCCCCTCAAAAACCAGCCCAAAACCCACGAAACTCTCTTCCATGCTCTAGGTCGTTCGATCACGATCGTGTGGGCGAAAACCGCACCTCATTTGGAGCCTCCTAGCTCCCTCTAGCTATAAAAGAGCATCCCCTCCCGAAAACGAAACGCAGACGAACCCTAACCCGCTTCCCCGCCGCCACCGGACGTGTACGGCGTCCGCCGGACATCTCCGCCACCGCGTCCAGCGAATCGGGCGCCGCCACGTGGTACCCGGCCACCTCCCTCCGCCGCCGGCCCGGCGAGCCCGAGGAGGGCCCGCCCGAGCCCGCATCGCCGCCGCCTGCCCGCGCCTTCGCCTCCTGCCCGCGCCACCGCGGCTCCCCGCCGGCCGGCGCCACCCGCCGCCCCAACGCGGCCGGACCCATCGCCGGACCTCGCCGCCAGCACCGCACCGCACCGCCGCCGTCACGCCCGAGGTCGCCGCGCCGCCCGGCGCCTCCTCCTCCGCCGCCTCTCCCCCGCACGCCGGCCTCCTCCTCCAGCCTCTCCCTCCTCTGCTCCGGCCGCCCTCCATCGCCGGCGACGAGCTCCTCTCTCCCTCGATCGGATCTGGATCCAACCCACTGTATGCGTTGACTTTTTCCCGTGCCCGATTTTTCTCCAAGTCCTCAAGATTCTACAGCATATTGCCATGTTCATCGTTGCATAACTCCTTGCATGTAGCTCTGATTCGCGCGTATAATATGTCAAATTGCCCGTCTCATGATGCTCTACATTTTGTTAAATTGCACCATGTTCATTAGATGTCATCTTGATGCCCAAATCTCTGTTGCAAGAGGGCTAGTTGCTGTTATCTGCTGGTTCTTATCAGAACTTGGAGATTTGTTATTTTTGCATCATTTAATCTGTGCATCTTATAGGCATGAGCTCTACATGTGTTTTGTTGTATGACATTGCATATTTCCAGGGGTGTATGCCATGTATTTTTGTGATCTCTGTGGTGACTAGCACAAGCATGCAAAGTAGGCTCCGTAATGTTTCTGATTTCAGGGACTTGGTAATTCCTCCAAGTCCTTGTCTGCTGTTATTTTGTTGCCACGTAAACTTTATGCTACAGAGAGATCTATGCATATTTTGGAGATGTTCAGTAAGGATGTTTTGTAGCTATAGTTGTAATTGATCCATTCCTACCCTTTTTTGCAATTATGGAGTGCCATAGCATCACCCTATCTTGTTCTACTTTTGCTATAAAATATTTCTGGCAGATTCTTAACATGATATGTAATTTTGCCAAGCTTATTGTAGTTGATCCATTCATGCTATGCTTTTGTTCTTATCACGGATAGCTTCATAGACATGCCATCTTGCTGTAGGTATACTTGTTTTGTCATGAATTGCCTTGTGGTGAGTGCATCAAGCTCACAAAGAGGCCTTCATATTATTATTTCTGCCATGCTCTGTTTTCTGCCAAGTCTGAACCTGTTAACGAAACTTGCTATGTTTACATGCTTTCCATCATATCTTCTGGTCCTTTTTGGCTTATGGTCATTAAGGGACTTTTGTCATATGCATTTAGTAAAACACTTCCATGCCTTGTCTTGCTATGTTAAGTTCTTGTAGTATGTTGATTTCGTGCTCTGAACATTGCTACCTGATGCTGTTTTCTGCCATGTCCAGTTTTTTCACCAAGTCTGTGATCCTGTTATCTTTTGCACTTTTGCCATGCTTGTTTGAGCTTGTTATGTTGTAAACTAGCCGTAGCTCAGTGTTCATCTTTTGTCAAGCATCTCCTGTGAATTAGTGCCATATGCTTTGTTGCTATGTTGGAGTGCTGTAGCATTGTCACTTGTTGCATTCTAAGTGCTATCATACTGTTAATTGCAGATTCGTGTCATTCTTGTTTTGCTTGCCATTTGCAAACCGTGCATCCGTTTCCGGTGATCTTTATATCGATTTCGACCGAAATCAGCTCATCTTTTCAGTGGCCTACTTGGTTTGCCAAGTTGCTTCCTTGTTCATCATTTTCCTTCCGGAGCACGCATATGCATCGCATATCATATCTCGCATATCATACATGTTTTGCATCATGTTGCTTGTGCGTTTCTCGTGATTGATTGTGGTTCGTTGCTTGTGTTCTTGTCTTGGGTAGGGCCAGGAGACGAGTTCGTGAACGAGGAAGCTGTTGAGTACGCTTACAAGGATCAAGCTTTCGACAACTCTGAGAACCTTGCAGGCAAGATGACCACCCCTCGAAATCACTTCTATCTTTGCTTTGCTAGTTGTTCGCTCTATTGCCATGCTGCGCTACCTATCACTTGCTATATCATGCCTCCCATATTGCCATGTCAGCCTCTAACCATCCTTTCCTAGCAAACCGTTGTTTGGCTATGTTACCGCTTTTGCTCAGCCCCTCTTATAGCGTTGCTAGTTGCAGGTAAAGTTGAAGTTTGTTCCATATCGGAACATGGATATGTTGGGATATCACAATATCTCTTATTTGATTAATGCATCTATATATTTGGTAAAGGGTGGAAGGCTCGGCCTTATGCCTGGTGTTTTGTTCCACACTTGCCGCCCTAGTTACTGATATACCGGTATTATGTTCCTTGAGTTTGGGTTCCTTACGCGGTCGGGTGATTTATGGGACCCCCTTGACAGTTCGCCTTGAATAAAACTCCTCCAGCAAGGCCCAACTTTGGTTTTACAATTTGCCGCCTAAGCCTTTTCCCCCGGGTTTTCGCGAGCCCGAGGGTCATCTTTATTTAAACCCCCGGGCCAGTGTTCCTCTGAGTGCTGGTCCAAACTAGAGCCACTTGCAGCGCCACCTTGGGGAAACTCGAGGATTGGTTTTAGCTGTACGTAGTGTTCATCCGGTGTGCCCCGAGAACGAGATATGTGCAGCTCCTATCGGGATTTGTCGGCACATTCGGGCGGCTTTGCTGGTCTTGTTTTACCATTGTCGAAATGTCTTGTAAACCGGGATTCCGAGACTGATCGGGTCTTTCCGGGAGAAGGTTTATCCTTCGTTGACCGTGAGAGCTTATGATGGGCTAAGTTGGGACACCCCTGCAGGGTAATATCTTTCGAAAGCCGTGCCCGCGGTTATGAGGCAGATGGGAATTTGTTAATGTCCGGTTGTAGAGAACTTGTCACTTGACCCAGTTAAAATACATCAACTGCGTGTGTAGCCGTGATGGTCTCTTCTCGGCGGAGTCCGGGAAGTGAACACGGTCTGAGTTTTGTATGACGTAAGTAGGAGTTCAGGATCACTTCTTGTTCATTGCTAGATGACGACCGCTCCGTTGCTTCTCTTCTCGCTCTCATTTGCGCAAGTTAGCCACCATATATGCTTTTGCCGCTACAGCTCCACCTCATTACACCTTCCTTTCCTATAAGCTTAAATAGTCTTGATCTCGCGGGTGTGAGATTGCTGAGTCCTCGTGACTCACAGATTCTACCAAAACAGTTGCCGGTGCCGACGATGCCAGTGGAGACGATGGGATCGATCTCAAGTGGGAGTTCGATGAGGAACGTGGTCGTTACTATGTGTCTTTTCCTGATGATCAGTAGTGGAGCCCAGTTGGGACGATCGGGGATCTAGCATTTGGGGTTGTCTTATTTTCATCTGGATCTTGACCGTAGTCGATCTATGTTTGTATTCTGGATGATGTATGGATTATATTTATGTATTGTGTGAAGTGGCGATTGTAAGCCAACTCTTTATCCCATTCTTGTTCATTACATGGGATTGTGTGAAGATGACCCTTCTTGCGACAAAACCACTATGCGGTTATGCCTCTAAGTCGTGCCTCGACACGTGGGAGATATAGCCGAATCGTGGGCATTACAAGTTGGTATCAGAGCCATCCCCGACTTAGGAGCCCCCTGCTTGATCGAATCGCTGGCGTTGTTGAGTCTAGAACAAAAATGTTTTGAGTCTTAGGATTATATATATCGGGGAGTAGAATTCTTTTTACTCCTCAGTTCCTTCGTCGCTCTGGCGAGGTCTCCTGACGTAGAAGTTTTGACTATTCTCTCCTCAAATTTCACTAAAAAAAATTTAGGATCACGCGGGTATCTTGGAATCGTTCTGATGGTTTTGTGACGAGAACATTGTTCTTGGTGCCTCCTGACATTTAGGGGTTGTGGCAGTGTCCCGGGGAGTTGAGCTCCGAGGTGTTGTTGTCACAATTTTATCGTTGCAGTTCTGGAATACCTGAGTTTCGCCGACATCGAAATCTCTTTTATGCAGTTGTTGGTGAGACCACCTCGACGCCACCCAGTACTGGGGCGGGAGTTCGGGAGTATTGCCATAACTTGTATAACGGATGTTTTTCGAAGGTTGAGGTAAACGATTTCCGAAGGTTTCTTGGTTATGTGTTGACGGATGGATACAGCTGGATCTAGGGATTGCTAGTTTGGGTGATATATTTTGTGTCCCCTGTATCCCCAACACCAGATTGCATAACCAAAAAGTTTCGGGAGTTTATAAGTGGGAATTCAAGTAGCCTTAGGATATCTTTCCGACAGACGCATGATATGAGATTGGGGTTCCACGTCTAGTGGTCCGCCTGTACACAGTTGGTTTTACAGTGGTCTCGTAGTGTCTTAAAGAGTCCATGGCTATGTGCACAGCCTTGTACATGATGGTGCTGTACGATTGAGCCCGTGTGGGCCCCACCACAAAAACTTCGGATGAAATCTCTATCATATGTTTGTTCCGGCTTATTCTGCTAGCCAATACTTTGTTTTTGTTTTGTATTGTGGTATTCGAGTTGCTTCGAAGTCATATGTTGATTCCATATCTTTTTCAAGTGGCTTCTCAACTTATGGAAGTGTGATGAATTACTACGGAATTCATTCGTTCATCTTCGTTCGAATGTTTATTGTGAAGACTATATGTTGCAATTTCTATCCGTTGATTCTACTTATATTTTTGTCTATCAAGATGCTAACGGATGTCACCCTCTTCAGGATGGCTCCGCCAACGCGTCAGAATCCGGACCGCAATGAAGGGAGTCAAGCGAACCCTCCGCCACCACCTCCACCTCCGGAGGCATGGCAAGCTATCATGGCAGCCACCAACGCCAATGCTCAGATGATTCTGCAACTCTTGCAAGAACGCACCCAAGGGCAAGGCAATCAAGGCAATCAAGGTCAAGGCAACAATCAGCCTAACTTCGCTACACTCAACCAGTTTCTCGCAAATCAGCCCAAGTCTTTCAGTTACTGTGCCGAGGCCACGGATGCCGATGATTGGCTCGTGGACATCAACAAGCATTTTGAATGTAGCAATGTCAGGCCTGAGGACTATGTCAAGTTCGCTTCTTTCCAGCTCAAGGACCAAGCTGCTGATTGGTATCAACAATACAAAGATTCCAGAGGAGGTCGTGTGATCACTTGGACTGACTTCTGTTGGGACTTCAAAGCGCACCACATTCCACAAAGTGTTGTTGAGAGCAAGCGTGAGGAGTTCCGCAATCTCAAGCAAGGCAACATGTCTGTGTATCAATACAACATCCAGTTTCAGAAACTTGCTCGCTTCGCTAAACAAGACGTTTCTGATGAAAAGAGCATGATCTATCACTTCAGAGGTGGCCTTAAAGAGGATCTGCAGTTAGCTCTCGTTCTTGTTGAGCCTACTCAGTTTGATCAATTCTATAATATGGCATTGAAGCAAGAGGCTGCTCAGCTCAAGTGTGAGGCCTCTAAGAAGAGAGTCAGGGACGCAGTTCAGTCTTCTTCTTCCTCACTTGTGACAGCTAAGCAACAGAAGTTCTGGTTGCCTCCTCCTCCGTTTCGTCAGCCTTACCAGCAGAAGAACAAAGGTGGCCATGGTTCTTCCAACTCTTCCAACTCTGGCTATCAGAACAAGTCTCAGAATCAAGCTCCAAAGTCCAATGCTCCTTATCACCGTCCACTCCCAGAGGTGACTTGCAACAAGTGTCAGCAGAAAGGTCACTATGCTAACAAATGCTTCAACCAAAGGCGCCTGCCTCCTCCTCCTCCTGTCAGATCTTCCAGCAATGCAGTGGTCAAGCATAATCCAAAGTCTGCAAAGGTGAACATGATGAATGCAGCTCAAGTGGAGGATTCTACTGATGTGATAATGGGTAATCTTCCTGTTAATGATATTCCTGCAAAAGTTCTTTTTGATACTGGTGCATCTCTTTCTTTCATTTCAAGACCTTTTGTTGCCAAGCATGAGTTTGTGACGGAAAAAATTCTTATCCCGTTGAAGGTTGTGTCTCCGGGCAAGCAAATGACATCTAATAATTGTGTCCCGGATGTTTCCATCAAGATGGGAGACTATAAATTTCTGTCTAAACCAGTTGTTCTTGGTAAGTCGGATATTGATCCCATTCTCGGGATGGACTGGCTTTCTAAGCACAAGGCTCAACTTGATTGTGCTGCCAGGGAAATTAAATTGGCACATTCTTCTAAGGATGTCATTATTTATGCCGCTCGTGATGAAACCATTCGGTTTTTCTCTCTCAATGAGAAGGGCGAATTTAATGCCATCTCTCAAATTCCAGTCGTTTGCGAGTATCAAGATGTCTTTCCAGAAGAGCTTCCGGGTATGCCTCCTCATCGGCCAGTTGAGTTCGTTATCGAACTAGAACCTGGCACTGAACCCGTTTGCAAGCGTCCATACAAGCTTGGACCCAACGAGCTGAAGGAATTGAAGAAACAGCTCGATGAACAAGAGCGTCTGGGTTTGATCAGACTGAGTTCTTCTCCATGGGGTTGTGGTGTTCTTTTTGTCAAGAAGAAGTATGGCACGGGCCGACTTTGTGTCGATTACCGTCCATTGAACAAGAAGACTATCAAGAACAAGTATCCACTTCCCAACATCAATGAGCTTTTCGAGCAACTCAAAGGTGCTAAAGTATTCTCGAAGCTTGACCTTCGTATGGGTTATCATCAGATTCGCATTCGTGAAGAAGATATTCCCAAGACAGCATTCAGAACAAGCTTTGGTTCTTATGAATATACTGTCGTGTCTTTCGGCCCTGTCAATGCTCCTCCAGTTTTCTCTCGGATGATGAATTTCATCTTCAACCCCTATACCAATGAATTCGTCCTGGTGTATCTCGATGATATCTTGGTCTTCTCCAAAAATAAGAAGGATCATGCCAAACATTTGCGATTGGTGCTCGACAAGCTCAGAGAGTGTCAATTGGATGCGAAGTTCTCTAAATGTGAGTTTTGGCTCAATGAAGTTCTTTTCCTTGGTCACATTATCTCTGCCAAGGGCATCGCTGTTAACCCCGAGAAGGTGTCCGCAATTGTGAATTGGGAACCTCCTCAGAATGTCAAGCAGCTTCGCAGTTTTCTTGGTCTTGCAAGCTATTGCCGAAGATTCGTTGAGAATTTCTCCAAGATTGCAAAGACTCTTTCAAACCTCCTCCAGAAGCACGTGAAGTATGTGTGGTCTCCTGAGTGTGACGTTGCTTTCAACACTCTCAAAGAGAAACTTGTCACAGCTCCTGTCTTGACTCCTCCTGATGAATCCAAGCCATATGAAGTTTTCTGTGATGCTTCTCTCCAAGGTCTCGGTGCTGTGTTAATGCAAGAGAAGAAAGTTGTGGCCTATACCTCTCGTCAGTTGAAGCCCAACGAGAAGAACTACCCCACTCACGATCTTGATTTGGCGGCAGTTGTCCATGCATTAATAACGTGGAGACATCTCTTGTTGGGTAGACAAATGGATATTTTCACCGATCACAAGAGTCTCAAGTATATCTTCACTCAGCCCAACCTCAACCTCAGGCAGACTCGATGGGTCGAAATGATTCAAGGTACAATACGAGTATTGAGTATACTCCAGGCAAGGCCAATGTCATTGCAGATGCTTTAAGCAGGAAGGCTTATTGCAACAGCTTAATTCTCAAGCCATTCCAACCGGATCTTTGTGAAGCTTCCGCAAGCTGAATCTCCAAGTTGTTCCTCAAGGCTTTCTTGCCAACCTCATAGTCTCTCCTACTTTGGAAGATCAAATTCGTGAGGCACAACTTCTTGATGCCATGGTGAAGAAGGTGAAACGTGGTATCGACAAGGGTCTTTCCAAATACAAGTGCTATCGCATTGATGACAGAGACACTTTATTCTTCGAGGACCGGATTGTGGTTCCTAAAGGACTGTGGCAGAGCTTTACACCTCCAGAATTGTCTCCTTGCACGGCATTCCACAATTGATTTCTTCAGATCGTGGAAGCATCTTCACCTCTATGTTCTGGGACTCCTTCCAGAAGGCCATGGGCACAAACATTCGCTTCAGCACAGCTTTCCATCCTCAAACTAGTGGCCAAGTCGAGCGAGTCAATCAAATTCTTGAAGATATGCTCAGGGCTTGTGTCATTTCCTTTGGCATGAAATTGGAAGATTGTCTTCCATATGCTGAATTCTCCTACAACAACAGCTTCCAAGCGAGTTCGGGCAAGGCCCCATTCGAGATTCTCTATGGCAGAAAGTGTCGTACTCCTCTCAATTGGTCAGAGACTGGTGAACGCCAACTTCTTGGCAATGACTTAATCACTGAAGCTGAAGAAATGTGCAAAGTCATCCGTGATAATCTCAAAGCCGCGCAATCGCGCCAGAAGAGTTACTATGATAGTAAGCATCGTGATTTGGCTTTCGAGATCGGAGACCATGTCTACCTCCGCGTCTCTCCAATGAAAGGCACTCGTCGCTTCGGTATCAAAGGGAAGCTTGCCCCTAGATACGTGGGTCCTTTCAAGATCATTGGCAGAAGAGGCGACCTTGCCTATCAACTTGAGCTTCCTTCCAACTTCGCGAACGTGCACGATGTGTTCCACGTGTCACAGCTCCGCAAGTGCTTCAAGACGCCTGAGCGCATGTCGTGGTATTCTCACGGGGGGGGGGGTGTGAGTCGACAGATGCCACAAGGGCTTTGTGTGAGGGTAAGACTGCTGCTGATAGGACCGGGAGCGGGTAAGCGAGTAGCACGCGCTAGTTTACCTAGGTTCGGGGCTCTCCGGAGAGATAATACCCCTACTCCTGCATGTCTGAGCATATATATCTGGGGTGTACATCGGGCAGTACAAAGTGCTCCTAGAGCTGTATCTGGGGGCAGTACCATGGGCGTCTGGCCCCATATATGCATGCACAAAGCATGCTCTAGTGGCCGGCCATGAGCATGGCCGTATGTGTGCTTGGGCAAGCTTGCCCGTGGGAATGGATGGATGGCTAGCTAGCTCTCTTGCTAGCTAGCTTGCTTGTGTGAGTGTGTACGTGAGTCCATCCATGGATGGATGGATGTGTGTCTCCTTTTATAGGAGAGGGTAGCTTTGTATCTAAGCTATGTGGAGGTATGGGAGCAAGGCATGGTGCATGTCATGCTTGTCCCCTAGGTCACTTCATGAATAGTGCCAGGGGACAAGTGACACTATACATGATGGTGTTGCGGTACGGTTGTCTTGTCCGCGGTATGGCCGTCTCGTCGGGGTCTTGTCGATGCCGGGTCGGACTGCAGTCGGCAGCCGGCTAGTCGGTGCAGTCGGTCAGTGGCAGCCTGCCGGGTGGAGTAGTCGGACGGGGAGCCGGCAGGAGCGGCCGGGCAGTCGGACTGAGGGGCTTTGCTAGCCCCGATGTCTTGAAATATTGTCTCGCCGTCTTCGGGATACCCGTGTCCAATTACTCCGACTGTAGCCCCCAAGCCTCCGGGCAACTTGGCAAAGTCGGGCGGAGGTTTTTTCGCGAGTGTTCATGGAAATGATCATGCAAAAGACAAAGTCAGTCCATGCAGATATGTCAAATGATTGCTTTTTAGCACTGCAAGTTTTATGCGGAGGGTGCCGACTCGGTTTCGTCCGAGCCCCCTTCAATCTTTTTCATGTTCCCTCCGCTCTTTGGCTTGTGCTCTCGCTTGCCGGACAGCCGCTCTGCGGTCTGCGGCTGAGAGTGGGCCGCGGAGTGGAGTGTACAATACTCAGACTCTGGGAGCGAATTTAACCGAGTAGATACTCATAAAGAAAACGGTCGGGTCGCCCGAAGCGTTTTTCTTCCCGGACGTTTTTCGCGTGGGTGGCCTTCAGCGTTCACTCTTGCCAGTCGGACAGCCGCTCTGCGGTCTGTGACTAAGAGTGGGCTTTTCATACCGCGCACGCTACTAAGCCGTCTGCGGGAACTAACGTCTCAGGCCAAGCGGCCAGCCCCCGGGCCAACTCTGGCTGGCGCCGGGGCGAACAGTGATCCAACTGTAATAAAATGCGGAGATAGCCCCCGAGCATCGCTCGAGGTTATCCGTGCTCTCGCGGTAAAAAATATGCGGGTGAGGAGCTCACATTAATTTTTGTGTAGCCGAGGCGGGGTTTGCCGAAGAGAGCCGGCGCACCCGCTGGGTGTAGCCTTCGAGCCCCCCGGGCGCTCGAAGGAGGGTCCCGACCGGTCAGGCTCGACCGGCCAGGCGGCGAGGCGTCTTGCATCACCCTTTTTCTTCTTCTGCCGGCTGCTGGCAACCGGACAAAATTCTTCTCTTGTCTGCAATCTTCCGTGGGGGCGCGCCAGCGCACCCACTGGGTGTAGCCCCCGAGATTCGGGCCGACTGCTGAGCAGTCGGGCCGGATCTTCCGGCAGCTACTTTGTCTTCTTTCCTCGCGGGGGCGCGTCAGCGCACCCGCTGGGTGTAGCCCTCGAGATTCGGGCCGACTGCTGAGCAGTCGGGCCGGATCTCCCGGCGACTACTTTGTCTTCTCTCCTCGCGGGGGCGCGTCAGCGCACCCGCTGGGTGTAGCCCCCGAGATTCGGGTCGAATGCTGAGCAGTCGGGCCGGATCTCCCGGCGACTACTCTGTCTTCTCTCCTCGCGGGGGCGCGTCAGCACACCCGCCGGGTGTAGCCCCCGAGATTCGGGCCGAGGTTCGACCGGCCAGGCGTCGAGGCGGACAGGCAGGCCAGATCGCGTCCGGCCGTCCGAGTGATGAAGCAGGCGGACGGATAGACGGAGTTTTTCCTTTTCTTTGTCCCAGCCGACCTCTTTCTTTCCTTCTCTCTCTCTCTCTTTTTTTTGCCTCGCGTCGGGCAATCGGCCCTTTCTCTTTTCTTCTCCAGCTGGCCCTGGACAGCTGGATGTGGGAACCGGCAGCAGGCGAGCGGGGAGCCGGCGGCCAGCCAGGACGGCCGAGTGGTGGGCAAAGCCGGCCGGCGATGGAGCCGGCAAGCGGCGGAGCCGGCCGTCCGAGTCGGGGCGGAGGCGGCAAGCGGCGGAGCCGGCCGTCCGAGTCGGGGCGGAGTCGGCAATCGGCGGAGCCGGCCGTCCGAGTCGGGGCGGAGTCGGCAAGCGGCGGGGCCAGCCGTCCGAGTCGGGGCGGAGTCGGCAAGCGGCGGAGCCGGCGGGCACGACCCAGCCGCGAGCGGAGGCGGAGCCGGCAGTCAAGGGAGCGGGAGGCACCACGCGCGGCGCTCGCCGGACCTGGCTGGGCGCGGGGCGGCATCGGGGGAGCCGGACGCGGCCGGCCTCGAGGTGGAGCAAGCGCGCGTGCGGCCGAGCCGGTGCGAGGAGGCGGAGTCGGCCGCGGAGGCGCAAAGCCGGCGCGGGCGTGGGGCACTCGGCCCGTTCAGCACGGAGGAGCGACGAGGCGGACGCCGACTAGCGGGGCCAGGCGGCCGAGGCAAGGCGACGCCGGCCCGCGGGAGCCGACGGGTGGGCAAGGCAGCGAGTCGGCGCGGGGGGAGTCGAACCCGGGAGGCACGGAGCCGGCCGGGCCGGGTTGCGCGGAGGGCGGGAGGCCGGCGGGCGCGAAGCTGGACGGGGGGCCAAGCGGCGCCTGCGACGGGAGGCTGAGCTCATGGCGCGGGCGCGCAGGTGGCTGGAGGCGGTGGCTGGCGGAGGCGCTCCGGCCAGGCGGAGGCGAGGGGGAGCCGGCGCGGGCGTAGCTGTAGCCGGCCGAGGCGGGGCGGACCCGGGTGCGCCGCCGGGGTGCGGGGCGGCCGGGCGAGGCCAAGCACACTGGCACCCGGCGGAGGACGCCGGTACGAGCCCAGGGCCGCGCGGGGGCGCGGCGCAGGAGCCGGCGGGAGGCCGGAGCCGACCGTGGCAAGCGCGAACGGGGAGTGGGGAGCTCGGGGTGGTGGCCTGCACCAACACGGGCGGGGGCTCGCGCACGGGAGGCAAGTCGCGGAGGAGCTGGCGGCCCGCTCGAACAGAAGCTGCAGCCAGCGCCTGTACGGAGGGGAGCCAGCTGGCCGGAGCGAGGCGCCGCAATGAAGCGTGCGCGCAGCCACAGACGTAACGGCGCGGGGCCGGGGTCAAGCTAGGCCCCGCGCGCGGCGCGCGCGCGGACAGACATCCGGCGTCGCAACGGTGATGATGACGAAGGCAGCGAGGCCGACGACGAGGACGCGCCGTCCCGCGCGGCCGCTCCGGGGGCGGGTCGAAGTCGAGCCCCCGAGCGCTACCGGAGAGACGGCGCGACGCCGCGGCGGTGATGGCGAAGATGGTCCCGACGGCGAGGACGCGTCGCCCCTCGCGGTCATTCCGAGGGCGTATTGATATCGAGCCCTCGACCGCTATCGGAGGGACGGCGCGACGCCGCGGTGATGATGACAAAGGCGAGGCCTACGGCGAGGACGCGCCGCCCCTCGCGGCCATTCCGAGGGTGTGTCGATATCGAGCCCTCGGCCGCTATCGGAGGGACGGCGCGACGCCGCGGTGGTGATGGCGAAGATGGTCCCGCCCGGACTGCGAAACCAGCAGCAGCGCGGTAGCATAGTACCGACCCACGGTGGGCGCCAACTGTTGTGGTATTCTCACGGGGGGGTGTGAGTCGACAGATGCCACAAGGGCTTTGTGTGAGGGTAAGACTGCTGCTGATAGGACCGGGAGCGGGTAAGCGAGTAGCACGCGCTAGTTTACCCAGGTTCGGGGCTCTCCGGAGAGATAATACCCCTACTCCTGCATGTCTGAGCATATATATCTGGGGTGTACATCGGGCAGTACAAAGTGCTCCTAGAGCTGTATCTGGCGGCGGTACCATGGGCGTCTGGCCCCATATATGCATGCACAAAGCATGCTCTAGTGGCTGGCCATGAGCATGGCCGTATGTGTGCTTGGGCAAGCTTGCCCGTGGGAATGGATGGATGGCTAGCTAGCTCTCTTGCTAGCTAGCTTGCTTGTGTGAGTGTGTACGTGAGTCCATCCATGGATGGATGGATGTGTGTCTCCTTTTATAGGAGAGGGTAGCTTTGTATCTAAGCTATGTGGAGGTATGGGAGCAAGGCATGGTGCATGTCATGCTTGTCCCCTAGGTCACTTCATGAATAGTGCCAGGGGACAAGTGACACTATACATGATGGTGTTGCGGTACGGTTGTCTTGTCCGCAGTATGGCCGTCTCGTCGGGGTCTTGTCGATGCCGGGTCGGCCTACAGTCGGCAGCCGGCTAGTCGGTGCAGTCGGTCAGCTGGCAGCCTGCCGGGTGGAGCAGTCGGACGGGGAGCCGGCAGGAGCGGCCGGGCAGTCGGACTGAGGGGCTTTGCTAGCCCCGATGTCTTGAAATATTGTCTCGCCGTCTTCGGGATACCCGTGTCCAATTACTCCGACAGCGCACTATCAACTTCGAAGAGATTGACCTCCAAGAAGATTTGTCTTATCATGAGCACCCCGTTGCTATTCTTGAAGAAACTGAGCGCAAGACTCGCAACAAGTCAATCAAATTCCTGAAAGTGAAGTGGTCGCACCATTCCGACCGGGAAGCCACCTGGGAACGCGAGGACCATCCCCGTTCCGAATATCCGGAGTTCTTTCAGTCCTAGATCTCGGGACGAGATCCTCTCGTAGTGGTGGAGTGTTGTAACACCCCGCATGTAACTTGCCATATTTGTAACTCCGACTCTTGCCATTTTCGGCTATGTGTTATGATATTCCCTCCGTGGTTGGGTTTTGTCTTTCGTTTTGCATTTTGTCATGTCATGCATTTTCATATCATGTCATCATGTGCATTGCATTTGCATACGTGTTCGTCTCATGCATCCGAGCATTTTCCTCGTTGTCCGTTTTGCAATCCGGCGCTCCTATCTCCTCCGGTGCACCCCTCTTGTTTTCTTTCGTGAGCGGGTGTCAAACATTCTCGGAATGGACCGAGGCTTGTCAAGTGGCCTTAATATACCACCCGGAGACCACCGGTCAAGTTTCGTTCCATTTGGAGGTCGTTTGGTACTCCTACGGTTAACCGGGCATCCGCAAAGCCCATCTGTGTGTTGCAGCAAAACCCCCTCAAAAACCAGCCCAAAACCAACCAAACTCTCTTCCATGCTCTAGGTCGTTCGATCACGATCGTGTGGGCGAAAACCGCACCTCATTTGGAGCCTCCTAGCTCCCTCTAGCTATAAAAGAGCATCCCCTCCCGAAAACGAAACGTAGACAAACCCTAACCCGCTTCCACGCCGCCACCGGACGTGTCCGGTGTCCGCCAGACATCTCCGCCGCCGGGTCCAGCGAATCGGGCGCCGCCACGTGGCACCCGGCCACCTCCCTCCGCCGCAGGCCCGGCGAGCCCGAGGAGGGCCCGCCCGAGCCCGCATCGCGGCCGCCTACCCGCGCCTTCGCCTCCTGCCCGCGCCGCCGCGGCTCCCCGCCGGCCGGCGCCACCCGCCGCCCCAACGCGGCCGGACCCACTGCCGGACCTCGCCGCCGGCACCGCACCGCACTGCCGCCGTCGCGCCCGAGGTCGCCTCGCCGCCCGGCGCCTCCTCCGCCGCCTCTCCCCCGCACGCCGGCCGCCTCCTCCAGCCTCTCCCTCCTCTGCTCCGGTCGCCCTCCATCGCTGGCGACGAGCTCCTCTCTCCCTCGATCGGATCTGGATCCAACCCACTGTATGCGTTGACTTTTTCCCGTGCCCGATTTTTGTGTCCTTAAGATTCTACAGCATATTGCCATGTTCATCGTTGCATAACTCCTTGCATGTAGTTCCGATTCACGCGTGTAATATGTCAAATTGTTCGTCTCGTGATGCTCTACATTTTGTTCAATTGCACCATGTTCATTAGAGGTCATCTTGATGCCCAAATCTCTGTTGCAAGAGGGCTAGTTGCTGTTATCTGCTGGTTCTTATCAGAACTTGGAGATTTGTTATTTTTGCATCATTTAATCTGTGCATCTTATAGGCATGAGCTCTACATGTGTTTTGTTGTATGCCATTGCATATTTCCAGGGGTGTATGCCATGTATTTTTGTGATCTCTGTGGTGACTAGCACAAGCATGCAAAGTAGGCTCTGTAATGTTTCTCATTTCAGGGACTTAGTAATTTCTCCAAGTCCTTGTCTGCTGTTATTTTGTTGCCATGTAAACTTTATGCTATAGAGAGATCTATGCATATTTTGGAGATGTTCAGTAAGGATGTTTTGTAGCTATAGTTGTAATTGATCTATTTCTGCCCTTGTTTGCAATTATGGAGTGCCATAGCATCACCCTATCTTGCTCTACTTTTACTATAAAATATTTTCTGGCAGATTCTTAACATGATATGCAATTGTGCCAAGCTTATTGTAGTTGATCCATTCATGCTATGATTTTGTTCTTGCCACGGATAGCTTCATAAACATGCCATCTTGCTGTAGGTATGCTTGTTTTGTCATGCATTGCCTTGTGATGAGTACATCAAGCTCACAAAGAGGCCTTCATATTATTATTTCTGCCATGCTCTGTTTTCTGCTGTCTGAAACCTGTTAACGAAACTTGCTATGTTTACATGCTTGCCATCATATCTTCTGGTCCTTTTTGGCTTATGGTCAGTAAGGGACTTTTGTCAGATGCATTTAGTAGAACACTTCCATGCCTTGTCTTGCTATGTTAAGTTCTTGTAGCATGTTGATTTGGTGCTCTGAACATTGCTACCTGATGCTGTTTTCTGCCATGTCCAGTTTTTTCACCGTCTGTGATCCTGTTATCTTTTGCACTTTTGCCATGCTTGTTTGAGATTGTTATGTTGTGAACTAGCCGTAGCTCAGTGTTCATCTTTTGTCAACCATCTCCTGTAGATTACTGCCATATGCTTTGTTGCTATGTTGGAGTGCTGTAGCATTGTTACTTGTTGCATTCTATGCGCTATCATGCTGTTAATTGCAGATTCTTGTCATTCTTGTTTTGCTTGCCATTTGCAAACCGTGCATCCGTTTCCGGTGATCTTTATATCGATTTCGACCGAAATCATATCATCTTTCCAGTGGCATACTTGGTTTGCCAAGTTACTGCCTTGTTCATCATTTTCCTTCCGGAGCACGCATATGCATCGCATATCATATCTCGCATATCATACATGTTTTGCATCATGTTGCTTGTGCATTTCTCGTGATTGATTGTGGTTCCGTTTCTTGTGTTCTTGTCTTGGGTAGAGCCGGGAGACGAGTTCGTGAACGAGGAACCTGTTGAGTACGCTTACGAGGATCAAGCTTTCGACAACTCTAAGAACCTTGCAGGCAAGATGACCACCCCTCGAAATCACTTCTATCTTTGCTTTGCTAGTTGTTCGCTCTATTGCCATGCTGCGCTACCTATCACTTGCTATATCATGCCTCCCATATTGCCATGTCAGCCTCTAACCATCCTTTCCTAGCAAACCGTTGTTTGGCTATGTTACCGCTTTTGCTCAGCCCCTCTTATAGCGTTGCTAGTTGCACGTGAAGTTGAAGTTTGTTCCATATCGGAACATGGATATGTTGGGATATCACAATATCTCTTATTTAATTAATGCATCTGTATATTTGGTAAAGGGTGGAAGGCTCGACCTTATGCCTGGTGTTTTGTTCCAGTCTTGTCGCCCTAGTTACTGATATACTGGTATTATGTTCCTTGAGTTTGCGTTCCTTACGCGGTCGGGTGATTTATGGGACCCCCTTGATAGTTCGCCTTGAATAAAACTCCTCCAGCAAGGCCCAACTTTGGTTTTACCATTTGCCTCCTAAGCCTTTTCCCCCGGGTGTTCGCGAGCCCGAGGGTCATCTTTATTTAAACCCCCGGGCCAGTGTTCCTCTGAGTGCTGGTCCAAACTAGAGCCACTTGCAGCGCCACCTTGGGGAAACTCGAGGATTGGTTTTAGCTGTATGTAGTGTTCATCCGGTGTGCCCTGAGAACGAGATATGTGCAGCTCCTATCGGGATTTGTCGGCACATTCGGGCTGCTTTTCTGGTCTTGTTTTACCATTGTCGAAATGTCTTGTAAACCGGGATTCCGAGACTGATCGGGTCTTTCCGGGAGAAGGTTTATCCTTCGTTGACCGTGAGAGCTTATGATGGGCTAAGTTGGGCCACCCCTGCAGGGTAATATCTTTTGAAAGCCGTGCCCGTGGTTATGAGGCAGATGGGAATTTGTTAATGTCCGGTTTTAGAGAACTTGTCACTTGACCCAGTTAAAATACATCAGCTGCGTGTGTAGCCGTGATGGTCTCTTCTCGCGGAGTCCGGGAAGTGAACACGGTCTGAGTTATGTATGACGTAAGTAGGAGTTCAGGATCACTTCCTGGTCATTGCTAGATGATGACCGCTCCGTTGCTTCTCTTCTCGCTCTCATTTGCGCAAGTTAGCCACCATATATGCTTTTGCCGCTGCAGCTCCACCTCATTACACCTTCCTTTCCTATAAGCTTAAATAGTCTTGATCTCGCGGGTGTGAGATTGTTGAGTCCTCGTGACTCACAGATTCTACCAAAACAGTTGCAGGTGCCGACGATGCCAGTGGAGATGATGTGATCGATCTCAAGTGGGAGTTCGATGAGGAACGTGGTCGTTACTATGTGTCTTTTCCTGATGATCAGTAGTGGAGCCCAGTTGGGACAATCGGGGATCTAGCATTTGGGGTTGTCTTATTTTCATCTGGATCTTGACCGTAGTCGGTCTATGTTTGTATTATGGATGATGTATGGATTATATTTATGTATTGTGTGAAGTGGCGATTGTAAGCCAACTCTTTATCCCATTCTTTTTCATTACATGGGATTGTGTGAAGATGACCCTTCTTGCGACAAAACAACTATGCGGTTATGCCTCTAAGTCGTGCCTCGACACGTGGGAGATATAGCCGCATCATGGGCGGTACAGACCTTCGATGAGACCTTGATGGGCGAGGACTTTGCCGATGGAGCTTTAAGCTTTGGGGTATCCGGAATTGGTCCCGGGGTCGTCCGGAGACTAGGTAATTCCGAAGTTCGGTTTAACCGAACACGTACGCCGGGTTAATGTATGCCTTACGGCTGCCCATGGTATTTTGAGTGCAAAGTTATGCTGCCGAGGCACGTGGAGCGTGAAGAATATGGGCGTGTCGTGGGGCGCGTATCCCTATTTGTGGCGAATGCATGCGGGTTCCCATGACGGGGAACGGGTTCGAACCCATTTACTATGTCACCGACCCTTACGGCGGCTTGGCATCCGGGCCTATATGGGCCGGTATGGTCTTCGGCCACTAGGGCCGAAGTGTGCTCTTCGGTTCGAAGTGAGTGTTTTTTGTTGCCATTGAAAGTTATGACGCTTGAAGGACCAGACATCTTTAACTTGAGGTACGTGTAATGCAGGACGACATTGAATTTGGCGAACGCTGTTCGGCCGAGGAGGGCATGATAGCCACTGCGAAAAGCTACGATATCGAAGATCAAGTCCTCGCTTCGGAAATTATCCAGAGATCCGAACACTACTTCGAGCGTCACGGTGCCCGTACAGCGGGCCTCCACTCCCGAAATGACCCCCTTGAAGGTGGTGTTACTGGGTTTAATCCTTGATGGATCGATTCCCATTTTCCTCACTGTGTCCTCGTATATCAGGTTGAGGCTGCTCCCTCCGTCCATTAGGACTCTAGTGAGGTAGAATTCATCGATGATGGGGTCTAGCACAAGGGCTGCAGAGCGTCCATGGCGTATGTTGGTGGGATGATCCCTGCGATCGAACGTGATTGGGCAAGCTGACCATGGATTGAACTTCGGCGCTACTGGCTCGACGGAGTATACGTCCCGTAGCGCTCGCCCCCTCTCCTTCTTCGGTATGTGGGTTGCATAGATCATGTTTACCGTCTTGACTTCGGAAGGGAAGGCTTTCTAGCCTCCACTATTTGGCTTGCGAGGCTCGTCATCGTCCTCGCTTCGTGGGCTTTTGCCCAAGTCTTCGGCTGTGAGTTTGCGGGCCTGTTTGATCACCCAACAATTTTGGTTGGAGTGGTTGGCGGGCTTTTCTGATGTGCCATGGATCCGGGAAGGCCTGTCCAGAATTGTGTCTAGTCTAGATGGGCCATCGCCGTTGCCTTTAGGGGCTTTATTTCGGGTTCCGGACTTCTAGTTTCGGAATCCGGCATTTACTGTCGTATCCTCCCCTTCGCCGTCATTGTGGTGATGTTTTTTTGCTGCATCGGGACTTTCCATTTCCGTCCGGAACCTCGGAGGTACCGGGTGTGTCTGGGTTGCTGTTCTTGCAAGCAAGCCAACTGTCTTCGCCCGCGCAAAAGTGGGTCATGAGGGAAGTAAGTGCTGCCATAGTTCTTGTTCTGTCCTGGCCGACCTGCCATATGAGCCATTAGTCCTAGACACTATGCTTAAAGGTAGCCAAGGCTTCGGCGTCAAGACAGTCAACGATCTGATTTTTCTTGGTCAAGAATCGGTTCCAAAACTATCGGGCAGATTCTCTGGGTTGTTGCATGATGCGATTTAGGTCGTTAGCATCTGGAGGCCGGACATAGGTGCCCTAAAAGTTTGCTCGAAAAGCATCATCAAGCTCTTCCCAGCAACCTATAGAGTCTTCAGGAAGGCTGTTCAACCAGTGTAGCTGGGCCTTTAAGCTTTAGAGGCAAACATTTGATGGCGTGGAGGTCATCTCCTCGTGCCATGTGGGTGTGGAGGAGGAAATCCTCTAACCATATGGCTGGATCTGTAGTCCCGTCGTATGATTCGATGTTCAAAGGCTTGAAGCCTTACGGGAATAGATGCTGCATTACCCTCTCTGTGAAGCACAAGGGGTGTGCGGCGCCCCGAACACGGTCTATGTCGCGTAGGAGGTCTTCGGCCCTCCAAGTCTGCTGCTCCCGGACTCTATCGTTTTTGTTTACCCGATCATAATATCCTTGCCGGTATGCGGGCGGGTCCTCTCTGGGTCCATAGATGGACCTAGTTTGGCCTCCATGAGCGTCTAGCTCACGGCGGAGGTCGTACTCATAAGTGGGCCGCACCTGATCCTTGCCTTGACGGCGAGGTGGGGCGGCTGGATGTTCGGCCTCGTCACTTTCCCTGTCCCACCCTCTAGGGGGTCGGTCTAGCTCTTCGGCGTTTGTATACGTCGGGCGTGTTGGCTCAGTAGCCTCATCATCGAACTGGGGCAATAGCCTTCGTTTAGGATAACTCCTGGTTGGCTGATCGTGGGCGTACCCCTATTCGGCAGCTAGGACTTTAGTCCATCGGTCATTGAGGATGTCCTGTTTAGCCTTGATTTTCCGTTTTTGCTTCTTTAGGCTACAGACAGTGGATAAAAGCCTCCGCTTGAACCGTTCTTGCTCTAGAGGGTCTTCGAGGACGATAAAATCGTCCTTCCCGAGACTGGCCTCCTCTTTAGAGAGTGGTAGGTAGTTGCTATCCTCGGAGTCATCCTGGCTTTTTGGATTGAGCCGGTCCTCTTGCCCTATGGGATCATCCTGATGATGATCGTTGGGTACGTCTCCGACGAGGTCATACGTATTATTTGCGGTGCCTTTCTCCACCGAGTCTATGTTGCTTGCGTGCCTTCGACGTGGTTTTGATCAATGGCATTGTTTTCGGCGTTTGGGAGGCTCATCTCTGGGCTTCCCCGGTCGTGCTCAGGAGTGCCATTGTCGTCCTTTGGGGTGTCCACCATGTAAATCTCGTAGGTGGATGTGTCCGACCAGTGGCTCGTGACGGGGGGCCGACCTCGGCATTAGCCGTGGCTAGGTCCTCCTCGTCCATGTATTCGGCATTCTCCGAATTATAGTCTAACATATCGGTTAAATCGTCGATAGTTGCTACCAAGTGGGTGGTGGGTGGGGCGCAAAATCCCGTGTCGAACGCCTCGAGGGGTCGGTAATTGAAGGTGGAGGGCAGGTTCTATTGGACAGTCATTTTCTGAATTCTGTCTAGCGCCTCGTTCAACATATCGAGGGTTGCCGGACTTGAGGGCTCTTGGCCAGATTTTGTGGTGACGAAGCGAGGGTCAGTCTGTGACTCAACCGATCCTTGGTCCCGGACGGACCTATCTTCAGGATCCGGGACCGAAACCTCGAGGGGCACCGGATTGCCCTCGGAAACTGAGGGTGTGCTTTGACCTTCCCGTGCACCTTCCATGCCAATGTTTGAGGTCGGGTCGTTTAGGGCCGTGGGTGACCCCTGGCCGCTATTCGCCGACTCAGGGTGCGGGCTTGAGGCCAGCAGGGAGTTGTCGGGGAGCACTACAAAAAAAAGACATCCGTGAAATTTTGGGCCGAACGATTTTTTTTCTGTTACGCTTGTGACACTTCTATGACGATAGTTGTGACAAAACCAGGTATCATCATAAATGTGGTGGTCCTACTTCTATGACAAAAAATCATGACAGAAAATGGGCTTTTCATCCTGGGCGGGCCGGAGACGCACCTGCATGAACTTCTTTGGGCCGTCCATGACGGAACAAATTGTGGTACAAACAAGGGCGAGGAAAATTTCGGAGAGCTCCCGGTTACGGTGGGTGGTCGGGGCCGAGCGATGCATGGAGGAATTGCACGTTTCTCTCGTACACGTACGCGCATGGGTGTGAGGTGTTGGGCTCTAACTGAACCCGAGTGAGGCATTCGCTTACTGAACCCGAGCGATTGCACCAGCTACATTACTGAACTCGAGCGATCGATCCCTGGCTGTTAGCCGAACCCGAGCAATTCCTTCGCTACTGCTGCTAACTAAAGTCGATCGAACCTTCTGCTGCCTCTTGATGAACATTGAAGGTTGTTGGGGGTTGGATGAATAGTTCCCGGTGGGGGTTGGATGAACAAGACCCCGTGGTAGTAGGCCATTACCGCTGGATGAACAGGCCGCTGCCGATGAAATGGGCGAATGCTCCAGAACCTCTGATGGCCCTACAATAGTGGTAGACAAGAACCTCGTCCCGCACGCATACCTGGGCGATGGCGATCCACTGGTCCCTGTCAGGACACGAATGGATGGGCACAAGTTCTAGTCCTGCGACCTTGTGTTTTCTCCTCCTGTAGGTACTGCTTGAACTTGGCGAGGCAGAGCTTCACCGAGTCCGGATCATTGGTGTACATCACATTCAAATTGGTGCTACCATGGGTCTGAACGGCAAACTCAAAGGTGAACTCCTTGCTGAAGTCCATATCCAGCAGGCTCACCCCTCGGATCGCCATTGGAGTCTCTTCAAGTGAACGAGTGGGTAGGCGGTGGTAGCAGTTCGTTTTTCAGCTCTTGGGGAGCTGGATTCAACAGTAAACTAAGTGTGTACGGGCGACAACAGTTACTACCCATCCCTCGCCTGCTGCACACCCAGCAGAGCATGCACCCTCGGCGCATTCAAACGCCTCCATTAAGAAACCTATTCCGGCCACACGTCGGTTCATGAGCGGGTCTCTGTTGGTACTGTAATAACAAGTGTTAGTGGTCACTTTACTTAAATTTAATTAGCTTTAATTAAAATTTATTCTTAAAACAAGCAATGCATTGACTCATTCTATCAGTTCCATAGGATCAACATGCACAACAATTAGAATTATTATTCTCAGGACGCACGCGATCGGCACATTTGCCGCACTTTCACATAGACAATACTACCAAGTTTGAATAGTTTGTTGTGGTTGTTGTCCTATGCATCATCATGCCGTGTTTCCCAGCTTGCAAGATTCAGAACCAACAAATAAGATTCAAATAATAAGTACAACAAAGATGCCTACACATCTCATTGATTCCCATCTTGCAAGATTCAGAACCAGCAAATAAGATTCAAATAATAAGTACAACAAAGATGCCTACACATCTCATTGATTCCCAGCTTGCAAGATTTAGAACCAACCCATTAGAGCCTTTTGATAAAGTGAATATCAGGATTAAATCCATGTTGGTTAGCTTTGTCATACAACCCAAGAACTTGGCAAATGCTCTTGACCATCACAACATCTTTAGTTGAGTATTCCTGTTTGCACATATAAGAAAGAGCATGATTGCTATAATAGTGGCACTAGTTGAAGCAAACTTTATTTCGAAAACGAGAAAAGATTGCGGTAGAATAGCTTTATTTAAAAAATACAATGTTAGCACAGTATGACAAAGCACAATCATGTTGATAAAGGACAGAACTGACCGGTGTGAGATGACTTTCGGAGATCAAGTTATCCTTCATGTCCCCATATCTTGCCATGAAAGTGATTCATTGACATTCATTAACACCTCAGTGTGGCAGTAGAAGGAGGAGCGTCGACTCATCTCAATCAGTTTTTTGGTGCAGTTCAACTAAAATTATGGCGCCTGCCAGTTAGAGAGGAGGATCGTCGACTCATTTCAATCACTTTTTTCTGCAAATTATCTACATTGGAAATGAAATGGTAGCTAAGACAGTAGTACTATTTTAAATGTATTATTACTTCATTTTATTAGTGGCAGTAGCAGTCCAAACCAGTAGCACAAGATCACTAGCTGGATGCAGAGTCAAAATCAACCAAAAAGGAACATACCCGGTCATGGGAACCATAACTGAGAGAGGGGCCCCTACGCCGCCACGACTCAATGAGGTCAACCTGCAGATCCATGATTCAATTCATGCGACTTTTTCTGTAGTTCACCTGAAATGAAGCAAAGATTGCATCATTGAGCTAGCAAGAAGTAGTTGCTCTCATGAGCTGGCAGGTTCTTCTTTAGTAGTTGCACTAAAATTGAGCAGCATTAAGGTTGCTTGTCCTGCTCATGTAAGGTGCAACTATAATTTGCTTATCCTTTTGTGCAGTTATACTAAAATAAAGTGCCATTGTGGTGACAGTGACAGCTCATCTTGCAAAGGGTAATAAAATGTTGCGTGAGATTACCAGCAGTGTTTGATGGAGATTTTGGAAACTCCAATCACCATTTTGTGCAGTTCCACCAAAATTGAGAGACGTTGCCCACGTGACATTTTAGTTGAACTACACAAGACACTCATTCCAAAAAAGTGTTTTGTGCAGTTCACCAAAAGGTCACAATAGCAACGAGGTGATATGGATATCCCAATCTACACAAAAAGATAGAAAGAAAACAGTTGATGGTCAATAACAAGAAACAAAACATACACTAAATGAAAAGAAGCATCTTGATTATGTTCATGGCAATCACGCAAGGACAATAGAAATTTTAAGACGGCGGCATTGCTTCATGTTACCGGAAGCATTACGATCAACAATGACTTTTGTCAAATATGTGATTACTTTAATGGTGGCATTGCTTGTTTACCAGATATAGTAGATCAACATCAGCTAAAGAGTTGGGTTAAGGGCATTGGACAGTGGGGACACCAGGACACTCAGCAGCGTAAAGAAGCAACTTACTTATCATACTGGGGAAAACAGCAGGAGTACCATTTGTAACACAATTTAATTGCATCATATTACTGGAGGCATTAGATTAACAATAACACTGGTTAGACATGTCCTCAAGGTAACAGTGTGATCGCTTCATTTTACATGCACCCTTACATTGACAACGGCAAAAAGTTGGTATAAGGACATGCGACAGTGGACGCATTAGCACAATGTACCTACAAGGAGGCATAAAGTGGTCATGCCGAGTTTGTTCATACTCTGTGAGGGCAGCAAATCTAATCCTTGGAGACCTTTTACTATGTGAGGGCAGCAAATCTAATCCTGGACATACTCTGTTGACTTGTCCACCAGCCGCCACTTTCTATCCTTTTTTCAACCAATAATAGATCTATTCCATATCCAGTTTGTACTGCCTTTTCCCTTTATTTCCCTTTTCAACCAAGAGACCGGTTGCGTATCCAGCCTCTACTACTTTCCCCCTGTTATTTCCTCTTTGAATCAAGTCCTAGATTCATGCTACGACTTTCCCCCCTTTCTTCATTGTCTGAACCAAGTCCTAGATTCGACTGCATGAAGTAGCTTTACCTCCAATAATACTAAAAAATTAGGTGGCTTTGGAAGAGCTGATGGAAGTAGAAAAAGATCCACATGCAGACACGTCGGGAGCTGGGGCAGTAGACCAAGGCCGCTTTCGATGGAACTTATACCTGAGGGTCAGCGAGATGTCGGTGGCGGCAGGTCGGATGTGCGCACAATACAGCAGGGAGGAAGAAGGGTCGGAGGACCTCCTGAGTCGGCGCTGTGTCAGGGAGAACGGCACGGGCAGAGGATTGGGACCAGCTGGCAGCTGTGTGTTTCCTCGCTCGCCATCGATGACCGCGTGAATGATGCACCTAGTCCTCTGCACACACCAGCCGAAGGGATCCGGCCGGATCTGTGACCAGAAGTGAGTAGAGAGAAAATGTCGCTACCGCTCTCTTGTTTAGATCTGGAGAGGATGAGAGAATGAAGAGAGCAACCCTAGTAAAGCAAGCGCTCAGGCCCCTGCCTATATATATAGTGGAGCGATTATCTTTTTCTCTCCACATCAAGCGTTTCAATTTGTGTACGTGGCATTAAAGAAAAGAAACTCACTATTTAACGTGACTAACTGTATGACTCCTACTTACTAGTAGTAGTATTGTTCACATGTGCTCCCCGACCCTCCATTCATTGTACAACCCCATGGGTGAATAAACATATAGTACTAGTATTTATATAGAACGAACAAGCTTGAACTATTTTGGCTTTGAGATATCGATGGTACAGTTTGACCACATTGCATCAATGGACTCAGTGAAGTAACCTATACGTATAAACACATGCACGGTTTGCATTCCGAATCGCTAGCTAGAGCTTGAACTGTATTTGTTTACATGTACCACATTTTCTGCTCCCATCATACTTTCCCAATTCCTGTGTTTTGAGTATCCTACAAATCAAAGAGGCCCTTAGACTGGTTTAGGTCCGGTCATTTTTTATAAATGTGTTATGTCCAAAATTTAATGAATGTGCTCCGGTTTCTATGAAAATAATCCAGTTTGCATGTAGTAATTTATTTATTTATTTATTATTCTGCGGGGGGTTTGCATGTAATTCGTGAGGTCTGAAATGTGAAGTACGCCGGCATGCTTGGATATGCTCCGAGTCCTGCATGCACTATGACCCAGATGCTCTATGTCCCACATGTCGGCGAAAGGGAGCACGTGGAAATAGCCCAGGAGTACATATAGGAGGATAAATGCATGAAAAAAAAATGTACTGTGAAGCGTAGCTGCAGTTCGAAAAGGACACCTAAAGTGATGATAGGTATAGGTCGCACGCACCCAACTAGTGGTACTAGACGTACGACTACTTTTTCCCTCAAAAAAAGAGGTACGAGTACTTAGTACTCCTATTCTATCAACACGAGTCCCATCTGACAACAGCGTCCGTGCTATAGCTAGCTCCTTTTCCTCGTTTCTCTCTTCTAATTCTAACTCAGCCGACGCATGGTGGGCGGGGTGGGGATTTGCCGATAGTCGGTTTGCTCAAATGCGGCCCCACCTGACAGTGAAAATGCTAAGACAACAAGCGTTCGCTAGCTTGAGCAGCATGCTGGACAGACCGTGTGGGGTGCGACGCGAATGGCACAGGCATGCTGTACTTGTTCCACTTTCTCGTTTTGAACTCGTGACATGTAGTAACGCTAAGTTTTGAATATATAAGTTTGGTTGTCGCGCCAATATATACAGTACTCCCTCCATGTAGGTTGGGTTGCCGAAGTCAAAATTAGACACAAAACACGATGGTGATGGACCAATCTACCTCCCTCCTGGTTTATTGCTCCCCATCTTAATCTGTGCCAAATTTTGACCATAAATTTGACTAACAAAAGTTCATGCATGTCACCAAAACTATATCAATGAAAACTATGTTCAAATACAAATCAAACGATATAATTTTTATTGACATGCACTAACATTTTGTCAATTAAATCTTTGGTCAAAATTTAGCACAAATTACAAAAGGGACTAATAAACCAGGACCTAGGTAGTACACCAGGACGAAGAGAGTGATACTACATATAATTAATGCCAAACAAGAGGAAGGGATCACACATGTCATTTACGACTGGAATAAAAAGGCCATACACTAATAAAACATTAAGGCCACAAGGCGATGCAGTGTTAGTTACAGGAGGCAAGAAGAAAGATGCATCCATCGACGACGTCCACCTCCTCGACTCAGGGCGCTGACCCACCGAACGGCGGCTAAGTAGCAACGGCTTTCATGGCTAGGTCTACATGCTTCTAAACAATGGCGTCCAATGATTCCAGCCGCTGGAAGAAGCCCAACGTCTTTTTGTCCTCGCTGGCCTTCTAGTGGCCTAAGTAGACGATTTAATTGTAGACGTGGATGTGTAGGTCAACGGTTTTTGCATGGTGAGGCGTTGCACGGCGAGCGCGGCCTCGAGGTGCACATTCTTCGTCGTGACCTCCGGGAGCTGCAGGGCCACCAGGGCTTGAAAGAGTTCATCACCATGGAGGCCGATGAGGGTGGCAGGAAATGAAGAGCCTGGGCGCGCGGGCTGGAGCAGTGCGGCAAGGTCGTCCGCGTGCTTCTTGAAGGCGGTGAACTTGCGGATGGAGCGGATCATCATGTTGTCCACGCGAGAGGCGAAGCCGGCGTCGGCGAGGGCTATGACGCCGGCGGTCGCCACCACCGTTTGGAAATGTTGCGCGGTGCGGGGCCGCAGGCCGGCGTCTTGGATGACCTAGCATAGTCGACTGCCGCTCACGTCCATCACCTCCATAGGTGCTTGTGGCTTCTGGTCACTTGGTCTTGGATTGGAGTGAGAAGTGTTGTGCAGAGACTAGGAGTAGATGGATTAGAGTGTTCGGGCGCCTTTATATGAGAGTCCAAAAAGTGTTGCATTCACATCGTGCTGGCTCCATTCTGCTTCTCGAATTAATTCCCTCTGCATGATAATTGAGGATGCATCATTGACCGTTCAACATCTCGGGAACCGCTACCCTCTCCTTCCTTGGCATTCAACCCGTATCAATGTAAATGTGGGTCAAGAAGAGACTAGTCATTTACTATGTTGTGCACCGCGGCCATGTGGGGGTGCAACGCGAAGGGCACAGCCATGCTGTACTTGTTCCACTTTCTCGTTTTGAACTCGTGACTTGTAGTAACGCTCAATTTTGAATATATAAGTTTGGTTGTCGTGCCAATATTAGCAGTACTCCCTCTTTGTAGATTGGCTTGCTGAAGTCAAAATTAGACACAAAACACGATGGTGACGGACCAGTCTACCTCCGTCGTGGTTTATTGCTCCCCGTCGTAATCTGTGCCAAATTTTGACCATAAATTTGACTAACAAAAGGTTCATGCATGTCACCAAAATTATATAATTGAAAAATATGTTTAAATACAAATCAAATTATATAATTTTTGTTGACATACACTAACATTTTGTCACTTAAATCTTTGGTCAAAATTTATGACAAATTACAAAGGGACTAATAATCCAGGACTTAGGTAGTACACCAGTACGAAGACAGTGACAATACATATAATTGACGCCAAATAAGAGCAAGGGATCACACACGTCATTTACGACTGGAATAAAAATGTCATACACTAATAAAACATTAAGGCTACGAGGCGATGCAGTGCTGGTTATAGGAGGTTATACGTCTCCAATGTATCTATAATTTTTTATTGTTCCATGCTATTATATTATCTGTTTTGGATGTTTTATATGCATTAATATGCTATTTTATATTTTTTGACTAACCTATTAACCTAGAGCCTAGTACCAGTTTCTATTTTTCCTTGTTTTTGAGTTACGCAGAAAAGGAATACCAACCGGAGTCCAAACGTAATAAAACCTTCGCGATGATTTTTCTTGGACCAGAAGACACCCAGGAGACTTGGAGTGCAAGTCAGAAGAGCCACGAGGCAGCCATAAGGGTGGAGGGCGCGCCCAGGGGGGTAGGGCGCGCCCCTACCTTATGGGCCCCTCGATGACCCACTGACCTAGATCTTCCTCCTATATATTCACATATATTCCCAAACCACCAGAAGTATCCACGAAAACACTTTTCCACCGCCACAACCTTCTGTTCCGATGAGAGCCCATCTTGGGGCCTTTTCCGGCATCTTGCTGGAGGGGGATTCGATCACGGAGGGCATCTACATCAACTCTATTGCCCTTCCAATGAAGCGTGAGTAGTTTACCACAGACCTACGGGTCCGTAGCTAGTTGCTAGATGGCTTCTTCTCTCTCGTTGATTCTCAATACCATGTTCTCCTCGATGTTCTTTGAGATCTATCCGATTTAATCTTATTTTGTGGTGGGTTTGTCGAGATCCGATAAATTGTGGATTTATGATCAGCTTATCTATGAATATTACTTGAATCTTCTCTGAATTCTTTTATGCATGATTTGATATCTTTGTAATTCTCTTCGAACTACCGGTTTGGTTTGGCCAACTAGATTAGTTTTTCTTGCAATGGTAGAAGTGCTTAGCTTTGGGTTCAATCTTGCGGTGTCCTCCCCTAGTGACAAAGTAGGGGTAGCGAGGCACATATTGTAGTATTGCCATCGAGGATAAAAAGATGGGGTTTACATCATATTGCTTGAGTTTATTCCTCT
Organism: Aegilops tauschii subsp. strangulata; assembly: GCF_002575655.3. NCBI lineage: Eukaryota > Viridiplantae > Streptophyta > Magnoliopsida > Poales > Poaceae > Aegilops > Aegilops tauschii. The sequence goes on along the minus strand of NC_053038.3, from coordinate 109,673,293 downwards.
ACATCATGTCATCTTACTTAAAGTGTTACTCTGTTCTTCATGAACTTAATACTCTAGAGGCAGGCAGGAGTTGGTCGATGTGTGGAGTAGTAGTAGATGCAGGCAGGAGTCGGTCTACTTGACACGAACGTGATGCCTATATTACATAATCATAGCCTTGGATATCGTCATAACTTCGCACTTTTCTATCAATTGCTCGATAGTAATTTTTCACCCACCGTATTATTTGCTATTTTGAGAGAAGCCTCTAGTGAAACCTATGGCCCCCGGGTCTATTTGCCATCATACAAGTTTCCGATCTACTATTTTGCAATCTTTTATTTTCAGATCTATAAACCAAAAAACTCAAAAATATTTACTTTATCTTTTGTTTAGTTTTATCTATCTCTATTAGATCTCACCTTTGCAAGTGACCGTGAAGTGATTGACAACCCCTTTATCGCGTTGGGTGCAAGTGTTTGATTGTTTGTGCAGGTATTGGTGATTTGTGCGTTCTTCTCCTACTGGAATTATACCTTGGTTCTCTAATTGAGGGGAATACTTGTCTCTACTTTGCTGCATCTCCCTTTCCTCTTCAAGGGAAAAACCAACGCAAGCTCAAGAAATAGCAGAACAATTTCTGGCGCCGTTGCCGGGGAGATCTACGCCAAGTCAAGACATAGCAAGTACCCATCATAAAACTATCATCTCTTGCATTACATTATTCGTCATTTGCCTCTCGTTTTCCTCTCCCCCACTTCTAAAACGATTTTCGAAAAGATTTTCCTTTTCTTTCGCCCTTCTTCCGTCCGTCTTTTCGTTTGCTTTGCGTGCGCTCTTGTGTTAGATTGATTGCTTTGTCACGATGGCTCAAGAGAATACCAAATTGTGTGACTTTTCCAATACTAATAACAATGATTTTATTAGTACTCCGATTGCTCCCGCCACTAGTCCAGAAGCTTATGAAATTAAAGTCGCTTTGCTGAATCTTGTTATGAAAGATCAATTTTCCGGCCTTCCTAGTGAAGATGCCGCATCCCATCTGAAAAATTTCGTTGAGTAGTGTGATCTGTGAAAGAAGAAAGATGTGGATAATGATATTGTTAAATTGAAGCTATTTCCGTTCTCACTATGAGATCATGCTAAAACTTGGTTTTCATCTTCGCCTAAAAATAGTATTGATTCATGAAATAAGTGTAAAGATGCTTTTATTTCCACGTATTTTCCTCCCGCTAGATCATCTCCCTTAGGAACAATATTAATAATTTTAATCAACTTCATCATGAACATGTTGCACAATCTTGGGAGAGTATGAAATTGATGATACGAAATTGCCCTACTCATGGTTTGAATTTGTGGATGATTATACAAAAAAATTATGCCGCATTGAATTTTGCTTCTAGAAATCTTTTAGATTCGGCTACGGGAGGTAGTTTTATGGAAACTACTTTAGGAGAAGCTACTAAACTCCTAGATAATGTTATGGTTAATTATTCTCAATGGCATACCGAAAGACCTTCTTCTAGTAAAAAAGTGCATGCGATTGAAGAGATTAATGTTTTGACTGGCAAGATGGATGAGCTTATGAAATTATTTGCTAGCAAGAGTGCTTCTATTGATCCTAATGATATGCCTTTGTCTACTTTGATTGATTATAATAATGAATCTATGGATGTGAATTTTGTTGGTAGGAACAAGTTTGGTAATAACGCCTATAGAGGTAATTTTAATCCTAGGACGTTTCCTAATAATACCTCTAATAATTTTGGTAATTTCTAAAATAATTCTTTTGGAAATTATAATAACACGCCCTCTGATTTTGAGAATAGTGTTAAAGAATTTATGAGTTAGCAAAAGAATTTCAATGCTTTGGTTGAAGAAAAATTGCTTAAGGTTGATGATTTGGCTAGGAACGTGGATAGAATTTCTCTTGATGTTGATTCTTTGAAAATTAGATTTATTCCACCCAACCATGATATCAATGAAGGGCATGGAACACTTTCCTAGAAATAAAATTAAATTGCCATATGAATATATTATGAGAGCTACTTATGGATTGCATACCAAAGATGACAATACCTAGATCTACGCCTTTATGCCTAGCTAAGGGCGTTAAACAATAGCGCTTGTTGGGAGGCAACCGAATTTAATTTTTGTGTTTTTATTTTTCTACTGTTCTTGAATAAAATACACATTATTACCTCTGTAGTGATTGTGTTTTGGTGTTTTAATTAGTGTTTGTGCCAAGTAAGACCTTTGGAATAGCTTACGGTGATAGTTGATTTGATCTTGCTGAAAAACAGAAACTTTTGTGCCCAGTCCCAGAATTTTTAAAAATCATAGAAGCATGATAAAATTCTGAATTTTTTTACACAAGATTGATATACAAATTTCCTCTGCTGTCCTAATGTTTTAGAATTTTTGGAGTTACAGAAGTATTCCAAGTATCCAGACAACTAAAGACTATTTTGTTTTTGACAGATTCTGCTTTCTATGTGTTGTATTGGGGGGTATGAACCATGGAAAAGTTGTAATACAGTAGATATTACACCAATATAAATAAAGAATGAGTTCACAACAGTACCAAAAGTGGAGATTTATTTTCTTGTACTAACGGAGCTTATGAGATTTTCTGTTGAGTTTTGTGTTGTGAAGTTTTCAAGTTTTGGGTAAAGATTTGATGGACTATGGAATAAGGAGTGGCAAGAGCCTACGCTTGGGGATGCCGAAGGCACCCCAAGGTAATATTCAAGGACAAACAAGAGCCTAAGCTTGGGGATGCCCCAGAAGGCATCCCCTCTTTCGTCTTCGTCTATCGGTAACTTCACTTGAGGCTATATTTTTATTCACCACATGATACGTGTTTTGCTTGGAGTGTCTTGTTGTAACATCCCAAATTTTCAATTTGGAATGTTATACATAGATCATTCATGCATATCATATTTCATTTGCATATTTGCTTTGCGATCCTAGAAATTCTAAGCAAATCAAGGACCCACGGAGAGAGTTGGGGATTTCATCGTTTTCATATTTGAATTTTATCAAATATTGAAACAAGGGTCATTTGTTTTAATTATTTTTCTCTTCGAAAATATTTCATATCAAAATATATGAGAGGGGATAATATGACTTCCCCAAAATAATGAAATATTGGAGGAAAAATATTAAAAACAAATAAACATCCTTATTTGGATTTTATTGCTATTTTATTTGAATTAGGAAAAATACGCGTTTTTCAAAATTGACCTTGTCTGGTCGATTGTTAGACGACGGGGAAATTTTATTTCAGGATTTTTGGAGTCCGTTTAGTATTTCTTTTAATCGTTTTTCTCTGCCAGCGCGGCGCGCCGCCGCCCGCCTCCCGCCGCGCCGCCGCCTCGCTCGCCGCCGCGCCGCCTTGCCGCCCCACGCCCGACCCACCGGAGCCGCCGCTCGCCACCGACCCCGCCGTCCATCGCCGGAGGTAGCCGCCGCCGCCGCCGGTTTTCGCGAGAAAACCGTTCGGTTTTCTTTCGAAACCCTAGATCTCGTTTTTTTCCTATTAGATCGGTCTTTCCATCGGTTTATTTATTTAGCGGACGTTCATCCCTACGTTCGTTTTAATGAACGTCGTTCACCCGTTAGTTACAGACATCAAACGTTCGTTCGTTAGCCTGTACATCAGTTTTGTTTTTCCAGGGTTTTTCACGATTATTTTCGATCGGGATTTCTGACCCGATTTTCGTTTTAGTTTATCTTTTCGCACGTTTATTGGAATCAGGCGATTCGAGCGCCTAGATCTTCGTCTCAAAACCCTCTTTCTGATTAACCAACTTGAACAAGATTTTGATACAGTAAAATTTGACTTTAGTCCAGATTAGTAATCGGATCTTGTTTCTTTCGCAGTTTGAGTTTCATTGCTCCGTTTGATTTGATTCTTTTTGCAAACCGGAGTTCTTTAGTTGAACTTTCTGGTTAGATCTTCTTATTTGAGATTTACCAGTGCATCTCTGCTTGATTACATATGTATGCTATTTTTTGTTTGCGATAGAATTCCCGGAGTGCGAAGCGTGCTACTACGAGTCTTTAGGATTTGCAGATCGTCGGCAAGGCAAGTAACACATTATCATACTCTTTTCATACCCAGATTTTACGCATTAGTTCCAATCCTCAAACACTGCATGATTAGGATGTGATTAACTTGTGTGTATTGGGAAGTAGATGATGAGGTAGAACCTATTGCCCTGTTTATTATGAAACCTTGGGAGTTACTTCGACGTTATGCTATTATTGCTATGTTATGCTCGTAGACGTGGTTTGGGTGAGTGAATCCATGACAGATGTGAGATTGTTATTTAATGGTTCAACTTAAGGTGGAAACTTTAATACACATCTGGGTGGATTGATTGTTTTGGGCACGTGGGGAATCCAGTGTTGTCCTAGGAGATCCCGGGGATATACCGTGTGATCCTCCTACGGTCCGCCACCCAGGCTCAAAGGGATCGTGAGATATTTCGTGCTACAAACTTCCGTGTGCAACCACAAGCCATTATGGGCTCTGGCATAGTTGAATATGCTACATGACCTCTTGAAGAGGTGGACTAGCAGATGTAGGGGAAAGTAGGTGTACCGGTCCACCCGAAGTAAAGAGTTAATGTTTCTAAAAGACTGTGTCTCGGTCATCCGTGTCTCAAACACCATGTAGTGCGAGAAATCCAACGGAGGAGATCGAGTGTTGTGGGGAAAAGTGTGCAAACCTCTGCATAGTGTAAAATCTAATCATGGTTAGCCGTGTGCACGGTTATGGACATCTTGAGTATCTAGTACTTGGAGTATCCTATTGTATCTCATCACTCTAAAATTAAACTGTTGGGTTGCTAATGATTTCCTTAATTGGGATTGAGTTGGAGGAACCTTCTCAATGATGTTTCAACCACCATGATAGTTAAATAAAATTTATTACTTTGTTGTAGGAAAAAAATTGGCTTTTCGCAAAACATATTAACCATTACAGCCTGCACCAGCCATATATGCATGTAGTGATAGAAGTTATTCTGTTCATTGCTTTACTGTGTTACTTTGCCAGCATATTCCATGTGCTGACCCGTTTTCAGACTGCAACGTATTATGTTGCAGACTTTTCAGACGATGAGTAAGGAAGCGGTTAGGTCGTTGTCGTGCACTCAGCTATGCCGTTGGAGTTGATGGACTCACTTTATCTTCCAAGTCTTCCGCTGTTATGTTATTTAGAAGGCCTTAAGCCATATTTATTGTAATAAGTTCTCTTTGGAGACATTCGATGTAATAACTGTGTGATTGCATTCTGTTATAAATCCTTCGAGTACTGTGTGTGTCAGCATTACCGATCCAGGGATGACACTTATGCACAGAGATTTGACCGTCTGAGGTCAGATCGCTACAAGATGGTTTCAGAGTACCAGCTGAATGTAGGACACGACCACTAAGACAAGCCATAGGTCACTCTTCTCTACTCATTTCTGACTTCTCTCCTTTTTTCAACTCTTTAGGATGGCGGACTCGAGGAACAAGTTTGCACAACCGGATGAGGACACACCCTTTGGACGACACTTGAAGGAGGTCACTAGGTACCTGAACATCAGAATACCAAGGTTCACCGAGACCTACACCGCCACTTTACCAGAAGAGGAGCGTTGGAGTGTTCGAGTTCATATTCCAGGAAGGACATTCACGCCAGTCACTGAGCCCATAGAGTTTTCTGTCGATGCACCCACCTGGAGTCTAGGCAAGAGCATGGCAGCCCACATTGCTATGGGACGTATTGGAGTAGTCTACAAACAAGAGCTGAAGGATACTATCTACCAGATATGTGGGCGCCGAGATGAGCAATGGGATATGATCAGCACCAGGAGGGACAGATCCATTGCAGCATTCATCCAGGAGTTAAACCAGCACATTCGACGCCAGGAGAACCAGATGTGCGCAGGCATGATAAATTTAAAGAAGGCAACGACAAGGATCACCGAGCTAGAAGAGGAACTCAAGTCCACACGCGATGGATATGAGGAGGAAATGACAATACTCGTGGAGAAGAATGACGACCTGACAAGGAAGTTAGGAGTTTTCATGGGAGACCTCGCGCCAGGAGGAGAGGACGACGATTCCACTTGTCCGGAGAACTACATCATCATAGGCGACACCGACTCGGACAACAGTGATGATGATTATGAAGACGAAGCTGGAGCAGATATCATGGAGTCTTCCACCGATCAAAATTTCTAGATGACCCCCATATGATAAGTAGTATTCCCCCATGTATATAGTATAGTACGAGCACTGTAACGATAGTTAGCTCGTTTGCATGCCCTTGCTTGATTGATTGAGTGATATGATATGATTGTGTTTGTCTCATGTGCATATGGGTAGTGCTTTCTCACTAGACCTCATTCTATTCTAAATCTCTTCCCTCTAAACCCATCAGATGCCTCCGAGACGTGATACCGGATTTGCCTTCCCACCGGAGCTCACTCAGTTGATCCAGCAGCAGAATGCCTTGATGCAATTGTTAGTTCAGAACCAAGGCAACAACAACAACAACAACCCACCGCCACCACCTCTAGTTGACAACTTAGCCCATTTTCTGAGGTTGCAGCCGCCGGTGTTTTCCAGTAGCACCGAGCCGATAGTTGCAGATGATTGGCTATGCTGTATTGGAAGGGAGTTGACCACCGCAGGTTGCACAGATGCTGAGAAGGTGTGTTTTGCCGCACATCAATTGGATGGACCAGCAGCATCATGGTGGGAGAATTACACAACCACTTTCCCTATAGCCAATGTCACTTGGAATCAGTTTCAGCAAGCATTCCGCACAACCCATGTCTCAACTGGAGCTATGAGCATGAAGAAGCGCGAGTTTCGCAACTTACGCCAGGGAAATCGTACTGTGGCTCAGTACGTAGATGAGTTTAGTAAGCTATCTCGTTATGCCCCAAATGATGTGGCCACAGATGCTGCAAAACAGGAGAAGTTTATGGAAGGGCTGAATGATGAGATGAGTATGCAGTTGACGGTGGCAACATTCAACGACTACCAGGAGTTGGTAGATAAGGCTATTATGATTGAAGGGAAGTAGCAGCAGATTGATAGCCGCAAGAGGAAGTACGGACAAGGGAAGTTTTTATGATCGGAATATTAGGGGCTTAGCGCAGTGGGCTGTGGCCCAAGTTATCTTATCGTTATTAGGGGCTTAGCCCAATTATCTTATCGTTATTAGGGTCGTTTGCTTAGGAGTCAAGTAAACCTCTTTATATAAGGAGAGGAGATGTATCAATCTAATCAAGCAAGAAGCAATCAGTATTTGCTCGGCTTCCCTTAGGGAGCCGGGAGACCTAACCCTAGCCGCCTCTTGCGCCGCCGCCTCTTCTCCACCACGCAAGGACGGCGCCTAGCCGCCGGCCGCCGCGCCCTCGACCTCGTCTTCCTCCTTCTTTCCCCTACAATCTCTGCCCTAGAACCGGCAGAACCCTAGCTCCTAACACCTTGGTATCAGGTAGCTCAGTTCCGATCATGTCTTCGCCGCCACCCATCCCGTCACTTCCGCTACCGACAGTCACCACCGCAACGCTGCCCTCCCCGTCCGCGCCGCTGGTCTCATCCTCCGGCGCCGCTACCACCCAGATGACGGCGCCCTCCACCTGATCACCGGCCACCGTCTACTCCCCGGCGGAGATCACCGGGGTCCTCAACGATCTCGTCACCGCCGTCCAGGTGATACGGCTATACCTAGCCGGCCCCTACGGGCCGCCGCCACCCTTGCCGCCGACCACCGCGACTGGGCCAGCACCCGCGACGCTGACCGGGCCTCTACACCACCACTGGCCGCTTTAGCCGCTGCCTGCCGCCGCAACCCAATGGCCGCCGTGGCCGGCGCCGGCCCTCGCCGCGTCACCCACGCCACCCAGGTCCTCGCCGCCACCGCCCTGGCAGCCGCCGCACCCCGGGGCCACCGCGACGCTGGTCGGGCCACTGCAGCCCTCGCTGTAGCTACAGCGAGCCCCCGCCACCGCCCTGATCTGGCCACAATGGCCGGCCGTGGCCATCGCCGTGCCCGCCGCCTCCGCTGTTTCCAGGCAACAGCAGCTGCCGCTGCCGGCGCCTCCGCCGCCTAACACCGAGCTGACTACAACCGCGTCGGCGGGCGTGCTGATTCAGCAAGTGCGGTTCCCGCCCTCGCCGTCACAGCTTCCGGCCTGGTTGGCTGGGACGTCACTGCCGCCAGTCTACACCATGGCCGTGGACCAGCCGGTGCCCTCCTAGCCATACGACGGGCCCTCCGGCTCCGCGGGTTTCCACGCTGGCTTCGACGGGCCGCCACTTTCCTGTGGACCAACTGTGCACACCAGACCAACGCCATCCTCTTCGCTGCTCCATACCGCCGAGCCGTACACTCATGGCGGTCATGCTCAGACACCACCGCGCTTCGCCAAGCTCGCCTTCGCCACCTATGACGGCGCCAAGGACCCCCTCAACTGGTTGAACCAGTGTGAGCAGTTCTTTCGGGGGCAACGGACGCCCGCGTCGGACCGCACCTGGCTCGCCTCTTATCACCACCGCGGCGCCGCACAGACGTGGTACTACGCCCTCGAGCAGCACGAGGGTGACATGCCCCCATGGGAGCGTTTTCACGAGTTCTGCCTCCTTCGATTCGGACTGCCGATACGTGGGAGCCAGCTGGCGGAGTTGGGCCGCCTTCCCTTCACCTCTACGGTGCAGGACTACACCGAACGCTTTCAGGCCCTGGCGTGCCACGCGTCCGGCGTGACGGCTCACCAGCGGGCCGAACTCTTCGTCGGCGGTCTGCCAAATCATATCCGCATGGACGTCGAGCTGCAGGGACCCCAGGACCTCCAGACGGCCATGTACTACGCCAGCGCGTTCGAGCACCGCGCGGTAGCCATCCAGCAGGCATCACCGTCCCGGGCCGCTGGGCCGCCACCCTGGCCGGATGTTCCCGCGCAGGGTCGGCCTACTTAGGCTTCTGCGGCACCCCTTGTCGCGACCGCGGCGCACCCGTTCCGCCGGCTCACCTCAGCCGAGCTACTCGAGCGTCGTCTCCAAGGGTCGTGCTTCAACTACGACGAGACCTACATGCCCGACCACGTCTACCCCCGACTCTTCTACCTGGAGGCTGCAGACTACATTGAGGAGGACGCCGTCGCCGCCGGGCTCGGTGACCTAGCCGCCCCAGCTGTCGCGGAGGTGTTTGATGCTGGTTGATTATCTCGAGGAGTTCAGCAAGCGCTTCCCTGCCTTACAGCTCGAGGACGAGCTGTTTGAGCAGGCGGGGAGAAGTGTTATGACCGGAATATTAGGGGCTTAGCCCAGTGAGTTGTGGCTCAAGTTATCTTATCATTATTAGGGGCTTAGCCCAATTATCTTATCGTTATTAGGGTTGTTTGCTTAGGAGTCAAGTAAACCTCTCTATATAAGGAGAGGAGACGTATCAATCTAATCAAGCAAGAAGCAATCAGTATTTGCTCGGCTTCCCTTAGGGACTCGGGAGACCTAACCCTAGCCGCCTCTTGCGCCGCCGCCGCCTCTTCTCCACCACGCAAGGACGGCGCCCAGCCGCCGGCCGCCGCGCCCTCGACCTCGTATTTCCTCCATCTTTCCCCTACAATCTCCGCCCTAGAACCGGCAGAACCCTAGCTCCTAACAGAAGTACAATTCAGGAGCTCAGTAGAAGCCTCACTTTACTCCGAACTCAGGAGGATTTACCCATAACCATGTAGGCCACACTCACAATATAGGAAGTTCTCATAACAACAATGGCCATAAGAATGGGAATGGGAATGGAGCAAGCAACAATCAGAACCGCTCTAACCCAGCCACACCCGCCAAGAAGGACCAGAGTCACATTACTTGTTTCAAGTGCGGGAAGACTGGACACTACGCCAATGATTGCCCTGAGTTGAAGAATGGTAATGGAAATGGAAGCTCTGGGAAGAAGTCTAACCCACTCAACTAAGGACAAGTGAACCACGTTAACGTGGAGGAGGTTGAAGAGCAGCCAGACGCCATTATCCATAAGTTTTTGGTTAAGTCATTTACCGCACTCATTCTTTTTGATACTGGTGCATCGCATTCATACATATCAAGGGGATTCGTGGATAAGTAGAAATTTCCCACTAAAGTTCTTAAGACACCTATGCTAGTAACCTCACCCGGAGCTGAGTATATGGCAAGCAGAGGATGTATTCAGATGCCATTAACCATAGGTAGTCATACTTTCCCCTCAGACCTTATAATTATGGAGTCACAAGGGTTGGATGTGATACTGGGCATGGATTGGCTGTCGATGTATGGAGGGAACATCGATTGCGCGAGTAAGTCGATTTATCTCACCACCCCGGAGGGAAAAAGGATCAAGTATGTATCCAGGCATACGTCAAGGAGAACCTGAGTAAATTCCCTCTCAGGAGTTGTTCAGGAGGAAGTACATGTTGTGAAGGATTACCCAGATGTGTTCCCAGAGGAATTACCAGGCATGCCACCAGATCGAGACATTGAGTTCTTAATAGATCTATTGCCAGGCATCGGGCCTATATCGAAGAGACCATACCGGATGCCCGCAAACGATCTGGAGGAGATTAAGAAGCAGATTAAGGAGTTATTGGAGAAAGGTTACATCCGACGAAGTTCATCACCGTGGGGAGCCCCAGTGCTCTTGGTTGAGAAGAAAGATGGATCGTTGAGGATGGTTGTTGATTATCGGGCATTGAATGAAGTGACAATCAAGAACAAGTACCCACTGCCGATGATCAATGATTTGTTTGACCAGCTGCAAGGAGCTAAAGTGTTTTCAAATATCGACCTGCGATCAGGATACCACCAGTTGAAGATTCGGGAGAAGGATATACCTAAGACAGCTTTCACCACAAGGTATAGGCTGTATGAGTATACGGTTATGTCATTTGGATTGACTAATGCCCCTGCCTATTTCATGAGTATGATGAACAAAGTGTTCATGAAGTTCTTGGATAAGTTTGTTGTGGTGTTCATAGATGATATCTTGGTATACTCGAAGAATGAAGAGGAGCACAAGGAGTATTTGCGTTTAGTTCTTGAGAAACTCAGGGAACATCAGTTGTATGCCAAGTTTAGCAAGTGTGAGTTTTGGTTGAAGGAAGTTGGATTCCTTGGACATGTTATATCAGGAGAAGGTATAGCAGTAGACCCCACCAAGGTTCAGTCAGTCACTGAGTGGTTGGCACCCACTTCAGTTAGCGAGATCCGCAGTTTTCTTGGACTCGCGGGATATTACTGGAGATTCATTGAGAATTTTTCCAAGATTGCGAATTTTTCCAAGATTGAGAATTTTTCCAAGATTGCGAAGCCCATGACGGAGTTGTTGAATAAAGACACCAAGTTCAAATGGACGGAAGAATGTGAGGACAGTTTTCAGGAGTTGAAGAAACGTTTGACTACAGCCCCAGTGCTGATTCTGCGAGATATACGTAAGGACTTCCAGGTGTAATGCGATGATTCACGCTTAGGACTTGGAGGTGTACTTATGCAGGACGGAAGAGTTGTCTCGTATGCCTCATGACAGCTTCGACCGCATGACTTGAATTATGCCACGCATGATTTGGAGTTAGCCGCCGTAGTGCATGCGCTCAAGACCTAGAGACATTTTCTGATTTGAAACCGTTGTGATGTGTGCACAGATCACAAGAGTTTGAAGTACATTTTCACACAGAAGGAGCTGAACCTCAGGTAGAGGAGATGGTTAGAACTCATAAAGTATTATGACATGAAGCTGCATTATCATCCAGGAAAGGTCAATGTCGTAGCAGACGCTTTGAGCCGTAAGAGCTATGTTAACACCGTCGTAAGCGGAGGGATGCCAAAGGAGTTAGCCGAGGATCTCAGGGAACTTCGTTTGGAGATTGTTCCTAGAGGTTATGTTGCAGCTATGGAAGTTCAGTCTACATTGTTGGAAAAGATTCAGGAAGCTCAGAAGGATGTTAAGGAGATTGCCGAGATAAAGGAGGAAATGGGCGAAGGAAAAGCCAAAGGTTTTCGTGAGGATGAGCACGACACCTTATGGTTTGAGCACTGCGTTTATGTGCCCAATAATGTAGAGATCAGGAAGTTGATACTTCAGGAGGCTCATGACTCACCATACTCAATTCACCCCGGAAACACCAAGATGTATTTGGATTTGAAGGAGCGTTTCTGGTGGACTGGTATGAAGAAGGATATTGCCGAGTATGTAGCCATACGTGATGTATGTCAGGGAGTGAAGGCAGAACATCAGAAGCCAGCAGGATTACTACAGCCTATGCCAATACCCGAATGGAAGTGGAATAAGCTTGGCATGGATTTCATCACCGGATTGCCCAGGACCCGATCGGGATATGATTCTATCTGGGTAGTAGTTGATCGCTTGACTAAAGTGGCTCACTTTATCCCAGCGAAGACCACCTATAGAAGTGCGAAGTTGGCCAAGATATATATGACTAGGATCGTATGTCTGCACGGAGTTCCGAGGACCATTGTATCAGATAGAGGAATGCAGTTTACTTCAAAGTTTTGGCACCAACTGCACCAGACTTTGGGAACCAGGCTAGAGTTTAGTACAGCTTTTCACCCGCAGACAGATGGACAGACCGAGAGAGTCAATCATATTCTGGAGGACATGTTGAGAGCTTGTGCGCTAGATTATGGATCTAGTTGGGATGACAACTTGCCCTACGCGGGGTTCTCTTACAACAACAGCTACCAGGCCAGTTTGAAGATGGCACCGTTCGAAGCCCTGTACGGAAGAAGATGTTGAACACCGTTGATGTGGGATGAAGTTGGAGACCGTCAGTTGTTTGGACCGGATTTGATTAAAGAGTCAGAAGAGAAGGTTAAGCTGATTCGAGATAGACTGAAGGTAGCTCAGTGCAGGCAGAAGAGTTATGCCGATTCAAAACGCAAGGATGTAGTCTATGAAATCGGAGACAACATATCTTCGTGTGTCGCCTCTGCGAGGAGTTAATCGTTTTGGAGTTAAAGGAAAGTTAGCCCCGAGATTTGTAGGACCATACCGAGTTTTGGAACGTATGGGAGAGGTAGACTACAAATTCGAGTTACCTGAAGGATAGTCAGGAGTTAATGATGTGTTTCACGTTTCTCAGTTGAAGAAGTGTCATGCTAAGATGGCCGATATACCTCTGAGAGATACAGTGCCCCTGGAAGCGATTCAGTTGGACAGTGATCTGACTTATGAGGAGAAACCAGTCAAGATTCTCGAGTTTGCCAGCCGAGTCACACACAGTAAGGTTATCAAGTTTTGCAAAGTTCAGTGGAGCCACCATACTGAGGATAAAGCCACCTGGGAACGAGAGGATGATCTTCTCAAAGACCACCCACACCTATTTTCTAGCCAACCCGAATCTCGAGGGCGAGATTCATCTTAAGGGGGGTAGGTTTGTAACATCCCAAATTTTCAATTTGGAATGTTATACATAGATCATTCATGCATATCATATTTCATTTGCATATTTGCTTTGCGATCCTAGAAATTCTAAGTAACTTAAGGACCCACGGAGAGAGTTGGGGATTTCATTGTTTTCATATTTGAATTTTATCAAATATTGAAACAAGGGTCATTTGTTTTAATTGTTTTTCTCTTCAAAAATATTTCATATCAAAATATATGAGAGGGGATAATATGACTTCCCCAAAATAATGAAATATTGGAGGAAAAATATTAAAAACAAATAAACATCTTTATTTGGATTTTATTGCTATTTATTTGAATTAGGAAAAATACGCGTTTTTCAAAATTGCATTAGAGTCCTAAATAAATGTCCACCTTGTCCGGTAGATTTTTAGAGGACGGGGAAAATTTATTTCAGGATTTTTGGAGGTCATTTAGTATTTCTCTTAATCATTTTTCTGCGCGTTGGAATATTAAAAAAACGCAACCGACTTACTGGGCCGTGTCCGGCTAGGACACTTAGCCCGGGGCTTTATAAGACGCGCCCCCGAGGCCCGAGGCCCAAGTCGTCCCAGCCCCCGAAACCCTAGCGCCGCCCGCCCGCCGCCGCCTCCCGTCGCGCCGCCGCCGACCCCGCTCGCCGCCGCCGCCGCCTAGCTCGCTGCCACGCCGCCTTACCGCCCTGCGCCCGACACGCCGGAGTCGCAGCTCGCCGTCGACCCACCGGAGCCGCCGTCGACCCCGCCGTCCGTCGCCGGAGGTAGCCGCCGCCGCCGGTTTTCGCGAGAAAGCCGTTCGGTTTTCTTTCGAAACCCTAGATCTCATCTTTTTTCTATTAGATCCGTTTTTCCGTCGGTTTATTTATTTAGCGGACGTTCGTCCGTACGTTCGCTTTAACGAACGCCGTTCACCCGTTAGTTACAGACAGCGAATATTCGTTCGTTAGCCTTTTCGCCAGTTTTCTTTTTCCAGTGTTTTTCGTGATTATTTTCGATCGCGATTTCTGACCCGATTTTCATTTTAGTTTATCTTTTCGCTCGTTTATCAGAATCAGGCGATTCAAGCACCTAGATCTTCGTCTCGAAACCCTCTTTCTGTTTAACCAACTTGAATAAGATTTTGATACTGTAAAATTTGACTTTAGTCCAGATTAGTAATCGGATCTTGTTTGTTTCGCCGTTTGAGTTTCGTTGCTCCGTTTGATTTGATTCTTTTTGCAAACCGGAGTTCTTCAGTTGAACTTTCTGGTTAGATGTTCTTATTTGAGATTTTACCCGTGCATCTCTTCTTTATTGCTTATGTATGCTATTGTTTGTTTGCGATTGAATTCCCGGAGTGCGAAGCGTGGTACTACGAGTCTTTAGGATTTGCAGATCGTGAGCAAGGCAAGTAACACATAGATCGTACTCTTTTCATACCCAATTTTTATGCATTAGTTCCAATCATCAAACATTGCATGATTAGGATGTGATTAACTTGTGGGTATTGGGAAGTAGATGATGAGGTAGAACCTATTGCCTAGTTTATTATCAAACCTTGGGAGTTACTTCTACGTTATGCTATTATTGTTATGCTATGCTCGTAGACGTGGTTTGGGTGGGTGAATCCATGACAGATGTGAGATTGTTATTTAATGGTTCAACTTAAGGTGGCAACTTTAATACACATCTGGGTGGATTGCTTGTTTTGGGCATCTGGGGAACCCAGTGTTGTCCTAGGTGATCCCGGGGATATACCGTGTGATCCTCCTACGGTCCGCCACCCACGTTCAAAGGGATCGTGAGATATTTCATGCTAGAAACTTTTTTGTGCAGCCACAAGCCATTATGGGCTCTGGCATAGTTGAGTATGCTACATGACGTCTTGAAGAGGTGGACTAGCAGATGTAGGGGAAAGTAGGTGTACCGGTCCACCCGAAGTAAAGAGTTAATGTTTCTAAAAGACTGTGTCTCGGTCATCCGTTTCTCAAACACCATGTAGTGCGAGAAATCCAACGGAGGAGATAGAGTCTTGTGGGGAAAAGTGCGCAAACCTCTGTAGAGTGTACAATCTAATCATGGTTAGCCGTGTCCCCCGTTATGGACATCTTGAGTATCTAGTACTTAGACTATCCTATTGTATCTCATCACTCTAAAATTAAACTGTTGGGTTGCTAATGATTTCCTTAATTGGGATTGAGTTGGAGGAACCTTCTCAATGATGTTCCAACCACCATGATAGTTAAATAAAATTTATTTCTTTGTTGTAGGAAAAAATTGGCTTTTCGCAAAACATATTAACCATTACAGCCTCCACCAGCCATATATGCATGTAGTGATAGAAGTTATTCTGTTCATTGCTTTACTGTGTTACTTTGCCAGCATATTCCATGTGCTGACCCGTTTTCGGGCTGCAACGTATTATGTTGCCGAATTTTCAGATGATGAGTAAGGAAGCGGTTAGATCGTTGTCGTGCACTCAACTATGCCGTTGGAGTTGATGGACTCACATAATCTTCCAAGTCTTCCGCTGTTATCTTATTTAGATGGCCTTAAGCCATATTTGTTGTAATAAGTTCTCTTTTGAGACATTCAATGTAATAAGTGTGTGATTGCACTCTGTTATAAATCCTTCGAGTACCGTGTGTCAGCATTACCGATCCAGGGATGACACTTATGCACAGAGATTTGACCGTCTGAGGTCGGATCGCTACACTGGTATGATATGAGTCTTTACTTTTTAGTTTGACACTATCATCCTTGATGTACACACCTTTTGAGAGGGACAAGCATGAATCGTTATTTATTAGAATACTCTATGTGCTTCACTTATATCTTTTGAGCTAGGCAATTTGGCTCTAGTGCTTCCCTTGTATATTTTTAGAGCACGGTGGTGGTTTTATTTTATAGAAATTATTGATCTCTCATGCTTCACTTATATTATTTTGAAAGTCTTTTAGAACAACATGGTAATTTGCTTTGGCTATAAAATTAGTCCTAATATGATGAGCATCCAAGATAGGTATAATAAAAACTTTCATCTAAGTGCATTGGATACTATGAAAAGTTTGATTCATTATGCTTGTTTTGAGATATAAAGATGGTGATATAAGAGTCATGCTAGTGAGTAATTGTGGATTGTAGAAATACTTGTGTTAAAGTTTGTGATTCCCGTAGCATGCACGTATGGTGAACCGTTATGTGATGAAGTCGGAGCATGATTTATTTATTGATTGCCTTCCTTATGAGTGGCAGTCGGGGACGAGCGATGGTCTTTTCCTACCAATCTACCCCCCTAGGAGCATGTGCATAGCACTTCATTTCAATGACTACTAGATTTTTGCAATAAGTATGTGAGTTCTTTATGACTAATGTTGAGTCCATGGATTATACGCACTCTCACCCTTCCACCATTGCTAGCCTCTCTAGTACCGCGCAACTTCCGCCGATGCCATACACCCACCTATTACCTTCCTCAAAACAGCCACCATACCTACCTACTATGGCATTTCCATAGCCATTCCGATATATATTGCCATGCAACTTTCCACCGTTCCATTTTATTATGACATGCATCAGCATTGTCATATTGCTTTGCATGATCATGTAGTTGACTTCGTATTTGCGGCAAAGCCACCATTCATAATTCTCTCAAACATGTCACTCTTGAGTCATTGCACATCACGGTACACCGCCGGAGGCATTCATATAGAGTCATATTTTGTTCTTAGTATCGAGTTGTAAGTAAATAAAAGTGTGATGATCTTCATTATTAGAGTATTGTACCATCTGAGGAAAAAATAAAAGAGGCCAGAGAAGCCCACCAAAAAAGAGAGGCCAAGAAGCCCACCAAAATAAAAAAAAATGAGAGAAAAGAGAGAAGGGGCAATGTTACTATCCTTTTTCCACACTTGTGCTTCAAAGTAGCACCATGATCTTCATGATAGAGAGTCTCCTATATTGTCACTTCCATATACTAGTGGGAATTTTTCATTATAGAACTTGGCTTGTATATTCTAATGATGGGCTTCCTCAAATTTCCCTAGGTCTTCATGAGCAAGCGAGTTGGATGCACACCCACTTAGTTTCTTTTTGAGCTTTCACAAACTTATAGCTCTAGTGCATCCGTTGCATGGCTATCCCTACTCACTCACATTGATATCTATTGATGGGCATCTCCATAGCCCGTTGATATGCCTAGTTGATGTGAGACTATCTACTTCTTTTTTGTCTTCTCCACAACCACCATATTCTATTCCACCTATAGTGCTATGTCCATGGCTCACGCTCATGTATTGCGTGAAAGTTGAAAAAGTTTGAGAACATCGAAAGTATGAAACAATTGCTTGGCTTGTCATCGGGGTTGTGCATGATTTGAATATTTTGTGTGAGGAAGATGGAGCATAGCCAGACTATATAATTTTGTAGGGATAAGCTTTCTTTGGCCATGTTATTTTGAGAAGACATAATTGCAGTGTTAGTATGCTTGAAGTATTATTGTTTTTATGTCAATATTAAACTTTTGTTTTGAATCTTATGGATCTGAACACTCATGCCAGACTAAAGAAAAATTACATGGATAAATATGTTAGGTAGCATTCCACATCAAAAATTCTGTTTTTATCATTTACCTACTCGAGGACGAGTAGAAATTAAGCTTGGGGATGCTTGATACGTCTCCAACGTATCTATAATTTTTGATTGTTCCATGCTATTATATTATCCGTTTTGGATGTTTTATATGCATTAATATGCTATTTTAAATTATTTTTGGGACTAACCTATTAACCTAGAGCCCAATGACAATTTCTGTTTTTCCTTGTTTTTGAGTTTCGCAGAAAAGGAATACCAAACGGAGTCCAAATGGAATAAAACCTTTGCGATGATTTTCCTTAGACCAAAAGATACCCAGGAGACTTGGAGTGCAAGTCAGAAGAGCCATGAGGCAGCCACAAGGGTTGATGGCGTGCCCAGGGGGTAGGGCACGCCCCTACCTTGTGGGCCCCTCGGTGACCCCCTGACCTAGATCTTCCTCCTGTATATTCACATATATTCCCAAACCAGAAGTACCCACGAAAACACTTTTCCACTGCCGCAACCTTCTGTTCCCATGAGATCCCATCTTCGGGCCTTTTTCGGCATCCTGCCGGAGGGGGATTCGATCACGGAGGTCATCTACATCAACTCTATTGCCCTTCCAATGAAGCGTGAGTAGTTTACCACAGACCTACGGGTCCATAGCTAGTAGATAGATGGCTTCTTCCCTCTCTTTGATTCTCAATACCATGTTCTCCTCGATATTCTTGGAGATCAATCCGATGTAATCTTCTTTTGCGGTGTGTTTGTCGAGATCCGATTAATTGTGCATTTATGATCAGCTTATCTATGAATATTATTTGAATCTTCTCAGAATTCTTTTATGCATGATTTGATATCTTTCTAATTCTCTTCAAACTATCGGTTTGGTTTGGCCAACTAGATTGGTTTTTCTTGCAATGGTAAAAGTGCTTAGCTTTGGGTTCAATCTTGCGGTGTCCTACCCAGTGACAAAGTAGGGGTAGAGAGGCACGTATTGTATTGTTTCCATCGATGATAAAAAAGATGGGGTTTACATCATATTGCTTGAGTTTATTCCTCTACATCATGTCATCTTACTTAAAACATTACTCTGTTCTTCATGAACTTAATACTCTAGATGTAGGCAGGAGTCGGGCGATGTCGGGAGTAATAGTAGTAGATGCAGGCAGGAGCCGGTCTACTTGACACGGACGTGATGCCTATATTACATAATCATTGCCTTGGATATCGTCATAACTTTGCGCTTTTTAATCAATTGCTCGACAGTAATTTGTTCACCCACCGTATTATTTGCTATTTTTGAGAGAAGCCTCCAGTGAAACCTATGACCCCGGGGTCCATTTTCCATCATATAAGTTTCCGATCTACTATTTTGCAATCTTTTATTTTTTTGATCTATAAACCAAAAACCCCAAAATATTTACTTTATCTTTTCTTTATTTTTATCTATCTCTATCAGATCTTGTCAGATTTTGGGTTCCGCAGACCCATGAGAGGTTCGAACTCTGGGGTGCGCACATAGGACTCTTTCCCCCCAGCCTGCCTGCCCAACAATTCGACCAAGCTCGACGAACCCAAAGAACACAAGACACAGGGGTTTATACTAGTTCGGTCCACTGTTGTGGTGTAATACCCTACTCAAGTGTGGTGGTGGTGGATTGCCTCAAGGGCTAAGGATGAACTAGTACAGTGGACGAATAGCCTCGGGAGGATAGGTTTTCTTGAGCTCAATGAGTTGGTGAGATGGCCTTGGTGGAATGGATCCAATCCAAGATGAGTTGCCTCCTATGGTGGTCGCTAGTCCTATTTATAGAGGCCCCGGTCCTCTTCCCAAATGTAGGCGGGAAGGGATCCCACAACGGCCAATTTTGAAGGGACTAGTACAATCTATCCTGATAAAAGTAGTCTTCGCCTGCCAAAGGCTCTGGTGGTGACGCTGCCGTGGGCTCCGCGATGACCGTCGTCCTGCCGCCCTGCTGGTCTTGGTCTTGGTCTTGTTGCACTGTTGTGCAAACCTTTGCCTGATGCCTCGGGACTCCTCGCCTGTGCCTGCCTCTTTAGCACCAAATAGGAAACTGGTACACTACGCCCGCTGGCACCCGCCTGGCCTTGGTCGTCATGGGTCACGTCATGTGAACCTCGTGAGGTGCCCCCTGCATAGATATCTCCGCTCATCAGGAGCCAGCCTAGCGAGGCCGCCCCCAAGGTGGTCTTGGCATCGTCCGCCTCGCGAGGCTTGGCCCTCGCGAGGGTCTTGAGCTGTTGCTGCTGAAGCTGGGCCGTACCGGGCCGTTGGTGGAGCCACACCGTGTGCCGCAGGCAGGCAAGTCTGGGTACCCCCATTCCCAGGACGTGGACAGTAGCCCCCGGGCCCAAGGCGCGCTCGGACTTGGCTTTGAGGCGAAGCCAAAGGGCAAGTGCGGAGCGCCACGGGCCCCAACCGCATGCGGCCTCGGTCGACGCATGGCGATTGACAGGACGTGGGCGCCTCCGCTTCCCCATGCGGCCTCGGCAACTGCTCCCGTCTGACAAAAGGCTAGTGCAGGCTGCAGAGCTTTCATTGCCTTCCTTTGTCTTGCTCCAGACCCCCTTCCTCCTTCTCGCCCCAAAAACCTCCCGATCTGCCGGAAATCCCCCTTGAGCTCGCATCCAATGGCTCCTGACAAGGTTAAGGCCTCACGCTCACCCGCCTGGTACGAGCCGGCCTTGAGCGCGCCCACGGTCTCGCAGGAGAAGCTTGCCGCCGCGCGCCGAATGACGGTGGGCGACGACGACGAGGAGAAAGAGACAGCACTCCGGGCCGGCTCTGCCGAGCCTGAAGCTCCGGGCAGTACCTTTCATCCCTTCTTCTTGAACAGTGTCTTCACGGGGCTAGTCCCTCCTTTTCCGATTTCTTTTATGTCGTGCTTAGCCACTACAATCTCCACGCCCTCCATCTTCATCCCAATTCCATTCTTCTCCTGTCAATCTTTGCCTTCTACTGCGAGGCATTCGTGGGGGTGATGCCTTCCGTGGCGCTGCTGCGCCACTTCTTCTACCTCCGGAACAAGGAGGGGCAGTGCTCGGGATGCGCCAACTTCGTCGCGACCAACGGGTCCAATGCGATCTCGAGGGTCGGGAAGAAGGCCGAGGGCTTGAGGAACAAGTGGGTCCTCATGGATGCCAAGTGCTCCTATTCTCGGCTGACGCTGCCGACGGGATGCCTTCGCCTCATGAGGGTTGCTTCAGTGCGAAACTCGCCGACCCCCGGGCGAAGCATGTGCTGGAGAAGATGGCTACCGACCTGAAGCCCGACGACCCGAAGGCGGAGAAGCTGACGGGAGCCATGATAGTCAAGGAGTTCCTGGCGCAGCGCCTGGCTCCACTTTAGAAGCTCTCGCGCCCCCTGTCGAAGCTTGAGGATGAGGGGGCGACCTCCGCTTGCGCTCGGACCCCTTGTCCGACGAGGAGCTGGACGCGGCGCTCCGCCTCCTTGTTGGGGAGGATCAGGGGTACCCGTCGGACACCCATCTTCTGCTGTACCGCCATCCAGATGGGGCAGAAATCGCTGCCGCCATGCCCGTCTTCAACAAGCACGGGCTCGTGCCACCGGTGCCCGCCGAGGACCCGGTGGTGTTGTCCTCCGGTGACTCTAGCAAGGAGGAGGAGCCGGACTCGGAGGCGACCCGGGAGGGGGTGGGGCAGACTTCTGCACCGTGCATGACCGATCTCCTCCGTGCCTTCCCTGATGATGACGACGCCGATGATCATCCAGTGAGGGAGTCCCTGCCCCCGGCGGGGTCACCATGAGGTCCAAGGTCACTCCCCCGAAGAAGCCGCCGGCTGGGGTCCCGACGAAGAGTAGGTCGGCGCTGATCTCCCGAGGCGGTGACCCTACTTTGACACCGACTGTTGCTGCCGCAGGCCCAGCTGTTGCACCCTCACCCGCTCCAGGGACCCGTACACCAGCACCCTAGGCCGCGAAGCCTTCGGGCTTCGTGCTTCAGAAGGGTCCGAGGGATTACGCCGCCGTAGACCAGTAAGTGCTTTGCCCTGAATTCGTTCCTACTTCTTCCTCTGCTTCTTGACGCTTTTCCCCTGCACCGTCAGGCCAACGCTGGCAGCAAAGAAGGAGAGGGAGGGAGTGGCCGCACCCCCTAGGACCCAGTAGCCTACTGCAGCCGCGCCTCCTCCAGCGCGGAAGGGGGGCGACGGCCCTCGTGCCCGCCAGCCCAGTCATCCTCGCGAGGTTTGGAGGACCGACCCTAGGAGAAAGCAACCTCCACAGCCAAGTCAGCTCCAGAGGCGCCCGTTCCCAGCTCGCCTGCCGAGGTCCCAGAGGCCCACGAGCCCCCAGTTTCACCTGCTGCTACCAGCCCGCACGCCTTGGCGCCGATGCTGTCTCCTCCTCCTCCCATCATGTCGCTGGGTCGTGATCCTTCTGCTTCGCCCGACGCTCTGGAGGAGGCTCTTTACGCACTGACCCAGCTTCGGGGCGACCTTCAAGGCGCCAATCGTCGCCTAGCGTCGGGGCGCCTGGAGTTGCTCTCGGGGTGGCTGCGATCTGACGCGTCCATCATGGCGGCGTGGAGCCAGGCCGTAGCAGCTTCCAAGGAAGGGGAGTGGGCTACTGGTCTGGCCGCTGCCGCCCGTGACACGGCGCAGAAGGATGCTGAGGTCACCAAGGAGTGTTGCTGGTTGGCGGAGGCCAAGATGGAGACCATTCGCAACTAACACGCCGCCGAAGCTCATGAGCGCGAGGTGTGGGAGGAGAAGATGAGGGCCTGTGAAGACACGGTCACTGGCCGTGACACCGAGTTGGAGCAGTCGGCGAGGGCGCAGGCCGGAGAACGCAGCTGCCTGGAGGAGCTGGAGAGGAAGGTGGAAGCCGAGAAGGTCCAGCTGGAGGCCAAGGAGAAGGTTCTTGCATAGGATCGCGTGGCCTTCAAATCTCTTGAGCTGAGGTCCCGCGAGGCACTGCAGGAACTCTACGAGAAGGGCTTGGAGAAGCCGTTGGTGACTGATGATGAGGGCCCCACCCAGCTATGCCCTCAACTCGTCACGGTGCTCGAGGGCGTCGTCAACAGGATCAGCCCTATGGTGGAGGGGGAATCCCACGTGCTCTCCTCATCAGCCTTGACGCGCGTCTTCAGCCACCTTCATCTTCGCGAGCCTGAAGCCGACCTCGGTGTTCTGCTCGAGCCCGTGGACGAAGAGCGTTGCGCAGCTGCTGCCGAAGCCGTGAAGGGCCAGTGGAGGCCCTGTTGAAGAAGTTCCATGCCATCGACCCTGCACCCCGACTGACGGTGCCGCTAGCCCTGTGGCTCTGGCGGACGGCACGGGTGGCGGCAACACTGTCAACGAAGGAGCGCTCCTCGCGGGCGATGGCAGCGCCCATGGCTGATGAGGGGGCTTGCTGATGGCGCCTCTTCCCACTTCATCTCCTGCAACATGCACCGTGCCTCGTTGAGGCATTTAAAACTTGTGTCTGGTATTTGAAGAACAGTATGTTTTGTAATAACTTATTAGGATTCTGCAATTTCCTTCCCGTTTTCTTTAATGTTCTGTGTCGGCAGAGCCCGGCCCCGCGCATACCTCAGCCACCGCTGGCTCGTCCGGATTGCCAGGACGAGGCCAGGGGGTGAGGGGCTATGTGACCAGTTAGGCTCTTGAGGTGCGATGCTCAGGGGTCCCCCTTGACATACGAACAGCCTCCGGGAGGGAAACGTGAAACTAGGCCTTAGCATTCTGCGTCGGCAGGGCCCAGCCCCGCGCATGCCTCAGCCGCCGTTGGGTCGTCCGGATCACTAGGACAAGACCAAGGGGTGAGGGGCACCTAGCAAGTTAGGCTCCTGAGTAGAGATGCTCAAGAGTCCCCCTTGACATACAAACAGACCTCCATACCTGTCCTCGCCGAGGTCCCGCTCGGGAGGGGTACGCGACGACCAGGTCTCAGGGACCTGGCAGGTTGGCGTACGCTTGGGCGTGACCCGAGCATAGCCCCCATGGCCAGCCCCCTCGCGCGATTCTCCCGAAGGGAAGTGTTGCGACGAGGCTGGACACTGAGCTCAGAGGCTCCCTGAGGTTGGTACGGCCATGGGGCTGCCCCGAGTTGTTTATCACCAGCGCGGAGCATAGCGCTTCCGCACTTGCACGGGCATAGACTCTCCTCGACCGTGTCGACTGCCAGCGCGGAGCATGCTGCTTCCACTGGTGCGTGGGTGAGGGCTCCCTTTGCACTACAAAAAAATACACTTCCGTGATGATACAGGTTTGTCACAGTAGGTCACGTTTTCTGTCATGCATGTACATCCATGACAAATTTATGACAGAATCAAGATAGTCATACCTATGCTGTCGTAGAAGTGTTCCATGACATTACCAAAATTATCATCACGGAAGTGTCCACTTCCATGACGATAAATCGCGCCTCATAGAAGTGCTTTCATCAAGGGTGACCGACACGTGGCATCCACCATAACGGAACGCCGTTAAGCTACCGGGTCCGGTTTTGGATCCGATAACCCGTTAACATCCCCTACCAATGGGCATTTTCCACGTGTAAAATCATCATTGGCTGGAGGAAACACGTGTCGGCTCACCGTTGGGACAGACGTCATCCACTCATTAGACCCAGAGCGCCTATGATACGTCGACATGTGGCACGACCCAACAAAGGCCCATTCCTGTGAAAAGGCCGGCCCGTTTGACTTGGTCAAAAGGTGGCGGGCCGGCCCACGGCAAGCCTGTTAACGGCCTGTTCGCATATAGCCCATTTATAGCCCGCTAACCCAGGGCCTGTTTACGGCCTATCCGAATTAGGCCCAGTATCGTCATCTGGGCCGTCCAATATAATTCCAGCCCGTTTTAACTTCCGGCCGATGTATGGCCCATGACGTCTTTTGGCCCATATGAGGCCCTTAGTAACCCTCGGCCCATTAACGGCCCATGGTAAAACTGGCCCGTAATGAACAGTGTATCACTTTATACCCATTAACGGCCCATTATTCCGTTGGGCCGTTTCCAGCCCATGTTATCTTTCGGCCTTCTTAGGGCCCATTTATTCTTGGGCTCATTTCCAGCATTCGTTTACTTTCGGCCCGTTACTGTCATTTTCAGCTTGTGGGCCAAATACAGCCCGTGGTTACAGTCGGCCCATTTGTCGCCCGTTAATACGTTGGGCCATTTTCATAGCGTCATCAAATACGGCCTATTAACAACGACCCGTTATGGTCGGCCCATGAACGGACGATTTAAACTCTAGCCCATTTACGGCCATAATGTGGTCTGTTATTGGCCCATGTTTGGCCAACCGATCAAATGGCCCGTAGAAGGCCCATTGATGATACGACCCGTAGAAGGCCAATTGTGTCTACGCCCCGTAGAAGGCCCATTGTGTCTATGCCCCGTAGAAGGCCCATTGTGTCTACGGCCCTTAGAAGGCCCATTGTTTCTACGGCCCGTAGGAGGCCTACAGTAAATATGTAGCCCGTTGTTAATGTGGCCTAGTTTAAAAATAGGTTATTTCGGCCACTAGAAAACCGCGGAAAAAGAACTGCACTGACTACAAGAAAACAAATAAACAAGACAACGGAAATAAATAAGCAAGTAACTTACGCTAGGCTATCACGGCTATTACACATATTACTTCCACTGGGCATCAAAGTTCGCCACCAGTGCAAATATAGGGAACAAAGCAGGATATAAAAGCCGCAACAAAACATGTCCAGAAATGAAACCACTTCAGAAGAGCTCAAGAAACAATATCCTGGGTACCCATAATGCTGGCAAGATGCTTAGCAAGCTTATTAACTTTCTCTTGTTTGGTGCTTAAATCCTCCAGCACTTGCTGTTGCACCAGAAAGTATGCATCTGAATTCTGTAGGGACTTCCTCAGTCCTTCGGCTTCCTGTCGCATAACATCTGATCGATGTCTTTCAACTTGAAGTTGAGACTCAAGAAGCCGAACTGATTCAGGCAGCGAGTACGAAGAGCTGGTGCCAGCAGTAGTAGCCAGTAACTCGAACACTACATCAAGACAGGACTTTGGGATATAGTTTTTATCAGCTTTCTTGGAGAACAACATGGATGTCTCACTATCTTGAACCTGATCTGCATTACTTCCTTTACCATTGCGTAACGGGGTACTCTTCTCCAATATTTTATCCGCGTTCTAAAGGAGAAACAAACAAACACATCACAGGTTTACAATGTAGTATATGAAACTCATTTTGGTAATCCAGTTCAGTAGTAAGGTGGACAGGATAACAGCATGAAACAAACATATATCTATGTAGTATGGTCACTGTATGGTCTATATCATTCTAGTTTATGTTGCCAAATCAAGATAGATACAGTTCGAATCATATCTATTTAAGACAAAGCAGCATAGACAGAATATAAGTGTGGGAAACTACACAACAATAATAACACTTGTAATGTGCATGGCATGAGAACATAACTGTTTATTCAATTGAAACTGAAATCAACATAGAGCAAGTTACAACAGCAAACACGTTAAAGAAACAGGTTTAAAACATACCTGTTGCGCCATTGGAGTTTCAATTGCATCCTTCAAATTTGAAATTAGTTGGTATGAGTAAATACAGTGATGCAAGAGCAAAGTAGTATGAACCATAGCTACGGAACCTGACCTAAGAACAATTCTTCTTCTGCTTTAAGCATTGACTTGGGGTTCGGAGTGGTGGTCCTCGTGCTCTGGGCACTGTAGTTGCCTTACTAACTGCTCATGTTTGGGTGCTCTGTGGTGGAGACGGTGTTGTGTCAACGGGAACTAGGTTACTATCTGCTGGGGTTGGGGTTAGAAGGGGTGTAGCTGGTTCTCTGTCCAACTGGGTAGGGGTACAATCTGCGTGAGTCTGGGTTATGTGTGGTGGGGCTGGTTCTTGGGCAAGTACAACCATGGTTCTATCTCCATCGATAGGTAGCACGATCTTTTCTGAAGACCGTGTTTTTACTCCCACAGATACTGCCATCACCCCCTCCAATTGAAATGGCTGATAAACAAGAAAAGTAATTGAATGTACAGACATTGTAAGATAGACAGGTGCAATGGATAGTAGGGAAGAAAATAGGGCATGAAATAATTCACATTTATGTTGTCTAACCAAACAGAATAGCATGACATAATTTCAAATATATGATGGCTAATTAAACAGGATAGCATGACACAATTTCACATGTATGATGGCTAACTAAACAGGATAGAATGACATACTTCAAAATATGATGACTATGTAAACAGGATGACATGATATAACTATACGATGTGTCTATTAAAGTGGTTGGCATGCCATAAATCACAAACATGTCGTCGACGGAAACATGATGGCATGATATAATTCACGGATAGAATGACATAATTCAAAATATGATGACTATGTGAACAGGATGAGATGATATAACTATATTATGTCTTTAGAAAATGGGTTGGCATGCCATAATTCAGATACATGCTGTCTATGTAAACATCATGGCATGATATAATTCAAATATATGACTTCTATACTAAGGTAGTGAGCAGAGGGCAATCGCATATATGATGTGTCAACTAAGGAGATGGCATTCAACACCGTGTATATGATGTAAAAACTAAGCATTGCAATACAACATATGCATGATATGAGTAATATAACCCTGCCAAGTTTGAGCATACACCTCAGGGGGATAATAGGACTGGTCATCTGCCTCTGAATCCTCCTCGGAAGAACTATCTCTAACCAGCAACATATCTGCTTCACCAGGTAGCATTTTCTACTTTGAAGACCTTGTTTTCACTCCGGATTTCTCCATCACCAATTCAAATGGCTGATGCACAGGAAGAGCAGTTGAATATACAAACATTGTCGACAAAAGCAATGAGAAATACAAAAAAGGAAGGCATGATATAATTCACATATATGACGCTTGGCTAAACAGCATGGCATTGCATAATTCACATATATAATGCCTTGCAACAAGATAGCACTGCATAATTCACATATATAATGTCTTGCAAAAAGATGGCATTGCATAATTCACATATATGGTAATTAGACACAAAACAGGTGGCATTCACACAAATCATGTCTACACTAAGCAAATGACATAGCAATGAGAGATACCATACGCACGATATGAGCAACATAACCCTGCCAAGTTAGAGCATGCACCTCGGGGGGGGGGGGGAATATGACTGGTCATCTGTCTCTGAATCCTCCTCTGAGGAGCTATCCGTAACTAGCAAGATATGCGCTTCGTCAGATAGCATAGTCTGCTCTGAAGACCTTGTTTTCACTCCAGAATTTTCCATCACCGTGTCAAATGGCTGATGCACACGAAGAGTAGTTGAATGTACTAACATTGTTGACAAATGTAATACGTAACGAAAAAAAGGATGGCCTGATATAATTCACATATAAGATGACTGGCTAAGCAGGATGGCATTGCAAAATTCACATATATGATGCCTGGCTAAACAAGATGGCATTGCATAATTGACATCAACGATGAATAAACTAAACAGATGGCATTCACACAAAGCATGTCTAAACTAAGCAGTTGACATATTTGATGTATAAAGTAAGCAATGCAAGGCACCATATGCATGATATAACCAACATCAGCATGCCAAGTTAGAGCGAAGACCTCATGGGGTAAATAGGAGTGGTCTTCTGCTTCTGAATCCCCCTCAGAACAGTTATCTTCCTCTTGATTACGATCCGAAATGGGTCGAGGGGGGCTGCCTTTGCACCCACCATGGAGCGGCGTCTGCATGAAATTTTATTGCCACGCAAAGCTCGTCTCTTTTGTTGTACATGTTCAGTTCCATTGTGTACAATAACTGGCATGCATAGGAATAAAACGTAGTGAGATTATGTAAGGAGTGCATGCACAAATCAAGAGTGATGGTAGCAAACTGTGGATAGACCCAAAACCAATGATAGCAGGCAGATAAAAGCTTTAGTTAAAAATACAGATAATGGCTCCTTTAATGTTTGTTTGCGCCCAACATGAAACTCATAGTAGACACCTGAGATTAACCAGATAGTAGACAGATAGTACTGATTGCTGCCCCAATATGTACCCCACAACCATTTAAAAACTCAAGTTTCAGCATAAGTTTGGACCCGAGTCGGAGTCTAATAGGTGAACACGATGATAAAGTAGCCTGTCATCATATTAAATGATGCATAACATCAGCAGACACGGAAGAGTGCGACCTCTCTTGCAGACCCGTGTAGTCCTCAAGGTCATCTGCTCAGTTGAGGATGGTAATGCAGTTGTCGTGGCTGCCGGCGGTGGGGAAGAAGATCTGAGGCAGCGAAAGACAGTCTGTAGAGTGGATCCCTGCTGTGGTGAACCCTTCCGTCGTTGGAGCAGCTGAGCTGGGGTGGAACACAGCACCGCAGGAGCAGGACAAACCACACAAGGTTTTCTTTGACACATATCTATAACAGAAGTAATTGTGTAAGGTCTTGTTTGAATTTGAGGATTCTAACAATGCAGGGATAGGAAATAGACAGGAATAGGATAGGAATGCACGTGCAAACAGAGAATTTAAAAACACAGGATTTCTGCCAATCTAGGTGATTGGTTCACAAGAATTGGAAGATCACAGGATGCAAAGAAGTATGGTGAGATTAAGTCAAACCACAAGAAGTGTACAACCTCTTTGGCGAAGCCATGTCGATCTCAGCGTGATTGGGTTGGCCGGTGAGGATGCTCTGGCTGACTTGGCTGTCGGAGGAGGGGAAGAAGATCTTAGGCGTCTAGAGATGGAGCCCAAGGCACTGCTCCGCTGTGATGGAGGGTTTCGTCGTTGGAGCAGCTCCGGTGAGTTGTACGACACCGAGGCTGAAGAAGGACAAGAGAGACAACGTTAACCTGAGTGGAATTCTAATAGCATCTCCAATAGATGACGTAAAATACATAACCACAAAGTGCTAGATGTATACATCAGCCGCTCATCTCTGAACTTAACTGTCGAAACTGAATTTAACTGTCGAAACTGAACTTAACTGTCGAAACTGAATTTTGCTGTCAAAACTGAATTTTACTGTCGAAACTGAACACACTAGAGGTGAGGCTACACGTCAGTCGACTGACTTTTCAATCTCTGGTCAGTCGATTTTGCAGCCGTTGGATACGAAATCAAGGGTCTGCAGTTCATCTTCAACCTGCACCCCCCTGAGCCGCCAGCCACCACCGGCCAAACAGCCGCCCCGCCCGCCCCGAAAACACTCCCCACGGCCGGTCCGCCGCCGCCCCGGCCATCCCTCTAGGCCCCCCCGTGCCGAGCTTTTTCTCCGGCGATCCCCACGCCACCGCCCCACCACCGCCGGCGACCACCGCCCCCACCCTAAACCCTAAGATAGATAGTGGGGTACTTCTCCGCCGAGCCCCCCTCCCCGCTGTGGCTGGTTCTTCCTTAACTCCGGCGAGCCCCCCACCCCCTGAAAATCGACTGACCCAAAAGTCGATTCAGTCGACTGAAGCGTAGCTAAATCAGAGCAGCATTGCAAGCAAGAGCAAGAGCGAGAGCAGCTGCGCGAGCAAGAGCAAGAGCAAGAGCAGACCAGGTAGGGGACCGAGAGCAAGAGCAGAGCAGCAGCGCGAGCGAGAGCTAAAGCAGCGGCAGCTCCTACTAATGTGGACGTCGCCGCCGAGGGAGCGACACCGTGGAGGAAGTGGCCGGCGACGCCGCGGTGGATGGAGCCGCACCGTGTCGGCTTGGGACCGAGCGCCGACAGCACCGTGACATCGAATCAAGAAGAAAATGCGGTGATTAGTGTACAACCTCTTTGGTGGCGCCGATTAGGCCGCAGCTTCATCTGAGGAAACGGTGATGCTGATGCTCTTCCGGTGGTGTAGGTGAAGACGGCGGTGTGGGAATAGAGGTGGCGCGAAAGACGAGGGGAACGTCGGGGCAGCTCCTTGGAGGTGAAGGACGGAGTGGCTGAACCGGCGGGACGACCAGATCGACGACGGATCCTCATCTGGTATGGTGGATGAGGAATGTCGAGGTGTTGCTGTGGACGACGTCGTCGGGGAAGAGGCTCCGGCTGGGTGGCGGACGGAGGAGGGTGTGGGGCTTCGCGGGGTTTCCCGGCCTCGGTGTATGAATGGGTGGGCGGATGGGATGGGAGTGGGGAACCATGGCTTAGGGACGCGCTTGTCCGAAATGTGGGGTAAGTTACGAAAGTACCCCCACCGATTTGAGGCGGTTCTTTCGGTTCAGGGGTATCACGGGCATTTCGCGTGTCGGGATTTTACAGGAGGTGGGAGTTTTCGTGCGCGTTGTAATTTTGGAAGAGCAAGGCGCGGGTTGAGATGGAGGGAGTTGTCGGAGCACAACGAGACAAAGATATATCTTAAATATTTCGGGCTAAAGAGGCGCGGGTTGAAATTTCCGCACAAGCCTAACGTGTACTGTACCAAATCAATTCGCACTACAAATGTCATTCAAAACTTTGAATTCATGCTATGTTCAATTAAAATATTTCGCTACGTGTATAATGCATGCAACCTAGTACTCAAATAAACGTTTTAGTGCATTCCAAACGTATATACTACCGCGTCAATATGAACTAAATTTGAATTCGTTTCTCTATTTGAATAAGATCTACAATAATGATTGTTGTGAACTCAAAGCGTTTGAATTCGTTTCTCTGTTTTAATAAGATCTACAATTATCATTATTGTCAAGTTAAACCATCATTTGTGTATTATCTTCACAGCACACCACATGATTAGTCTCGAGTTACATATGCACTATGTGCACTATATGAACTCGAACTCGATTTTTTGAATCCACTTTATGTTAATTTCAAATCATAGTACATTTCAAGCTCTAGCTAGATCTTCACAAACTAAGCCATGTCTCATATGTATAATGTGTTTATCACATTATGTATGGTGCCCCGCCCCTACGCCTACAAGTATTTAGATGTGAGTTTCAAACACCACACATTACCACAAATTCAAATAAAATGTGAGAATGTTCGATATATAGTATTGTTTAGATTGTTCGATATTTAGTTGTAAGCTGCAAACGCCACACATTATCACAAATTCAAATAAAATGTGAGATTGTTCGATGTATAGTATGGTTTAGATTGTTCGACATTTAGCTGTGAGTTGCAAACGCCATGCATTATCACATTATGGTATAACATGTGCAAAACCACAACACGCGTATCACCGCTATATTCATGCATGCATATGTTTAAAACACTATGATCTCCTATTCAAATATATGAATCCACTTTCATATCAAATTATGATCTTTGTTAGTCTCTTACACCCACACAATCCTCTAACCATTGTTGCTACCACTAACTTTCTCTCGTGCATGCACACGCCCTCCTCGCCCTCCCCCTCCCTCAGCATTCTATCCATCACGCACATTCATTTTTTTTCTTCTTTAGGTCGTTCTCCCACAGTCTCCACAACTCCTTTCCGACACACACCGATCGATAAACCTCTGCAGCGATGTTTGCCTACAACATACACACGCACTTTCTGTCGGTGTCAAAACCGGCGGATCTCGGGTAGGGGGTCCCGAACTGTGCGTCTAAGGCGGATGGTAACAGGAGGCGGGGGACACGATGTTTACCCAGGTTCGGGCCCTCTCGATGGAGGTAATACCCTACTTCCTGCTTGATTGATCTTGATGATATGAGTATTACAAGAGTTGATCTACCACGAGATCGTAGAGGCTAAACCCTAGAAGCTAGCCTATGGTATGATTGTTGTTGTCCTACGGACTAAACCCTCCGGTTTATATAGACACCGGAGGGGGCTAGGGTTACACAGAGTCAGTTACATGGGAGGAGATCTGCATATCCGTATTGCCAAGCTTGCCTTCCACGCCAAGGAGAGTCCCATACGGACACGGGACGAAGTCTTGAGTCTTGTATGGTCCAACAGTCCGGCAGAAGGATATAGTCCGGTTGTCCGAGGACCCCCTAATCCCGGACTCCCTCACCTTCAATCTCCTCCTTTATGTGTCCTTGCCTCGTGTCTCTCATACGGTCCCACTCACGTGTAAACTCTCACCCCTCTTTTCATCGATCTCACAACCGCACACTCCTCCCCCTATCTAGCTAGTAGCTGGGCCTCTCGCACCACCTCCTAGCTCCATTCTCTCTATCTATCCGTCTCGTCGGGCCTTATTTGCCTCTAACAAATGGACGTACACCGACCGATCTCCCGCTATACATATAGCTAGCTAGGTCCTTATAACTCGTTTTTCCCCACGCGTCGATCGATCTACCTCATCAGTTATGTCTCTCCCTTCCTCCGACAAACAACAATTGATCTACCAATCTAGTTAGCTTTGCTTACCAAACACATGGCTCCCCGTCATCTTCCATGGATGTGTCCCGACAGATCTATCATGCACAGGCACACACAGAAACACATCCCCACTCTTATTGATAATATTGCAGTTCCACCCTCAGTTTGTCTAGTAGGCCTCTCCCACCATCTTCGAGAAGCAACTCCATCACCCATCCAGCACTCTACCCCTCTCCCTCCCTCTCTCTCTCCTCTCTCTTTGTCCCATCCTATTTCCCGTCCTTTAGTTATGTAGGGATGTCGACCGATCTCCCTCAAGACATAGCTGGGTCTCTCCTTCTCAACACATATATGAGTCGTTCTACCTCCATAGTTAGGCCTCTGCCTACCCCTCCCCCACCCCCTCGCACACACACACACCGATACATCGAGCGCTCTAGTCATGTCTCCCTGCCACACACAAACTTGACCTGTGCCCTCTGACGTTCCGGTAGCTAGGTCAGTCACCCTATATCTTTGACTTGCACACACACACAATTTCGATGGCTCTCTTCATCGATCTCGCACCCACCCACTTGATCCTCTCTTCGACTCTATCGATATCTATGACCCCTCCCTCTCTTCTCGTGGATCACCCGACCATCAATATATGATATGGATAGGCCTCCATTTCACACACATTGCATGCAAAATTTTGTTCACGAAATCAACCTCCCCCCCAAAAAAAACACTCACGAACGCACAAGCCATTTGTCTAGGTTTGTATCTCTCACACACACCCACGTAGGTGGGGGACGTGCACGAAGAGAAGAGGTGCACGCACGGCGCACGTACTCCCGTCTCTTTCCCAACCACACCCGCGTGGGTACACGGTGGACCTCATTTCTGTACGAAAAGGCAGCCCACGTGGTAACTTGGCACGTGTACTGGTTGTCCACTAGATGGAGGGAGGATCATCTACCACGGGTGAACAAACAAATTGCGACTTGACGCGTTATGTTAAAAAAGAGGCAAACCATGTGGGGCCTACCTTAGAGGCAAGGCTCTATACACTGGAGTACTTTTGATGTGTCCCGTCAACTGGCAGAACGAGGAGAAGCTTGCTTAGTACGCCGTCTCCCCCGCCCACGGGCGCGGTGGCTCGCAGGATGAGGTGAAGCTTGCTTACTGCGCTTTACGCCCGTTCCCTCGCCCATGCGCGCGGTGGCTCGCGGGACGAGGAGAAAATTTTACTAGTACTCCCTCCGTTTACTCCTCGTCCCTACTACCTTGGTTAGAGAGATTATCATATTGTTTGGAATATATGTCCTTTAGTAGATTTCAATATGAACTACTAGTACATACTCCAAACACTGATGTATATAGACGTATTTTAGAGTGTAGATTCACTCATTTTGCTCCGTATGTAGTCCATATTGAAACAGACGTAATAGTACGCACTCTCCCTCGCCCCTCGACCCTCGCCACGTGGTGGACGTGCAGCAATTCATTCGGTCTCATATAGCCAGAACGATATATACTGCAGTACCATTTTTGCTCGACTTCCCGAAGAGGCGAAGAGCCAATCGCAAGGTTAATAGTTTGGAGATGCCAAGCGCAAGGTTTATAGGAGAACGAGTAGTAGGTGCCGCGTCATTTATAAATAAAGTTTTTTTCTTCAGTGGCACGTACGCAATATAAATAGGTTCATATGGAGAGAAAAGGAAACCGCTCCACTATATACATAGGCAGGATGAGCCTACACGGTTGCTTGCTGGGGTTGCTCTCTTTAGTTTTCACACTCTCTCACACCAAACCACTGTGGCCACATCTCTAACATCCCGGCGGATCACGTCCGCCGGGGGAAGGGTTGGATGCTTAGTGTCGATGCGGTCATCGTCACCGACGGTGAAAACCCACTATCGGCACGTCCCGATCAGGGGTCCCCGCCATTCTCTCTCACAAAGCCGGGGAGGTTGCCTTCGTCCATTGCTCACTGCCGCGACGTGGGTAGTTGCCTCCTCCCGCCGCCCTCCTCTAGGTTGAGCTACGTCCCGACATCCCTCAGGTACAACTCCCTTTACAGCCGGCTTGCACCACTGCTCCATCTGCCCACATCACTCCATGTGGATATTTCTGTACTTATTTGCCCCGCACATACCTCTATTGGCTTCTACGTACTGTATTTGTGATGAGTTTATGTCTCATCAACTAGTCCCAGTAATATTATTCTAATCATGCTTCTTCAATTTCTTTGCCACAGGGATGCTCATCTCAATTTTGGTGAACTGCACAAAATGATCTGATGGTCAAACGGTTGCAAACTTCATTTCTTAGGAAGCGCCGACGTTGCCAGCAAATTAAAGCCTAGTTAGGGTTTACGGTTCAAGGGCTAGGGACTGCATGGATCGTTTTTTTTATTTAGCTGTCTCTGTTTCAATGGCTCGGGACTGCATGAGGAGTAGTAGTACTGTACGCCTTACGCCCGCTCCCTCACCCACGCGCGCTGTGGCTCGCAGGACGAGGAGAAAATTTTCCTACTCCCTCTGTTTACTCCTCGTCCCTACTACCTTGGTTAGAGAGATTATCATATTGTTTGGAATATATATGTCCTTTAGTAGATTTCAATATGAACTACTAGTACATACTCCAAACACTGATGTATTAGACGTACTTTAGAGTGTAGATTCACTCATTTTGCTCCGTATGTAGCATAAAGTTGAGACACTTATTTTGGAACGGAGGGAGTACATATTTGCTATGATATGTCAATCATTGAGATGCAATAGCATGCATGTTATTCTCCTTTGTATTTGATGAAATGTTGCAACGGGCAACCTTGGACGCAAGATACATGTAACAGAAGCTGGAAGCTTCATAGCATTGTACTATCTCGCTGATAAATTACAGTACATACTATACAAGTAGTACTATGTAAAGAGTTGGTGTCGCACGGTGTCCAGAAAATATGGTGATAGTGTGAGGTGGGCCATGTAATCACTGAGCCTGCGTGTTTTCACTGCTCTTGCACTCCTCCGCCCTAAGAATGGAGAAAATTGTAATCTAGTAGTACCTCCTTTCGCCGAAAGCGTGGGACATCCAGCAGTCCTACCACCTGAGTAATAATGACCAATTTGCCGTCAAATCACATAGACCCAGCAGTAAGTTGGACGGACGAAGCTACCAGCACTCCTGAATCCGCTTCTCCCTTCAACGCAGGCGCTAGTGAGAGGTCGCGTCCGCTCTGCCCGGGCATGAATGCGGCACCGATTCTTTGGAGCGGCGCTGACCGTTTCAGGCGGGAAGCACGCGCGGGCGATGGTGGGGCTTTGGGTGGGCCAGGCTGGTCAGGAGCGGGCGTGGCAGCTGTCCGCCTTTCCCTACTGGATGCCCGGAAACGAGAGGATGCACCGACTCTCGCAGCTAAAATCATACACTACACACCATCTCCCTGAAGGAGTAGGTCGATTTGTCGCTCTCTCTAACACACACATGTTGTTAAACACACACACGCACACACAGGTTCATAGAATAGGAAGTGAGATACAAATGGAGTACGTACAAGAAGAGAACAGACATCTCTTAGTTGTTTGGATTAATTGTTGCGTTTAGCGTCAGAAATCAGGGCTTTGATTGGAGGAATGACCGGTCAAGTTTCTCCTTCTCCTCCAATCTGCTTGCAACTTGGTCCCGCTGCACCTTCTAACGTGACTTATTACACCTAGACGGAGGGAGTCGTACGAGATACGGTGGCACACTGACTTAGGTCGAATACAAGTGCCCAAAATTGTGTGCATGTTATAATAAGGATTCACTTAAAATAGTACGTGAGCGAACAGAGGGATCAATTGGACAGTGTTCCCGAGCAGTAGCGAGATGTGTGAGGTAAGATAAACCGCTGGCGCTTTTAATTTTTCTTATTAATTTGTTTGTTTCACCCTCTAACTGGTGGGACCCAACGTACTACGTGGAGAGAGGTAAGGTGACTAAGGCTGCATTATTTCTGCACCACTGTGGATAGTCTTACCACCAAAGCCACATGACACGATTGTGATTTAAATCCCAATGACTCCCACACACACAAAAAAACACAGCATGC